>NC_090445.1:349598405-350204250 GCF_031143425.1 Pleurodeles waltl | reverse complement strand
TAGCGGTTCTCGCCTTGGCGGTCTTTGCCCTGTTCGGCGGTGATTGCCCTGTTCAGCGGTGCTTGAGTTGGCGGTCTTTGCCCTGTTCGGCGGTGCTTGCCCTGTTCAGCGGTGCTTGCCATGTCGGTCTCTGCCCTGATCAGCGGTGCTTTCCATGGTGGTCTTTGCCCTGTTCAGCGGTCCTTGCCATGGCGGTCTTTGCGCTGTTCAGTGGTGCTTGCCCTGTTCAGCGGTGCTTGAGTTGGCGGTCTGTGCACTGTTCAGTGGTGCTTGCCATGGCGGTCTTTGCCCTGTTCAGCGGTCCTTGCCGTGTTCAGCGGTCCTTGCCCTGTTCAGCGGTGCTTGAGTTGGCGGTCTCTGCCCTGTTCAGCGGTGCTTGCCATGGCGGTCTTTGCCCTGTTCAGCGGTCCTTGCCCTGTTCAGCGGTCCTTGCCCTGTTCAGCGGTGCTTGCCCTGGTGGTCCGTCATTGCCCAGCTGAGCTGTGGCTGGCGGTCCTTCATTGGTCAGATCGGCTGTGGCTGGTGGGTCCGTCCTGGGCAGCGACAATGGGGCTGGCGGAGGCCTCCTGGACAGCGACGATGGGGCTGGCGGTGGCCTCCTGGGCAGCGTCGATGGGGCTGGTGGGGCCCTCCTGGCCAGCGGGGATGATGGCGGTCTTCTCCGCTGTGCTCCTTCTCCCAGACTTTGCAGGTTTCTTCAGTCCCTTCCCCACCTTGGGAGGAGTCACAGCTGAGTCCACACTCCCCCCAGGACCCCTGTGAGCAGCTTGGCTGGCTGGAGTCTTCCCCCTCTCCCGCCGGGCACTGGCCAACTTCTGGTGCTTCACAGGGGGTGACTGGCTGTGCTGTGGCTCCGTGACAGACTGGCTGGCCTGGTGGCTGGTGCACTCCACATACCTGTGACAACAGGCACCACTGGTCCCGGAGATTTTGTGGCTGAGGTGCTAGTACGGGACCTATGAGTTGGACGGGGGGGATAGGTTAAGGGTGGACAGGAAAAGTTGTTTGGAGACACTGGGACGGGTAGCTGGAGGGGGTTTGGGAGTGGAGGAAGAGGTGGTGGTTGTAGGAGGTGTAGGTTTTGTGGCTTTGGGTGCAGGTGCATGCGCTGGAGGCTGTTGTGAGGTGGATGTATGTTGGGTGGGTGTGTGCCTGCGTTTGTGTATATTCAGAGGGGACGTCACAGACACACTGGTAGAGGACACAGGGGATGTCTGAATGGTAGTGTGGGTGGTGAGTGCACGTGTGCAGTGTGTGGTGATGGGCGTGCTGGTGATGGGGTAGTGGCTGAGGATGTAGTGCATGCAGGTGTGAGTGTAGACGAGACTGGGAGGAAGGAGGGAGATGAGGAGGAGGGGGACACAGTGGAGGCAGTGGATGTCGGTGTGTCTGTATGTGTGTGATGCTTGTGTGAGTGCCTGTGGGATGTGTGGTGCTTATGTTTGCCTGAGCTTCCCTTGTGTAGTGAGGTGTGTGCAGGCTGGTCTGATGGTGTGCTTGGGGTTAGGCAGAGGTACAGGGGATTGGGTCTGGGTGGTGGAAGTTGGAGGGGGGAGGCTAGACACAGGGACAATGGCTGCCATCAGTGCTGAGGCCAGAGTTTGAACGGTTCGATGAATGGCAGCCTGACCAGAATGAATGCCCTCCAGGAATGCATTTTTTGTGGTGCAACTCCCTTTCTACACCCTGGATGGCATTCAAAATGGAAGACTGCCCAACAGTGAGGGACCTGAGGAGGTCAATGGCCTCCTCACTGAGGGCAGCAGATGTGACAGGGGCAGGGGCTGAGGTGCCTGGGGCGAAAGTGATGCCCACCCTCCTGGGTGAGCAGGAACGGGGCGAAGGCTGAGGGGCTGCTGGGAGGGCGGTACTGGTAGGGGGGGTGGCGGCTGTACCTGTTGAAGTGGGGGGCACAGATGTTGCCGCCACCACAAGGGAGCTCCCATCGGAGGACGAGTCTGCATCCCTGGTTGCAGATCCTGTGACCGCCGTGGTGCTCCCCTCGCCCTCCGTCCCACTGGTGTATTCAGAGTCCGTAGTGTGGGCCTCCATGCCCATGTGGGATGCAGCTCCCTTGTGCTCCGGTGCCACTGCACCTCCGCCTGATGATGCTAATGCACACAAGAACAGGGAGACCGCAAAAAAAGAGGGGGGAAACAGAAGAAAGACAGGTTGAGTGCATGGTTTACCGCTACAGTTGGCGGACAAGACAGACACAGCAGCCCCCTGCACTACGTCGCGCTGTTGGGCTCTACAGTGCAATTCCTGGGAAATGGCCTACAAGGCTATGAATGACATCTGCACACATAGATGACACAGGTGGATGAATAGCTGTACTTGGCACTCTACAGAGGTGGGGTGGGGGGCCACAGGGCCATGCCTTACGAAGGGGCCTAGCCTACGGGACTCGCCCTGGCCTAGGGAAACCCACAGCCCTCCTCCCCCACCCAGACCCCTCCACTGCGCGCAAAGTCAGCAGAATGAGATTGTACTCACCCCCTTGTGTCTGCTGTGATGCCCTCAAGCACCCATCAAACTCAGGGTAGGCCACCACCAGGATCCGGAACATCAGGGGGGTCATGGTTCGACGGGTACCCCTCCCATGTTGGGAGGCCATCCCCAGCTGAGCCTCCGCCGTCTTCTTGCTCCAGTGGCGAATGTCCTCCCATCTTTTCCGGCAGTGGGTCCTCCGTCTGTGGTGGACCCCCAGGGTCCGGACATCCTTGGCGATGGCACGCCAAATATCCTTCTTCTGGTGGGCGCTGACCTACATGAAATCTACAGGGGAAGAAGAGAAGTCATTAACAACTGCACCGTCAAAGTGAGTGGCCCCCATCCCTACCCTTGCCATGTGGCACATGCCCCCACCGTCTTTCATGCACGCAGAACTCTGCCCCCTTCCTTCTTACAACCAGCCCTCTCCACAGAGGCATAGCCCATACAACATGCTCCCTGGTTACTTACCTGTTGGTCTGGAGGACCGTAGAGTAGCGTGTATTGGGGGAGGACCCCGTCGACGAGCTTCTCCAACTCCTCCGATGTGAAGGCAGGGTCCATTTCCCAAGACGCATGAGCCATTGTCTCTTCCAGACCGAGGTCACAGCAACACTTACAGTGTAGGTCCTCTCCTGTCGAAGATCAGGTTTCGAGTGATTCAACAGATCGAAAATGGAGGTCACGTCCGCGGCGGTGCGTACCATCACCGCCGGCGTACATCGCGATTGGCTCCTGGGACCCATAGGGTCCAATGTTAACCAATGCAGCATTGCGCCGTGGACTTCGACCGCCTACCGCGACGGTGTACAACGCCAGCACAGTTACCTCACATCCCATTGTCCCGCTTTAGAGGTCAGGCAGCTGCCATTTCAGGGGCCCACATGGCCTAATTACCAACTGCGTCACACATACCTAGGCCTACTCTCAAAACACATACAGGCCAGATTTTGTGCATGATTGGTGTTCGGTGTAGACTGTGGGTACATACCTCTGAGTTGTTTGACTCTGTGCTCGCTGTTGTCCTTTATAGGCACCGTCCGCTGGGACATTTGAGGAGATGGCGGAATCCTCCAGTGTACCGACCGCTGATGGACCTGTCAACAATAGAGGAAAGAAATTTGATCATCACCTACAGCTTTGACCGTGCCACAATCAAGGAACTGTGTACCCAGTTGGAGCCAGACCTGATGTCAGCAATCCTCCATCCCACTGGAATCCCCCCTCAAGTGCAGGTGCTATCAGTACTCCATTTCCTTGCAAGTGGGTCATTTCAAACAACAGTGGCCATGGCATCAGGGATGTCCCAGCCGATGTTTTCCAACGTGTTGTCCAGAGTGTTGTCTGCCCTGCTGAAAAACATGCGGAGCTACATCGTTTTCCCTCAGGTGGAGGATTTTCCTACAGTGAAAGGTGACTTCTATGCCCTTGGACATATCCCCAATATCATAAGTGCCATTGATGGGACCCATGTAGCTTTGGTCCCCCCCCCCACAGGAGTGAACAGGTGTACAGGAACCGGAAGAGTTATCATTAGATGAATGTACAGATGGTATGTTTGGCAGACCAGTACATCTCCCATGTGAATGCCATGTTCCCTGGCTCAGTGCATGACGCCTACATCATGCGGAATAGCAGCATCCCTTATGTAATGGGTCAACTACAGAAGCACCGGGTGTGGCTATTAGGTGACTCTGGTTACCCCAACCTGTCATGGCTACTGACCCCAGTGAGGAATCCCAGGACAAGGGCAGAGGAACGCTACAATGAGGCCCATGGGCAGACTAGGAGGGTGATCGAACGCACCTTCGGCCTCCTGAAGGCCAGGTTTAGGTGCCTCCATTTGACAGATGGATCCCTATTCTACTCACCAAAGAAGGTGTGCCAGATCATCGTGGCCTGCTGCATGCTTCATAACTTGGATTTGCAACGACAGGTGCCTTTTCTGCAGGAGGATGGTCCAGATGGCGGTGTTGTGGCAGCTGTGGTGCCTGTGGACAGTGATAAGGAGGAAGCAGAGGAAGAAGACATTGACAACAGGGACTCAGTCATCCAGCAATATTTCCAGTGAAACACAGGTGAGAATACATTCCTGCCTACTACAAGTACTTTTACACTTCTACCTCTATCCTGTCTGTCGATTTCATCCAGTGTATGGTCACTGAGTTGTCACTTTCCCTTACGGTTTCACAGGTGTGGGTCCCAACGTGTGTCATCTGCTTAGATTCCTCATGGACTAGAGTTGTGTGACATAGGTATGTTGACATTACTATTTCCTGGAAATGTTGTCACTGTAATTGCAAATACACTATTTCAAAATCACAGACAGACTCCAGATCTTTTGGTGCTTTAGGTGTGTTTATTTACATACAAATTATTGGAGGGGGAAGTTAAATGGTGAGGGGTGATGGCGAACGAGTGTCCATGGCAGAGTCCATTCTATTTGTCTCATAGGTGCATTGCCCATATGGGCATAGGAAGTGGAGCTGGGGCAGTTCCAATAGGACAGGGTGACAAAGTGGGACAGTGGGTTGACAATCAGGGTGGTCTCATTTCTTGGCGGGGCTCTTGGCATCGTGCTCTGTCTTGTTCCTGGATCTCAGGGACCGCTTGCGGGGTGGTTCTCCATCTGCAGGGGGTGGGGGCTGGTGTGGTGGGCCTGTGGCGGTGCTTCCTGTCCACTAGCGCCGGCGGAGGTGGTGGGCAGTTCATCGTCCATGCTAGTGTCAGGGGCCCCTTGGAGTGCCACAGTGTCCCTCCTGATTTTGAGTATTTCCTTCAGCACCCCTACGATGGTGCCCAGGGCAGACCTGATGGTTCTGAGCTCCTCCCTGAACCCAAATACTGTTCCTCCTGCATGTGCTGGGTCTCCTGAAACTTGGCCAGGTTCATTGCCATTGTCTCCTGGGAGTGGTGGTATGCTCCCATGATGGAGGAGAGGGCCTCATGGAGAGTGGGTTCCCTTGGCCTGTCCGCCCCCTGTCGCACAGCAGCCCTCCCAGTTCCCCTGTGTTCCTGGGCCTCAGTCCCCTGGACCGTGTGCCCACTACCACTGCCCCTAGGTCCCTGTTGTTGTTGGGGTGGTGGGTTATCCTGGGTTCCCTGTAGTGGTGGATACACAGCTGATTGACATGTCCTGGGGACGGAGGTATGGGCCCGCTGGGTGGGTGCTGTGCTGGTGTTACCAGAGGGTGGAAAGTCTGTGGTGGCCTGTGCCTGTGTGAGGGGAACCGACTGTCCCGAGGCCCACAATGGTCCGGGCTGGTCATCTAGATCCAGTTGGACAGAGCTGCTGTCATCACTGTGGGCCTCTTCTGTGGGTGGGGTGGAGATGTCTGGACCCTCCTGTCTGGTGATGTTGGGTAGTGGTCCTGCAGGGGTGTAAAAGCATGATTATTGCATCTGTGTGTGTCATGGTGTGCAATGGGTGGGTGACCGTGTACCCCAGTGCTTGCATTCCTATGTGGGGGCTTGTGTTATGATGGTTTAGGGGGGTGTATGGGTATGTGCATTGGGCATGCTTTAGTGATGGGTGTCCATGCGTTGGTGTTCTATGCAGGGCTGGTGTTGGGATGTGTGGTTTGTGATATTGGTACATTTGTGAGGAGTTGGAGTTATAGGTGAGGGGGCGAGTGTGGGGGTATGTGATAGCATGCAGGGAGGGTGGGGGATATGGCAGTTAAAGGTTTGACTTACCAGAGTCCATTTATCCACCGACTCCTGCGAGGCCCTCATGATGCAGAATCGCCAAGACCTGCTCCTCCCATGTTGTTAGTTGTCGGTGAGGAGGTGGGGGTCCGCCGCCAGTCCGCCGAACCGCCAGGTGGTGTCTGGAGACCACGGAACGCACCTTCCCCCATAGGTTGTTCCACCTCTTCCTGATGTCGTCCCGATTTCTTGGGTGTTGTCCCACTGCGTTGTCCCTGTCGACTATTCTTCGCCATAGCTCCATCTTCCTTGCAATGGAAGTGTGCTGCACCTGTGCTCCAAATAGCTGTGACCCTGAGCTCTTCGTCCGAGAACCTGGGTGTCTTTGCCGTGCCATGGGGTGGTGTAGGTGATGTGTGGGGTGGTGTGTGTGGTGATAAGTGTGGTGATATGTAGTGGTGTGTGGTGTTTTGTGCGTGGAAGTTGTGTGGGTGATGGTGTTGAGCACCTGTGGATGCTAGTTTGTGGATGGTGGTGTCTCTCTCTGGCCTTCTCTCTGTAATAGTGGTCGTAGGGGTTTGTGGGTGATGTGGGTGTGTGTTTTATATTGTAATGGGTGTGTGGGAGTGGTGTGTGTATGTGTATCAGGTGTGTGTATTTCGAATTGTCCAATGTGGTGGTGTTTTGTAAAAGTGTGTGTATTTTGAGCGCAGCGGTGTGTACCGCCAATGGAATACCGCGGTTGGAAGACCACCACGTGGATTTGTGTGTCGTGATAGCATGGGCGTATTTCTGTTGGCATGACGGTGGAGGTTTTTTTTCGCCAGTTATTACTGGCCTTTGGTGTGGCGGACTTGTGTGGGTGTCTGAATTTTGTCGGATTTCGAGATGTGGGTCATAATAGCTGTGGCGGAATTCCGCGGCCGCGGCGGTGTGTTGGCAGTCTTCTGCACGGTGGTAAGCGGCTTTTACCGCCAATGTTGTAAAGACCGCCATAATCTTCATAAGTCACCTGCAAAATGCATAAGCTGAGCAAGCGCAAATTCTACACTACACATGCTCAGATGCTGAGAACATTCCCAACTCACTTAGGCAGGCTTCGAGATCCCAGGAAAGTCATGGAGAATTTAGAAACACATCAGCATTATCTCAGAAAAACAATCTAAACAATAATTCTCCGTCCTAGGGCCCCAAAGGGCCAAACCGTCGCTCTGCTACCAGAACTGTTAACTCTTCCCTCTATGATAATTTATTACACATTAGGACTCGTTTTAGGCCAATGAATCTTTTGACCCAGTTGAGAGACACCTTAGGACGAGATAGCTAATCAATATGTCAATCAGTACGTCAATAATGTCATCAATATTTATTAACACAATGTATTTCACTAGTCAAAGACATTAATCAACTCAGGACACCACCATGAGCTTGCAGTCATGAATAACCACACCAGTTTAGTAGAATTTTATGAGTTTTATTCCCTATTAATTACAATTCTAAAAGCAGATGTGTTAATCTCAAAACCAAGAGACACAATAGCATTGTCACAATATGGCAACTCTGATAAGATTTCATTAAGGCAAAAATCACGAACATCAGAACATAACACGGCGTGAACATAGATCACTTTAACAGAGTGTCATCAATGAGTCAGTTCAACAAAGATAGACTCAGTCGTTTGTCTATTTGCGTCAGTTTAATGAGCTCCTGTCCTAACCACTGATTAGCATTGGCATGTTTGGCTTCATGCAAACAATTTAAAACACCAATTAGGAAAACATCAAGCTATGGTCTCTGTCAAAATAAGCAGTTGGTACCTAGAAAGGAAAAGCAAACAGACAAATCACAATTTCATTGTCATAGTTACCCTCCAAAGTTTAGGTCAACACTCAGGTTCAGTCTTTGTCTTCAGGACATCAGTTGATTCGCCATCCGTCAAAACTCAGCTCTGGGGCAAAAAGGGGGGCACTTCCCTCATAAGGAGGTAAAGTGTAAAATGGGCAATCTAAGGAAGAGGATGGTTCTAAGTAAAAATCAGCAAAGTCACTAGGCAAAGTGACAAAGTCTGTGGATCAAATCAACAGCATTTCCCTAACTAATTCTAAAAGGTTCCCCGTGTCATGGGTTTTTATCCCTATTTCGTTGTACCTTCCCCTAAAATCTAATTGGTCGAATGTTATACCCCACTATCTCTACCCAATTAACTTTGAATTAGATCATCAAATTTGTCACCCCACAACAGTTCACAGACATTTTATTGGTCCATATGATTTACGTCTTCAGAGGTAGCACGTCCGGTATGATTTCATCCTTCTGTAATTCTTTGCACATCTTTTGGTCAGTAGCTCCATTTTCCATACCGGTTTGAACAACCTTGCACATTATACTAATCTACACTGTTGCATTTTAACTAAACATTTCTACAAGCAATATGAATTTCATGAGAACAGATCCACTATGGTTACATTCAGCTTCTAGTTGAAGAAAACAAGATGTCATGTCCTTTTGCAAGTCAGCACACTGCACATTTAGAAAAACACATTTTAATATGAGAGCCAGGCAGCTAAGCTTCGGCTCAGGCTAACTTAAGGCCAACAAGATTTATTTAGCATAACATAATCATTAATCATTAGTATAAAACCATACTTTAATACAAGAATTTATAAGCATTAGTCATTTTCATTAGTCCTGTATACATTGGCAGCCACTCCCCGTGGTTACATTTCAAGTGCACATTTAAGCAAAACACATTAATATAATTTCTATGCTGCAGTATCACACATTAGTTCATAAACATTTCATGTTAATATAGATTATATAAACTACGCTCTCACACCACCTTATAAGAGGTGGGGGAAGCTGTTAAATGCTTTGGGCTCTTCGGGTCCGCCTAGTGTAATGGTGTTAGGGGATGATCCCTTAAATCAGCCTCCTACATTGTTGGTTGGGGTATGGATTCCACCATAGATTATGTTTTTATTTCAAGTAATCTGGAAAGGAGTATTTTTGAGGGGGTTATTGAATCATGATTTAGCGATCATAAACCTCTAGGATTCTGCCCAATGCTACCTTAATGTCCCAGCTCAACTAAAAGTTTTTGGGATCAGCAGACTTTCACAAAAAGATGAGGGCTTAAGACTTTAGTGGTGGTCCACAGATATCCCCAACCTTTGTGATAGCAGGCAGCCAGGACATTGTGGTTGACTGTCTTTTAAATATTGACTCACTTGCCTCTGACATTCTAGAGGCTTATGCTAGCCTGGGTTCATCTGTTAGGTCAATTTTGCTCAACCTATCAAGACTCGGGCGCTAATAAGCAGGGATGGTTTTACAAGGAGTGTAGGTTTACTAACCACAGGCTTACAGAGCTACTGAATGCCAGTCTCTGGAACCAGCCTAGTATCATGGCTCCTAGATTTGTATATAGGGAGGGAAGCCACACAGAAAAGAAAACAGAAACTGAAGTAAGATAGAAGGGAGTGCCTCGATTCGATTTGTAGGTGCAAAGATACAAGGGGATTTTGTAATATAGTTAATAGTAAACAGGCTTTCCAACAGGTATCTGACAGTTTAGGATCTAATATAAACACAGAGAAGTGGGAGACTCATTTTAAACTAATCTACTCATCACCCTCCGATTTGAAGCTTCAGTTTAGTTCTCTATGGAGCTTTCTTCTGAGTATCCTGAGGTTGTCAGTGCTATTATATGTAGTCCTTGTAGGAGGCTGGCCTGGTGTGTGGTGGGTACCTATGGTACTTACACCTTATACCAGGTCCAGGTATCCCTTATTAGTGTAGTGTAGTCAGTGACTAGAAGCCAGGCTCTCTATAGGTAGCTGTCGGTGACCAGCCAAGGCTTATCTAGGAGACATGCAAAGCTCATGCAAAACTACTGTAGTCACACTTAGGGCCTGATTACAACTTTGGAGGAATGTGTTAATCCGTCCAAATGTGACGGATATACCACCAGCTGTATTACGAGTCCATTATATCCTATGGAACTTGTAATACGGCTGGTGGTATATCTGTCACATTTGGGACGGATTAACACCTCCTCCAAAGTTGTAATCAAGCCCTTAGTACTTACACACATGAAAGAAACACTCAGTGTTACAAAAATAAAGGTACTTTATTTTGGTAACACAAAAACCAAAAATACCATAGAGACTATACTCGCTTAGGAGGCAAATAATACACAAATTGTATGCACTAGTTTGCAAAACTAGGAATAAAACAGTTAGAAAAAAAGCAATAGTTAGAAATGGGCATAGGGGGAGCATAAACCATACACTAAGAAAGTGAAATGGGAAAGTCTGTCCCCCATCTAGGCAAGTGTAGTGTGTAGAGGGGAATACTAGGAAAGGCCAAATGTAAGTACCACAACCCAACCCAGCGACTAGGAAAAATAGGAGCAAATCACAGTAACTTTCCTAGAACACACAAGAACACGAGAAAGAAGATAATGCAGGAACCAGGAGAGACTGCAAGACACCAACAGTGAATTCCTGGACAAGAAGACCTGTGGAAGAAGGGGACCAAGTCCAAGAAGCGCAGCAGAGTCCAGGAAGGGCAGGAGCCACTGCCCACCAGGATGAAGGTGCCAGAAGTGAACCACCGATGTAGAAGAAGAGTCAGCACTGCACCCAAGAAGATGAAGTCGGGTTCCTGGAGGACGCAGGTGATGTCCGACGCCAGAAGGAGGATTGCAATTGGGTTTGTGTCATCGGAGTCCACCAACAAGCCATGGCCCACGCAAAGCTTGTGGTTAGAGGAAAATGGTGCTGCTGGGGACCAGGAATGACGAGGTGGACTCTACCCAGGAGGGGGAGCCTGAGGGGGCCCCTCAGCAACACAGAGAGCCCACAGAAGACCAGGCAGCGCTCACAGGAGTCCTACAGGATGGGGACACGAAAGTCACAGAAGAGGCCCATGCAACACAACAAAAAAGGCTCCCATCCCACCAGAGAACCAATCAGGGAGCTGTGAGTCACAGGATCGAGTGCTGGGTGCTGGATCTTAAAGATGCCCAAAGGTCTCGAGGGAAGGTTGCCAACAAGCCTTGGCAGCTGCAAAGGATGTGGTGCATGGGGGTACTGTCTTGCATGGGGAGGCAAGGGTTTACCTCCACCAAAGTTGGACGGTTAGAAGAGAGGACTGACGTGACCACTTCAGTCTACCACCTGTGATTCAGGATTCATGCAGCTCAGCAGGAGAGGGGATCCATGCAGAAGGTTGTCGTTGCCGTTGGTGCCTGCAGAAGCAGCGGAGTGACTCCTTCACCCCAAGGGAGATTCCATCTTCCTTTTGATGCAGGCTGAAGACAGGCTGTTCTCAGAATGATGCACAACTGTGGAAATGTTACAGTTACTGGAAGGAGCCATGGATACAGTGTTGCAGAAGGTGTCTTGCTTCTTTGTTGCAGCTTGTAGGGTCCTGAAGAGTTCAGATGCAGTTTCTCTGGTCAGAAGTCAAAGTGGAGGGTGCAGACGATTCATGCTGGAGTCTTGCAATCCAAATCTGAGGAACCACCCAAAGGAGAGACCCTGAATAGCCCTGAAAGGGGTGATGGTCACCTTGCTGGGTGGCCACCTATCGGGAGGGGGCTCTGACGTCACCTGCTGGCACTGCCCACTCAGATGCTCTCAGAGTTCCCTGCCAACCTTGAATCCAAGATGGCAAAACCCGTGGACTCTCTGGAGGAGTTCTGAGACCTCCTGAGTGGTCACTCCCCTTTCCTTTGTCCAGTTTCATGCCAGAGCAGGGACTGGGGGTCCCTGAACTGGTGTAGACTGGTTTATGCAAAGAGTGCACCAAATGTGCCCTTCAAAGCATTTCCAGTGGATTGGGGAGGCTACCCCTCCCAATCCCGTAACGCCTATTTCCCAAGGAAGATGGTGTAGCACCCCTCTCCCAAAGGAAATCCTTTGTTCTGCCTTCCTGGGCTTGAGCTTCTCAAACAACAGGAGTGCAGAAACCTGTCTGGGAGGTGGTAGCAGCTGGGCTGCCTGGAAACCCTCATAAGACTGTAATGGCAATACTGAGGGTCCTCTAAGGACCCCCCAGGCTGCATGGAATCATGCAACCAATGCTTGCAAAAGCCTTGAGGGATGATTCTAATATGTTTGATACCAATCATGCCTATGTTCGGAGTTTCCATTATGTACCTGTGCATAGGTAGTGACCTATGTCCAGCACAGGTGTAAAATGGCGTCCCCACACAAGTCCAGGAAAATGGGCCTGGAGTTCATGGGGGAATCTCTGCTAGTGCAGGGGTGCCCTGACACACAGGTACTTTGCACCCTGCCCTCTGGGCTGGAAGGCCTGTCATAGGGGTGACTTATTAGTGACCTGGTGTAGTGGAAAGTGGCAGTGAAAGGGTGCTTGCACCTTTTAAAGCAGGCTGCAATGGCAGTTCTGCAGCAACCCTTTGCTTAGGCTCCCTATGGGTGGCAAAATATATGATGCAGCTCATAGGGATCACCTGGAACCCCAACCCCATGTGTACCTAAGTACCAGATACTAGGGACTTATAATGGGGCACCAGTCTGCCAATTGTGGGTGAAATACAGACTTTTGGGAGAGAGAGAGCATAATCACTGGGGTCCTGGTTAGTAGGATTCCAGTGAACACAGGCAAACACACGGACATTAGGCAGAAAAAGGGGGTAACCATGCCAAGAAAGATGGTACTTTCCTACAGTCCTGCTAATAAATCCCCTAGGTTGGATGGGGTTCCTTTAGATCTGTTTAAGGCCATTATTGAGATATGGGCTTCTCTCATTACCAATGTTCTAAACGCTGCTGTTTGTTGTAAAATCCCAGTTCATGGAAATGCACCATCATTTTACTAGTAATGGGCGAGTGCAAAGCTCTCTGTCCCCTGTTGTAATCTCTCTTTGAGCTTCAAACCACGCCCATGTCACTTCAGTGTCTTTCATTGGCTCGTGAGCTTGCCTTTTAAAATCTGCTTGCTTTCATTAGTGAAAGGCATGCATAAGTCATGCCTTTTCCGGTGTTTAGCCCTCCTTGAGTGCAGCGACCAAGTACTGAAAACATACGAGGCTTCACGTTTTCCGTCTGGTTTTTGGACTACGTTTTCTCTTTTTTCGCAGTGCGATCTCGCTGGGCAGAAGTCAAGTGCTTTGCATGACATCGACCCTGTTACATAGTTAAATGCACTTTTGGTGGTTACATAGATAATTGTACTTTTGCCGCTTACATGGATAATGGATGCCGGTTACATGGATAATTGCACTTTTGCCGATAGGTTTCACTACGAGTGAACTTTTTTTTCCCTTTCTGTGTCTCCCTCAGACTCCTTTAAACTGATGGCGGCCGTCAGCTCACTTATGTGAAACTTTTATTTTTCAGTTTATATGGCAAGAAAAGTCCAGTTAGTTGTGTGAAACTGTTTTATTTTCATTTTCTATTTATGTAGCTAGAAAAGTCCGGTTAGGAGTTTACAGTGCTAATTGCTCTAGCTCAAGCAAACACAAGACCAGTTACATTGCAAATGCTTGTTTTTAAGAATGGTATCAGAGAGGGGCCGTGCTGTTATAGACCAATATCATTATTGGACTTCACAGTCAAGATGTTAGGGTGGATCATCCTTCATCAAATTGAGGCTTGGGTGCGGTACAAGAATGTTGAATGCTCAGTGCAATATGGCTTAAGGGAGGGTTTGGGAACAATTGAACAATGTCTTAACTTCAACCTTATCAATGGATAGTATATAACAGCCAAAAAGGGTTGCTTTACCTGGCGTTTATGGACTTCACGCACACTACCTCCCTGGTGCGGGTCACGACCAGTGGCTGACACCACGGAGGGAGTAAAAAAATCAATGCACAGGAGGATTTTATTTTTTTTAATAACCCCGGGCGAAGCGGAAGAACTTCTGCGTCTCCCCCAGAAGTCCACCAGCCCCTCTGTGACGTCAGCACACCGCGAGGCGCTCTGACATCACATTTTTCCCCACCGGAGCAGCAGAGAGCAGATGAGCATTGTCTCTCCACTCCGGTGGGGAAAAAAAAAGGCCAAAACAGCCTCCCCTTTCCATCAATGCCTTCCTGGCACCGTTTCCTGGCCATGGATCGCAGTGGCAGGAAACGGCCCTAGGCACCAGGGATATTGTTTGGGGGGTCGGCTCCCGTGTGAGTGGGCCAACCCCCCCTGTGGGGGCACAGTTCATAAAAAAATAGATGTTGGGAATCTTCTGGGGGGCGATTGCGCCCCCCAGATATTAAAATGTATGTATTTTTTTAATTTAAAAAAAAAAAAAAAATGGCGGGTCGGCCCTTCTTACACGGGCCGACCCCGGGGGGGCAATATTTATAATTTAAAGAAAAATGTTTCTCCCTGGGGGACCGATTTCACCCCCCCAGGGACTACTTTTGACCCCCCATGGGGGCTAACCGCTCTGTCCATGGTTTAATCTGTCTGTGGGCTATTAACCACGCCCATGTCAGGCCCATCAGTTTGGTTGGTTTGTGGGCTTGCGTTGTAAAATTAGCTTGATTTAATTAGTGAAAGGCATGTATAGGTAAATGGATAATTGCACTTTTGCCATTTACATGGATAATTGCACTTTTGCCAATACGTTTCACTGCAAGTGAAATTCTGTTTCCTTTTGTGTGTTTGCTTGGCGTTCATAGCGGCCGTTGGCTCGCTTATGTGAAACTGTTTTACTTTTCAGTTTATGTGGCAAGAAAAGTCCGGTTAGGGGTTTACAGTGCTATTAGCTTTAACTTGAGCGAACGCGAGACCCATTGTATTGCAAATGCTTTTTTTATACATGTGTGTTTTGCCATGGGGTCACGATTGGCCCCATGGAAAGCACACATGTATAAAAAAAAAAAGTGATGTAGAGAGTCAGTCGCTCTCTGTATATATATATATATATATATATATATATATATATATATATATATATATATATAGCGATATATATATATATATATATATATATATATAAATATATCAAGAGACAATTCTCTCTATAGATTTGTATGTGTATATATAATATATATATATATATATATATATATATATATATATATATATATGATATATATATTACAACCAACAGTTGCTCCTCCTGAAGTAAGAACCCATGCGGTGTGGCGCATCTCCGCCAGCGGAGCAATCTGGCAATTAATTCCAACGTCAAGACAAACAATAAATGATGCGCTTTCAAGCTGATGCAGTCATAGCGTTTATTACTCGCATAACACGTTTTGCCCACAAAAACAGGCTTCTGAACACATATGGCTTGTGACACCATAAAGTAGCGCAGATGGTTTATATGCCTGCTGCATAGGATATACAAGTATTTAGCTGAGTGGATTAGTGAAGCCAGGCGTTACCTGCACTTGAAAACAAAAGAAATGTATGTGGAGGGGGGCTATGGACATATGAGGGGCACTTTTGCTGGGTGGTACTGAGGGAATTTGAAGAGGAGGTCAAGGGAGGCAGAACACCAAAAATTACTGTCGCACTGTGTGCCACCAGCGCTAAAGACTGTGATGATGGGTATGTGGTAAGGTGAAGTAATACTGTATCTCTTTTGCTTTTTTCAGTGTCTTCAGAGAATCTGCTGAATCAGAGAACAAGCGAAGGTAAGGTGACAACATTTACTATTGTACACATCACATACACCCACGAGCAATTTTGTGACTCTATCTGCCTTCTACATAGGCTAGTACTTTAGAGGGACAGTTTAGCCAGTAGCAGAGATGGCATCTCGTTAGATGACTGCTGCTGAAGCCCTAACTCAGATTATGGAGGATAGCTCTGAGGCAGGATCAGAGACTGAGACAGCATATGAGGGAGAGGACAATGGGGCAGAATCTGGAAGAGATTTTTCAGTCTGCTGAGTCCTATCCAAAGACACCTCTTCCAGTGATTCTGAGGGAGACGATGACGACATTCGTGCTGTCTCTTCGCAAGCACAGTCTGTGCAGCAGGGAAACAGCGGGTTAGACGAACCCAGAAAGCAGGTGCGTGTGGCCGCAAGCACAAGAGAGAGTACTCTCTTGGCAGCCCCCCAATTTAGTAGTTCAGCCCTAAATTCCACCTTTTACTGGTAACGCTGGATGTAAAGTCAATACTGCCAACTTTTTGCCAGTCGACTACGTCCATCTATTTCTGGATGTTGACTTCCTTCAGGAAATTGTGCAGCAAACAAATTTGCGTGCAGACCAATTTCTAAGGGAGCATGGAGGCACTCTAGAGCCCTGTTCCAGGGCACGCCAGTAGACTCCCACTTTGCCGGTGGAGCTGAAGATATTTTTGGGCCTTACACTCAAAATGGGGTTAGTGTAGAAACCCACTTTGCAGCCCTACTGGACGACTCACACAGTTTGGGTAACCCCCATCTTCACAAAATACATGAGCAGAGATCGTTTTTTGCTACTGCAGCGCATGCTGCATTTCAATGACAATTCTGCTGCATTGCCCTGGGACCATCCAGACCATGACAGGTTGTTCAAAATTCGGCCTGCCGTGGAACATTTGTCTGCCAGGTTTCAAGAGATCTATACTCCTGGAAAAAATATAGCAGTCAATGAGTCCTTGATCCTGTGCAAAGGTCGGCTGCTTTTCAGACAGTACATTGTGAGCAAAAGAACTCGCTATGGCATAAAGCTGTACATGCTGTGTGAGAGCTATTCTTGCTATGTGTACAGCTTGAGAGTGTATACAAGGAAGGACTCTACCCTAAACCCTGTCAGTTGCCCACCCGCATTAGGGGTCACAGGTAAGATAGTTTTGGAACTTGTCCAGCCACTTCTTCACTCAGGTTATAACCTTTATATGGACAATTTCTATACAGGAGTAGAGCTGTTCAGTGAGCTCTACGAAGCTGACACTGTGGCCTGCGGTACATTTCATTGTAACCGCAAAGGATTCCCGCAGGAGCTTATTTGTAAGAAGCTCCAGAAACCCCAGAGTACTGCATTGTGTTCCAACGAACTGCTCGCAGTCAAATTCTTGGATAGGCGTGATGTATACGTGTTCCGTACAATTCATGATGAGAGCACTTCCCCCATCACGGTTTGGGGTCAGAAGTCAGAAGTCAGAAGTCCACAAGCCCATCTGTATACTTGATTACAATAAGTACATGGGCAGAGTGGACAAGAATGACCAGGTTCTTCAACCATACAATGCGTGTCATAAAACTCGCACTTGGTACAAGAAACTGTTTACCCACCTGATCCAGATGGCAACATACAATGCGTATGTTGTTTACCATCAGACAACCACAGGAAGACTCATGACTTTCCTTGATTTCCAGTTGTCTGTAATTGAAAGCCTCACTGCTGTTACAGAAGCAGCAGCTGCCTTCACCTCATATGTTCTAGAGGATGTGGCAAAGCTCCAGGAGCAACACTTTGCTGATCGCATTCCTAAAACACCCAAAAAGGATCGTCCATGTTGTCGCTGTAAAGTGTGCTCGAAGCATGGAAAGCGGCAGGAGAGTTGGTATTACTGTCCCCAGTGCCCATCACAACCAGGCCTCTGTTTCCCTACTTGCCCTACGTTGTATCATACTAAAGCAAAGTTCTGGGAAATCGACTGAGGTGGAGCTGCCATTAGTTAATCCTTTCAGTGGCATGCATGGATACTGAAGGTCCATGGGCTACTGCTTCATTAGGCAAGGAGCCACAGAATTTTACTTTTTCTACTTCAGGAAATCATGGACTTCCTTATGGCCTGCTTGAGACCTAAATCTACCGTCAGGACATGGTAGGTTTTCTGTTCAATTAACATGCATTATAGTCTCCATACTGCATATAGTAGTGGACAGAACATATGCCACATTGTCACGGAGTACCCTGTGTGGCAGAATGTTAAAAGCATGACTGAATTTTGAAGTGCTTGTTAGGTCACTTATGTATACTACACAAGGACCACCATGATTGCCAACAAGAACCAGAGTAAGTGTACCAAGTCAAACAAATGTTCTGTCGGACATATTCACCAACATTTCTACTTGTTTGAAATTGTGCAAACTCAATTTGTAGCTTTACTTTCAAAGCAAAAGTAGAAGTGTTGGTGAATGAGTCCCACAGGATATTTGTTTGACTTTTTACTTTAGAGAGCTTAGGATTTCTTCACCAGCATGTCTGCCTTAGTTTCAACTGTAGATATGGTCGCTCAGTTTGAGGAATAGGCCTCCCAAGGCATACTGGGACACCCCCAACTTGCATCCACAAACTAGTATAGTTTTACTTGGCAAGTACACAGGATTAGTCAGGACTCTGATGAGAACAGAGACATGAATGGGTAAGGAAAGCTTATGGAAAGTGTGCCATCCCAGGGATATTGCACAGGTAGAAGGCAGATAGTAAAGGTATTACAGATGTACATCATCTACACCTATGGATTCAAACCCATTGGTGCCATCCCAGCACTGAAGGACAATGACATGTATGGGTCAGTTTTTGACCTGCTTTTCATGTTCATCCTCCATCAGAACAGGGTAGATGTTCAGTTTGCTGTACGAACAGGGTAGATGTTCAGTTTGCTGTATGATAAGTGCATTACAGTCACAGCACTGCACATAATGTTGGTTGGGACATACGCTACGTTCTCACGGACTCCCCTGCGTGCCAAGCACTACCCTTTTTCATAGCCTATGACCTTCTCTTTAGGGAACATCATGAGAATTCCCCAGCATGTCTCCCTTAGTTTCAAAAGTAGATTTGCTCACTTGGTTCGAGTAATCGCTTTGTACGGCCTACTCGGACACCCCCAACTTGCATCCACAAACTGGAAGGAGTTGGATTTAGCACAGTGAGTGTGTTAAAGGCACATAAAAAACATGTCTTCCTGAGCCTCGGGTGACTGTCGTGGGAGTCATTAGTAAAGGTTCATTTTGCATGCATTCGGTAATGTTCAGGAAGAAGGAGGCGGTTATTGACAGGTGGTAAAATGTAGTCAAACTTATTTTGTTCTGTGGCGCATGAATGTGATGGGCCCTTTGCAGTGGTAAGTTAATGTGAGTGCACTGATTGGTTGGATTGGGCCTGTGGCCGGCGGTATGAAAGGGTTGTTTGTTGTGCGTAAATGGTGTGTGAATGGACCATAAAGAGGTTGGTGCCTCAACATGGATTTATGGCCCACCTTCAGAAGTCTTGGTTTCAATATTCAGATACTTTGATAAGTATTCATGCTTTGAAACCATAATTTCTGGAGGTGCTAAAACCAACCAGTGTGAGTGGTGGGTTAACTTTACCATACTATTACCAGGGGAGTCCAAGGGTGCAGGACTTCTGTGGCTCTCACCAGTTTTCCTTCACCCAGAATCCCCTTGAAATCACAAAATTTGTTTAAAAAAACACTTTTGCCTTGCATTTCAGAGAGCAGAAGTCCAGGGATCTACAGGCAGCCACAACATGTCTACCACTCAGCGTTCTCCTAAATCTCCAGTGAAAACCTGCCTCAGTTTAGTGAGTGGGCAAGTGATCAAAACAGGGAAGTGACCAAGACGGATTGTGGAGACATCAAAATTACCTCAACAGCCATTTAGGGAACCTACCAAACCCAGACATTTCTGAAAATTAGACACCAAAGGCAGTCCACGGAAGTGTGGCGTGTTTGGATTTCACAAAGTTACCTGAATACCCTTAAAAAGTGAAACACTACGGCCCTCATTACAACCTCGGCGGTCTTTTCAGAAGACTGCGGGGGGCAGAATACCGCCAGTGCCAGCAGTATTTCTGGCTCCCTATTATGAAATTCGGGCAGTGAAATGTGCGACTGGGCTATGCCTGGTGGCCCCTGCACTGCCCATGCCAAGTGCATGGGCAGTGCAGGGGCCCCTAGGGGCACCCCAAGTCCCCCTTCCCGCCAGCCTTTCCATGGCGTTTTTTACCACCATGGCCAGGCTGGCGGTCGGGGACTCATAATCCGCTGCTCTGGGGATTATGACCAAGGGGACGGCGGTATGGCCGTGTCTATTGCACCACGGTCATAATAGCTGGCGGAACACCACCAGCCTGTTGGCGGTGTTACCACCAGCATATTGCCGGCCGCCAGGGTCGTAGTGAGATCCTATTTGTCCTTGCCTTTTCATCACAGAAAGTACAGGAATGTGCAGGGATCCTCAAAATTCCTACCACCCAGTGTTTCTCCACTTGTCCTGATAAAAACACAACCCCACTTGTGTGCCTGCGCCTAGTGCCTGCATCAGAAATGGATCACTCCAGAGTTAACAGTAGCCTCATGCAAGGACTACCATTGACCCTTGTGTGATCCATTCCTGTCAGGGGCACTAGCCTACCCACACAAGTAAGGTACCATATCTATCGGGAGACTTGGGGGAACGCTGGGTGGAAGGATATTTGTGGCTCCTCTCAGATTCCAGAACTTTCTGTCACCGAAATGTGAGGAAAGTGTTTTTTTAGCCACATTTTGAGGTTTGCAAAGGATTCTAGGTAACAGAACCTGGTGAGAGCCCAACAAGTCACCCCGTTTCGGATTCCCCTAGGTCTCTAGTTTTAAACAATGTACAGGTTTGGTAGGTTTCCCTAGGTGGCGGCTGAGCTAGAAGCCAAAATCCACAGGTAGGCACTTTGCAAATAACACCTCTGTTTTCTTTGAGAAAATGTTATGTGTCCACTTTGTGTTTTGGGGCATTTCGTGTCACGGGCACTAGGCCTACCCACACAAGTGAGGTACCATTTTTATTGGGAGACGTGGGGGAACGCTGGGTGGAAGGAAATTTGTGGCTCCTCTCAGATTCCAGAACTTTCTGCCACAGAAATGTGAGGAACATGTGTTTTTTTAGCCAAATTTTGAGGTTTGCAAAGGATTCTGGGTAACAGAACCTGGTCCGAGCCCCGCAAGTCACCCCTCCTTGGATCCCCCTAGGTCTCTAGTTTTCAGAAATGCACAGGTTTGGTAGGTTTCCCTAGGTGGCGGCTGAGCTAGAGGCCAAAATCTACAGGTAGTCACTTTGCTAAAAACAGCTCTGTTTTCTGTGATATGTCCACGTTGTGTTTTGGGGCATATCCTGTCGCGGGCGCTAGGCCTACCCACACAAGTGAGGTATCATTTTTATCGGGAGACGTGGGGGAACGCTGGGTGGAAGGAAATTTGTAGCTCCTCTCAGATTCCAGAACTTTCTGCCACAGAAATGTGAGGAACATGTGTTTTTTTAGCCAAATTTTGAGGTTTGCAAAGGATTCTGGGTAACAGAACCTGGTCCGAGCCCCGCAAGTCACCCCTCCTTGGATCCCCCTAGGTCTCTAGTTTTCAGAAATGCACAGGTTTGGTAGGTTTCCCTAGGTGGCGGCTGAGCTAGAGGCCAAAATCTACAGGTAGTCACTTTGCTAAAAACAGCTCTGTTTTCTGTGATATGTCCACGTTGTGTTTTGGGGCATATCCTGTCGCGGGCGCTAGGCCTACCCACACAAGTGAGGTATCATTTTTATCGGGAGACGTGGGGGAACGCTGGGTGGAAGGAAATTTGTAGCTCCTCTCAGATTCCAGAACTTTCTGCCACAGAAATGTGAGGAACATGTGTTTTTTTAGCCAAATTTTGAGGTTTGCAAAGGATTCTGGGTAACAGAACCTGGTCCGAGCCCCGCAAGTCACCCCTCCTTGGATTCCCCTAGGTCTCTAGTTTTCAGAAATGCACAGGTTTAGTAGGTTTCCCTAGGTGCCGGCTGAGCTAGAGGCCAAAATCTACAGGTAGGCACTTTGCAAAAAACACCTCTGTTTTTTTCCAAAATTTAGGATGTGTCCACGTTGCGCTTTGGGGTGTTTCCTGTCGCCGGCGCTAGGCTTACCCACGCAAGTGAGGTATCATTTTTATCAGGAGACTTGGGGAAACACTGGGTGGAAGGAAATTTGTAGCTCCTCTCAGATTCCAGAACTTTCTGCCACAGAAATGTGAGGAACATGTGTTTTTTTAGCCAAATTTTGAGGTTTGCAAAGGATTCTGGGTAACAGAACCTCGTCCGAGCCACACAAGTCACCCCTCCTTGGATTCCCCTAGGTCTCTAGTTTTCAGAAATGCATAGGTTTGGTAGGTTTCCCTAGGTGGCGGCTGAGCTAGAGGCCAAAATCTACAGGTAGTCACTTTGCTGAAAACAGCTCTGTTTTCTGTGATATGTCCACGTTGTGTTTTGGGGCATATCCTGTCGCGGGCGCTAGGCCTACCCACACAAGTGAGGTATCATTTTTATCGGGAGATGTGGGGGAACGCTGGGTGGAAGGAAATTTGTAGCTCCTCTCAGATTCCAGAACTTTCTGCCACAGAAATGTGAGGAACATGTGTTATTTTAGCCAAATTTTGAGGTTTGCAAAGGATTCTGGGTAACAGAACCTGGTCCGAGCCCCGCAAGTCACCCCTCCTTGGATTCCCCTAGGTCTCTAGTTTTCAGAAATGCACAGGTTTGGTAGGTTTCCCTAGGTGGCGGCTGAGCTAGAGGCCAAAATCTACAGGTAGGCACTTCGCAAAAAACACCTCTGTTTTTTTCCAAAATTTAGGATGTGTCCACGTTGCGCTTTGGGGTGTTTCCTGTCGCCGGCGCTAGGCCTACCCACGCAAGTGAGGTATCATTTTTATCGGGAGACTTGGGGGAACGCTGGGTGGAAGGAAATTTGTAGCTCCTCTCAGATTCCAGAACTTTCTGCCACAGAAATGTGAGGGACATGTGTTTTTTTAGCCAAATTTTGAGGTTTGCAAAGGATTCTGGGTAACAGAACCTGGTCCGAGCCCCGCAAGTCACCCCTCCTTGGATTCCCCCTAGGTCTCTAGTTTTCAGAAATGCACAGGTTTGGTAGGTTTCCCTAGGTGGCGGCTGAGCTAGAGGCCAAAATCTACAGGTAGTCACTTTGCTAAAAACAGCTCTGTTTTCTGTGATATGTCCACGTTGTGTTTTGGGGCATATCCTGTCGCGGGCGCTAGGCCTACCCACACAAGTCAGGTATCATTTTTATCGGGAGACGTGGGGGAACGCTGGGTGGAAGGAAATTTGTGGCTCCTCTCAGATTCCAGAACTTTCTGCCACAGAAATGTGAGGAACATGTGTTTTTTTAGCCAAATTTTGAGGTTTGCAAAGGATTCTGGGTAACAGAACCTGGTCCGAGCCCCGCAAGTCACCCCTCCTTGGATCCCCCTAGGTCTCTAGTTTTCAGAAATGCACAGGTTTGGTAGGTTTCCCTAGGTGGCGGCTGAGCTAGAGGCCAAAATCTACAGGTAGTCACTTTGCTAAAAACAGCTCTGTTTTCTGTGATATGTCCACGTTGTGTTTTGGGGCATATCCTGTCGCGGGCGCTAGGCCTACCCACACAAGTGAGGTATCATTTTTATCGGGAGACGTGGGGGAACGCTGGGTGGAAGGAAATTTGTAGCTCCTCTCAGATTCCAGAACTTTCTGCCACAGAAATGTGAGGAACATGTGTTTTTTTAGCCAAATTTTGAGGTTTGCAAAGGATTCTGGGTAACAGAACCTGGTCCGAGCCCCGCAAGTCACCCCTCCTTGGATCCCCCTAGGTCTCTAGTTTTCAGAAATGCACAGGTTTGGTAGGTTTCCCTAGGTGGCGGCTGAGCTAGAGGCCAAAATCTACAGGTAGTCACTTTGCTAAAAACAGCTCTGTTTTCTGTGATTTGTCCACGTTGTGTTTTGGGGCATATCCTGTCGCGGGCGCTAGGCCTACCCACACAAGTGAGGTATCATTTTTATCGGGATACGTGGGGGAACGCTAGGTGGAAGGAAATTTGTGGCTCCTCTCAGATTCCAGAACTTTCTGCCACAGAAATGTGAGGAACATGTGTTTTTTTAGCCAAATTTTGAGGTTTGCAAAGGATTCTGGGTAACCGAACCTGGTCCGAGCCACACAAGTCACCCCTCCTTGGATTCCCCTAGGTCTCTAGTTTTCAGAAATGCACAGGTTTGGTAGGTTTCCCTAGGTGGCGGCTGAGCTAGAGGCCAAAATCTACAGGTAGTCACTTTGCTAAAAACAGCTCTGTTTTCTGTGATGTGTCCACGTTGTGTTTTGGGGCATATCCTGTCGCGGGCGCTAGGCCTACCCACACAAGTGAGGTATCATTTTTATCGGGAGACGTGGGGGAATGCTGGGTGGAAGGAAATTTGTGGCTCCTCTCAGATTCCTGAACTTTCTGCCACAGAAATGTGAGGAACATGTGTTTTTTTAGCCAAATTTTGAGGTTTGCAAAGGATTCTGGGTAACAGAACCTGGTCCGAGCCACACAAGTCACCCCTCCTTGGATTCCCCTAGGTCTCTAGTTTTCAGAAATGCACAGGTTTGGTAGGTTTCCCTAGGTGGCGGCTGAGCTAGAGGCCAAAATCTACAGGTAGTCACTTTGCTAAAAACAGCTCTGTTTTCTGTGATGTGTCCACGTTGTGTTTTGGGGCATATCCTGTCGCGGGTGCTAGGCCTACCCACACAAGTGAGGTACCATTTTTATCGGGAGACTTGGGGGAACATAGATTAGCAAAACAAGTTCTATTGCCCCTTGTCTTTCTCTACATTTTTTCCTTCCAAATATAGGAGTGTGTGTAAAAAAGACATCTATTTGAGAAATTCCCTGTAATTCACGTGCTACTATGGTCACCCCGGAATTCAGAGATGTGCAAATAACCACTGCTCCTCAACACCTTATCTTGTGCCCTTTTTGGAAATGCAAAGGTTTTCTTGATAGCAATTTTTTACTCCTTATATTTCAGCAAATGAATTGCTGTATACCCGGTATAGAATGAAAACGCACTGCAGGGTGCAGCTCATTTATTGGCTCTGGGTTCCTCGGGTTCTTGATGAACCTACAAACCCTATATATCCCCGCAACCAGAGGAGTCCAGCAGACGTAACGGTATATTGCTTTCGATAATCTGACATTGCAGGGAAAAGTTACAGAGTAAAAAGTATAGAAAAATTGATGTTTTTTTCACCTCAATTTCAATATTTTTCTTTTTCAGCTGTTATTTTCTGTAGGAAACCCTTGTAGGATCTACACAAATGACCCCTTGATGAATTCAGAATTTTGTCTACTTTTCAGAAATGTTTAGGTTTCTGGGATCCAGCATTGGTTTCATGACCATTCCGGTCACTGACTGGAAGGAGGCTGAAAGCACAAAAAATTGCACAAATGGGGTATGCCCCAGTACAATGCCAAAATTGTGTTGAAAAATTGGGTTTTCGGATTCAAGTCGGCCTGTTCCTGAAAGCTGGGAAGCTGCTGAGTTTAGCACCGCAAACCCTTTGTTGATGCCATTTTCAGGGGAAAAACCACAAGCCTTCTTCTGCAGCCCCTTTTTCCAATTTTTTTGAAAAAAACGAAATTTTCACTGTATTTTGGCCAATTTCTTGGCCTCCTTCAGGGGAACCCACAAAGTCTGGGTACCTTTAGAATCGCTAGGATGTTGGAAAAAAAGGACGCAAATTTGGCTTGGTTAGCTTATGTGGACAAAAAGTTATGAGGGCCTAAGCGCGAACTGCCCCAAATAGGCAAAAAAAGGCCTGGCACAGGAGGGGGAAAAGGCCTGGCAGCGAAGTGGTTAAGAAAGAAGTCATTTTGGGAAATGCCCTGTAATTCACCTGCTAGAATTGGGATCCCGCGATTCAGAGATGTGCAAATACTCATTCGGTATCCAATGAAAACCCATTGCAAGGTGCAGCTCATTTATTGCCTCTAGGTACCTAGGGTTCTTGATAAACATACAAGCCCTATTTATCACGGTAAACAGCATATGTAATAGTATATTGCTTTCAAAAATCTGCCATAGCTGGAAAAAGTTACAGAAGAAAACGTAGACAGAAATGCCTGTTTTTTTCAACTCAATTTCAATTTTTATTTTTATTTCAGCTGTTATTTTCTATAGGAAAACCTTGAAGGATCTACACAAATGACCCCTTGCTGACTTCAGAATTTTGTCTACATTTCAGAAATGTTTAGCTGTCCAGGATCCACTACTGGTTTCATACCCATTTCTGTCACTAACTGGAAGGAGGCTGAAAGCACAAAAAATAGTAAAACTGGAATAAGTCCCAGTAAAATGCCAAAACTGTGTGCGAACTAGCCCAAATAGCCAAAAAAGGGCTCTGCACAGGGGGTGGGGGTGAGAAAGGCCCAGCAGCTAAGGGGTTAAACATTATAAGCAACCCAATGTTATCCAATGGGAGTGGTAGGCCTCACAGTAGTGGAAAATTAATTTAGGAGTGTTTCACTAAGAAGTCATGTAAAACTTAAAAAATTGTGAACTGTGACTGAGATGCAGCACTGCTGCCTTCAACCATCATTCTGCGAAGGAAGATAACGTGTACACTTAGACCAGCTTCCCAAGACCTAAGACCAAGGTATGGGGGTTATACTCTCCCAACTGATCTGGCAGAAGGATACCCGTCATGCTCTCCTTAATATAGTAATAGATACAGAGAGGAGTAAGGTAATGCTAAAGATTTTACTAGAAATGAATGTATTAAATAATAACCCGTATGAGTGAATTATAGGCCTCAATAAATGCTGCATAGTTAACATGAAGTTTCCTTTCTAAAGCCTGCATGACATGCACTTGACAGAAAATGCTAATTCTGGCAAATTCCAAAACGGCTATAGCTCAGCTGAATTGTTTCTTTACTTCTATCTTGACCATTTGGATAACTTTTCATCACACAAACTTCCTATGCTAACAAAAAAGTATTAATTTTCTTTTCTTTTACATGCTTGACTTGCACTGGAATTGCTGTTTTGCATAATTAATCTTAATACTTTCTTTATGAATGGGCTTCTAGTGTAAAGGTGTGTGGCAGTGGAAATGACGATATGTATTTGTCGCATAATTTACATGAATGTTCCATCTTTCAGAAACCAATGTGGATGAGTTCTTTAGTCAATGTATCACGGATGTTAAAGGTTTACTTAATGTATTGTGTTTTGAATGCTCTTTGTTAGAATTTACCATCTCAACTGAAATAGTTCTTGTCCCACGGAACCTTCACTTTCTGATTGGACAGAAGAAGAATTTTATCTGTGAAATTTTTAAAACTGTTGTATCATTGTACTATGTGTAAAAAGGAATACCAGGGAAAGTATAGGGGGCTTGATTCATCTTTTCTTGCTATTTCCCATTCTTGCTTTTTTTCTGGCTTGGCGAGATTCTTAGACTGACAGACTTTTGTGGCTAAACAAACTCTCAGACGCTTGTTCCTTTGTTATTTTATATTTCATTTCCAGATAATCACTGACTCAAACTATTCTCTGCTATTGAGCTTTCTATCTACAAAGAGCAGAACCTTTCATGAGGTGTTCAGCTAACTATGCTTATTATTTTAGAAATTAGACTAGGCTTTAGATTTATGGGACATGCTATATGCTATGGTCTGAAATTATTCCTTGATTGCTAAATAAAAGATTTAAGAACTAATGACTAACAAACTTTCATAAATCAATGTAAACTCTAATTATTGACTTCAGAATCCAAAAGTAAATGAGAGTGAAATAAAGTGCTCCTATACACAATGTGTATGTAATTGGCTTTCCATGATTGGCATATTTGATTTACTGGTAAGTCCCTAGTAGAGCGCACTAAAGGTGCCCAGGGCCTGTAAATCAAATGCTACTAGTAGACCTGCAGCACTGGTTGTGCCACCCACATTAGTAGCTCTGTAAACATGGCTCAGACCTGCCACTGCGGTGTCTGTGTGTGCAGTTTTAAACTGCCAATTTGACTTTGCAAGTGTAGCCACTTGCCAGGCCTAAACCTTCCCTTTTCTTACATTTAAGACACCCCTAAGGTAGGCCCTAGGTAGCCCCATGGGCAGGGTGCAGTGTATGTTTAAGGTGGGACATATACTAATGTGTTTTATATGTCTTGACAGTGAAATACTGCCAAATTCGTTTTTCACTATTGCAAGGCCTATCTCTCTCATAGGTTAACATGGGGCTGCCTTTAAAAATGATTAAAGCATAGATTCCATCTGGGAGTAGATAGACATGTGGAGTTTGGGGTCTCTGAGCTTACAATTTAAAAATATATCTTTTAGTAAAGTTGATTTTCAGATTGTGTGTTTGAAAATGCCACTTTTAGAAAGTGAGCATTTTCTTGCTTAAACCATTCTGTGACTCTGCATGTTTGTCGATTCCCTGTCTGGGACAATGACAGTTGGGCTCTTTACACCTCTCTCTGGACAGTGACACAAAGCTAGCTTGCGTGTAGCCTGCATATCCTGATGAGCCCTCTGTGCTAGGACGGAGGGGAGGAGTGGTGACTTACACCTGAAAGGAGTGTGCCTGCCCTCACACAATGCAGTTTCCAACCCCCTGGTGTGTGTCTGGGGCATGGCCTGAACAAGGCAGGATTTCACGAACAAGAGAGAGTTCCCTTTGAAGTAAGCCTACTTCAAAGGCCACAATGGGTATAAGAAGGGCACCCAAAACCACAGACTTTAGATCACTTCTGGACATCAAGAGGAACCTCTGCCTGGAGAAAAGCTGAAGAGCTGAGGAGAAGTGCTGCCCTGCCTGAGACTGTGTGTTGTGGAGCTATCCTGCAGTTGCTGCTTCTGCCTGTGCCAGGGGACAAAGACTGGACTTTGTGTGCCTTCCTGCTTATGAAGAAATCTCCAAGGGCTTCTCCTGAGCTTGCCTCCTGTTGTTGAAGTCTCAGGGTCATCAAAGACTTCTCCTGCCAGCACCTGGACTCTCTTCTGAGACTCCTGCCAAGTGGTGCCCTATCCAGTTCTTGGGGCCTTGGAAGGTGAAGCTGGCAGGCCAAGACTGAAAATACATGCACAGTCCGGCTTGCAGGGAAAATAATGACGCACCTTCCGAGACACGGCTGAAAAGCAATGCGCCACCGGCTTCGCAGCAGATATCGACGCTCCACTGGCATCCAGGCTAGAATCGACATACGTAGCTGGAAGAACGACCCACAACACCCGCTGACAGAGGCTGTTAACGTCGCAACCCACATTGCGCGGCTTTGTTGATACCGTACGGCAGGATTTTTTACACAAACCTTGCTGGGCATTGAAAAACAATGCAACCCCTGCCCAGACCTGAGTGCTGCCTGGATCAACAAATCGCTCCTCTGCGGAGAGGAAAAATTACGCATGCCGACCCTACCAGAGAAGGAGAAACTACACATGGTCTCGCTTGCGGTTGAGAAATTGACGCACTGCTTAACTTTTTCGACGCACACTTGCCCGTGCATGTTCTTTTGAAACTACACAGGTACTTTTCAACGCTAACAGTGTTTTACCTGTTTTCTCAAGGATTTAAGACTCTTTTTGCTTTTTAATTAATAACTTGACTTGTGTATGTTGGAGTTTTGTCATTTTGGTCTTGTTTTGTTTAGATAACTATTTTCTATTTTTTCTAAACCTATGTTGTCATTTTGTAGAGTCGCTGTGTGTGTTGATACAAATACTTTACACCTTGCACTCTGAAGTTAAGCCTGCCTGCTCATGCCAAGCTACCAAGGGGGTGAGCGTACCAAAGATCCCATTTTTAACATCCAGCTCCTTCCCTTTTCACAAAAATCCATGACATTGTGGCCCAGGAGTTGGGGATATTTTTAGTTGAGAAAGTATAGGTTACTCCACAATCTCAAAAAGTTGATAGCAGAGGTAACTTTAGATATTGAGAAAAAGAAGCTGCAATAGTTAAAAAGTGCCCAAGTTAGATAAAGGCCCAGTTGCCTAGAATCTAAAACTGATGGAGTGTAGTTTCTGAAGTGGTTGGTGGTGATTCGACGGGTGTGAGTATCAATAGGGTGATGATTAATGTTGTTCATGAAACATGAATTGTATTGAAAATAGATTTTTGGTGTTTTGAGGTAGATTGTTAGTGTTTATATGTTATATGTGTTTTTTCAAAGAAGAGAAAAAAGAGATTAGTTATCGGACTAAAAAGTAGTTTAACATCCCGTGATAGATACAGAGATAAAAGAATTATAGATTTGGTATTCTTGTCTTCTAGTTGAAGTGTAAGTCATATGACATTTTTGACTACACAAATAGATAGGGACATAATAAATTGGCATGTACTAATATTGATCAGTGCTTGTGCAACCTGATGCGCAAAGGTGGCCCAACACTGATTAGGTGGTTTCCCGCAGGTCGAGAACTCATCATTGTGAGTGAAAATTCTGGTTCACTGAAAAGTCGTAAGGTGTAAAAAATGTAAAAAATTGAAACATTCTTATTATTGAGTTGTTCTATTGTTTACTGTAGAAGAAGCAGACAGAGACTGATGTTATTTTCGGTTGCTTAATTTTTAGAATTGAAGCTTTGTGTTTTGCGAATAAATTGTAATGGAGGATGAGCTGCTGCAACGAGGCAGTTGTTGCGTCATATTGTGCTGTGCTGGCAGGTAGGTTGGTGTAACCCCATGCTTTGATTGGTTGATTTTCATCAAGAGTTGAGCAATCATTGGTTGATTGAATTACAGAACTGCTATCTGATTTGGCGAAAAGGGTTCTGAGATTTGATGTGTATGGAACACTTTCAAAACATTCAGACGCTGCAATTTTGTTTACTGGTTTTGTTTAAATTAAATTGAAATCATTAGATTTGTCAAAGTTCTTAGAAGTCTTATAAGCGGTGATGTGATGATTCTATTCTGGGAGGGTGAGGAAGCACCTCCTAAGGGAATGCCCGCATATCACATGATGATTTAGGAAGGGTTACATGTGTTTGACTTTTGTCAATGGTGCACGGTCATTGAGAAAGAAGGTGCATTGAGCATTCAAGAGAAGCTCATGTTGGCTCAAATGAGATTAGTGCGAAGAGAATTTCAAAATCAGTCATTTGTAGAAAATACTGGTGCAGCACAGAATGTTAATGGTTCAAATGCAATGCAAGAAGCTGGTTTTCAAACAGGGATGCAAGGTGTTCAAGCAGGAATGGTAGTGTCTCATGGTAGAGGTAGAGGAGCTCTGATTGATCCAAGTACAGGTGTTGATGTTTTAACTATGAAGAAAATTACACCTCCCCAGTCTTGTAACAGAGTGTGCCATGAAAAGCACATGTATAGACTCAATCCAGATAGAGTAAACAATAATCAGTTTCAGGGAGACAACCAAATACAAATGCAAAATATACCTACACAACAGGTGCAAGTGCCAATGCAAAATCATTTTTAAATGGTCCCAGTTCCACAAGCCCCTGTAATTCAACATAATGTGTATAAGATGAGATTGAATTAAAATCAATTGCCCTGAGTAAATCGACATGTAATGGAGATGCAAAATCAAAGTGCAATTCAGAGTCAGGCACGTCACAATAACTGTGCCTGAGAGAGGAGGTGGGTTGCGTGCTTGGCACAGTCTTAGAGGTCGATCAGACTGGACCATTTGTAGAAGGTGAACGTATTAGCCACTGTTGTCTATAGTAATTCTTGTAGGGTGTTGGAGAATCTTATGTGCTGTTGAATTTTGCTGAACATGGCATTGAGAAATTGTTAGAAATGGGGTCTTTGGTTGACAGACAGGTTACCCCTGTTCAAGCAAGGAACCTCACTCTAGTCAGGGTAAAAGAGAATCACCCTCAGCTAACCCCTGCTTACCCCCCCTGGTAGCTTGACAGAGCAGTAGGATTAACTTCAGAGTGCTAGGTATAAAGTATTTGTACCAACACACACACGATGCGTCGATCCAGTCAGCAATCTCGGGTCCGGGCAGGACTTGCGTTATTTTTACCCGCCCAGCAGTACTTGCGTCAGAAATCCAGCCTCACGATGATTCAAAAACCACGCAGCGCGGGTTTCGATCTCCGAGTCTCTGTCAGCGATGCTGTGCGTCGTTTCTCCAGCTCCGTGCGTCGAATCTCTGGTCACGTTTCCGGCGAACATTGATTGTCAGCCACAAAGCTGTCAGTGTGTCATCTCTTCAGCCGCAGATCGGAGTTGCATCGATCTTTTCCCCGCACGGCGCTCTGTGCGTGGATTTCCTCCTCTTAGGCTTCCAGCTTCTCCTTTCAGGGTCCCAGGAACTGGATGGGCACCACAGGGCAGAGTAGGAGTCTCTCCAGAGACTCCAGGTGCTGGCAGAGAGAAGTCTTTGCTGTCCCTGAGAGTTCAAACAACAGGAGGCAAGCTCTAAATCAAGCCCTTGGAGATTTCTTCACAAGATGGAAGGCACACAAAGTCCAGTCTTTGTCCTCTTACTCTGGCACAAGCAGCAACTGCAGGATAGCTCCACAAAGCACAGTCACAGCAGCACGTCTTCCTCAGCTCTTCAGCTCTTCTGCAGGCAGAGGTTCCTCTTGTTTCCAGAAGTGTTCTAAAGTCTGTGGTTTTGGGTGCCCTTCTTATACCCAAGTTCTCCTTTGAAGTAGGCCTACTTCAAAGCAAAGTCTCTCTTGAACGTGAAATCCTGCCTTGCCCAGTCCAGGCCCCAGACACTCACCAGGGGGTTGGAGACTTCATTGTGTGAGGACAGACACAGACATTTCAGGTGTATGTGACCACTCCTTCCCTCCCTCCTAGCACAAATGGCTCATCAGGATATGCAGGCTACACCCCAGCTCCCTTTGTGTCACTGTCTAGTGTGAGGTGCAACCAGCCGAACTGTCAAACTGACCCAGAAAGGGAATCCACAAACAGACAGAGTCACAGAAATTGTATAAGCAAGAAAATGCCCACTTTCTAAAAGTGGTATTTTCAAACACATAATCTTAAAATCAACTTTACTAAAATATGTATTTTTAAAATGTGAGCTAAGAGAACCCAAACTCCACAGATCCATCCGCTCCCAAAGGGAATCTGCACTTTAATCAGATTTAAAGGTAGCCCCCATGTTAATCTATGACAGGGACAGACCTTGCAATAGTGAAAAACTAATTTAGCAATATTTAATTGTCAGGACATATAAAACACATTACTATGGGGGTCATTACAACATTGGCGGTAAAAGCCGCATACCGCCGTGCAGAAGACCGCCAACACACCGCCGCGGCCGCGGAATTCCGCCACGGTCATTATGACCCAAAGGACGGAATCCGCCAAAATCTAGACACCCACACAAGTCCGCCACACCAAAGGTCAGTGATAAACTGGTGATAACAAATACTCCACCGTCACGCCAACAAGAATACACCCCCACTATCACGACCCATGAATCCACGCGGCGGGCTTTCAACCGCGGAATTCCATTGGCGGTACCTTCGTGCTCAAAATACACACACATATTCAAAATACATCCACATTTGACAATTCGAAATACACACACCTGATACACTTACACACACCAACCCCAAACACCCAATACATTAGAAAACACACACCCACATCACCCACAAACCCTTACGACAACAATTGCGACAGAAGGCCAAAGAGAGACACCATCAGAAAGAACAATAGCATCCATAGGCACTCAACACCATCACCCACATAGCATCAACGCACCTCACACAACACACCTCTAAAATCACCCCATACATAACAACACACACCACCCCACACATCACCCACACCACCCCATGGCACGGCAAAGACACCCCAGGTTCGCTGAGGAGGAGCACAGGGTCATGGTGGAGGAAATCATCCGGGTAGAGCCACAGCTATTCGGATCACAGGTGCAGCACACCTCCATAGCTAGGAAGATGGAGCTATGGCAAAGAATAGTGGACAGGGTCAACGCTGTGGGACAGCACCCAAGAAATAGGGATTACATCAGGAAGAGGTGGAACGACCTACGGGGGAAGGTGCGTTCCGTGGTCTCAAGACACCACATCGCGGTACAGAGGACTGGCGGCAGACCCCCACCTCCTCCCCCACAACTAACAACATGGGAGGATCAGGTCTTGGCTATTCTGCATCCTGAGGGCCTCACAGGAGTAGCTGCAGGAACGGACTCTGGTAAGTCAATTCTTTACTATTACATCCCCCACCCTACCTGCCTGCCATCACATACCCCCACCCACGCCCTCACCCCATCACTCCTACTCCTCACACATGTCCCGATATCACAAACCACCCATCCCAACACCAAGCCCTACATGTAACAACAAAGCATGGACACCCATCACCAATGCATGGCCACTGCACATACCCATACACCCCCCTAAACCATCATCACACAAGGTCCTACACAGGAATGCAAGCACTGGGGTAAAGGGTCATCTACCCATTGCACACCATGCCACACACAGATGTAATAAACATCCTTTTATACCCCTGCAGGACCACTACCCAACGTCACCGGACAGGAGGGTCCACACATGTCCACATCACCAACAGAAGAGGGCCACAGTGATGACAGGAGCTCTGTCCAACTGGATCTAGATGACCAGCCCGGCCCATCGGGGACCTCTGGACAGTCGGTTCCCCTCACCAAGTCACAGGCCACTACAGAGCTTTCTCCCTCTGGAAACACCAGCACAGCACCCACCCAGCGGGCCCATACCTCTGTCCCCAGGACACATCAAGCAGCAGTGTGTCCACCACTTCAGGGAACCCAGGCTAACCCACCACCCCAACAACAGGGACCTGGGGGCAGTGGTAGTGGGCACACGGTCCAGGGGATGGAGGCCCATGAACACAGGGGAACTGGGAGGGCTGCTGTGCGACAGGGGGAGGACAGGCCAAGGGAACCCACTCTCCACGAGGCCCTCTCCTCCATCATGGGAGCCTACCACCACTCCCAGGAGACGATGGCAACGGTAATGGCCAAGTTTCAGGAGACCCAGAGCCTGCAGGAGGAACAGTATTTGGGGTTCAGGGAGGAACTCAGATCCATCAATTCCACCCTGGGCACCATTGTAGGGGTGCTGAAGGAACTCCTCAACACCAGGAGGGACACTGTGGCACAACAAGGGGCCCCTGACACAAGCCTGGACCATGAACTGCCCACCCCCTCCGCCGGCACAGGAGGCACCGCCACAGGACCACGACACCAGCACCCCACCCCCTGCAGATGGAGAGCCACCCCACATGTGGTCCCTGAGATCCAGGACAAAGACAGGGAACAATGCCAAGACCCAAGAAATGAGACCACCCTGATTGTCATCCTTTTGTCCCACCTTGTCACCCTGTCCATCCTTAAACTGCCCCAACTCCACTTCCTATGCCCCTTTGGACAATGCACCTGTGAGACTAATAGACTGGAGTCTGCCATGGACATTCCTCCACCAGCACCCCTCACCATTTTAGAACCCCCTCCAATATTGGGCACTTAAATAAACACCCTTAAGGCACAAAACAATCAGGAGTCTGTCTGTGATTTCAAAATAGTGTATTAGCAATTACAGTGGCAAAATGCTCTTTCAAATGTAATGTCAACATACCTATGTCACACAGCTCTAGTCCATGAGGAAACAAAGCAGATGTCACACTGTCGCACCCACATCTGTCAAATTGTAAGGGAAAGTGACAACTCAGTGACCATACACTGGGTGAAAATGACAGACAATAGAGGTGTAGTGGATTAAATTCAGATGTAGCCGGCAGTGTTGTCTTCTTACCTGTGTCTCACTGGAAGTATTGCATGATCATCGTGTTCCTGTTGTCGATATCCTCTTCTTCTGCTTCCTCGTCTTCACTGTCCACAGGGTCCCCAGCTGCCACAACACCTCCATCTGGACCATCCTCCTCCAGGAAAGGCACCTGCCTTTGCAAAGCCAAGTTGTGAAGCATACAGCAGGCCACGATGATCTGGCACACCTTCTTTGGTGAGTAGAATAGGGAACCACCTGTCATATGGAGGCACCGGAACCTGGCCTTCAGGAGGCTGAAGGTCCGCTCTCTAATCCTCCCAGTTCGCCCATGGGCCTCATTGTAGCATTCCGCTGCCCTTGTCCTGGGATTCCTCACTAGGGTCAGTAGCCATGACAGGTTGGGGTAACCAGAGTCACCTGCAAATGGCGAGGGACACACACTGAATCATAGGGACATTCCTAGACCCAGACAACTATTCCACTGATTTGGGTCCAGGTGCTCACCTAATAGCCACATCCGGTGCCTCTGGAGTTGCCCCATCACATAAGGGATGTTGCTATTCCGCAGGATGTAAGTGTCATGCACTGAGCCAGGGATTTTTCCATTAACATGGGAGATGTACTGGTCTGCCAAACACACCATCTGCATGTTCATCGAATGGTAACTCTTCCGGTTTCTGTACACCTGTTCACTCCTGCATGGGGGTACCAAGGCCACATGTGTACCATCAATGGCAACTATGATGTTGGAGATATGTCCCAGGGCATAGAAGTCACCTTTCACTGTCAGCAAATCCTCCACCTGAGGGAAAACGATGTAGCTCCACATGTGTTTCAGCAGGGCAGACAACACTCTGGACAACACGTTGGAAAACATAGGCTGGGACATCCCTGATGCTATGGCCACTGTTGTTTGAAATGACCCACTTGCTAGGAAATGGAGTACTGACAGCACCTGCACTTGAGGGTGGATTCCTGTGGGATGGCGGATAGCTGACATCAGGTCTGGCTCCAACTGGACACACAGTTCCTGGATTGTGGCGCGATCAAGCCTATAGGTGATGATCACATGTCTTTACTCCATTGTCGATAGGTCCACCAGCGGTCTGTGCACCGGAGGATGCCGCCATCTCCTCACATGCCCCAGCGGACGGTGCCTATGGAGGAAACCTGCGATCAGAGAGTCAACCAACTCTGAGGTACGTAAACACAGCTTACTCTGAAAATATTCATAAATCTAAATTTGCCTGTATGAGTAGTTAGGCAAGGCCTAGGTATGTGTGACGCAGTCAAAAATATTGACATGTGGGCCCCTGAAATGGCGGCTGCCTGACCTGTAAAGTGGGACAGGGGGATATGAGGTAACTGCGCTGGCGTTTTACACCGTCGCGGTAGGCCGTCGAAAACCGTGGCGCAATTCTGCATTGGTTAACATTGGGCCCTATGAGTCCCAGGAGCTAATGACGATGTATGCACCGCCACAGACCCAACTGCCATTTTCTATCTGTTTAATCACTCGATACCTGATCTTCGTCAGGAGAGGACCTATACTGCAAGTGCTGCTGTGACCTCAGTCTGGAAGAGACAATGGCTTGTGTGTGTGGGGAAAGGGCCCCTGCCTTCAGCACGGAGGAGTTGGAGAAACTCGTGGATGTGGTCCTTCCCCAATACACGCTACTCTACGGTCCTCCAGACAAACAGGTAAATACACTGGGAGCATGCTGTATGTCAATGCCTGTGTGGAGTAGGGTGGATGAAAGATAGGGGGGGTGAAAATGAGGCGTGCATGAAATGACGGTGAGTGCATGTGCTTCATCGCAAGGGTAGGGATGCGGGCCAAAGACTGTGACGGTGCAGTTGGTAATTACTTCTCTTTTCCACTGTACAATTCCTGTAGGTCAGTGCCCACCAGAAGAAGGACATCTGGCGTGCCATCGCCAAGGAAGTCCGGACGCTGGGGGTCTACCACAGATGGAGCACCCACTGCCGGAAAAGATGGGAGGACATTTGCCGCTGGAGCAAGAAGACGGCGGAGGCCCAGCTGGGGATGGCCTCCCAACGTGGGCGGGTTGCCCTTCGCACCATGACCCCCCTGATGTTCAGGATCCTGGCGGTGGCGTATCCGGAGTTGGATGGGCACTTCAGGGCATCACAGCAGCCACAAGGGGGTGAGTACACTCTCATTCTGCTGATTCAGTGTGCATTTTAAGTCTCTGGGTGGGGGAGGTGGGCTGTGGGTTCCCCTAGGCCGGGGCGAGTTTGCTAGTTAAGTTCCCTACTTCAGGCAGGCCCTGTGGCACCCTACTCCACCTGTGTACAGTGCCAATTACACCTAGTCAGGCTTCTGTGACATCCATGTGTGCAGAAATCGGCCATAGCCTTGTAAGCCATGTCCTAGGGATTGAATAGTGGACCCCAAGTGCGCAGCGTAGTGCAGGGGGCTTCTGTGTCTGTCGTGTTCGCCAACGGTAGCGATATTGCATGCACTGAACATGTCTTTCTTCTGTCCCGCCCCCCCTTTTTGTGGTCTCCCTGTTCTTGCGTGCATTAGCATCATCAGGCGGAGGAGCAGTGGCCCCGGAGCAGTAGGGAGCTGCATCCCATATGGCCCAGGAGGGCGAGACTACGGACTCCGAATTCACCAGTGGGACGGAGGGGAGCTCCACGCCGGGGACAGGAGCTAACACCAGCAAGATGGACTCCTCCTCTGATGGGAGCTCCCTTGCGGTGGCGGCCCCATCGGTGACCCCCGCATCTACAGGTACAGCTGCCACCCCCCTACCAGCACCGCCCTCCCAGCAGCCCCTCAAACTTTGCCCCTCAAACTTTGCCCCGTACCCGCTCACCCAGGAGGGTGGGCATTAACTTCACCCCAGGCACCTCAGGCCCTGTCCCTGTCACCCCTACTGCCCTCTGTGAGGAGGCCATTGACCTCCTCAGGTCCCTCACTGTTGGGCAGTCTACCATTTTGAATGCCACCCAGGGTGTAGAGAGGCAGTTGCAACAAACCAATGCATTCCTGGAGGGCATTCACTCTGGTCAGGCAGCCCTTCAGCGAGCTTTTCAGACTCTGGCCTCAGCACTGATGGCAGCCATTGTCCCTGTCTCTAGCCTTCCCCCCTCCAACCTCCTCCACCCAGACCCACAACCCTGTACCTCAGCCTATCCCAGGCACACCATCAGACCAGCATGCACAAACCTCAACACACAAGAGAAGCTCTGGCAAACATAAGCACCACACATCCCACAGGCACTCACATAAGCATTACACACATGCAGACACACCAACATCCACTGCCTCCACTGTATCCCCCTCCCTCCCTGTCTCATCTCCACTCACACCTGCATGCACTGCATCTTCAGCCACTACGTCCATCACCAGCATACTCACCACCACACCCCACTCACGTGCACTCACCACCCCCACTACCATTCACACATCCCCTGTGTTCTCTCCCAGTGTGTCTGTGAGACCACCTCCCAAGGTACACAAACACAGCCACACACCCACCCAACAGCCATCCACCTCACGACAGCCTCCAGCCCATGCACCTTCACCCACAATCACCAAATGTACACTGCCTACAACCACTACCTCTTCCTCCACTCCCAAACCCCCTCCAGCTACCCGTCCCAGTGTTCCTAAGAAACTTTTCCAGGCCAGCCTTGACCTCTTTCCCTCACCTTCCCCACCCGGTCAGTCTCCTAGGGCTCGACTCTCCAGGTCCCAACCTAGCACCTCAGCCACAACATTGGCGGGACCAGTGGTGCCAGTAGTCACCAGAAAGTGGAGTGCACCAGGCAGCATGGCAGGCAGTGTGGCAAGGAGCCAGAGCACGGACAGTCCCCCACCTGTCAAGCATAAAAAGTTGGACAGTGCCCGGCGGGAGAGGGGAAAGAAACCAGCCACCAAACATGCTCCCAGGGGTCCAGTTGGGAGTGTGGAGATAGCTGTGACACCATCCAAAGGGGGAAAGGGGCACAGTAAAAGCGGCAAGTCTGGGAAGATCAGCACAGCGGAGAAGATTGCCACCAGCCCTGCTGTCCAGGAAGCGACCGCCAGCAGCAGCCCCGCTGCCACAGACTGGACCGCCAGCAGCCCAGCTGCCCAGGAAGCGACCGCCAGCAGCAGCCCCGCTGCCACAGACAGGTCTGCCAGGCAGCCACGCTGCCCAGGAAGCGACCGCCAGAAGCAGCTCCACTGCCACAGACAGGACCGCCAGCAACTGAACCGCTGCCCAGGACACCACCGCCAGCAGCCCCACAGGGCAGAACAAGACCGCCAGCAGCTGAACCGCTGCCCAGGACACCGCCATCAGCAGCCACACAGGGCAGAACAAGACCGCCAGCAGCTGAACCGCACAAGACCGCCAGCAGCTGAACCGCTGCCCATGACACCGCCGCCACAAGCAGGACTGCCAAGGATACTGCCACAAGCACCGCTGCCCAGGACACCGACACCAGCAGCCCCGCAGGCCAGTCAGCGCAAATGATTCCGACGCTACTGAGTCCGCCACGGGCAGGATGAAGCACTCTGAGCACAAAGCCCCCTCCAGAACCAGTGGAGAGATACATCCACTACCTCTGTCCTTGGCAGGATGAAGCACTCTGGGCACAAGGCCCCCTCCAGAACCAGTGGAGAGATACATCCACTACCTCTGTCCTTGGCAGGATGAAGCACTCTGGGCACAAGGCCCCCTCCAGAACCAGTGGAGGCTGTTATCCACTTGAGAGACTGTGGCTTTGACTCCCAGGATTGAACAGTTGGCAAACCACCCACTGTAGAGACTTGAGAGACTGTGGCTTTGCACTCCCCAGGATTGAACAGTGGGCAAACCACCCACTGTAAAGACTTGAGAGACTGTGGCTTTGCACTCCCCAGGATTGAACAGTGGGCAAACCACCCACTGTAGAGACTTGAGAGACTGTGGCTTTGCACTCCCCAGGATTGAACAGTGGGAAAACCACCCACTGTAGAGACTTGTGAGACTGTGGCTTTGCACTCCCCAGGATACATCAATGGGCATGGAGCCCCCTCGTGGATCTGGCATCGTGCACTCAACCAGATGAGGTGCCCCCCCTTCCCTTTCCCCTGAAGTGCCTGTTTTATTTCTATCTGATGCCCCTGCAGTGTTCTCTCCGTTTTGATGGGGTATTGAGTGTGGGCCTCGCCCATGTCTTTTGGGCCCAGTGATCCACGGACTATGATGGTGGAATCCCTTGGACTTGTGTTCTTGGTGTATGTAATTGTATATTGTATACATGTATATATTTGTATATATTTTAGATTAATGTCTTTGAATATATCCAATTATTCGACTCATTTCCTTTTCTCCTTGCATTCTTCCAGGGGGGCTTGGGGGGTGTAACTGTGATGTATCAACATGTACTTGTGTGTGTGTTGTAGTGGGTAAGGGTGGGGATGGGGGTTTTGCATGTTGCGTGTGTGTGTCACAGTTTTTTCCCTCCCCCTTCCCCTGTGTCGTAGGTGTAGTACTCCCAGTTGTCTTCGCCGCCATCGTTCGTGCTCCTGGTAGAGCAGCAGGAAGATAAAGGCTGGCAGAATTTGGAGCTCCGTTTCCATGGAGTCCTGGTTCCTCGTGGGGTGTGTAGAGGTGAGTGTTTTCCCTTAGAAGTTCTGTTTCCCCCGTGTTTTTGTTTGCGGTGAATCCGCCCCGGAAAAGATGGCGGATTGGTGGGTTGTAATTCTGTGGGCGGTACATTGTCCTCCGCCTGTCTGTTGGCAGTTACCACCGCGGTGTTTGTTTGTACCGCCGTGGCAGTCGGAGTGTTAAAGTGGCTGTCTATGTTGGCGGTTTCCGCCATGGTCGTAATTCCATTTTTTTTACCGCCGGCCTGTTGGCGGTTTTACCGCCGCTTTAACACCAACCGCCAGGGTTGTAATGACCACCTATATGTCCTACCTTAACCATACACTGCACCCTGCCCTTGGGTCTACCTAGGGCCTACCTTAGGGGTGTCTTACATGTAAGAAAAGGGAAGGTTTAGGCCTGGCAAGTAGGTACACTTGCCAAGTCGAATTTACAGTTAAAACTGCACACACAGACACTGCAGTGGCAGGTCTGAGACATGATTACAGAGCTAATTATGTTGGTGACACAACCAGTGCTGCAGGCCCACTAGTAGCATTTGATTTACATGCACTGGAACTAGGGACTTACTAGTAAATAGAATATGCCCGTCATGGATAAACCAATTACATACAATTTACACAGAGAGCATATGCACTTTAGCGCTGGGTAGCAGTGGTAAAGTGCTCAAAGTTCAAAAGCCAACAGTAACAGATCAGAAAAAATAGGAGGCAGGAGGCAAAAATATTGGGGATGACCCTGCCTATGCAAAAAAGTCCAACACAACCCTCTACCAGCCTAAAGCCAGGGGAAAACAATCAATACCTTGATGTACTTCCCTGATTGGGCGAGAGAACAAGGACCCAGGCCCACAACAGCAGGGGCATGTTCCAGTTCTACTCGTTCCTGACTCCAGTTGGATCGCTCTGTCCATACTTTCAGGGCCCACTAAGCTAACCCATGGTGAACCCTTCTCATCATCTGTAGATACCATCTGTGCAGCACCTAACTTTACTTTGCTCACAGAGGCATCCCAGGGGGTAGATAGCACCACCAAGGCCAACACAGGGGTGTTGCCCACTCCACCCCCGGGGTGTGACTCTCATCCGCCCCCCATGGGCGACTCTGTCCACCAGGACAGCAAGCCACAGTGACCCCTGGCAACTGTCAGGGATGAGAGCCCACCCTCTGTGATTGTGGATAGTGGGGGGCGGTAGACCTAGGTGCCTGGCACCCTTTGACCACTCTCTCCTCCACCAGGTCAGGGATGAGAACCTCACCCTGGTTCTCCCCTCTGGGGCTCTGTACCCTCTCCCAGGAGCGGCACCCCGTGTCCAAAATTGTCAGGGTGCTTGTAGAAGCAGTCCTGCACAATTCTCCCACCAGGGCAGAGATGTTAACCTGCAACTGGTCCTCCAACCTGGGGTCTGTCCCTTCAGGTTGGACTAGGGCCAGGGGTTAGGCTTCCCTCCCCCTGCTCTTCCTTCTGGGGTCCTGCACCCCTCAACTAGGAGGGCACCCCAGATGTCAACATGGTAGGGGCACTGTTAGCAGTAGCCCCTTCCTCCAGGTGAAGGGGGGCACCCTGAACCTCGCCTTCCAATACAGGGTATGTAACCTTAGATTGCACTGGGGTCAGGTGTGAGTCTCTCTCTCTCCACTACCTCTACTCTCAGGGTCCTGCACCAGAGTCACCACCCTGCGGTTGGACCACTGCCTGGCACACCAGGACTTCCAAGAGCGTACACTTAACCCCCTCCAGGGACACACCGTCCCCAAGGACCACACAAGAGTCTGGCTGCTGCAGGTCTCCTGACCTCTGCCCATCTGACAGAGTCTGTATTCCCTCCAACCCAGAAATGGTCTCACCAGGTCACATCTGGAGGGATCTGCTCTCAGAGCTGACCCCTGACCCTCCAGGTTCGCCACTGGGGTATGCAACCCCCTCTCAACCGTCTGTCTGGACTTCTGCACTCCCTCACTAGGAGTGGTACCGCCAGACACCAGAACTGGTGGGACGATGGCTACAGCCGCCCCCGCAAGCTCTCCTGACACTGTGGGGTCTCCCTCAACAGATGGCCCTATGGTACAGGCTAGGGTCCCCTCCTGGTGTTCCCTTATGGAACCCTCCAGGACCTGGGACTTGATCTCGGGCACCCTGGCCCTCAGCCCATCCCAATTCCCTCTCCTCTGAGACTGGACATGGGGTCCCTCACCATCCCGCTACAGTGGGACCTACCTGGGACACTGCAATCTTCCCCTACCTCACCTGGGTGGGGAATACCTAGACCACTCCTTTCAGGAGCACCCCTAAATGCCTCTCCAGACTCTCTGGTACTCACCCAAAGGTCTGCCTCCAGTGTATTTTTCCTGGGATCAGAGAACTCACACTCCACCTGATGTTGGCGTAGCCCTGGAAAATAAGGACTAGACATATGGTCTCCAGCAATTACATCACACAGCCCCTCACATGAATTAACCAAACTACCCTTCACTCAGCCTTGAAGAAGTACCCCACATCACCCTCCTGAGACTGGTGAGACAGTACCTGACTGTCCCTGACACTCAACCCACACTCTTTTGGGATGTCTTCACACTCCATAACCAGGACTTCTACCTGGGGGGAACCCCTCTCCTTGTCACCTAGAGTCAGTAGAGTGTCCCTCCCACCGGTAGGAATATGACTCCCCATGCCAGTTCCCCAATCCACCTCAGGGACCCTGTGCATCACTGGAGCTACCTCATACTCCTGAACCTCCTGATGTGTGTCAACTCCCTCCTTCAAGTAGGGCACCACGTCTCCGGGCATGTGCACTTCTTCAGCAGCACTGGATATAAAATTACTGCTGTCACCATTCCAGCTAGACTCAGCCCTCATGACTTCCAGCTCCTACAGTTTGAGCTCATAAGCCCAAATCCTCTTTTTGATTTCTAAATCCCTCCTCCTTTCTTCCAACTCCTTCTCCCATTGCATCCTCAACTCCCCTAACTTCAACCAATGTGTCCTCTCTGCCTGTCTGTCCTGTAACTCTTCAGGAGTCATACCTTTGGATGACACCCTGCTACTCCTCATGGGGACCCTCATCCCAGGCATAACAGGTACCGCCACTACACCACTGTGTATCCTCTGCACTTCCCCATCCACATCCTCCTCCTGCTCTGTGTGCCCCCCAGCCTCCTTGACTGTCACACAGGCCCTCTGTGCCTTTTGCATCCCCCCTCCCTGGTGGAGCTCTTAATGGGACAGGCAAGAACTTTAAGGAACTGTTTCAATTGAGCAACTGAGTACTCCTTCAGTTTCTCTATTTCAAACACAGCTCCAGCTGTTGCATCTCCAGATTGAGACATGATGGTCACAAGTGAAAAGTTCCAAAGGCAGAAAATAAGTTCCCAAAGAAGTAAAAAAATCAGTCAAGGGATTAGCAAAATCAAGGAAGTAGAACAAAAAGGAGTCCCAAAGAGAAAAAGCAAAATCACAAGACAAGTAGTATGTGGTCACGCTGTGGTCTGAAATCAAAACTGTAGTGTATACTTAATCACTGTATGTCAAGTACAAATACAAGTACAAATCCCAACCGCGGATCACCAATGTTAGAAATGGGGTCTTTCGTTGACAGTCAGGTTACCCCCTGTTCAAGCAAGGACCCTCACCCTAGTCAGGGTGAAAGAGAATCACCCTCAGCTAACCCCTGCTTACCCCCTTGGTAGCTTGGCAGAGCAGTAGGGTTAACTTCAGAGCGCTAGGTGTAAAGTATTTGTACCAACACACACAGCAACTCAATGAAAACACTACAAAATGACACAACACAGGTTTAGAACAATAGAAAATATTTATCTAAAGAAAACAAGACCAAAACGACAAAAATCCAGAATACACAAGTCAAGTTATCAATTAAAAAGCAAAACACACACTAACACTGTTAGCGTGAAAATGTATCTTGGGTGCGTCAAAAATAACCCTGCACGGGAAAGTGTGCGTCAGAAAGCGCTTGTGATGCGTCTATTTTACTCACGAGCCAGACCTTGCGTCGTTTCTCCTTTCATCGGGTCAGGGCGTGTCATTCATTCTCTCTGCAGGAGAGCGATGAGTCGATCCGGTCAGCACTCTCGAGTCCGGGCAGGCCTTGCGTTGTTTTTACACGCCCATCGGTACTTGCGTCGGAAATCCAGCCGCATGATGATTCAAAAAACACACAGCATGGGTTTTGATTTCTGAGTCTCTGTCAGCGATGCTGCACGCTGTTTCTCCAGCTCCGTGTGTCGATTCTTCGGTCGTGTTTCCGGCGAGCATCGATTGGCAGCCGCGAAGCCGACAATGCATCGTTTCTTCAGCCGCAGATCGGAGTTGCATCGACCTTTTCCTGCACAACACTCTGTGCGTGGATTTCCTCCTCTTAGGCTGCCAGCTTCTCCTTTCAGGGTCCCAGGAACTGGATGGGCACCACAGGGCAGAGTAGGAGTCTCTCCAGAGACTCCAGGTGCTGGCAGAGAGAAGTCTTTGCTGTCCCTGAGACTTCAAACAACAGGAGGCAAGCTCTAAATCAAGCCCTTGGAGAGTTCTTCTCAAGATGGAAGGCACACAAAGTCCAGACTTCACCCTCTTACTCTGGCAGAAGCAGCAACTGCAGGATAGCTCCACAAAGCACAGTCACAGGCAGGGCATCTCTTCTACCGCAGCTCTTCAGCTCTTCTCCAGGCAGTGGTTCCTCTTGTTTCCAGAAGTGTTCTAAAGTCTGTGTGTAGGAAGTTGGCTCTGTATGTGCTATTTCAAGGTAAGGAATAGCATGCACAGACTCCAAGGGTTCCCCTTAGAGGTAAGATAGTGGCAAAAAGAGATAATACTAATGCTCTATTTTGTGGTAGTGTGGTCGAGCAGTAGGCTTATCAAAGGAGTATTGTTAAGCATTTGTTGTACATACACACAGGCAATAAATGAGGAACACACACTCAGAGACAAATCCAGCCAATAGGTTTTGTTATAGAAAAATATATTTTCTTAGATTATTTTAAGAACCACAGGTTCAAATTCTACATGTAATATCTCATTTGAAAGGTATTGCAGGTAAGTACTTTAGGAACTTTGAATAATTACAGTAGCATATATACTTTTCACATAAAACACATTTAACTGTTTTAAAAGTGGACACAGTGCAATTTTCACAGTACCTGGGGGAGGTAAAGTAATGTTAGTTTTAGCAGGTAAGTAAATCACCTACAGGTTTGAGATTTGGGTCCAAGGTAGCCCACCGTTGGGGGTTCAGAGCAACCCCAAAGTTATCACACCAGGAGCTCAGGGCCGGTCAGGTGCAAAGGTCAAAGAGGTGCCCAAAACACATAGGCTTCAATGGAGAGAAGGGGGAGCCCCGGTTCCAGTCTGCCAGCAGGTAAGTACCCGCGTCTTCGGAGGGCAGACCAGGGGGGTTTTGTAGGGCACCGGGGGGGACACAAGTCCACACAAAAAGTACACCCTCAGCAGCGCGGGGCGGCCGGGTGCAGTGTGCAAACAAGCGTTGGGTTCTCTGTAGGTTTCAATGGGACACCAAGGGGTCTCTTCAGTGGTGCAGGCAGGCAAGGGGGGGGCTCCTCGGGGTAGCCACCACCTGGGCAAGGGAGAGGGCCTCCTGGGGGTCACTCCTGCACAGAAGTTCCATTCCTTCAGGTGCTGGGGGCTGAGGGTGCAGGGTCTTTTCCAGCCGTCGGGAAAGTAGAGTCAGGCAGTCGCGGTCAGGGGGAGCCTCGGGATTCCCTCTGCAGGCGTCGCTGTGGTGGCTCAGGGGGGACAACTTTGGTTACTCACGGTCTTGGAGTCGCCGGAGGGTCCTCCCAGAGTTGTTGGTTCTCCACCAGTCGAGTCGGGGTCGCCGGGTGCAGTGTTGCAAGTCTCACGCTTCTTGCGGGGAGTTGCAGGGGTCTTTAAATCTGCTTCTTGAAACAAAGTTACAGTCTTTTTGGAGCAGGGCCGCTGTCCTCGGGAGTTTCTTGTCTTTCTTGAAGCAGGGCAGTCCTCTGAGGATTCAGAGGTCGCTGGTCCTTTGGAAAGCGTCGCTGGAGCAGGTTTCTTTGGAAGGCAGGAGACAGGCCGGTAGGACTGGGGCCAAAGCAGTTGGTGTCTTCTTTCTTCTTCTGCAGGGGTTTTCAGCTCAGCAGTCCTCTTCTTCTTGTAAGTTGCAGGAATCTAAATTCTTAGGTTCAGGGTAGCCCTTAAATACTAAATTTAAGGGCGTGTTTAGGTCTGGGGGGTTAGTAGCCAATGGCTACTAGCCCTGAGGGTCAGTACACCCTCTTTGTGCCTCCTCCCAAGGGGAGGGGGTCCCATCCCTAATCCTATTGGGTGGAGGATTTCTAAAAGTTAGAGTCACTTCAGCTCAGGACACCTTAGGGGCTGTCCTGACTGGCCAGTGACTCCTCCTTGTTGTTCTCATTAGTTCCCCCGGCCTTGCCGCCAAAAGTGGGGTCCGTGGTCGGAGGGGGCGGGCAACTTCACTAGCTGGAGTGTCCTGCGGTGCTGGAACAAAGGGGTGAGCCTTTGAGGCTCACCGCCAGGTGTTACAGCTCCTGCCTGGGGGAGGTGTTAGCATCTCCACCCAGTGCAGGCTTTGTTACTGGCCTCAGAGTGACAAAGGCACTCTCCCCATGGGGCCAGCAACATGTCTCTAGTGTGGCAGGCTGCTGGAACCAGTCAGCCTACACAGATAGTTGGATACAATTTCAGGGGCACCTCTAAGGTGCCCTCTGGGGTGTGTTTTACAATAAAATGTACACTGGCATCAGTGTGCATTTATTGTGCTGAGATACCTTACTTCCCAGTTTTCAGTGTAGCCATTATGGTGCTGTGGAGTTCGTGTTTGACAGACTCCCAGACCATATACTCTTATGGCTACCCTGCACCGTGCTCATGCACTGGTGCCCTCACCTATGGTATAGTGCACCCTGCCTTAGGGCTGTAAGGCCTGCTAGAGGGGTGTCTTACCTATACTGCATAGGCAGTGAGAGGCTGGCATGGCACCCTGAGGGGAGTGCCATGTCGACTTACTCATTTTGTTCTCACTAGCACACACAAGCTGGTAAGCAGTGTGTCTGTGCTGAGTGAGGGGTCTCCAGGGTGGCATAAGACATGCTGCAGCCCTTAGAGACCTTCCCTGGCATCAGGGCCCTTGGTACCAGGGGTACCAGTTACAAGGGACTTATCTGTATGCCAGGGTGTGCCAATTGTGGATACAAAAGTACAGGTTAGGGAAAGAACACTGGTGCTGGGGCCTGGTTAGCAGGCCTCAGCACACTTTCAATTCAAAACATAGCATCAGCAAAGGCAAAAAGTCAGGGGGTAACCATGCCAAGGAGGCATTTCCTTACACTGTGGTTTTGGGTGCCCTTCTTATACCCAATTTCTCCTTTGCAGTAGGCCTACTTCAAAGCAAAATCTCTCTTGAATGTGAAATCCTGCCTTGCCCAGTCCAGGCCCCAGACACTCAGCAGCGGATTGGAGACTGCATTGTGTGAGGAAAGGCACAGCCCTTTCGGGTGTAAGTGACCACTCCTCCCTGCCCTGCTAGCACAGATGGCTCATCAGGATATGCAGGCTACACCCCAGCTCCTTTTGTGTCACTGTCTAGTGTGAGGTGCAACCAGCCCAACTGTCAAACTGACCCAGACAGGGAATCCACAAACAGGCAGAGTCACAGAAATTGTATAAGCAAGAAAATGCCCACTTTCTAAAAGTGGCATTTTCAAACACACAGTCTTAAAATCAACTTTAATAAAAGATGTATTTTTAAATTATGATCTCAGAGACCCCAAACTTCATATGTACATCTGCTCCCAAAGGGAATCTACACTTTAATTAGATTTAAATGTAGCCCCCATGTTAACCTATGAGAGGGCCAGGCCTTGCGACAGTGAAAAATGAATTTAGCAATATTTAATTGTCAGGACATATAAAACACATTACTATGGGGGTCAATACAACATTGGCGGCAAAAGCCGTTTACCGCCGTGCAGAAGACCGCCAACACACCGCCGCGGCAGTGGAATTCCACCACGGTCATTATGATCCACTGCTCGGAATCCTCCAAAATTCAGACACCCACACAAGTCCACCATACCAAAGGTCAGTGATAAACTGGCGAAAACAAAACCTCCACCGTCATGCCAACAGAAATACGCCCACACTATCACAATACATGAATCCATGTGGCGGTCTTTCAACCGCGGTATTCCATTGGCGGTACACAACACTGCGCTCAAAATACACACACATTTACAAAACACTACCACATTGGACAATTCCAAATACACACACCTGATACACATAAACACACCACTCCCACACACCCATTACAATATAAAACAAACACCCACATCACCCACAAACCCCTATGAAAAAATTACAAAGAGAAGGCCAGAGAGAGACACTACAAACAACTACCAAGCATCCACAGGCACACATTACCATCACCCACATAACTTCCACGCACCTCACACAACACACCACTAAATATCACCCCACTTATCACTTCACACACCACCCCACACAACACTCACACCACCCCATGGCACGGCAAAGACACCCCAGGTTCTCTGAGGAGAAGCTCAGGGTCATGGTGGAGGAAATCGTCTGGGTAGAGCCACAGCTATTCGGATTACAGGTGCAGCACACCTCCATAGCTAGGAAGATGGAGCCATGACGCAGAATAGTAGACAGGGTTAACGCAGTGGGACAGCACCAAAGAAATAGGGATGACATCAGGAAGAGGTGGAACGACCTACGGGGGAAGGTGCGTTCTGTGGTCTCAAGACACCACCTTGCAGTCCAGCGCACTGGCGGCGGACCCCCACCTCCTCCCCCACAACTAACAAAATAGGAGGAGTAAGTCTTGGAGATTCTGCATCCTGAGGGCCTTACAGGAGTAGATGGAGGAATGGACTCTGATAAGTCAAATCTTAACTATTACATCCCCCACCCTACTTGCATGCTTTCATATAGCCCCACCCTCACCATCACCATCACCCCATCACTCCAACTCCTCACAAGTGTCCCAACATCACAAACCACACATCCTAACACCAAGCCCTGCATGCAACAACAAAGCATGGACACCCATCACCAAAGCATGGCCACTGCACATACCCATACACCCCCCTAAACCACCATCACACAAGGACCCACACAGGAATGCAAGCACTGGGGTACAAGGTCACCCACCCATTGCATACACCATGGCACACACAGATGTAATAAAGATCCTTTTATACCCCTGCAGGACCCCTACCCAACGTCACTGGACAGGAGGGTCCACACATGTCCACACCACCCACAGAAGAGGCCCACAGTGATGACAGCAGCTCTGTCCAACTGGATCTAGATGACCAGCCCGGCCTATCGGGGACCTCTGGACAGTCGGTTCCCCTGACACAGTCACAGACCACCACAGAGCTACCCACCCAGCGGGCCCATACCTCTGTCCCCAGGACACGTCACTCAGCAGTGTGTCAACCACTACAGGGAACCCAGGGTAACCCACCACCCCAACAACAACTGGGACCTGGGGGCAGTGGCAGTGGGCACACGGTCCAGGGGACGGAGGCCCAGGAACACAGGGGAACTGGGAGGGCTGCTGTGCGACAGGGGGAGACAGGCCAAGGGAACCCGCTCTCCACGAGGCCCTCTCCAACATCATGGGTGCCTACCACCATTCCCAGGACACAATGGCAATGGTACTGGCCAAGTTTCAGGAGACCCAGCGCCTGAAGGAGGAACAGTATTTGGGCTTCAGGGAGGAACTCAGATCCATCAATTCCACCCTGGGCACCATCGTAGGGGTGCTGAAGGAAGTCCTCAACACCAGGAGGGACACTGTGGCACAACAAGGGGCCCCTGTCACTAGCCTGGACGATGAACTGCCCACCACCTCCGCCGGCGCTAGTGGACAGGAGGCACCGCCACAGGACCACCACGACAGCACCCCACCCCCTGCAGAGGGAGAACCACCCTGCAAATGGTCCCTGAGATCCAGGACAAAGACAGAGAATGATGCCAAGACGCCCGCCAAGAAATGAGACCACCCTGAATGTCACCCTTCTGTCCCACCTTGTCACCCTGTCCATCCTCAAACTGACCCAGCTCCACTTCCTATGCCTATTTGGGCAATGCACCTTTGAGACTAATAGACTGGACTCTGCCATGGACATTCCTCCACCATCACCCCTCACCATTTTACAACCCCCTCCAATATTGAGCACTGAAATAAACACCTTTAAAGCACAAAACAATCAGGAGTCTGTCTGTGATTTCGAAATAGTGTATTAGTAATTAAAGTGACAAAATGCTCTTTCAATTGTAATGTCAACATACCTATGTCACACAGCTCTAGTCGATGAGGAAACAAAGCAGATGTCACACAGTGGGACCCACATCTGTGAAATCGTAAGGGAAAGTGAAAACTCAGTGACCATACACTGGTTAAAAACGACAGACAGTAGAGAGGTAGTAGTGTTAACGTACATGTAGTAGCAGTTTTGTATTCTTACCTGTGTCTCACTGGAAGTATTGCAGGATAACCGAGTTCCTGTTGTTGATGTCCTCTTCTGCTTCCTCGTCTTACCTGTCCACAGGCTCCACAGCTGCCACAACACCGCCATTTGGACCATCCTCCTGCAGAAAAGGCACCTGTTGCCGCAAAGCTAAGTTGTGAAGCATACATCAGGCCACGATGATCTGGCACACCTTCTTTGGTGAGTAGAATAGGGATCCACCTGTCATATGGAGGTACCTGAACCTCACCTTCAGGAGGCCGAAGGTCCACTCTATTATCTTCCGTGTCCGCCCATGGGCCTCATTGTTGCGTTCCTCTGCCCTTGTCCTGGGATTCCTTACTGGGGTCAGTAGCCATGACAGGTTGGGATAACCAGAGTCACCTGCAAATGGCGAGGGCAACTGTTAGACACACACTAACCTGTAGGGATATCCCCAGACCCAGACAACCATTCCCACTGACTTGCTTCCAGGTGCTAACCGAATAGCCACACACGGTGCCTCTGGAGTTGACCCATCACACAAGGGATGCTGCTATTCCGCAGGATTTAAGCGCCATGCACTGAGCCAGGGAATTTGGCATTCACATGGGAGATGTACTGGTCTGCCAAACACATCATCTGCACATTCATGGAATGATAACTCTTCTGGTTTCTGTACACCTGTTCACTCCTGTGGGTGGGGACCAAAGCCACATGGGTCCCATCAATGGCAACTATGATGTTGGGGATATGTCCCAGGGCATAGAAATCACCTTTCACTGTAGGCAAATCCTCCACCTGAGGGAAAACGATGTAGCTCCGCATGTGTTTCAGCAAGGCAGACAACACTCCGGACAACACGTTGGAAAACATAGGCTGGGACATCTCTGATGCAATGGCCACTGTTGTTTGAAATGACCCACTTGCAAGGAAATGGAGCACTGACAGCACCTGCACTTGAGGGGGGATTCCTGTGGGATGGCGGATAGCTGACATCAGGTCTGGCTCCAGCTGGGCACACAGTTCCAGGATTGTGGCACGATCAAGCATGTATGTGATGATCACATGTATTTCCTCCACTGTTGACAGGTCCACCAGCGGTCTGTACACCAGAGGATGCCGCCATCTCCTCACATGTCCCAGCGGACGGTGCCTATGAAGGACAACAGCGAGCACAGAGTCAACCAACTCAGAGGTATGTACCCACAGCTTACACAGAACACGAATCATAATCCGAAATTTGGACTGTATGAGTGTTGAGGCAAGGCCTAGGTATTTGGGACACAGTTAAAAATTAAGCCATGTGGGCCCCTGAAATGGCGGCTGCCTGACCTGTAAAGTGGGACAATGGGATGTGAGGTAACTGCGCTGGCGTTGTACACCATCGCGGTAGGTGGTCGAAGACCGCGGTGCAATTCTGCATTGGTTAACATTGGACCCTATGGGTCCCAGGAGCCAATGACGATGTACGCAGGCAGTGACAGTACGCACTGCCACGGACGTGACCGCCATTTTCTCTCTGTCCAATCAATCGATACCTGATCTTCGACAGGAGAGGACCTACACTGGAAGTGCTGCTGTGACCTCGGTCTGGAAGAGACAATGGCTCGTGCGTCTGGGGAAAGGGCCCCTGCCTTCACATTGGAGGAGTTGGAGAAACTTGTGGATGGGGTCCTCCCCAAGTACACGCTACTCTACGGTCCTCCAGACAAACAGTTAAGTACACTGGGAGCATGCTGTATGGGCTATGCCTGTGTGGAGTGGGGTGGATGAAAGATGGGGGGGGATTGAGGCATGCATGAAACGACGGTGAGTGCATGTGCCACATGGCAAGGGTAGGGATGGGGGCCAATGACTGTGACAGTGCGGAAGGGTTATATCTTCTCATTTTCCCCTGTACTATTCCTGTAGGTCAGTGCCCACCAGAAGAAGGATATTTGGCGTGCCATCGCCAAGGAAGTCCAGACCCTGGGGGTCTACCATAGACGGAGCGCCCACTGCCGTAAAAGATGGGAAGACATTTGCCGCTGGAGCAAGAAGACGGCGGAGGCCCAACTGGGGATGGCCTCCCAACATGGGAGGGGTGCCTGTCGCACCAAGACCCCCCTGATGTTCAGGATCCTGGCGGTGGCGTACCCGGAGTTAGATGGGTACTTGAGAGCATCACAGCAGCCACAAGGGGGTGAGTACACTCTCATTCTGCTGATTTTGCACGCAGTGGAGGTGTCTGGGTGGGGGAGGTAGGCTTTGAGTTTCCCTAGGCCAGGGCGAGTGTGCTAGTCAGGTCCCCTTGTTCTGGCAGACCCTGTGGCACCCCACCCCACCTGTGTACAGTGCCAAGTACACCTAGTCAGGCTCCTGTGACATCCATGTGTGCCTTGTAGGCCATGTCCCAGGGATTGAACAGTGGACCCCAAGTGTGCGGCGTAGTGCGGGGGGCTCCTGTGTCTGTCATATCCGCCAACAGTAGCGGTAATGCATGCACTCAACATGTCTTTCTTCTGTCGTTCCCCTCCTTTTGTGGTCTCCCTGTTCTTGTGTACATTAGCATCATCAGGCGGAGGAGCAGTGGCACCGGAGCAGGAGGGAGCTGCATCCCACATGGCCCTGGAGGGCGACACTACGGACTCGGAATTCACCAGTTGGACGGAGGGCGAGGGGAGCTCCACGGCAGGGCAGGAGCTGACACCAGTGATACGGACTCGTCCTCTGATGGGAGCTCCCATCTGTGCCTCCCCCCATCTACAGGTACAGCCGCCACCCCCCATACCAGCACCGCCCTCCCAGCAGCCCCTCAGCCTTTGCCCCGTGCCCACTCACACAGGAGGGTGGGCATCACCTTCGCCCCAGGCACCTCAGACACTGCCCCAGTCACCCCTGCTGCCCTCAGTGAGGAGGCCATTGACCTAATCAGGTCCCTCACTGTTGGGCAGTCTACCATTCTGAATGCCATCCAGGGTGTAGAAAGGCAGTTGCAACAAACAAATGCATTCCTGGAGGGCATTCATTCTGGTCAGGCAGCCCTTCAGCAAGCTTTTCAGACTCTGGCCTCAGCACTGATGGCAGCTATTGTCCCTGTCTCTCGCCTCCCCCCTTCAACTTCCTCCACTCAGATCCATCCCCTCTACCTCAGCCTATGCCAAGCACACCTTCAGACCAGTATGCACACACGTCAACACACAAGGGAAGCTCAGGCAAACATAAGCACCACACATCGCACAGGCACTCACGCAAGCATCAAACACATGCAGACACACCAACATCCACTGCCTCCACTGTGTCCCCTCCTCCTCGTCTCCCTCCTCCCTCCCAGTTTCGTCTACACTCACACCTGCATGCACTACATCTACAGCCACTACTTCCATCACCAGCACACACACCACCACACCCTGCTCTTGTGCAGTCACCACCCCCACTACCATTCACACGTTCTCTGTGTCCTCTCCCAGTGTGTCTGTGACGCCACCTCCCAAGATACACAAACGCAGGCACACACCCACCCAACCGCCATCCACCTCACGACAGCCTACAGCCCATGCACCTTCACCCATAGTCACCATACCTCCTACAACCACAACCTCTTCCTCCACTCCCAAACCTCCTCCAGCTACCCGTCCCAGTGTTCCCAAGAAACTTTTCCTGTCCACCCTTGACCTCTTTCCCTCACCTCCCCACCCCGTCTGTCTCCTAGTGCCCGACTCTCCAGGTCCCAACCTAGCACCTCAGCCACAACATCTCCGGGACCAGTGGTGCCTGTAGTCACCGGAATCTGGAATTCACCGGGCAGCAGGGCAGCCAGTGTGGCACGGAGCCACAGCACGGACAGTCCCCCACCTGTCAAGCATCAAAAGTTGGCCAGTGCCCAGCGGGAGAGGGGGAAGACTCCAGCCACCAAAGCCGCCCCCAGGTGTACAGGTGGGAGTGTGGAGTCAGCTGCGACACCTTCCAAGGTGGGGAAGGGGCACAAGAAACTCAGCAAGACTGGGAAGAGCAGCACGGCGGAGAAGACCGCCATCATCCCCGCTGCCCAGGAGGCCACCGCCATCATCCCCGCTGCCCAGGAGGCCAGCACCAGCCCTGCTGCCCAGGAGGCCACCGCCATCATCCCTGCTGCCCAGGAGGCCACCGCCATCATCCCCGCTGCCCAGGAGGCCACTGCCAGCACCAGCCCAGCTGCCCAGGACAGGACCGCCAGCACCAGCCCAGCTGTCCAGGACAGGACCGCCAGCACCAGCCCAGCTGCCCAGGACAGGACCACCAGCACCAGCCCAGCTGCCCAGGACAGGACCGCCAGCACCAGGCCTGCTGGCCCATAAAGGACTGCTGGCACCAGCCCCGCTGGGCCATATGGGACCACCAGCCCCGCTGGGCCATAAAGGACCGTCAGCACCAGCCCCGCTGGGCCAGACAGGACCGCCAGCAGCTGAGTCACTGCCAAGGACCCCACCGCCACAATAACCGCTGAACAGGACACTGCCGCCACAAGCACCGCTGAACAGGACACTGCCACCACAAGCACCGCTGCCAAGGACACCGCCGCCACAAGCACGGTTGGACAGGACACTGCCGCCACAAGCACCGCTGCCAAGGACACCGCCGCAAAAGCAACGCTGGCCCATGAGCACCAAGGGCACTGACGCTACTGAGTCCGTCACGAGCAGGATGAAGCACTCTGGGCACAAGGCCCCCTCCAGAACCAGTGGAGAAATACATCCACTACCTCAGTCCTTGGCAGTATGAAGCACTCTGGGCACAAGGCCCCCTGCAGTACCAGTGGAGAATGACATCCACTACCTCAGTCCTTGGCAGGATGAAGCACTCTGGGCACAAGGCCCCCTCCAGAACCAGTGGAGAATGACATCCACTTGAGAGACTGTGGCTTTGCACTCCCCAGGATGGAACAGTGGGCAATCCACCCACTGTAGAGACTCGTGAGACTGTGGCTTTGCACTCCCCAGGATGGAACAGTGGACAACCCACCCACTGTAGAGACTTGTGAGACTGTGGCTTTGCACTCCCCAGGATGGAACAGTAGGCAACCCACCCACCGTAGGGACTTGTGAGACTGTGGCTTTGCACTCCCAGGATGGAACAGTGGGCAACCCACCCACTCTAGGGACTTGAGAGACTGTAGCTGTGCACTCCCCAGGATGGAAAAGTGGGCATGTGGCCCTCTCCCCTCCCCTCCCCTGTGTCGTAGGTGCAGTACTCAGCGTGGTCTTAGCCACCAGCGTTTGTGCTCCTGGTAGAGGAGCAAGAAGATAAGGGCTGGCAGGATCTGGAGCTCGGGTTCCATGGCGTCCGGATTCCTTGTGGGGTGTGTAGAGGTGAGCGTTTTCCCTTCGAAGTCCTGTTTCCGCCGTGTTTTTGTTCCCGGTGAATCTGCCCCGGAAAAGGTGGCAGATTGGTAGGTTGTGATGCTGTAGGCGGTACATTGTCCTCCGCCTGTCTGTTGGCAGTGACCGCCATGCTGTTTGTTTGTACCACCGAGGCGGTCGGAGTGTTAAAGTGGCTGTCTTTGTTGGTGGTTTCCGCCACGGTCGTAATTCAATTTTTTTTTACCGCTGGCCTGTTGGCGATCTTACCACTACTTTAACACCGACCGCCAGGGTTGTAATGACCACCTTTATGTCCTACCTTAACCATACACTGCACCCTGCCCTTGGGGCTACCTAGGGCCTACCTTAGGGGCGTCTTACATGTAAGAAAAGGAAAGGTTTAGGACTGGCAAGTCGGTACACTTGCCAAGTCGAATTTACATTTAAAATTGCACACACAGACACTGCAGTGGCAGGTCTGAGACATGATTACAGAGTTACTTATGTGGGTGGCACAACCAGTGCTGCAGACCCACTAGTAGCATTTGATTTACGGGCCCTAGCACCTCTAGTGCACTTTACTAGGGACTTACTAATAAATAAAATATGCCAATCATGGATAAACCAATTACATACAATTTACACAGAGAGCATATGCACTTTAGTGCTAGTTAGCAGTGGTAAAGTGCTCAGAGTTCAAAAGCCAACAGTAACAGGTCTGAAAAAATAGGAGGCAGGAGGCAAAAAGATTGGGGATGACCCTGCATAAGCAAAAAAGTCCAGCAGCTACCAAGTGTCATTCTTTATTGACACAGGAGCTACCCATTCCATTGTGAGGACAGCAGAAGTTATAGACCTACCCCTCTTTGGAAAAAAAAGATCCAACTTGTAGGAGTTGCAAATAGACAGATTACAATCTCAAAAGAGGTTCCTGTAAAAATAGGTACGTTTGAGGAAAATGATCAGTTTGTTGTATGTCATTCTAGTCCTGTCAACCTTTTAGAACGAGACCTAGGGGGTCATTATGACCCTGGCGGAAGGCGGAGAAGCGGTGGTAAGACCACCAACAGGCTTGCGGTCTTTTTTTTTGTATTATGACCATGGCGGTTTCCGCCATGGTCATCCGCCGGTTCTCCGTTCCGCCCGCCAGGGCGGAGATGACCGGCGGCCGTCACTATACTGCCGGCGGTATTTGGACCCGGCTGACCGCCATGGATTTCATGGGGTTTGAAACCGCCATGAAATCCATGGCGGTAAGCACCATCAATGCCAGGGAATTCCTTCCCTGGCACTGATAGGGGTCTCCCCCACCCCCCACCCGACTCCCTACCCTACTCCCCCATCACCCCTGCCACCACCCAAAGGTGGCAGGACCCCCCTCCCCACCCCGACCCCCAACATAACATCACTCATACACACACGACATGCACGCTGGCACCACCAACACACATACACGCACACACACTGACATACATGCACACATCCACACACACAGCCAGACACGCACATCCACATTCAAACATACACGCACACATCCATACAGACATACCTACAGACATACACAAACTCATTCCCAAACACACAACACCCCCGCAAGCATACACGCACTCACACACCCCCTCTACATACACACACGCACACCCCCATGCACGCACACAACACCCCCGACCCCCCTCCCCTCATAGACAATCGAATTACCTGGTCCGATGATCCTCCCGGAGCGGACGGGAGCCATGGAGGCTGCTCCTCCGACACCACACCGCCAACAGAACACCGCCACGCAGAATCACAGGACGTGATTCGCTGGGCGGGGTTCTGTTGGCGTGGCGGTGGAGGTGGAGCAACCTCCACTTCCCTGCCGCCCACCAGTATGGCTGTTGGTGGCTCTCCGTCCGTAAAATAGGCCAAGCGGCAAACCGCCAACACTGGCGGTCTTCCACACGGCGGTCCCTCAGCGGTCTTGGAAAAATACCACCGAGGTCAAAATGACCCCCCTAGTGTGTAAACTAAATTGCACTATTTATTGTACACCAAATGGGGTTAAATTTCAAACCCAGGATGAAGACTTTCAGTTCAAATTGACAAAAGAAACAGTAGATCCTTATCCATTGTTGACAGTAGGAGAGTTACCTCCAGATTTAAAAGAGACAGTGAATCCAGAAGTATGCAATCTCACTGGAAAAGACATTGGATTAATTAAAGGAGTGGGACCTGTTAAAATAAATATTAAACCAAATACAATGTTTCCAAGAACATTACTGTAGTGATAGCAGAAATAATACCAATAATTGCGGACATACTAATGAAAGGGATTCCATAAGAAATAAGCAGGAGTCCATGCAACTCACCGATTATGGGATTACGAAAACTACATGGCAAGGTCAAGATAGTTCAGTGTTTGAGAAAAGTTAATGATATTGTAATCCCATGTTGTCCCAATGTGCCAAATCCAGCCACCATGCTTCATCAAATTCCATGTAATGCTGAATGGTTTACAATAATTGATTGTTGCCAAGCTTTCTTCTCGATTCCATTGCACGAGGATAGCCAGTACCTCTTTTCCATCATGCTCAGCATGGTGTCATGTCCCACAAGGCTATACTGGGAGTATGCCAATTTTCATTCAGATTTTAAAAAATTTGGAATCATGGATAACGCCCTGTAATTCAGTCCTGCTGCAGTACATTGATGATCTACTTGGAACTGCACAAATGAAAGAGTCTTGCAAAAATGACACCATTGCACTATTGGATCATTTGGCAGAGAGTCGACATAAAGTGCCAGCAAATAAATTGCAATACTGTTAAACAGAAGTACAATATATGTGACATGTCATTGAAAAAGAAACAAGAAAAGTGCCAAGAGAAAGAGTTGAAGCCATTTTGTGAATTAATCCCCCTAAAACACAAAGAAAATTAAGGATGTTTTTGGGAATAGTTGGCTACTGTAGTCAGTGGATTCCCAACTTTCCCTCAGAGGCGAAAGCTTTATTAAGTTCGATACACAAAGAAGTACCAGATCTGATTCCATAGGATAACGAATGCATGAAACCCTTCCTAGAGCTGAGGGGAAAGTCTTTGCCTTTTCCCAGCACTGGGAATGCCTGATTATTCAAATTAATTCATCTTGTTTTGCAGTGAGAGAGAGGAATGTGCTCTCTCAGTACTTACACAAATACACAGGGATCCTAAAAAACCTATTGCATATTTTTCTGTTATTCATGATTCTGTGGCTGCTGCATTGCCTGGATATCTTAAAACAGTAGCTGCAGTGAGCACGAGCCTTGAAAGATGTGAAAACATAATCCTCGGACATCCATTAACTGTATTGAAGCCTCATTCAGTTGAACATCTGCTTCCCAGAACAAAGATTCAGCACATGACATGTTTGTGTCTTGCCAAGTATAAGCAACAGATATTTGCTGTGAGTAATATTGCACTGAAAAGATGTCAAATCTTGAATTTGAGTACATTACTACCACTGCCTGAAAAAGATGAGTCAGAAGAATTTGACCATGATTGCATTGATGGCACAAATGTATGCACCAAGCCTAGACCAGATATAAAAGATGAGCCATTAACAAGTCCTGATTATATTCTATTTGTGGATGACTCATCTTTATGAAGAAATGGAGGTTCTTTGAGAGCATCTTATGCTATCTGTACAATCCAAGAGATAATAGAAGCTTCATGTCTTCAAGACATTTCCTCAGCACACATTGCAGAATTGATTGCTCTTACTAGAGCTAGCAGCTTGACAGCCCAAACGAGAATGATTATATTTACAGATAGTCAGAATGACTTTGGTGTTTACCTTGACTTTGGACAGTTATGTTCAGAGAAAGCTTTTATGACCTCATCTGGTTCACAAATCAGAAATGGTGAACATGTAAAGAGACTATTGGAAGTCCTGCAAATCCCAACTGAAATTGATGTTTTGAAATGTGCAGCACACAGAAGTGACAATGGTTATGTCACAGTCAGCAACAGATATGCAGATGAAGTGGCACACTACTGTGTAATTGTGCATGTGCATTTTATGTAACATTCACAAATGGATCTCAAGAGGAAAATGGTTTTTCATTGTTGATAAAAATTGTAGACACTTGGGATGAACTGAAACAAATGGAAGAAAGTGTACCTGAAACAGAAAAACAGAGATGGATGAGAGCGGGTTGTGGGAGGGATGAAAATGATATTTGGGTTTCAATAGATGGAAGACCAGTACTACCAGATAGTTTACTATCTCCAATAACAAGACAAGTCCATGGACCAACACATGTAGGAAGGGACGCCATGATGAGAACCATCAAAAAACACTTGTTTAATAATACACTAGAGCTATGGATATGAAGGGTTGCTATGTCTATACACACATGCCATCTTCAGCTGATAAACAGGGTTCATATATCATATGACACTTTCTTATGCTATCTCGTGTAGTATATATTTTTTAGTTTAGTATATAGACAAAGACATTTTGAATACTATTGTTCGAATTTGGATACTTCTTTCAAAACCTTCCATAATGGAGTATATGAACTTACATCGTCAAGCTAGAGAAATGGAGAGTGCATGACATTACTTTAGACCATTTCTTCCTGTTATCACTTTTAAGGCTCATGAGAAAAATCTGACATGCTTAATGAAACCACTAGAGAAATCATTTGTCTTAATGTTAGAAGAGAGAAATGAACAGTTTGCAAAAAGGTCATATAACAAGGAAGATGTTCAAAAGAATGTGTGGAAAAAAGGGAGGTGAGTTCAGAAAGAAGATATCTGTTCCTAAATTGAAGTAAGATAAAAGACATACGGGAAAAGTGTGTGTATTCAAGAGAAGAATTAGTGGACAAAAGATATCAGTTGGAAACAGTAATTGCGTTCATGTGTTTGAATTTTATGGAGGACCATGGCAAATATTGCAGGAAAATGATCCAACAATAGCTGGGGTATGTTTTGTTTGAAGTTAGATTGGTTATTTTAGTCTGCCTCCTGTTTGGGAGGGTATTTGCCATTTAGGTTTGCTTTTCCAGAAAATGTATCACATACAGAGCTTATATGCATTAACAATGACGCCTGCGCACAAATACACATGTAGTGTAAATGAAGGGACAAAATAAGTAAGAGATAGATTTGGAGCGAATATACCTACTGCTGAAGTAATATTTAATGATGAGAAGATTAGAGAGTTTTCAGCAGTATTAGATAGACTAGTCACTAATATGCCAGGAGCATTACTAGAAGAGAACACTGGCTCATAGCTATGAGATCTATGGTTCTTCAAAACCACTATGCTTTGGATATATTATCAGCGGAGAATGGTGGAGCCTGCAAGATGCTGAAAATTTGAAAATTGTTGTATTTATATACCTGATGAAAGTAAGAAGATAATAGAATATACAAAAATATTTCTGATCTGAAACTTGATTATAAACTTTTTAAACCACTAGCATAGTGCAAAGTTTAATAAAAGGAATGTCTTTAATAGGTAACTGGTTAAAGACAGTAGGAGGAGTTCCTGTAATAATAATAGTAGCCTGCTGTCTTTCTACATTAGCAATATATAGGCTAATAAAAATGCCATTAATAAAATAGAGAAATGGAGACTCTAATAAGAGATTGAAAAAAGATTTAGAATTAAATGAATGAGCAAATGAAGAACATAAGAGACTGAAAGAAAGAGAAAACGTGAAAAGAAAAAAGAGAGATACAGAAGAAGATGAAAGTGAAATTTGACATGTATTTGCGAACTGTATTTTTGTGATGGTTCTAAACCATCTGATGGAGGAAGTTGCTATGTTTAACTAATCTTAATACTTGTATTTTTATAAATAAGCTTCTAGTGTAAAAATGTGAGAGAGTGGAAATGAACATATGTATTTGCGCTTTAAACTTACATGAATGTTCTGTCTTTCAGAAACTAATGCGGATGGGAACTTTTTTATCATTGTACTCTGTAAAAAAAGGAGTCCCAGGGAAAGAATAGGGGCTCAACTTGTCTCGGCTTGTCTCATCTCGCTCGCTCACTTGTTCTCATTGTTGCCTTTTGCCTGGGTTGGAGAGATTCTCAGACTGGCAGACCTTTGTGGGTAGACAGACTCTCAGACACTTGTTCCTTTTTTCATTTTAGATTTTATTTTCTGATAATTCCTGACTCAAACTATTCTATGCTATTGAACGTTCTATGTATTCTGAGTGAGTCAACTCTTCATGAGCTGTTCAGCTAACTATTCTTATTATTTTAGAAATTACATAAGAGATTAGATTTATGGGTCTTGCTTTTTGCTATCTTATGAAAATTGTACTTGATTTGATAAATAATAGATTTAAGAACTAATGATTAATAACTTTTATAAATCAATCTAAACCCTCATCCTGCCCTCAGAATCTAAAACTAAATGAGATAGAAATTAATTGTCTTGAATGTGCAGCTTCTTCCCTTCTCACTTATAACAAAGATCCATAGCCATATGACTCAAGAGTTGCGAACATTATTAGATGAGAATCAATAGGTTATTCTGCGCTCCCAGTAACATTAGTAACAATGAACATGGTTGAATAGTTTATATTTTTTACCAATCTAATAATGCTGATTACAGTGAGATGTCTCATATTTCTAATAATCACAGTTTGTGCTTTCTTTGCAAGAATACAATCATTTTAATAAATGGTTTGAAAATACATTTTTGTATCTTTTCTATGCTATCCTTGGGCTTGGAAGAGTGATCAAACAAAAGTGTAGATCTGTTTCCATAGATTTCTTGGGAATCAGAGTGTCATGTTCAAGGTTATGAAAACATCTATTACCCTAATCAGTTTAGGGGTCTGGATGTGGTACTGTGAGCTAGCCACAACAAACCAACAATTACTGATTATATCGGAAGACTAAGGGTCTCCTTACGAGGCTGGTGGTCAAAGGACCGTCAGCCTTGTGGTGACAGTTGGACCACCGCAACTGTGGTGGTTGGATGGCCACATTACAACACTGGGGGGGGGCCTGCCTAAAGACTGCCGTCCCTGCCAGGAACATGGTTCCCAATGTAGTAACAGCAGTAGGAGTTGTACTCAGCCAGGGTGGCACTGAACACAGTGCCTCCTGGCTGATTATAACTCAGCTTTCTACCAGCCTTTCCATGGTGGGGACCCCCCCATGGAAAGGCTGGCAGAAAGCCAGTGCCAGGGGCCACAGGGAGGCCCTGCACTGTCCATGCCCATAGCACAGGGGCCCCCCTTCCTAGCACCATCAGAATGTACACTGTCTGCACTGCACTAGTGCTGAGGGCCCCTCTGTGTTACGGCATTGCCCAGTTTTGGGGAGGTCTCTTCACCGCAAGTTGGTGGTCAGCTTGTCCAGCCAACAAATTTATAATGAGGTGCTAAGTCTCTATATTCTGAAGTTCTTGTTGTTAGATACGCAGTCCTACTAACCTTGTACATACCTTGTAACAAAAGTAAAATACCAGGGCCCAATTCATGAAGGGAGTAAAGAATAGTAAAGTTACAAGTGCAGAGTCCCACACTTCATGGTGGAATCTCCACACTGAGAACTGCACTGCAGAGACTCTGCTCTAGAGCGGAGACTCTGCCATGAGTGCGGAGACTCCACACTCATAACTTTAATACATATAACTTCCTTTGTGAATTGGGACCCTGGTGTCTAGTAATCTTTCAACCCTGCTGAGGGTAGAATAGAGGCAACTCCCCAATGTGACAAACTGAATATCTATGCCCAGTGTAGCAGAAAGATTCTATTGCCCCTTCTGGAGTGTGGTTATGAATCAATGCCAGGATAGGAAAACTCCATCATTTTGTTTGTTTTGGTGCCATGTTAGTAACCCTGGAATCTTCTGTGCTTTATACCTCACAGGGGGAAGATTGGTAGAGAATCCCCTCTCTGCCCCCGGGAGAGGGTGGGGAGAAAGACTGTGTTGCCAATTTTGAGATGGAAGTATGGCCTGATGCCAGGGTGGGATGCACTTCTGGGGTGTGGGTATGATTCAATGTTCTTTCTTGACTATTTCATATTCCCTGCTGTATAGTGTGCTTTCTGCCCTCCTGGAGAATGCATTGGCACACATCTCCTATCTGTCCCTGGCAAGGGTGGGTCACCCCCAACAATATTTTTTGTAAAATAAATATTTTTCCTGGTGTCTAGTGGGATTTTTCTCCTCCCCTCTATGGGGGAAGATTTGGGCATATTCTCCAATCTAACTCTCCGATGGGCAGAAAGAATGAATTGCCCCTTTGGGTTGGGCGCATCACTCTATACCAGGGATGACTGCCCCAACCCTTTCTTTTCACCGTGGTTTTAGTGGGCTTTCTTTCATACCCAGGGGGCAGATTGTAGGTAAAGACCTCAAATTTGCCCCCCAGGAGAGGCAGAATGACATCTGTGCCTGGGGGAGGAGGTGAGCACTAGCCCATTGTCAAGGACCCCCCACTCCAATACCAATCCATGGTGTCTAGAAGGTGGATCCCTACTTGGGGTTCACACACCTACAATAATACGCAAGCAGGTATTCACTAAAGTGAGATACTATTGGAAATTCTTCCTTTCCCGATGACATTTCTCTCAACTAGATTGATGATCATGTAATCTTTGTAATTAAAGTAGTAACCCACTGAGCTGTCCATATAAAATACAAATTTGTAACCTGCATGGTATATATTGTACTTACCAGAAGGCACTTTTACCCTAGGCTAAAAATACAGATGTCTCCAGCAAATGGTGTTAACCACCACGGCCCTCTAGATGGACCATGTAATTGGTGTTATATCTTATTCGCTCTGCGCTTATTGATTATTTTGCTAGGAAAATTGCACTGTGGGCTGTCATCTATTATGAGATTTGCTCCATGGCAGAAAGATTCCTATTGCCTCCCTCCTCCAGTAATACCATTAGCCATACACAGCACCTCATCTACCCTACTCTTACTGATTTATTTAATTTGTTGGCTAAGTTGCTGACATCTGGAAAGATGGATTTGTCGTCCCACTTTTATAAAAGACTACTCTTGCTCCTACCATACTAAGCAACCACTGTCACTTCTCCCTGCTACCCTTTCCCACAAAATTCCTGGAAAGGGCAGTCAGCCATCAACTTTCCTGCTACCTAAAATCTAACTCTTTGCTGTTCAGTCTAGCTTTTACCCTTCCTAAAGTACTGAAACTACCTTAATGCCCATGTATGATGACTTTAGAAAGATTGCGGGCCAAGGCAGCTCTGGCCTTGGTCCTTCTTGATTTATCTGTAGCCTTCAATACTGTCTCTCGTTCTACTCTCACAAACAGTCTTTTCAATTTATTCATGTGCAAACACACACTTAACTGGTTCTTTTCTCCCAATCATCTATTTTCTGCCAGGTCTATCAACTGCTGAGTCTCTCAGGGTTCTTCTCTTAGCTCCATCTTATTCAATATTTACATCACTGCTTTAGCAGTTCATGTGCCCTAAATCAATCAGGGATAAAACTGAGGTTTTTATTTTTGGAAATCAGCTTTCTATGAGTTCTCCTTGTGTTGTCTCTTCGAATTGGTGCTCCCCCAGCCGCTATTCCTTCAGCCACCACCTTCAGTGTTAAGGGCCTGATTTAGAGTTTGGCAGATGCGTGCTATGTCACAAATGTTACATATATCCTGTGCTATATGATATCATGCACTTATATTAAGGCCAACTTAATGTTTGTTGTGTTTGCGACAGAGCAGCCCACTCTCCAAACTCTAAGGCCCGTATAAGGGTTTTCAGAATAGGGTGGGATATTTACCACATGTGGAAAAATACCATTAACCTAAGGTAAGTTATTTATCACATGTGGTAAATGCTTTCTATTCTGAGTTTTTAAAAGGAAAACGGGGCATAACTTGCAGAGTCTGGGGCATATTTATGAGAGTCTTGCATCCTGTTTGCACCATGCAAAGTGGTATATGCGTATCTCAAGGCTGTGAATCATTTATGAAGCCACGCAAAGCCACATGCCTTTGCTTTGTGTGGCCTCATAAATCTTGAGTAAGGCAACGCAGCATACATCTCTTCATTGCCTTACTCTGTGCAGGGAAGGCATTCCAGGATTTAGCCCTTATCTCATAATAGAGACCTATTCAGGCCCTATTTCACAATTCCACTTTTTCAACTCAAGTTAGCCAGGTTGCAGCCCTCACATCTCCATACTAAGGATGTTGAGAAGGTGATCTTATTCCTCCAAGTCTCGTCACACAAAACCATAGTCCAGGCTTGGCCAGCTGTCGTCTGAATTATGGCAACAATTCCAAAAACTCTGTTGCTCATCTGGACTTGAATCTTCATTCTAGTGCCTCTGTATTCTAGCATAAAGATTTTCATTGACTTCTCAAAATTCAGAAGCACTTCACCTTCTCTGTCTTGTTTAAAGAGTGCTCCTCAGTAAGAGACCAGTCTACATCATACACAAATTCACTCCTTACCACCCTGTTCGCTTTCTGCTTTGGCCGACTTTGTAAACATTAGTTCAATTAAAGGCAGCTGCATTTGGGGCTGCCCCGTCTCTTATCATGCTGCCAAACACTGGACATTTCTATCATCTATCATTACAATTATTTTCTACAACCATTAGTTCAGAGCTAAATACTTTTCTATCCATTACTGTGAGTAGGATATTCTTTCAAAATGTCTGAACCTCTAAAGTCTCACATTGGTTGTTACCCTCTGCTGGATCTCAAACTGAGTGATAGGTTTCCACCTCAGCGTGTATATCCCAAGGGGATCAGGCTAGCACGACTTGGGCCAATTAACTTCCTAACCAACACATCCATGAAATGCTCGATTTGCTGTATGACTGCAATTAGTTTTAACTTTTTTTTAAATGTTGCTGTTGTCACATAGTGGCAATGTAGCAACAGTAAAACAATTAAAATAAAAAATTGTCACATGCCAGCTGGCTGTCATATGTTCATGTGCAATGTGACACATGCACCTACGATACATACTTTGCCACACTTGTTCAGAATGCACACGTCCGGACGTACGGCAGCTATTTGTTTTTCTTTTACAGTTCCAACATGGCCAAAAGCCCTATGAAAATGATAATTAAAAAGTGTTGCTGAAAACAAGACATCTTACTTTTTAAAGGCCTATTGCCTTTGCCTTGCTAGTTGAACCCCTTCGCTGCGAGGTCTTTTCCCCGTCAGGTGCCAGGCATTTTTTTGGCTACTTGGGGCAGTTCGCGCTTAGGCCCTCATGAGTTTTTGTCCACATAAGCTACCCACGCCTAATTTGTGTCCTTTTTTCCAACATCCTAGGAATTCTAGAAGTACCCAGAGTTTGTGGGTTCCCATGAAGGAGACCAAGAAATTAGCCAAAATACAGAGACAATTTTTTTTTTTTTTCAAAAAAATGGGAAAAAGGCCTGCAGAAGAAGGCTTGCGTTTTTTCCCCCTGAAAATGGCATCAGCAAAGGGTTTGTGGTGCTAAAGCACCATCTTCCCAGCTTTCAAAAACAGGCAGACTTGAATCAGAAAACCCAATTTTTCAACACAATTTTGGCATTTTACTGGGACATACTCCATTTTTACAATTTGTTGTGCTTTCAGCCTCCTTCCAGTTGGTGACAGATAAGGGTGTGAAACCAATGCTGGATCCCAGAGAGCTAAACATTTCTGAAAAGTAGACAAAATTCTGAATTCAGCAAGGGGTAATTTGTGTAGATCCTACAAGGATTTCCTGCAGAAAATAACAGCTGAAATAAAAAAAATATTGAAATTGAGGTAAAAAGACAGCCATTTTCTCCACATTTTACTCTGTAACTTTTTCTTGCGATGTCAGATTTTTTAAAGACATATACTGTTATGTCTGCTGGACTCTTCTGGTTGCGTGGATATATAGGGCTTTTAGGTTCATCAAGGACCCTAGGTGCCCAGAGCCAATAAATGAGCTGCACCTTGCAATGGGTTTTCATTCTATAAGGGGTATACTTCAATTAATTTGCTTAATTATAAAAAGAGAAAAATAGGTATCAAGAAAACCTTTGTATTTCCGAAATTGGCACAAGATAAGGTGTTGAGAAGCAGTGGTTACTTGCACATCTCTGAATTCTAGGGTGCCCATACTAGCATGTGAATTACAGGGCATTTCTCAAATAGACATCTTTTTTATACACTGTCTTACATTTGGAAGGAAAAAATGTAGAGAAAGACAAGGGGCAATAACACTTGTTTTGCTATTTTGTGTTTCCGATGAAAATGGTACCTCACATGTATGGGTAGGTCTGATGTACACGACAGAAAATGCAACATGGACACATCACATTTTTACATTGAAATCTGATGTGTTTTTGCAAAGTGCCTAGCTGTTGATTTTGGCCTCTAGCTCAGCCGGCACATATGGAAATATACCAAACGTGCCTTTCTGAAAACTAGACACATAGGGGAATCCAGGATGGGGTGACTTGTGGGGCTCTCACTAGGTTCTGTTGCCCAGAATCCTTTGCAAACCTCAAAACGTGGCTAAAAACACTTTTTCCTCACATTTTGGTGACAGAAAGTTCTGTAACCTGAGAGGAGCCACAAATTTCCTGCCACCCAGCATTCCCCCAAGTCTCCTGATAAAAATGATACCTCACTTGTGTGGATAGGCCTAGCGCCCGTGACAGGAAATGCCCCAAAACACAACGTGGACACATCAAATTTTCCCAAAGAATACAGAGTTGTTTTTTGCCAAGTGCCAAGCTGTGGATTTTGGCCTCTAGCTCAGCCGGCACCTAGGGTCACCAACCAAACCTGTGCATTTTTTAAAACTAGGCACCTAGGGGATCCAAGATGGGGTGACTTGTGGGGCTCTCACCAAGTTCTGTTACCCAGAATCCTTTGCAAACCTCGAAATGTGGCCAAAAAAACACCTTTTACTCACATTTCGGTGACACAAAGTTCTGGAATCTGAGAGAAGCCACGCATTTCCTTCCACCATGTGTTCCCCCAAGTCTCCTGATAAAAATGATACCTCACGTGTGCGTAGGCCTAGCACCTGTGACAGGAAGTGCCCCCAAATACAAAATGGACACATCAAATTTTCCCAAAGAAAACCAAGCTGTTTTTTGCAAAGTGCCAAGCTGTGGATTTTGGCCTCTAGCTCAGCTGGCACCTAGGGAAACCAACCAAACCTGTGTATTTTTGAAAACTAGACACCTAGGGGAATCCAGGATGGGGTGACTTGTGGGGCTCTCACCAGGTTCTGATACCCAGAATCCTTTGCAAACCTCAACATTTGGCTAAAAATACTTTTTCCTCACATTTTGGTACCAGGAAGTTCAGAAATCTGAGAGGAGCCACAAATTTCCTTCCACCCAGCGTTCCCTCAAGTCTCCCGATAAAAATGGTACTTCACTTGTGTGGGTAGGCATAGTGAAAAGTGAAAGAAAATGCCCCAAAGCACTATGGCCCTCAATACAACAGTGGCGGCAAAAGCCGCTTACCACCAACTCACCGCCGCAGCAGTGGAATTCCGCCACAGTCATTATGACCCACTGCTCGGAATCCGCCAAAATTGAGACACCCACACAAGTCCGCGACATCAAAGGTCAGTGATAAACTGGTGAAAACAAAACCTCCACCGTCACGCCAACAGGAATACGCCCACACTATCATGACCCACGAATCCACGCGGCGGTCTTTCAACCGCAGTATTCCATTGGCGGTACACACCGTCGCGCTCAAAATACACACACTCTTACAAAACACAGCCACACTGGACAAATCGAAATACACACACCTGATACACATACAGACACCACTCCCACACACCCAATACAATATAAAACACCCAACCACATCACCCACAAACCCCTACGACCCAAATACCGAAAGAAGGACAGAGAGAGACACTACAAACTACTACCAAGCATCCACAGGCACACAATACCATCACCCACATAACTTCCACGCACCTCACACAACACACCACTAAATATCACCCCACTTATCACAACACACACCACCCCACACATCACCCATACCACCCCATGGCACAGCAAAGAAACCCCAGGTTCTCTGAGGAGGAGCTCAGGGTCATGGTGGAGGAAATCGTCCGGGTAGAGCCACAGCTATTCGGATCACAGGTGCAGCACACCTCCATAGCTAAGAAGATGGAGCTATGGCGAAGAATAGTGGACAGGGTCAACGCAGTGGGACAGTACCCAAGAAATAGGGATGACATCAGGAAGAGGTGGAAAGACCTACGGGGGAAGGTATCAAGACACCACATTGCGGTTCAGCGGACTGGTGGCGGACACCCACCTCCTCCCCCACAACTAACAGCATGGGAGGAGCAAGTCCTGGTGATTCTGCATCCTGAGGGCCTCGCAGGAGTAGATGGAGGAGTGGACTCTGGTAAGTCAAACCTTAACTATTAAATCCCCCACCCTACCTGCATGCTATCACATACCCCCACCCTCGCCCTCACCCCCATCACTCCAACTCCTCACAAATGTCCCAGTATCACAAACCACACATCCCAACACCAAGCCCTGCATGCAACAACAAAGCATGGACACCCATCACCAAAGCATGGCCACTGCACATATCCATACACCCCCCTAAAACACCATCACACAAGGTCCCACACAGGAATGCAAGCACTGGGGTACACGGTCACCCACCCATTGCACACCATGGCACACACAGATGCAATAAACATCCTTTTATACCCCTGCAGGACCTCTACCCAACATCACCGGACAGGAGGGTTCACACTTGTCCACACCACCAACAGAAGAGGCCCTCAGTGATGACAGCAGCTCTGTCCAACTGGATCTAGATGACCAGCCCGGCCCATCTAGGACCTCGGGACAGTCGGTTTCCCTCACACTGGCACAGACCACCACAGAGCTTCCCCCCTCTGGAAACACCAGCACAGCACCCACCCAGCGGGCCCATACCTCTGTCCCCAGGACACGTCAATCAGCAGTGTGTCCACCACTACAGGGAACCCAGGCTAACCCACCACCCCAGCAACAACATGGACCTGGGGGCAGTGGCAGTGGGCACACGTCCAGGGGACAGAGGCCCAGGAACACAGGGGAACTGGGAGGGCTGCTGTGCAACAGTGGGAGGACAGGCCCAGGGAACCCACTCTTCACGAGGCCCTCTTCAACATCATGGGAGCCTACCACCATGCCCAGGAGACGATGGCAACGGTACTGGCCAAGTTTCAGGCGACCCAGCGGCTGCAGGAGGAACAGTATTTGGGCTTCAGGGAGGAACTCAGATACATCAATTCCACCCTGGGCACCATTCTAGGGGTGCTGAAGGAACTCCTCAATACCAGGAGGGACACTGTGACACAACAAGGGGCCTCTGACACTAGCCTGGATGATGAACTGCCCACCACCTCTGTCGGCGCTAGTGGACAGGAGGCACCGCCACAGGACCACCACACCAGCACTCCACACACTGCAGCGAGAGAACCACCCAACAAACAGTCCCTGAGATCCAGGACAAAGACTGAGAACCATGCTAAGACCTCCGCCAAGAAATGAGACCGCCCAGAATGTCATCCTTTTGTCCCACCTTGTCACCCTGTCCCTCCTCAAACTGCCCCAGGTCCACTTCCTATGCCCCTTTGGGCAATGCACCTGTGAGACTAATAAACTGGACTCTTTCATGGACATTCCTCCACCATCACCCCTCACCATTTTACAGCACTCTCCAATATTGAGCACTTAAATAAACACCCTTAAGGCACAAAACAATCTGGAGTCTGTCTGTGATTTTGAAATAGTGTATTAGCAATTACAGTGACAAAATGCTCTTTCAATTGTAATGTCAACAAACCTATGTCACACAGCTCTAGTCCATGAGGAAACAAAGCAGATGTCACACAGTGGGACCCACATCAGTGAAATCGTAAGGGAAAATGACAGCTCAGTGACCATACACTGGGTGAAAACGACAGACAGTAGAGAGGTAGTAGTGTTAAAGTACATGTAGTAGGCAGGTTTGTGTTCTTACCTGTGTCTCACTGGAAGTATTGCAGGATCACAGAGTTCCTGTTGTCCTTGTCCTCTTCTTCTGCTTCCTCGTCTTCACTGTCCACAGGCTCCACAGTTGCCACAACACCTCCATCTGGACCATCCTCCTGCAGAAAAGACACCTGTTGTCGCAAAGCCAAGTTGTGAATTGTCTCCCGCCTGTCTGTTGGCGGTGACCGCCGCGCTTTTTGTTTGTACTGCCGTGGCTGTGTAAAAGTGGCTGTCTTTGTTGGTGGTTTCCGCCACGGTCATGATTCCATTATTTTTTTTGCCGGCCTGTTGGCGGTCTTACTGCCGCTTTAACACCGACCGCCAGGGTTGTAATGACCACCTATGTGGACACATCAAAATTATCAAATACTAAACTCTCTGTTTTTTGGTGGGGGGGCCCTAAGTTTTTGTTCCTGGGCTCAGCAGCCATATAGGGAAGCCTACCAAACCCAAACATTTCTGAAAACTAGACACACGAGGGAATCCAGGGAGGTGTGACTTGCATGGATCCCGCAATGTTTTCTTACCCAGAATCCTCAGCAAACCTCAAATTAGGCAAAAAATATTACATTTTTCCCACATTTCTGTGTAGGATCACCGCACCGGGACAAATTTCCTACCACCCAATGTTCCCCTCAGTCTCCCGGAAAAAATGATACTTCACTTGTGTAGGTGGGCCAAGTGCCTGTGACAGGGAAGTGCCAAAAACATGTCGAAATTGAGGGGGAACCAAAGCAGAATACAAAGGGCAGTTTTAAAAAAACATTTTTAGGCTGACAGGTGCGGCAGAATTTTTATCGGTATAGATGAGACATTGCTGTGTGGTAGGAATTTTGTGGATTCCTGCAGATTCCGGAATGTTCCATCACACCAAATGTGTGATTTCCAGCAAAGTTGGAGGTTTGCAGGGCATTGTGGGTAAGAAAATGGTGCGTGTGCATGTGAAGCACACCACCCTGGTCTTACCCAGATGTTTAGTGTTGGATTTTTTTTCTTATACAGGGTCCTCCCCAATCTTTTTGCCTCCTGCCTTCTATTTTTTCTGACCTGTTGCTGTTCGCTTTTGAACTCTGAGCACTTTACCACTGCTAACCAGTGCTAAAGTGCATATGCTCTCTGTGTAAAATTGTATGTAATTGGTTTATCCATGATTGGCATATTTGATTTACTAGTAAGTCCCTAGTAAAGTGCACTAGAGGTGCCAGGGCCTGTAAATCAAATGCTACTCGTGTGCCTGAAGCACTGGTTGTGCCACCCATATAAGTAGCTCTGTATTTATGTCTCAGACCTGCCATTGCAGTGTCTGTGTGTGCACTTTTAACTGTAAATTCGACTTGGCAAGTGTACCCACTTGCCAGGCCTAAACCTTCCCTATTCTTACATGTACGGCACCCCTAAGGTAGACCCTAGGTAGCTCCAAGGGCAGGGTGCAGTGTATGGTTAAGGTGGGACATATAGTAATGTGTTTTACATATCCTGAAAGTGAAATATTGCTAAATTAGTTTTTTACTGTTGCAAGGCCTGTCCCTCTCATACGTTAACATAGGGGCTACCTTTAAATCTGATTAAAGTGTAGATTCCCTTTGGGAGCAGATGTACATGTTGCGTTTGGGGTCTCTGAGCTCACAATTTAAAAACACATCTTTTAGTAAAGTTGATTTTAAGATTGTGTGTTTGAAAATGCCACTTTTAGAAGGTGAGTATTTTCTTGTTTAAACCATTTCGGTGACTCTACCTGTTTGTCGATTCCCTGTCTGGGTCAGTTTGACAGTTGGGCTGGTTGCACCTCACACTAGACAGTGACACAAAAGGAGCTGGGGTGTAGTCTGCATTTCCTGATGAGCCATCTGTGCTAGGAGGAAGGGGAGGAGTGGTCACTTACACCTGAAAGGGTTGTGCCTGTCCTCACACAATGCAGTCTCCGACCCCCTGGTGAGTGTCTGGGGCCTGGCCTGAGCAAGGCAGGATTTCACATTCAAAAGAGACTTTACTTTGAAGTAGGCCTACTTCAAAGGAGAAATTGGGTATAAGAAGGGCACCCAAAACCACAGACTTTAGATCACTTCTGGACATTAAGTGGAACCTCTGCCTGGAGAAGAGCTGAAGAGCTGAGGAGAAGTGCTGCCCTACCTGTGACTGTGCTTTGTGGAGCTATCCTGTAGTTGCGGCTTCTGCCACAGTAATAGGGCAAAGACTTGACTTTGTGTGCCGTCCATCTTGTGAAGAAATCTCCAAGGGCTTGATTTAGAGCTTGCCTCCTGTTGTTTGAAGTCTCAGGGACAGCAAAGACTCCTCTCTGCCAGCATCTGGAGTCTCTGGAGAGACTCCTGCTCTGACAAGTGCTGCCCTATCCAGTCCTTGGGCCCTTGAAAGGAAAGCTGGTGGAAATCCAGGGAAATCAATTTCGGACGACTTCAGTCCGACGCCGCTGTTGAATCCGGTAACGCCGCCTGCAACCGACTCCGTGATCTTCGCTGGAACGCGACGACCTTCGCAGGCCCGATGCCGCGGCAGCCCCGCTGAAGTCTGCGACTCCGTTGAAGTCGCTGCACCACGTCGTGACCGACGCCGCTCGAAGTGCGTGGATTCTACTTTTCACACAGACGCCGCGATCCTCGACTTCGTGCATCGACTTGTTTTCACTCTTCACCAAAGGTACTGTACTTGGGGGTCTACGCGACTCCGTTTCCGACACCGCTGGTGTTGGCTTGTTGGGAACGAATCCATCACGACGCCGTGTTAACACCTCATCGAAGCATTTTGTGTTTCTAAGCACTATTTTTGAGTTTAATCTTTAAAAATTCATAACTTGACTTGTGTATGTCGGATTTCTGTCGTTTTGGTCTTGTTTTGTTTAGATAAATATTTCCTGTTTTGTGTCATTTTGTAGTGTTTTCATTAAGTTACTGTGTGTGTTGATACAAATACTTTACACCTAGCACTCTGAAGTTAAGCCTACTGCTCTGCCAAGCTACCAAGGGGGTAAGCAGGGGTTAGCTGAGGGTGATTCTCTTTTACCCTGACTAGAGTGAGGGTCCTTGCTTGAACAGGGGGTAACCTGAGTGTCAACCTAAGAACCCATTTCTAACATTTAGGCCCATATTTATACTTTTTGATGCAAAACTGCGCTACGCAGTTTTGCGTCAAAAATATTACTGCCGGCTAACGCCATTTTGGGCTATATTTATACTTTGACGCATGGCGGCGCAAACAACAGGTGTGAGTCATTATTTTTGACGCACACCGCAGCGTCAAGTCATAAAGGAAAATTACGTTAACGTGGTGGAAATGACTGTTGGTCGATTTACGACACCGAAAACCAGATATGCGCCCTTTTTTTTGACGCGTCAAAAAACACAGCGAACACAGCCATTTCACCAGAGGAGAGCCAAAATGGATCCCAGATACCACTACAGTCCCAGGAAGATGACAGCAGACCAGGAACCAGCCAGGAGGACCGACACAAGAACCAGGACACTTATAAGAAGAAAATAAAGTGTTGCTTCAGTGCAGAGGAGCAGGAAATCCTGGTTAAAGAGGTGACGGAACACCAGCACAAACTGTTTGTCACATCAAAGTTGCCAATCAGTAGGAGAGAGGCTATATGGCAACAAATTGTCGACAAGATTAACAGTGTGGCTGAAGTACGCAGAACAGTCATCGAGTACAAGAAACGCTGGCATGACTGCAAACGCAGGACCAAGGAAAAGATGGCCAGGAACAGGAAGGCAGCACTGCAGACTGGAGGGGGGAGTCCAGCACATCAGGAGGCCCTGGACCACATGGAGGAGATGGTCGCAGCCGTCATCCCTGAGGAGATCGTCACAGGGATTCAAGGACAGGACAACGCAGACTACCAGGAGACATCGCACAAGCAGGGTAAGTTGCATGGGGAATTAAAATGCACTAATGTCAACTGCAACCGGGGGGGGGAAATACCTACTACACATTGCATGGAAGTCATCTAATACATGGAGTGGCATGGGTAAAGGGGCACGGCAGGGGGGCATGGCCCGTTCTGAGAAGACCTGGGCACACCATTACACAACACCAACAACAGTCCCATGGGGGCATGCTGTCATGCCAACGATGGAGCAAAGGGAAAGCCACGACAGGAGGGAAGGCCACTACGTCAAACTTACATCCTGGCACTCATCAGCCAACATACCTCCTACATTAACTAGGGCCCTATTAGCAATCCTCTAGCCAAACTGACAACTGCAATGTAACTGCGACAACAGTTGCCACTACCACCTCTGATCTGTGTGCAGCTCAAGTAGACAATGGCAGTAACCTCCCCATGGAACATACACACTTAAATTAGGGGGTGAGGATGACATCTGCAACAATCCCCTGAAACAAGACAAAGGCCCCAGTACACTCAAATGTCAATGCCCATAGTTGTCACAAACATCAGCCAAAGTAAACAACAATAGGAGTGACACAGCACAAAGGACACACCCATGCTGCATATGTCAGGGTCCATCCTGTTCCTGGGTAACAAGGCAACATCACAAATGTCATACTGCTCAGACAACAGCATTGAGGAGGGGACACATGTAACTGGTCACTGAAATACACCTGCACAGTCAGAGGACGAAATAGGACACTGATACGACTATCAGGGCAATCCAATGTAACACACATTACCCAACATCAGCAGGACCCATTAACAATGTCAATATCCATATCAGATCACAACTATGCCATGCATAGGATATGCAACATATCAATTATATTTAAGTCGATGTTAACGATCAGGGATTGGGGCAGGTCCTGATAGTTAAGTGTGCTGCCAGGGCCAGCAGAACACCCACAGCCAGTGAAAGGTCTCACCATGAGAATGGATATACACAGAGGGTCGAGTAGGACAAGAAGGTGGCAATTCTCGATTTGGCATAAAGCAACACCTAGAGGCGATGAGGCTGACAAGTCTGATAACTCAATAACATACATGTGACACACAGGTGGGCCATAGGTCTGAAACAATGCCCATCTGAAGGACTGCAGATATTAATACAAAACAAGATCACAAAGTGAATTCATCAAAAGGCAGGCACGTCATTTCAAAATTGCCACAACACAGACACACTAATTGTACCCTGTTTCATTGCAGAGGAAGATGGATTGATATGCCTGGGACAGGCCGATATGCCTGTCCCAGATTTCCCTGATGACATGGATGACGAGCCGATAAACATTCCCCAGGAGACTATCCAAAAGGTCCTTGAAACCCTCCAGACCCCACCTTCAGTCACAAGGAGGAGCACAGAACAAGCAGCCATTGCAGAGGATCCACCCACCACCCCAATTGTAAGACCTGCCAGCTCCAATACAGCTGAGGACTCAGACGGCACAGGCACCAGCTTTGAGAGAACTGTAGTTGGAGTACAGCAGGAGCTAGCCAAGGAGGTGCGGGTGGGGATGCAAAATATGGCAGCCAGCCTTGAGGGGGTGCGTTCGTGCATGATGTCATCTGCAGATCAGGCAGCAGCTATGCAAGCCCTAACATCTATCTAGCAGGAACTGCAGAAAACCCAGAAGGAAATCAGCACAGCTGTAATACAGTTGACCCAACACCTACAACTGCAATCCTATCAACGCGTGCACGAATGTAACATTGAACCCCTCAGGGCCGACCTGGCTGCCTACCATCGTGATGTGGCTGCTATTCTCAAGAACCAGCAGGCCCTCCTTGCTGCAGTACTGCTCTTAAGACCTTCACAGGGGGCAGCCACCGGGATGTCTGACTCCACGTCTTCTAACACTGAGGTGTGTGTTGCCCCTTCACAACCAACAACAACAAGGATAAAGCAGGCAACACACACATCAGAAGAAGAAGACATGGAACAGATCACATTCACACGGAAAATGACCCAGAAGCACTAGTCCCTGCCACATGGCCAACTATTACCAAAGTCCTGCATTTTGAAACATGACAGTCTTACAACAACTGTACTCAAGCACTATTCTGCTAACCACTGTATAACTTGTCACCAAGCCCAGTGATTGTCTCTCTCCTACTCATTGGCTAAGTCTGTCCCTCTGTACTGTCTGAAACAGCAACCCCAGCATGACAAAAGCATTTTGGTAAACCCTTGTGTTGGATCACAATGGAAGATATCGCTATAATGGACTCACAATCATGGACAATGTACATATAGCACTACAGCACTTTTCAATAAATAGCACTTTCACAACAAATCTGTCTCTGGGTAATGTGACATATCAATTGCGCAGTAGATAATTGAAATGTCCCTACTGTCAAATAACGTAGCTTGTCAATACAACTGTCCAGAAATTATGTAGTTAGAGAAATCTGCACAGTGACCATGATTGCATCATACTCTGCCCATCCTGAGGGAATAATCTGATGAAGTGAGAAACCATACACCTACATTCTATGTTGGACAGAAGAATGCTTCCTCAGGGGATAACTAAGTCATCAAATAGTGCCCGCTAAATGTTGTCAACGTGCAAAAATAACACAATAAACATGCCACACTAATCTAAGTAAACACTGCAAAAACTGCACAAATGAAGGTGTCTGAGTTAACATACAAATAGGTAATCATGCCGAACTGTGTCACAAATGATGTATGAGGGTCATGAAGACAAGAATACAAGATTGCCAATGAGAACTCATCTTATAAGGGTATGAAGGATCATCACACTGCAGTCAGACCTAAAACTGTTTCCCCAATATCAAGTCTGTAACCACTGTTAGTGACTTTGAAAACATGCTTATCAACAGAAACACATTGTCATCCATATTAACTGTGATTGGTTGTTGCAACAAAGGGTAGACACTTTGCAAGGTAGCTCTGGGTTAGCTGCCAATCGTACAGCTCAGTTGGGATATGTATGTAGCGTTGGACACAGATGTTATAGTACAAAAGAGATGTACACAGAATCCAAACCCACGATCAAGTACCATTCAACACATACTATTAAGGGGTAACCAAATATTTATTAAAAGCTAACCATAGATGAGGAAACTGAGGGAAAAATCTTCCCTACCCTAATCTACCCTGACTACTCATTACCCACAACTGTCCCTAACTAACCTAAGCTACACTTACTTATCACATTTAACGAAACGTTCTAAACATCTACCCCCCACCCCCCTTATGAGACAGGACACATTGAGGACAACACATACTAACCTAAACACATACTATACTATCCTAAACAAATATATATTTTTTGGGTAAATTTGTTTTATGTGTTTTGCTTTTTTTTTTTTACACACAAGAACCCCAACATAGCCCCCCACCCACACATGTAATAAGTCAAAAAAGAAACAAGCAGGACCCCCCACCCACTAACACTGACTAAACTAACTGCCTATACTAACCTAACACTAAGCCCCCTAAGCCCACTAAGTATAAGAACAAGGAAAGAGGAGGGAGGGGAGGGTATCATGTCCATCTATTCAACTGTCTAGAGGTTGGCCCTCCGGAGGGTCCTCTTGATATCCTTGACCTGCCGTTTAATGTGCTGCACGTCCCAGCTCAGGTGGCTCACCTTGCGCAGCACTTTGTCCATCTTGTTTTCAAGTCTATTGAAGGCTGCAGGGTCAACAGCGGGAGCAGTGGCAGTCTGTGTACCGGTGGAGGAGGTCTGTGTGGGCTGTCCTGCACCGGTGGCAATGCTGGGGCCAGGAAGTCCAGCAGATATAGATTCAACAGAGGCAGCTGTGGGTGGGGCCACCTGGCTCTGATTGGTGGTTGTTTCTGTGGTGGCTGTGGTGGGCACAGTAGGCCTACCCTGTGGGAAGGCTCGCCATGCCCCGGAGGCACGTTCATGGAGATATCGCTGGGCCATCCTCCGGAACCCCGACTCCACCAGCAGGATGTGCTGGTATCGTATGGCCCGACGCTGAAATTCATGGACCTGGTCTGGAGTCATGTTAGCTGCTGTGAAGAAAAATGCAGATATGCCACATTAGTAACTGCATTGTGTGAAATGGCACAGCAAGTTAATCAGACATTACATCTACTGTACTTCTAACAGCTCATATCACGATACAGAGCATCGAATGTCCCTGAGGAAGTACATGGCAGGCCAGACAACAAAGGTCACATCACACAAAGCACATCCATAACCCACAAGATGGGTAACAACTGGCTTTGACTTGCAATCTGAGTTCTGACAGTTAACATCTAAGAATCATGCTGCATATCCTCCACCAAGAGCTGGGTTACAAATGTCAGTGTACGGAAAGCAAAACTAAAGCCACATGGTCTGCAAGTTGTAACTGGACTTTCCAGTGTGGTACCAAGTGCCAAACCTGAGTGTGTATACTACTATGCAACCAAACCGTCACTTATTCACAGGTATGTGTAACATACTGGTAGCATCAATACTAGGTACCCCATTCACAAACCCATGGTCGTGTTTGAGGGGGGGGCGTGGATACACAACTATAATTTGCCAACAACATGTACACCGAGGAATGTATAGGCTAATCCACACATGTTTGTCTCTACAGACACACCACAGGTAAGGTCTATCTACAATTTGGAGTCAGCAAACCCTAGAGCACTCATAGGGTCAGACATGTCAGCAAATGCAGAACTTAGTACACAACATATACTTCCAGTGAGGCCTGACTTACATCAGACAAGAGTTGCTAGAACACCCATGATCATGAATTGCATGCACACCTAGGCCATTACACTCAGGTTCCACAGACTTGGTGAACTAAATGTGGAAGTGCATGCTGCTAGGAGGTTCTACCTACTGTTTCAAAATTACGTAGGTAAATAGTGAAGCAGATGTCTTTTGGGAAGCTATTAGCTCCACCAATCTTAGAGAATGTGGGTCTGACAGGCTGACTAAATAGGGGCTGACTTCCATTGCGACTCTTGGTGATACAAGTGTCAGAGACATGACTATCCCCTGTACTCACAGTGGGGCCTACAGGGATGTCCTACAATCCCTACATGATACCATTGGATACGCATTGGCTAACTCAAAACATGTGAGACCTGCATTCCCACTCATGGAACAAGTGAAAAACTTGCCCACAGCATCACACCCTGCTATGCGTCCAACTCACACGAGTCCATAACCAGCAAACACAACACATAACAGACGTATCAACACTTACTGTAGTGGTCGGGGTCCTCAAATGTCGCCACCTCTCCCACAGTGTAGGGCGCCGGTACACCTGTAAGGTATGGAAGGAAGAAATGTGCTCAAAATCTGTGCACAGTGCAACATTTTCAGTATCATTTACAATGTGTAGGCTGAATAAGGAAATGGCAGCCATTCAGAAATGATGGTACTGCATCTGATATTTCACGGATAAGTTGTACAAAGCATGGGTCTCTTGTAACAGTTACACACATATCTGCACACATACATTGGCCCTAACTATCATGTGGTTGCAAACTTGCCCCATAATTGGTGAGCACTAAAAAATATGGAGTGTAATCGTCTCATCATGTGCATCCAAGAGAAACATCCAACGCCTGGTTACTTAAGGACTGCATTACCACTCAAACATGCCTTGTGGCCATGACACATTTAGTGCACATAGGCCCAATGTACAGAGGGAGGGGCAGGGACTCCTGTAAGCCATCCTGTTGTTACAGTATAGTCAATTGATGTGGCCCAGCTATAGTGATTTGCACCAACCATGGAGATGTAAAGCCATGTGCATACACTTGGACTGCCATCCATATTTGGATTGTGGCTCAACCGATTCCAACAAACATCTTAAGATATTAGATGAGGGCACCTTACACCTTTTCACGATGTTTTCAAATCATGAACTGACATGTATCCAAAAAGATCAAGAAACACAATAATCCCACATATTCATAGTACTTCTGTGAACGCTTTCCTTCCACACTCACCAGACTAACATGAGACCAATGTTTGAGCCACTTTGCTATTATAAATTGACGTGAAGGCAGCACTCATTTTCAGCGTCATGTAGTGATTCTAAAGTCAGTCTAGCAATTGCGTCATCATTGTTGGCCTAATGTTGGTGCATCTGTACTTCTCTGTCAATAATACCCTATATAGACATGATTGGCTCCTATGTTGTTAGCTGTGCTGACAAAAAGGCTGCACCTATTTCCTTCATGGTAAAGTTACCTGTTAGTTTGCTGAGCACGTGCTACCTGACAGCTAGCAATTGTGATCCTTGCCATAGTGCATCAATGATCCCCTTATATTTCCCCAAAATTACACACAGTCATCAAGTTAGCTGGCAGACATTGCACTAATCCACTGATGTCACTACAGAGCATTTAATTGTGCACAATAACAATAGTCGTACTCACCAACAGTGCCACCAATCATGATTGCCAGGTGGTCCAAGAGATCATGCTGCCTGGTGATGAGGTCAGCCCACCGGTGCTTCAGCTGGTGGTAACTCCTCTGGCTGGCATACACACGCTGCAGGTGATGCAGCACCTTTCCCCACCGGTTTCTGCGCACCTCTGTTGGGTACCCCTGTATGACCCTGTGCCCTGCCTGGATCATGAGTGGCAAGAAATGTGTCACCAGCCAGATGAAGCCCCCCAACTCCTCTTCCCCCATCCTGCCAAGACGTGGCCTACCAGACATACTTATAATTGAAGAGAATGGATAGGGGTAAAAGAAATAGAAAGGGGAAATGGGTGAAAGTAGGGGTAAAAAGACAGAAAAAAGGTAAACCTAAACACTAAAAGAGCCCAACTATGCCCAAACTAACACTACCCACAACAGACTCCCACAAACAAGAAATACACAAGATAAATGGACAAATGTAGACAAAACACAGTACTACAGTATACACAAAATTTATTTCACAAAAGGACTTTACAGAAAGCACACAGGACAAATACAGCACAAAATCTCTGGACAACACTCTCTACACAGTCACACAGTCTAGAGGGATCATAGACTGCAAAGTGAAAGTGAAAAAAATGACGCAAATACAGTTTTGGAAAACAAAAAATGACGCACACCGCTAGGGACGTCAAAATTACAGTGCATTAACTGGTTTGGGCCATTTTTACTTCTTTTTTGGTTATTTTACATTTGGAACACATCAGAGATTGGCTAATTGAAGACAGTATGGTGTTGATGGTGAATGTTCACATGTGTGACATCATACTGCAGCGGAATATCATCCACTACACCCTTGCCAGTATGTTTACAGTTGGCTGCCGTCATAGATGGTCATAAGTGTGCCCTACATATATGTGTGGCACAAATTGTGCATGTTTGCCATAAGGAGAGGATAGTAATGTGACACACATATGTACAATACCTAATTGCCTTTGGCTCAAAGTGTGTGCTTTGACAACTAATTTGTTGGTTGTCCAAGTGTGTGTGTACATCACATGAAGCATTATTGTACATATGGTTGTATGAATGTGACGACCATGTGTCCAATCCTAAGATGCAAGTCAAATTTGGAATGAGCAAGGGCATGTGTTAGTCATACATGTAACAACACCCGTAAAGAATACTTCCAAGTTTTAGGGTCACGTAGACACCACATGTGACATAGCATGCACCAGATGGATGGCAGACACATGTCAATGGTCCACATTTTCTACATCCTATGTCCTAGAGTATTGGTAAGAGCTTCCTAGGCACTAGTTGATGAATCCCACAGTGAGTCATACACACGCATTGAGGAAGTGGGTACCATGTTGTTTGCACAGACAGACAAGGGTCAATCTCATATGTATGGTGACACCACAGTTGAGGCCATAGACGTAAGCCCCAACTATCAAGTGGCTGTGGTGGACCAGCATACAAGACAGCACGTGTTCACATATTTCCAGTGATCAATTGCACATAGGTGTCTTGTTCATGTGTGTGGTCCAATGATGATCCTGTAAATTGTTTGGGGTGTAATTTGTCACAGTTAGGACCAGGACTCATCATGAGTCAGTGACAGCTATTCCTGTAACTACTGAGTATCCTTTGTTGATCAATGTGAGTAAAGAAGATGTGGACATGTGAGCCAACATGTGGATGGTCCCACCCTGTCACAAAAGACGTGTAATGAGACAGTCAACAGGGCAACCTTGGTGTGCTGAGTGAGATAATGTCTCAATTGTCATGTTCCGGCAGGTGTCATTACAACATTTGTACACAGGTTGGCCTCTGCACTTCCCACTGCATCTGGGAACATCATAGCCTCTGTGCTGTTTATTCTCGCAGCTATTCACCACAGACGGCCCATCACTATGTTGTGCGCACTGTGATGCTGTGTGTGAACTGTCATGGTTCTGACATTTGTGTATTATTCATGTACATTATCAGAGGTTGCTGGTTGTGCTGCAAGCCCCATACCCAATCCCTGCCTATGACCCTGGGACACTGTCACACTTTGTCATTCATGCATATATGCAACCCAGACAAGGGATGGGCCATGATTTTTGGTTTACACAGAGAATTTATATCATATGGTACAGTTAAAAGGCAGATGATGCTATACAGTGTATTTGGGTATGCATGGAAGAAGCCCATGCCCAATGCCCCCTGATGAATGGGAGGTTTTCTTACGCACGTGTGGTACATATGTAGACACAGGGATACTTTAGTGTGACGCACAGACAGTTGCCAGTCAGGCTGACAGAATGCAAGGTGATTCAGGAGCCAGCTACTGGACAAGTTACATAATCAGTGGTCTGACTGAGACTGTTTGGAGGACAAACTAGACAGTTGACATGTCAAACTGTGTACGTCCTGTGTTTTTGAAGGTGACAAATGAACCCAAGGGCTGTGTTACACAGCTTAATTGATATCAATGGTTGACGGTGTATTTGACATAATGGCAACTCCTATGCTGTTCCAGGCATCATCAGGGGCAGTGCTTTTTGAAATGGGTGGTGTGCATGGAGGTGATCACAGGTGTGGGCTGCATCTGTTTCTCACCAGTCCTGTAGGTGAGACTTGCATTCTAAGGGCCAACAGACATTTTCACAAGGGGAAGCAATCTACACGTGCTAACAGGGCTTTGAAACTAGAAGACAGTGTATAAATTGACCTGACGTCCATGCAGTCAGATGTTATATGACAATGGCATACCTTAGTAAAGGGTGTAGCACATTGGTTTGCTAATGTTGGTCTGTGTGTGTAGAGGAGGTATTATCAGGGTACACATCTTAGTATTCCAGGGACCTCTTCCGACAGGTGGGTTGTGACCAGGTGCATGGGTGTGTCAAGAGTTAGGAAATTGGCTGACATGTGCATGGAATGTCATGTGTGCAATGCATGTCATATATGTGGCACTTGTGCTGTCTATGTTCTGCTTCTATGGGACTCTAGTCACAGATATTCCTTGCAAATATTGAATGCAGTTGGACTAACTGCTGTCAAGAGTCTTGTCAGACATTCCTGTTAGTGATGCCAAAGCACATTGACTGCCTCATGTATGAGGGTTGCTTTCCCCTTATTGAGTGATGGTGTCATAGTTGTGTGCCATATGCTGTGTTGGACCTTGCTTTCAACATGTATGTGTGAAATAGTTGTGGTCCTCTGCTATTGGCCTTCAAAGGAGATATGTACATTATATATGTCATTAAGAGTGTGTGTGTATGTGACCATTGTATGTTAGGCATCACATTAGCTCTGGGATGTTCCGTGTCCTACTCAGTATCTCAGCAATGCTCCATGAGGCAACACTCTTATTCTGATAAGTAGAGATGAAGGTGTGTAAAAAGGAATAGCCAGACCATGATATGGTGATTATAATAGGTGTTTATTTAAATTAGTTAACTAAAGTGGTGAAGGTGATCATATTCAGAAGAAATTATTTACAATCTGTTGCCACCTGTGTCTACCAGCAGCTGTGTTCTGTAGTTCCCCCTCCTTTTGCAGGCCAGCATCCTCCTCTTCCTCCTCTTCAGGCATGTGTGGCTGTGGTTCCAGGAGGGGAATGTTTCTTCTGATGCAAATGTTGTGCAATATTGCACATGTGAGAATGATCCTACAGACCATCTCGGGGGAATATAGGAGGTTACCACCAGTGATGTCGAGGCAGCGGAACCTTGACTTGAGGATGCCGAAGGTCCGCTCGACAATTCTGCGTGTCCTCCTATGGGCCTCGTTGTATGCATGCTCTGCAGCTGTACGCGGGTTGCCAAATGGTGTCATAATCCATGGCTGGATGCCATACCCCTGATCAGCTGCAAGAGAAAATGAATGGGATCATGTTGATGTAGATGGCACTATTGAAAAGACCTTTAATGGCAGTAGTTGTCTTGTGTTGTCTGTGACTCTTTTGTGTACTAATGTGACATCCTATGCTTGTAGGCTATACCATCTGCATTGTGTTGTTTCCTTGGCTGAACAAGTGTTTGTTTGCTGTTTGTCAGCAGTATGTTTTGGGATTTGCAGTACAGTGTACTCTCCCTAGCATTGTGACTTGTGATACAGGTGTCCGTGTGTCTTCACTGGGGGTGAGATGATAGTTCCATGCACAGTTAAAATTGAAAGTGTTGTTAACACGTTCATATCAAAGTACCCTGCACATCCCATACCTTTAGACTTAGGCAATGTATTAATGTAAAGGTAATTGGGACACTTACAATTTGCAAAGTGACATTTAGGCAACCACACTCATTGACGTCTTCACATTAGGCTGTACAGTAAATTCTGATGTGTGACAGGTTCAATGGTGACTTAAGAAACATGGCTAGCGATGTCACGACCTCAGTGTGTTCCTGTCGACATGTTGTTGTTGTAGTGTATGTGTTGTGTGTCCTAGAGGGTTGCTGTGCAGTGTATATATAAGTAGGTTTTTGTACTTACCAACAAGTAGTCCATTGCCATACCGTCCATCCTGGAAGTGTTCATTGATGGTGCAGTGACGGAAGATGTATGAGTCATGTACACTCCCAGGATATTTAGCCACGATGTTGGTGATCAATCCCCGGTGATCGACAACGGCCTGCACGTTGATGGAATGTGGGTGCTTCCTGTTGCGGTAGAGGTGTTCAGTTGCATTAGGTGGCACAAGGCGTACATGTGTGCAGTCGATTGCACCAAGGACGTGTGGGAAGCCACTGATTGCGTAAAACCCCTGTTTAGTTTCCTGCTGCTTCTGCAGTGTGTTAGGGAAGCAGATGGGGCAGGGTGTCAGTCGAATGATGGCGTCCAGTACTTTGGGCAAAAAGGCGGAGAATGATGGTTGTGATATTCCGCCAACCAGGGCACCAGTTGTTTGGAAAGAGCCACTTGCCAGCATATGAAGTACGGCAAGCAGCTTTGTTTCTGTTGGGATGGTGCGGGTGTCACCAAAGTGGGTACCAACTGCTGTTCAATGTTTCGCAGCAGCTGCTGAATGGCCTGCCAGTTCAACCGGTACCTCTGTATGATGTCGTGTTCCCTGAGGCTCTGAAGGGTTGTTCTTGGGTGGAATATCCTCTCCTGCCTTCTGCACTGCCTTTGGGGTCCCTGCTGGTGTTGTTGTAGCTGCTGTTGTTGCTGCTGGGCTCTGCGTCTGCGTGCACACTGGATTAGAATCACCTCCATGGCTCCCTGTTGCTGCTCTGCTGCTCTGCTGTTTGTTCTGTGTGTTCTGATTAAATACAGGTGTGTTTGCCCCATTTTAACGCCTGCCCTGACTCAGGCGTTAATTTTTGATGCAAATCGGGCTGTGCGTCATTTTCTGGCTCCGCCTCCCGGCCGTTCGTCATTTTTGCCCGAAAGCATAAATACGACGCACGGCCCTTTAAGCCATTTTTTGGACGATAACGCCTACCTTGCATATAATTAACGCAAGGCGGGTTGCTGCATCCAAAGAATGACGCACACGGCGTAATTTTGTCGTCCACGGTCTCGGGCGTCAAAGTTTAAATACGGGGCAACGTTTGCGCTGATTGTACGTCAAAAATGTTGACGCGCAATTGGCGCATAGGGAGTATAAATATGCCCCTCAGTTTTCAAATGTGTATAGGTCTTGTGGATTTTTCTACATGGCAGCGTCCCAAAGTCCAAAAAGTGCAACCCTCACCATTCCAAGTGGGACGATTTGGAGAGTTAGCCAAGCTCTCATGGCCCAAATGTAAAACTAAAACCCAAAATAATCAAATGTCCTCTTGCTTGCTGTGGGATAAGATGTTTTAGTGTGCGCGGGAGAGCTGAAAGACTGTTACCCCCTTCAGTTGGGGTGGGGGCATAACCATGCCCATACTAGTTGGTAGCCACCACCACACTATTTTTTTTTTAAATTCCCTGGCATCTAGTAGACTTTCTGCACCCCTGGGGTGTGGATCGGGTGTAATTGCCCCATCTGCCCACTGGTAGGCAAAACAACTTTGGCCCCATTTATTTTGGGTGGGGGTATGGCAATAGCCCCACACTCTTATTTTGAAAAATAAATCTTCCCTGGTCCCTGGTGGGCTTTCTGCCCTCCTTGAGGGTAGATGGGCATTCCAAAAATAGGCCTATCTGCCCTCAAGGGGGGCAGATATGGCCAACATTAATGTGCCCCCATGGAGAGCGACCCTTCCCCAAAATAAACACACACTTACACACACACCAATCCCTGGTGCCTAAGTCGTTTCTGCCCCCCCCCCCTCCGGGACAGATTGGTCTAATAGAATTAGGCTGATCTTCCCCCAAGGGGGGCAGAGATGGCCAAAATACAATTTTCCCCCCAGGGGAACAATCCTTGCCTACGGGGTCGCTCCCCATACATAAAAACATAAAGTAAAAAAAAAATACATATCCCTGGTGTCTAGGGGTTTCTGCCTCCCCTTGGGGGCAGATCAGCCTAATTATAATAGGCTGATCTACCTCCGGGGGGGCAGAAAAAGCATACAAATAATGTGCCCCCCCGGAGAGCGGCCCTTGCCCAATGGGCCGCTCCCCTTATACATAAGTATAAAAATAAAAAAATTCCCTGGTGTCTTGTGGGCATTTCTGCTGCCCGATCGCATCGTAATCGGGCAGCATAAATGCTTGCAGAGACATGAAAGGAAAGGCTTTTCCTTTCCTTTCATGCCTCTGCCAGCCCCTCCTCCCAAGCAGAAGAGAAATGCTCAGCATTTCTCTTTCGCATCGATGGGATGTGTCCTCTGATGAGGTCAGCACGCAATCGCGTGCTGATGTCATCAGATGTCACTGGGGGGGATTGAGGGGGTCGGGTGGAAGGGGAATCGATTCCCCTTCCATCCCCGACTGGGGGGTGTGGGAGGGAGGCCCACGGGGGGAGCTCTAGTGCTCCCCCCATGGGCTGGGTGAAGGACGAGCTGGTCCCGTCCCAGGCACATAGGAACCATGTGCGGGGACAAGACCAGCTCGTACCAGGCACCGTTGGGGTTAATACAGTTCAGACTCTCAGGCTCTATGTGCACTGTGTGTTCTTCATACTGTCTTTTTTTTCAAACATAAATCCTAAAAATAACTTTCTTCATTTGAAAAAATAAACATAATATGCAACTCAACTACTTTTTTTGCATAGGAACATTTTTGTGACTCACTAAATACTCTTGAGCCCATATGTACTTAGAATCCATTTGCGAAACGTGTTCACAAATTGTGCACCAACTTTTCACAAAGAGAATCTGTTTTCAGAACCAATCTATGTAGTATTAGTTAGGTTCGTAAAGTCCCCATTTGCAGGGGTTCTAAGAACCTGTCTGATGAATATTAATTAGACAGGTTGTAATTTGGGACCCACTGTAATCCGCTACAAACACAGGGAGAGTGGCCTGCAAGGGACAGCAGACCACTATCCCTGTGAATTCATTCCCAAAGAGAAACCTTTTTTAAAAAATCAGCTACAGGGGCATACTTACAAGCCCCTAGCAGTACCTTGCGCCACCCTAGCATCATTTTGTTATGCTAAGGAGGCGTTAAGGAGGCATTTCTCCCGTGCCGTCTTTACAAAGTGGCACAATGCTTGCATTGCGCCACTTTGTAAACCCCTTGGCCACATTATGCCTGCGCCAGGCATAACGTATATACGAGGGGGTTCCAACGCAGGGAGACTCGAAAAAATGGAGTAATGAAATGTACAACATTTCAATGCGCCATTTTTTCCGTCCTTTTTAACGCCTGCTCAGAGCAGGCACTAATATGATTCACCCTTTTTAATCAATGGGCCTCCCGATGCTGTGCTGCACCAGCATCAAAATGTTTGATACTAGCTTAGCAAATCGGCACTATAACATCAAAAATTGTGCCGCTGTTGTCCTAACGACTGCCATGAGGCGCTGTATTGTAAATATGGCACAACCATGGTGTTAGGTGGGGCAGGGGCGACACAAGAAGAGTGGTGCATCGGGACTGTTGCACCACTTTCTTGTAAATATGCCCATAGTTCCTTAAAGCAGCGTGGACTCCTTTAAAAAATGAAACGTTTTCCATTTGAGAAAACTTCAGAAGGTGCAGGCAGTGATCCAGTAGAAGACTATGGACTGCCCCCTGCGGCTACAACCCCTATTCCTAAAGAAGAAGGGTTCCCAAGGGGAATCACTGTCAAAGCTAAAATCAGATGGTAGTTACAAAGACCCACATTTTCTGGGTGCAGCATAAAATGTTACAGTCCTTCTGAATCAGTTACTACTTCCTTTGAGATGTCAATAACTGATCAATGGTTTGCGACCAGAATTGTAGTTGCAAACCATTGACATAACATGCTGAATCACAATTTTAAAGAACACTCATTTCATGCCCCTTCCAAATTGTAATTAGGTTTGGGTCAGAAAACCTATTTTGTGAGTCAGAACACATTTCTGGAAAATGTGTTTTGTACATAACAACTAGGGATTTTACAATTGCAAACCCAGTGATTTTGAGTACTGTAGGGTTTGTGACCACAACATCCTTTTGAACACCTGGCCTTAAAAGCCCACCAGCTTCTATACATTTGGCCCTAAAAGCCCACCTACTAAGTGAGCAGGAACTGCTGTCTTCTGATGCACTGCCGATCAGGCAGCCAGACCGCTGGGCTTTCTCTAATGTCACGACAGTTTTATGATGGCATAGCTGCCAAGCATTTAGATTGCATGCGTTTGACATGTTGAAGGTTTAAGTGTACTTATGAGTGATATAACAACCAAATGTGTGACACACAGAGTGACACTTTCTCACAAGCACACCCAGTCAATGAAGTCCATGGAAAATACGTATTAGAAATGACACCCTTTCTGATCACAGAGAAGCTCTAAAAATACATTGAAACTGCTTCAAGATCCCTGAAAGTGAAGGTCACTAACCTAGAAATGTAATCAAGACTTTGATAAGAAGTGGGCCGGCTGATCAGACTTCTTAAGGCATTGCCCTTGGTAGGTGGTAAGGGTGAAGATTGATTTGCAGAATCTAATGTGCAAGGCTTTGCTGCATCCTTAGTTAGAAGACTACTGAACTTAAGATAGTGCTTGTTTACATGTGACCTTAAATATAACTTACACTTTTTTGGGATTTCTACCTTATGATCACTTCCAATTACAATGTGTCCCCTTGTGCAAGGTATACTACTGATACACATTCTCATCGGAACTACACATTTTTCCATCTGTGCCATAAATGTTCTCACAATCAACCAATAGGTGGCAGTCACGCGCCAGTGAAGGTAATATTTTTCATGACATTTTCTGACAGGGCAAAAGTATCACTGTAGTGTATAGTTACAAGCGTAGACTGTAGGTAGTTTAAGTCATTATAATTATTTAAAGTTGTAAGTTGTAAATGTTGTAGAATCTAAGAGGCAAAATGAATAAAAACACATTGGCACGGATTTTCTTTAGTTGAAGGACAACCTGATTTGTCGGCGCCAAGCAAAATCACCACAGTCCAGTACAGTATGAAAGGCCATTTATTAGGACAGGATTGCAAATAAATTCAAAATATCAGAATAATTTTAGCTTTGCAGCTTCAATTCTGTGCCACCACTTTTGTATCCCATGCCTTTCACTTTTGTTCCCCACTTTTACCTCCATTCACCCAGTTCCCACCTTCCATTCACCTGCTATCCACACTCTCCTTCCATACGCTGCCTCATTTGGGCATCCCACACACTGTCATCCTTCACCTGTGCTTCTCCCCACCGAAGGGGTAGACAGGCCCGCATTCACCTCTCCACTCCACCCCCACCAGCTAATGCCTCCCAACAAAACCCTCCAAGGGCATTTTGCCGCTCCACCAGCGAACCCACTGCAAATACAGTATATACAATTATGTACACCAACTACACAAGTCCGGATAGTGCACCAATCATTGTCCGTGGGCCACTGGGCCCAAAATGCATGGGCGAGGCCCACACATGACACCAGACTTCAAACGGAGAGAACACTGCAGGGGCATCAGATCGAAATGAAACAGGCACCTCGGGGGGGGGGGACCACTCAGCTTGATGAATCCACGACGCCACTACTCCACTGCTTTATCCTGGGGAGTGCAAAGCCACAGTCTCTCAAGTCTTTCCAGTGGGTGGTTTGCCCACTGCTTTATCCTAGGAAGTGCAAAGCCATAGTCTCTCAAGTCTTTCCAGTGGGTGGTTTGCCCACTGCTGCATTCTGGGGAGTGCAAAGCCACAGTCTCTCAAGTCTTTCCAGTGGGTGGGTTGCCCACTACTTTATCCTGGGGAGTGCAAAGCCACAGTCTCTCAAGTCTCTCCAGTGAGTGGTTTGCCCACTGCTTTATCCTGGGGAGTACAGAGCCACAATCTCTCAAGTCTCTCCAGTGGGTGGTTTGCCCACTGCTTTATCCTGGTTAATGCAAAGCCACAGTGTGAGAAAACAGGGCTGATTGCAGAGGCCCCCTAACTTTTTGCCCCCATTTTCCACTTTATGCTGGTGTTTTCCTGACTCTGATGGTGCCCTGGGTACTGCTTACCAGTCCCAGGGCCTGTGCTCTGTGTAAAATGGATATGCAAATTAGGCTAATTATAATTGGCTAAGTTAACCTACCTATAAGTCCCTAGTATATGGTAGGGCATGTAGGTTTAGGGAACACAGCATAGGTGGTGCACACCTAGGTGCACTGCTGAGGTGCCCAGTGTCATTTTAAAGGCAGGCCTGCCTTGCTGGCTGCTTTTAAATTAAAGTTATATGCAAATTCGACTTTGGAATTAAAAGTACTTCCAAAGTCTTAAACTACCTTATTTTTACATATAAGTCACCCCTAAGGTGTGCCCTATGTGCCCCTAGGGCTGGGTGCCATGTAACTATAAGCAGGGACTTTATAAAAATAGATTTATAAGCCCTGGTGAGGTAAAAACAGCCAAATTTGTTTTTCCCTCATTGAAGTAAATGGCCTTCATAGGCTAGAATGGGGAGACTTTATTTTAAATTTTAAAGTCTCCTTAAATGTTGCATACCAAGAATTTGGTATCAAATTAATTGTTGTAATAAATCCCACAACTTCCAGTTGTGGGATTTAATATAACTTGTTCGGGTAAAAAGTTTAGACTTTACCTAAAAAGTTGCCAATTTCAGCTCTGCATTGTTTTTGCTACTGTGCTCTGATTGGCCAGCCTGCAGCAGCTTTTGCCAAGCTGCCTTGATGAGGTGTGAAGTGGCCTGGCTTCACACAAAGGAATGTGCTTGGGGGAGAGAATCTCCCCTCAGCAGATGGTGAGGCAGGAAGGGGGAGGGCTGCCAAACTGGTCTTCAAAGGCAGAGAAGGACATTTGGAGCACCCAGCAACACCCCCACATCCTGCAACCCCAGACAACTAGGTGCCCCCTTGATTAGATTAGGAGAGCGCAGGAGAGGGGTGTGTTTATGATTTTTAGCCACACCAGTGGGTGGGCTCAGCCAGATGTAACCTCCAAAAATCAGATTCAGCCATGTTGGATTTTTAGAGAATGTTGCCTTTTGGGATGGATTTTTGCCACACTTCCCAGGAAGTAGTCATCACAGGGGGACGACCCTGTACCTGATTGGAGAACCAGGACCCCCCTGCTTTTCACCCAGGAGCAAGGATAAAACTGGCAGACCTGCCCCCACACCTCAGATCCCTGCCAGATTTCAAGAAGAAAAGAACTAAAGGAGAAGAAGGACTGCCCTGCTGGACCCCTGGCCTGCACCTGGAACCTGCACTCAGAAGGACTGCACCAGCTGCACACTTGGGCTTCCCCACAAGAAGGACTTTGCCTGGCTTCAACTGGTTCAAGGAGGGACTCCCTGTTTGCTACAGGTGAAAAATTGCTATCCAGAGTCCCCTGCACCAGCTCCTGAAAAAAAAGAGACCAGTTGACCACTGCCCAGTGGCCAAAAAGGAGTTTGCGCCAGGTGCATTCTGGGAGTTGAAGTTCGCACCCCCCAAGGACCATCACAGAACTTCTGGACCCTTGGGGTGAGCTGTGGGCCCCAAAAGAACCTTAAAAGAACATCTGGGTGAAGCCCCAGAAGTTTGGAGACGATTTGAAATTTTTTGTAAAAATGCTCCAGAGAGGGACCGACCCGCCGCGGAAATTCTAGCCGGCTTGCCTCAACCGCGACCCGGCCTGACTTGGTGGTTCGTCCCGGTAAAGAAAAACCTCCGAAAAAGAGAGTAAGTTCGAAGGTAAAAAGTTGACCGGGACCTCCCAGCCATCGTATCCGAGAAGGGCTCCACGGACGTTGGATCAAGATCCAGGTTTAACCCGGTCGAAGGATTTTCATCTCGAAAAAACGACTAAGTCCGAAGGTAAAAATCTCCACCGAGGAAACCCACATCACGTATCCGGACAAGGGCTCCAGGAGGTCGGATTCAACTGGCAGGTTCGTCCCGGTGAAGAAAAACTTCAAAATAAAGACTAAGTCAGAAGGTAACTTTTTACCCGAGGCCTCCCGCGACTTGTAGCCGAGCAGGGCTCCATCGCGGTCGGCCTGAAACTTTGACTTTGCCCAGGTCGAGGCGCAACCAGATGACCCGATTGGCGCTTTTTGTTTCTAAGCGCTAGAAAAGTAATAATTCTTTAAAAATTCATATCTCCGGTTCCCTTTATCCGATTTTGTTCGTTTTTGTGTCATTTTAAAGATAAAAATATAAACTATTTTTATAAATTGGTTTTGGATTTTTAAACTGTTTCCTGTGTTTTATTTAATTACTGTTTTGTGATATCTGAATGTTTTACACACTGTCTCCTAAGTTAAGCCTTGACTCTCGTTGCCAAGCTACCAAGGGTTGAGCTGGGATTAATTTACTGAGACCTAACTGTACCTAAGTGGAGGTTGGTGGCTTGTTGCTAGGTGTAGGTACCTACCTGCCCTTACCAATAACCCATTTTCCAACACACAGTCTCTCAAGTCTTTCCAGTGGGTGGTTTGCCCACTGCTTTATCCTGGGGGGTGCAAACCCACAGTCTCTCAAGTCTCTCCAGTGAGTGGTTTGCCCACTGCTTTATCCTGGGGAGTGCAAAGCCACAGTCTCTCAAGTCTTTCCAGTGGGTGGTTTGCCCACTGCTTTATCATGGGGAGTGCAAAGCCACAGTCGCTCAAGTGGATGCCTTTCTCCACTGGTTCTGGAGGGGGTTTTGTGCCCAGAGTGCTTCATCCTGCCAAGGAAAGAGGTAGTGGATGTGATACTCCACTGGTTCAGGAGGGGGCTTTGTGCCCAAAGTGCTTCATCCTGCCAAGGACATAGGTAGTGGATGTGACTCTCCACTGGTTCTGGAGGGGGCTTTGTGCCCATAGTGCTTCATCCTGCCAAGGACAGAGGTAGTGGATGTGATATTCCACTGGTTCTGGAGGGGGCTTTGTGCCCCGAGTGCTTCATCCTGCCAAGGACAGAGGTAATGGATGTGATACTCCATGGGTTCTGGAGGGGGATTCGTGCCCAGAGTGTTTTATCCTGCCCATGACAGAGGTAGTGGATGTGATACTCCACTGAAAGTGGTGCATCATGGAAACTGGCCAGGCTCCTGGAACTGACCACCAGCTTCGGACGACTGACCACTGGGGATGGCAGCCATGTCTGCATTGGTTCCACTGGTTCAGGATGTGGCGGGCCGCTGGCGGTGCTTGCGGCTGTGCCAGTCGCGGTGGTGCTGGCAGAGGGCTCTGTGGCAGTGGTACTGGCGGTGGTCTCTCTGGCATCGGTGCTGGCGGTGGCCTCTGTGGAAGCGGTGCTGGTGGTGGCCTCTGTGGCGGCGGTGCTTGCAGCGGTGTCAGTCGCGGCGGTGCTGGCGGTGGCCACTGTGGTGGCGGTGCTTGCGGCAGAGTCAGACGCGGTGGTGCTGGCGGAGGGCTCTGTGGCAGCGGTGCTGGCAGAGGGCTCTGTGGCAGCAGTGCTGGCGGAGGGCTCTGTGGCGGCGGTGCCGGTGGCGGTCTTCTCTCCCATACAGGTTGGCATCGACGTGGACAGAGGGTGTGACACTGGTCCCATTGTAGGTGCCACCATGCCCTCTCATGATCTGCCCTTCATTTTCTGGCCCTTCCCCACCTTGAATGGTGGCGCTGCTGTCTTGCCACTATCCCCGTTCATTTTCCCTGAGCCCTTGGTGGCAGGGGTTTTGTACTTCTCCCTCCAGGATGTAGGCAACTTTTGTGGCTTGGCAGGTGGCGGAATGTCCTTGCCCTCGCTCCATGGCACACTGGCAGCCATGATGGTTGGTGCACTTCAATAGCCCACAGTTGCTGGCACCACTGTGCCTGGTGATGTGGTGGCAGAGGTGCTGGGTTAAGACCTGGAAAGCCTGGGCCTAGGGGACGGACGGGGTGGGGGAGGTGTAGGGAAGAGGTCAACATTAGTCAGGAAAAGTTTTTTAGACACACTGGGACGGGTAGATGGAGGGGGTTTGGGAGTGGAGGAAGAGGTAGTGGTTGTAAGAGATGTACGTTTGCTGGATTTGGGTGAAGGTGCATGGGCTGGAGGCTGTTGTGAGGTGGATGGCTGTTGGGTGGGTGTGTGCCAGCGTTTGTCTGATGGTGTGCTTGGAATAGGCTGAGGGACAGGGGATTGGGTCTGGGTGGAGGAAGTTGGAGGGGGGAGGCTGGACCCAGGGACAATGGCTGCCATCAGTGCTGAGGCCAGAGCCTGAAATGTTCTCTGTTGGGCTGTCTGACCAGAATGAATGCCCTCCAGGTATGCATTTGTTTGTTGCAAATGCCTCTCGACACCCTGGATGGCATTCACAATGGTAGATTGCCCAACAGTGAGGGATTTCAGGAGGTTAATAGCCTCCTCACTGAGGGTAGCAGGGCTGACTGGGGCAGGACCTGAGGTGCCTGGGGCGAAGGAGAAGCCCACCCTCTTGGCTGAGCGGGCACGGGACACACGCTGAGGGGCTGCTGGGAGGGCGGTGCTGGTAGGGGGGGTGGTGGCTGTACCTGTTGATGCGGGGGCACAGAGGGGCCCGCCATCACAAGTGAATTCCCATCAGAGGAGGAGTCGCTGTTGTTGCTGTCACCTCCTGTCCCCGCCGTGGAGCTCCCCTCTCCCTCCGTCCCACTGGTGGCTTCAGACTCCGTTGTCTCGCCCTCCAGGGCCAAGTGGGATGCAGCTCCCTCCTGCTCCAATGCCCCTGCTCCTCCACCTGATGATGCTATTGCACACAAGAACAGGGAGACCACAAAAAGGTGGGGAGGGGGAAAGACAGAAGAAAGACATGTTCAGTGCATGCAATACTTCTACCGTTGGCAGACACTACAGACACAGCAGCCCTCTGCACTACGCCATGCACCTATAATTCCAAGATTATTCACAGGGCCTTGGGGTACAAGGCCTATGCACGATTGCTGCACACATGGAAGACACTGGAACCTGACTAGGTGTAGATGGCTCTTACCCCTGGTGGGGTTGGGGTGCCACATATCCTGCCTCACAAAGGGACCTTGCCTGCAAAGCTCGCCCTGGCCTAGGGGAACCCACTGCCCACCTCCCCCACCCAGACACCTCGTAATGTATACAGAGACATATAGATGTGACTGTACTCACCCCCTTGTGGCTGCTGTGATGCCCTCAAACACCCATCCAACTCCGGATAAGCCACCGCCATGATCCCGAACATCAGGGGGGTCATGGTGCGACGGGCACCCCTCCCACGTTGGGAGGCCATCCCCAGCTGGGCCTCCGCCGTCTTCTTGCTCCAGCGGTGAATGTCCTCCCATCTCTTCCAGCAGTGGGTGATCTGTCTTTGGTGGACCCCCAGGGTCCGGACGTCCTTGGCGATGGCACGCCAAATATCCTTCTTCTGGTGGGCGCTGACCTACAGGAATAGTACTGGGAAAAGGAAAGACTTTAAACGTCCGGACTGTCACAGTCATTGGCCCACGTTCCCACCCTTGCCGTGACGCACATACACTCACTGTCCGCTCATGAAGGGCTCAGTTACCCCTGTATCTTCCGTCCACACCACTTCAAACAGGCATTGCCCATACAGCATGCTCACAGTGTACTCACCTGTTTGTCTGGAGGACCGTAGAGTAGTGTGCACTGGGGGAGGACCCCATCCACTAACTTCTCCAACTCCTCCAAATTGAAGGCAGGGGCCCTTTCCCCAGACACATGAGCCATCGTCGCTTCCAGACTGAGGTCACAGCAGCACTTGCAGTGTAGGTCCTCTCCTGTTGAAGGTCAGGTATCAAGTGAGTGAACAGACAGAAAATGGCGGTCCAATGTTAATCAATTCAGGATTGCACCGCGGTCTTCGACGGCCTACTGCGACGGTGTACAGCGCCAGTGCAGTTACCTCATATCCCCGTGTCCCACCTTACAGGTCAGGCAGCCGCCATTTCAGGGGGCCACATGGCATTAATTTTAAATGTGTCACACCTATCTAGGCCTTGCATACACACAGTGACAGGCAGATTGCGGATTGACAAATGTGTGCTATGATTATTTTTTTAATACCTCAGTGTTGGCTGACTCTCTCCTTGCTGTTCTCGTCCATAGGGCACATCCGCTGGGGCAGGTGAGGAGATGGCGGCATCCTCCGGTGTACATACCGCTGGTGGACCTGTCGACAATGGAAGAGAGACACGTAATAGTCACCTACCATCACCGCCGGCGTACATCGTTATTGGCTCCTTGGACCCATAGGGTTCAATGTTAACCAATGCAGGATTGCGCTGCGGTCAGTGACTGCCTACTGCGACGGTGTAGTACACCAGCGCAGTTTCATCACATCCCCTTGTCCCACCTTAAAGGTCAGGCAGGCGCCATTTCAGGGGGCCACATGGCATTATTAATTACTGCGTCACACCTATCTAGGCCCTGCATACACACAGTAACAGGTACATTACGGATTGACAAATGTGTGCAAAAGACATTTTGTAATACCCCAGTGTTTGCTGATTCTCTGATCGCTGTTCCCGTCCATAGGGCACGTCCACTGGGGCAGGTGATGAGATGGCGGCATCCTCCAGTGTACAGACCACTGGTGTACCTGTCGACAATGGAAGAGAGACACGTAATAGTCACCTACAGACTTGATCGTGCAACAATCCATGAACTGTGTGCCCAGTTGGAGCCAGACCTGATGTCAGCAATCTGCCATCCCACAGGGATACCCCATATAGTGCAGGTCCTGTCAGTACTCCATTTCCTGGCAAGTGGGTCTTTTCAAACTACAGTGGCCATTGCATCAGGGATGTCCCAGCCAATGTTCTCAAAAGTGTTGTCCAGAGTGTTGTCTGCCCTACTGAAACACATGCGAAGCTACATCGTGTTACCTCAGGTGGAGGATTTGCCTATATTGAAAGGTGACTTCTATGCCCTGGGACATATCCCCAACATCATAGGTGCCATTGAATGGACATATGTGGCCTTGGTCCCCCCGCAGGAGTGAACAGGTGTACAGAAACCGGAAGAGCTGCCATTCTATGAATGTGCAGATGGTGTGTTTGGCCGACCAGTACATCTCCCATGTGAATGCCAAGTTTCCTGGCTCAGTGCATGACCCTTACATTTTGAGGAATAGCAGCATCCCTTATGTGATGGGTCAACTCCAGAGGCACAGTGTGTGGCTAATAGGTGAGGACAAGGACCCTATACCCTGTGAATAGTTATCTGGTTCTGGGGTTGTCCCTATGGGTTAGTGTGTGTCTTACAGTTGTCCCTCTACATTTGCAGGTGACTCTGGGTACCCCAACCTGTCATGGCTACTGACCCCAGTGAGGAATCCCAGGACAAGGGCAGAAGAACTCTACAATGAGGCACATGGGAGAACTAGGAGGGTGATCGAAAAGACCTTCAGCCTTCTGAAGGCCAGGTTCCAGTGCCTCCATATGACAGGTGGTTCTCTCTTCTACTCACCAAAGAAGGTGTGCCAGATCATCGTGGCCTGCTGTATGCTATACATCCTGGCTTTGCGATGACAGGTGCCTTTTCTGCAGGAGGATGGTCCAGCTGGAGGTCTTCTAACAGCTGTGGAGTCTGTGGACAGTGAAGAAGAGGAGGCAGAAGAAGAGGATATCGACAACAGAAACAGCGTTATCCAACAATACTTCCAGGGAGACACAGGTAAGAAGATATCACTGCCTCACACATCTCATACAATTGTTTGGCCTATCACAAGTCTGTCACTTTCACCCAGTGTATGTACCCTGACTTGTCACTTTGCCTTTCCATTTCACAGATGTGGGTCCCACTGTGTGACCTCTGCTATATTACCTGATGGACTAGAGCTGTGTTACATCAGTATGTTGACAATCAAATTGACATTGCTATATTCCATAGTTACTGCAAATACACATTTGTGAAAGCACAGACTCCAGATTGTTTTATGATTCAAGAGTGTTTATTTATGTGGAAATAAGTGGGGGGGGTTGTCAAATGGGCAGGGGTGATGGTGGAGGAATGTCCATGTCCAGTCAATTTGTTTCACAGGTGCATTGTCCAAAGGGGCATAGGAAGTGGAGCCAGGGCAGTTTAAGGATGGACAGGGTGACAAAGTGGGACAAAAGGATGACATTCAGGGGATCTCATTTCCTGGCAGGGGTCTTGGCATTGTTCTCTGGCTTGTTCCTGGATCTCAGGGACCATGTGCGGGGTGGGATAGTGGGACATTTGTGAGGTGTTGGTGTGATGGGGTGAGGGTGATGGTGGGGGTTATGTGATAGCATACAGGTAGGGTGTGGGATGTAATTGTTAAGATTTGACTTACCAGAGTCCATTCCTCCAGCTACTCCTGTGAGGCCCTCAGGATGCAGTATAGCCAAGACCTGCTCCACCCATGTTGTTAGTTGTGGGGGAGGAGGTGGGGGTGCGCCGCCAGTCCTCTGTACTGCAATCTGATGTCTTGAGACCACAGAACGCACTTTCCCCCGTAGGTCGTGCCACCTCTTCCTGATGTCATCCCTAGTTCTTGGATGCTGTCCCACTGTGTTGACCCTGTCGACAATTCTGCGCCATAGCTCCATCTTCCTTGCATTGGACATCTGCTGCACCTGTGAACCGAACAGCTGTGGCGCTACCCAGACGATTTCCTCCACCATGACCCTGAGCTCCTCCTCAGAGAACCTGGGATGTCGTTGAGGTGCCATGATGTGGAGTGGGTGATGTGTGAGATGGTGTGTGTTGTGATGTGTGAGGGGATGTGTTTGTGTATGTTGTCTGAGGTGCGTGGATGTTGTGTGGGTGATGTGTTGTGTGCCTGTGGATAGTAGTGTTGTTTCTGGTGTTGTCTCTCTCAGGCCTTCGGTTGAATTTCTGGTAGTAAGGGTTTGTGGGTGATGTGGGTGTGTGTTTTATATTGTATTGAGTATGTGGGAGTGGTGTGTGTATGTGTATCAGGTATGTGTATTTCGATTTGTCCGATGTGGTTGTGTTTTGTAAAAGTGTGTTTATTTTGAGCGCGGCAGTGTATACCACCAATAGAATACTGCGGTTAAAAGACCGCCGCGTGGATTCGTGGGTCGTGATGGTGTGGGCGAATTCCTGTTGGTGTGACGGTGTCGGTTTTGTTATTGCCAGTTTATCACTGACCTTTGGTGTGGCGGACTTGTGTGGGTGTCTGGATTTTGGCAGATTCTGAGCTGTGGGTCGTAATAGCTGTAGCGGAAATCCGCCGCCGTGGCGCTGTGTTGGCGGTCTTCTGCACGGCGGTAAGCGGGATTTACTGTCAATGTTATAATGAGGGCCTAAGAAAGGTAGCAAGTTACCCCATCTCATCCCACTCTTTCCCCACCCCAAAACCTCATGGTGACTGCCCGGGAATCCAAGGGAGCGTCCATAAATCTGTTTCTCTACATACTTCGCTGCCCAATGGATAAAGTGTGTCCGACCAGCCACATGACCACCTGGAACCTCTCTGGGCTATTCACACAACCTGCAAAGAGAAACACAATTCAATAGTGCACCGCAGCAGCCCCCCCTAGATCACTTCCCCGTCACAACCCTCATAACACTCTCATTTTTGCACATATCTCTCAAAGCACCTCGGGCGCCACCCACCAATCTGCCATACCTGTGCCCAGTCCCACTCCAAGCAAGCAGCCGCAGTTGCTCCCCCAATCCTGAATAAGTGAGTCCCAAGCTACCCACCTGTCTCCTAATTTGTCACAAAGCCATCCCCAAAACTGCCAACAACTGAAAGGCGGTAAGCTCACCATTCGCATGACAAAATATTGCCTCATTCATGGCCACCAATCATTTCCAGAAACTGCACCAAACACATACTGGGCATGCCTCGCTATTCGCCCTTTTCATCAGCCATACCCATTTCTCTTCTCAAGCTGATCCGTCTTGGATCTCCTCAACCAGATGCCCAATTTCTCATCTTCCAATCTTGTCTCCCCAAGCAGCACACCTACTGCCTTGCCCACACCTAACAATTCAAACACTCAAAAGGCCCCAAAAATCATCCATATTATGCAAAGCCTAAACGTTGCCACTTCATAGTCGTCCCTACAGCAGACAGGCAGCATATGTAACAATTCCAATAGTAATTCAAAAGTGATAGCCTCTCTCATAACTCTGCCATCCCCTGACCTTTCCCTCCCCCACCCTTTTAACATCCTACCTAGAATGTCGTCCCTAGCTAGATCAAAACCAAAAAAACAACTTACCATAGAATGATATACCTGCTAACTTACCCCCAATCGTCGCAGGTGACAAACCTTTGTGAATCAAACACAGTACAAAACCTATCACTCTTGTCTCTAGATCTCCCTGATCCTGACTTCCCCACTGTTCCACGATCCCCTCAAAAGACTGTAATTCCAAACAGACCTGGCAATAGCTCTTTTGATTGGACTCAGCTAATGGCTTCTTCATGAGCCTAGTGACTGTCATGCACCCAACTCCCAAATCTCTGCTTCGACAGCCATCTTATACTTGTCTGCACCAGGTGCCAGGCTGCAAAAACTTTGTCACTGTGAATGAGACAGAGAATCGGCAATGGAATTGTTGACCCCTGGGATGTGCTGCCTTAAAAATTACATTCAGATTTAGACAGCAGAGTAGGAAACAGCGCAGCAGCTGCAATACCCTCGTAGCCCTGGCTCTTTGCTTGTTTACCATTTCAAACACTGTCATGTTGTCCACATGAAACATCATTGTCCAATTGGCTACTCATCCCCCCAAACCGCAAGTGGCACAAGCAATGGGAAAAACTTCAAGAATGCTATGCTCTGCCCTTGGTCCAACCACTCCTGAGGACGTGCTTCTGCACACCACCTGCCATCCCAGAACAAACCAAAACGAGAAGCTACGCCACATCAGAAAAAATCTGAACCTGCCACACTGTGTCTTCTTCACTAAAAACCATGGAGACCCCGCTGAAATATGCAAGGAAGCCTCTCAGGCACTGATGTCCTCCCTCCTGCCCATGTAAATCCATATCCGGTGATGTGGTAGAACATATTGAGGCCCATCCGTTGGCTAAAAGACCTGCCCCCCCTCCCTACACCACTCTGTAAGCAAAATTCAGAAAGCCAAGTATCTGCTGCACCATCTTCAACTCAACCTTGTTCAAAAGCAGGAGTTGCCGGAGAAAAACCACAATCTCATCCACCTTGTCTGCTGGCAGCCGCACCACAAGAGCCACAGTGTCTAGTTCGATGACCAGTATCTTGCTAGGACCCTTTGTCTTTTCAGGAGCCAAAGGAACTCCCAGTTACTCAAAACACCCTAGTGCCCTGTCGCATGCACCATACTTGCCCACAAACAAGAAATCATCCACATAATAAGACATCACTCGATGTTCGCTTACCTTCGTGAAAACCCACTGCAGAAAGTTCCTGAAAGCTTCAAACAATGCACAGGAGATACACAACCTGTTGGGAGGACCCTGTCCACATATATCGCCCCATCCAGCTGCTTTCCCACTAAAGAAAAATCTGCTGGGTGAATGGGCAGCAGCCGAAAAGCTGCCTTGATATCACACTTGGCCTGTTCCCATCCTCTGCCGCACCTACTAATAAGGCAAATGGCATTGTCTACCGAAGCATAGGCCACTCTTGTGTTCATGGGTGCAATTAAATCATTCACCAATGCTCCCTCTGGCCAGGACAAGTGGCCCACAATCTGCCCCTCATTGATTTCCTTACGCAACTTGTCCTTTACCACTCCTGGCAATTCTCTGGCCAACCGCAAATTGTCGGACCAACACTTTACTCTCAGCCCCTGGTATCTCACCCAGAAACCTTCTCTGAAACCAAACTCCAACCTCAGTCCCATCTCTCTATCAGGATACAGATTCAACCAGGGCAGCAACTTGTTAAGCTTAATTGGCGTATGTGCCCTTTGGCACAGCAGCACTTTGAGCCCCTCGCCCTCCAGATGCCCCCAATTGCTCCGCTGGACTGGCCAGCGGGGAGCATTGCATAACTGGGTGCTTCCCTCTGCATTTTGAGCACTCGTGCTTAAATTTACAGGAGTGTTGAAAGCAGAAACCTTTATTGAAATTCAATTAGGCTCACACATTAGATACCATGGGACTCTGTATGCTACCAGTCCCCACCTGGGCGGGACGAGGTTGAAAAGACTTATAAATTACAGGGAGACCACTCGCTGTGTGGGTCGATGCCGCCGACTAGAAGGCCGACATCTACTGCATCCACAATTTAGAATCACATTGCTCCAAGGTTGATCTGGATTCACATTTATCAGGGCCCGGAACTCCTCATTATAGCTAAGCCATGCGTAACCCCCAAAATGCATTTGAGCTTTCCAGATGATACCAATGTACTTGAACAGAGCAATACCGCTATCCGGGTGTTTGTCACAGTAAATGCTTGCATTTACAAGGAAAGCGGATGTCCAATTCTCCATTTTGATAGGGACTCTTCCTCCTTGAACCCTTCCTTAGCCTGTATATCCCTATTTAACAGCTTAAACACATCCATGTATTCGTGCTTCAATATTCTAGCTTTAGTTTTTTAGACACATAAGATTCGAGGGGCATCATCAAACCCATGTAGGCAAGCCTTTTCTTGTGTCCTCCCGTCCTTCTCCTCAACCTCTGTGTCTCCTTCACTTTTCTTTCTCGCTTCTGCATCTGTCCCCAAATCCACTTTGGTCATTTTGACCTCCTGGCTCTGCTCCGGTACCTCCCCATTACCTTTTGCCTTGTGTATCGTCCACTCCCCCATTCAAATGGATTTGTATTGGACTTGTTTTGAATCACGGTGAGGGGTTTCCCACCACTCTCCTTTGCCTTTGAGCCCCCTCTCCAGTTCATGTACAATCCTGCGGCCACGTCTGTGGTCTACTTTGCGCTTGTCCGTCGAGGCACCTGCAAAACATCAATTGAAGAGGGTGTTGTGCCGCCTTTGTGCCCCTTCCACATTACCCCCACCTTGCTCACCTCTGCTTCCCGTATCTCCCCCTCATCTAAATCATCCCTGCCATCATCATAATCGAGTTCCACTTCATCCTCCACCTCCCTTTTGCACCTCACATCCGCATTCTCAGCATCCAAACCACTTTGCTGTGTCTTTTCTCCATGTCCCACATGGCGCCTGCCATTCTGAGGCCGTGACTGTTCCTTCATGGTAGGGAAGGCTGCCGCTGGCCCCCTTAGATATTCAGACCAACATCCAGGAGCAATCTTGCATCCTGTTGGCATCACCACCTGTCTGCCAATCTCACCTACTGGCTTTACCACACCTTGTTCCACCTGTCCATCCTTGTCTCGTGTGCGTCTTGCACTTCCAGCCCTATAGGCTGCACTTGGATCCTGCCCTGCTCTACCACCATCATACCGTACCCAAAAGGATCATTCCTTGGGGATGTTGCACAGCGGTAAAAGTGACCGGCTCGGGAGTTGGAGTCCCACGTTCGAGCATCTGCGCAACGTCCTGTGATTCTGGGCAAATCACTTAATCTCCTTGTGCCCATGGACAGCGCATTGAGACCCTCACGGGTAATAAGCCACGCTATATAAAAATCAACGTTTCATTTTCATCTCAGTTCCCTACCTTCTGTCTGTCCTTCAGGGTTCCTGCACCCCCAGGGGCCCTCCACACTATTCTTCCTCTTAAGCTGCCCCTCCCGGCCAAACGTGTCCTCTCTCTACTTACTCAGCTTCATCCATAGGTCCTCAGGCTCTGCCACCAACCTGCACTGTTCCCGAATTCTGGCCTTAATGTCTACCTTAGACCAATCAGTGGCTGCTGACTGTTTTGCCCTTTCACCCTGTGTCTCTCCACTTATGCACTGCACCTGCTATTCTTGACCTCATCTCTCCCAACAATTGCATACAGCCACCCCACCTTAACAGTTGTCCAGCATCCCCCTGCCTGGTTTCATCCACCAGCCTATCACTTTTTGCCTTATTTTTACCCCCCATGGCCTGGCTGCTTTTCAACCCAATTCTCCTGTCTGTCCCAATGGTCAAATCGAAGGACAGCTCCTCACTGTAGGCCTCTATTTGCCGTTGCTCATCCACATTGCCTATTGGAGCCCTCTCTCCTTGCTCTGGGGACAATTCTTCGCACTGGGCCCTGGCCACCCCAGGGACACCCACATTCTCCTCCAGGCCTTTCCCTCGAATTTCCACCTCCCAAGGGCCTTCCACGAGGCCGGTGGAATAGACGTGGTATATCCCCACCCTCCCACCGTCTTTTCTGACTTCGCCTTCCCCCCCAGGGATTGGCAAGCAACTACAGCCACTGCTTGCTGCTCACCGCCGAGCACTCGAGCGTGTCATACTGACTGAGGCCTGGTCCAAAATTCCATACCTGAGAAGGTCCGCACTATCGTCCACTCCTATGATACAGAGTGTGGCATGCACAACCTCTTCATTCGCACTGCCTTCCATGAGGCCCGCGTTCCTGCCTCCGCTGCATTGCCGGCCAAACTTCCTGCATTGAAGTGAGCCACGCTGAAGATGCCGATCTTTCCCCTCTTTTTCTTATATATTCCCTGCCCTGGATCCTCCCCTGCCTGCCTCACACCTATCCTGTCCTTTTGACGCTCTTCTGCGTCACAAAGGATTCCATGGAGAGACTAGGCTGCACCTGTTTCTCTCCAGGGGGCCTTTCATTGTGATGAGCGCTACGTCAGAAATGAGCTGTATGAAGGAGAACAGCCTGTAGCCCACCCATGAGTCCACAAGGCTGTTTCACTTTAGTTTTCATGAAGAGGGTATCCTAAAATGTAGGTCTACTCCAAGGTCCTCCTCAACCAGCATATTGCATAAGTCGGCCGAGCACACCCATGAAGCAGGGAAATAATCAGTTTATGGGCTCAGCTGATAGGAGACAATGTCACATACTACAGTGATGCAGAGATTGTCCCAAAATGCGTTATTCGATCATCTGATGCACGGCACTTGGCAGGGCTGTGATGGGTGAAGATTTTCTACTTCATTAACCAACTGAGCAGAACTACTGATATAGTTAGAAAAATGTAATAGCATAGTTACATAAAGGCTGCCTTGTCACCACCCTTGTTGCAGTATGTCATGTTAAATTATTGATGCAGAGCTGAAGGTAGTGTTTTCAGTGGTGATATATACTGCCAATACAGCTTTTAGACTGATGCTTGAAAGATTTCTTTTTGACAACAGGCAATAAGCTCAATTAATTAAAAAAAGTTAGCTCTCTTGAGCCGTTAGGTATTAAGGAAAGGAAGCACTGGAGCGTCATCTGAACTGATCAGCAGGAGTGCAGTTCTCATAGTTTGGAATTGTATGCATTATGTGTGTGGCAGTATGTACATGGGTACATGGACGGGGGTGTATTGCTGACATGCTTACAAAGACACAGCCATGCTAAAGTATTACTGTGCATGCAGAGTTCATCCTCAGATTGCAATCACTGACACAAACTATCTTTTAACTTCTGTTAAAATCTACCCACATGCTGATTCAAAATCTGAAAAGAAACATATAACTGAGTATCACAGAAATGGACACTGTTGTCCCCAGCCCGTAAGCATGCACAAGAACACACCATGCACGGAGCTTGTAGTTATTGACTTTACTCATCAGCATACAGCATGTAACTAACTTTCAATATCCTAATAACCAATAACCATTAGGACCACACCTTAACACCTCACAGATTGATTATGTAATTTCCTTCATAGGTCCTCCTCTAGTCATGGGGCCCTAACACCTGCAGTTCTAAGACACTAAATTTCCTCTTTTATTAAATAAACTGACATAAACAAAAGACATGAAGAAACAGAAGCATAATATTTCTTCAGTCAGCCGTCTGGGAGCTCAAACAGTTTGGCCAGACCATGAGCTACAAGGTAGTTGAGCTACACCAGGGGTGGAACAGAGGAGTACAAGGTCTAAAGTTTGATCAGAGTCTTCACTTTCTCTTTTGTTTGCTGAGAACCAGATCACACTTGTTGAACGCAACCTCTTAAGTTGGACCACCTCGATCAGCATGCGTCTTCATCTGGTGCTTCCGAGCAGTGTCAGTAGCATGAATTACATCATCATGTAAGGTTCACTCAGGGACCACTGTGGTACTTTGGTTCTCATTCCTCTCCCAAACATCAGAGTGGCAAGACTCTCCCCTGTAGTGGAATGAGGGGTAGACCAATAAGGACGGAAGGCTTGGCATAACGCCTGGCTCAGATCAAACCTTTCTTTCCATGCATGTTGAATCACCCATTTTAGGGTCCCTATAAATCATTCCACAAGATTATTGGCTTGAGGCCACACAAGGTGTGCGTTTCTGATTTTTGATGTTAAGACTGTCTAGAAACTCATTGAATTCCTTTCTGTTGATTGGTGGACCATTGTCAGAATTGAGAATGTCTGGTATGCCCCATATTGCATAGATGTTTTCCAGCTGCTCAATGGCTTTGTTGTGGGTTGTGAATGTTGTGTCTTCTACCTGAGTAAACCGGAAAGGGAATGCTCATCAATGATCACCATAAGGTGATGTCCCTTAGCAAAAAGCCCAAAGAAATCAACAGCAATTCTTTCCCACGCATGTGGAGGAGATTGCACATTGTCAGGGGATGCTGGGTCATCTTTGGGGACAGACACATGCATATTGAAACTCCTTGAGTTCCCTCTCCACTTTCTCGTCCATGTGAGGCAACCACATGTGATCCCTTAATGCCCTCTTGGTGGCCACAGTGCAACAATGGCCTTCATGGACGAATTGAATTACTAGCTGTCTCAAACTTGCAGGTATGACAATCCAGGATCTTTTAACACAATCCCTTCTTTCGTGACGGATAGTTCATCTTGGCCATTGCAATGTTGTTGAAATTCAACATCATCACTTAAAGGTTGAGCACTCAGTCTCCAGGACTGGGCTGCATCTCTTGATGTGATGGGGCATCATGGCTTTTGGATTGCAGAAAATGCTGAGTACTGCTTGGTGGCCAGTGACAATCATGAAATGTTTTCATTACAGAAACACATGAAAATGTTGACAACACTGCAAGATTCTCCTTTTCCAGCTGGGAATAGGCCTGTTCGGTGTCAGCTAAACTTTGGCCGGTGTACACCACAATGTTTCTCCGATCATTTGTATGTCCACTATATTGAACAAGGATTGCTCCCAACCCAAACAGGTTCCCATCAACAGTGATCTCAGTGTTCAATTTAGGATCAAAGTAAGCCATCTCAGTCACATTCTTAATCACGGTTTATATTCTTGAAACTGTGGCACATTCAGGAGAGCATTGTATATGGACATTTAATTTTGTCAGGTGTCGCAAAGGAGCACTCAGTGTCGCAAAGTCACAAATGTACTGTAAACAATAGCTGGCCATGACCAAGAAAGTTTGCACAATGGTGACATCTTGTGGAGGACTGGTGGCTGATAGCGCCCTTACTTTGTCAGGATCAGAAATCGTGCCTCCATCAGAAAATGCATGCCCAAAAAACATGAGCTTTGTTTTGTGAAATTCACACTTTTCAGCATTTAAAGTGAGGCCTGCATCTGTAAGTAATTGACACACTTGTTTGAGGGCTTTATCATGCTCCTTCCATGTTTCACCAAATGCCAGTATATCATCACTGCAATTTGAAGGCTTGTGTTACAGGCTGAATTATCCTATGTATAACAACTTGAAATATTTCTGTAGGAAAGGACACTCCAAAGTTTAATCTTTTGTATCTAAATAAACCAACATGAGTTGCAAAAGTGTTAATGTACCTGCAGTTGTGTTCCAGTTCAAGCTTATGGTTGCCCTTGTTCAGGTCGAGGTGGGAAAAAATCATTGGCTCCATTCAACTGTATGATTATATTTTCAATGTGCAAACTAGGATGTCTCTCTTTCTTGACTGATTTTTTGGCTTGGCACAAATCCACGCAGATGCCCACCTCACCTCCACTGTCTTTTTTCAGCGCTACCCCAGTGGCTGACAATAATGTCATGTTTCAGCAATGCTTCTAGATCCTTCTTGACCGCTTCTTGTAGGTGAAATGTTATCCTGCGGTGTCGCTGGGCAACAGGCCTGATGCCTTCATTAATGTGAAGTTGCACCTTCATCATTTTGAGCCTTCCTAGACCATGAAACAGTGATGAGTTGTGTATTTAAGTTATAATTGATGGCTATCACCTGCATGTAAACAGCAGTGGTAAAGAAAAGTAGGCATACACTAGATGGAGTCCCTTGAAGAACCTTAATTGAGGCCTGCAGGGATGTCTTCTTATGCTGCAGGGTCGCTATGAATGATTCTTGACTCCGTAGCAGTTAGGAGTGGGAGGTAAACTCTGCTCTGCTGGTGGAGTTTATTGAGTTTTGCCACTCTACGCTCTGCTTGGAGCGAGGCAAAAACTCTGGCCACTGCCATGTAGCGGGGTTTACTGACACTCACCCCTAAGAGTGAGTTGCACCAGCACCGGCACATGAGAACAGCCCCTCATGCCCTAGAGATTGAAGAAGAATGAGTATGAAACTTACTCACATTCAAGTAGTGTCATACTAATACTACATCAATGTCTATGGCTAAAGTGGCTGCTCTCATGTACCAACACTCGTGCAACTCACTTTGTTAGGCAACATTGATATTTCCGAACAACCCAACATCACAGCATAAATCTTTTCAAAGTTGCTCCCCTGACATATAAAAAGTTATTTTCTGGGAGCTCGTATCCCACTGCAGTGTCACTGTTTTAGAGAGAGCTGGTGAGACTGGTGTTTTTGCCTGTCTACTGTTACTTGAGTTTCACCCAAGAAAGAAGACTTGGAAGATTTTCAATAGCAGGTAGGGACCATCTTCGGACAGAATAATGGTAATAGAAAATCCTACTTATTGGTGAGGTTGGATTTTATATTACTATTTTAGAAATGCCACGTTTAGAAAGTGAGCATTTCTCCACACTTAAAAACCATCTGTGCCTTACAGCTTGTCTCCAATCAACACTACGCAACCCGACTTCCCAAGTGGAAATTCGACGCAGTGCCTGAGCTTCCGACTGAAAATTCGACACACTGCCCTACTGGATTGATGCACATCTGAACCAGAAGTGCGCAGCCGATTCCCCGAGAGGAAAATCGATGCAGCTCCCACCATGCGACAGAAAATTCAACACATCACTCTACCTGATTGACGCAATGCCTGTGACTTCCCTGGGCATCAAAAGGATACCACATCGCAGTGAGGAACCAAGACTGCGGGTCGAAAAATGACGCACGCCCCTTGTAGAGTGGAAAGAAACAACACATCATCTGCGCTGCATTGGAAAATCCGACGCACACCCTACTTTTCCGTGCATCTACTCCTCTGCGGTCTCCATGTGTGGTATTTTTGACGTAAACCAGATACTTTGTGTAATCAAGCGACAACTCTTAAGAGAGTTAAGACTCTTTTTAATCTTGCAAAAGTGATATTTCAATTTGTGCTTATTGAATCTTTATCATTTTTACCTTATTTTATTCAGATAAATATTGTCTATTTTTCTAATCCTGTGTGGTGTATTTTTGTGGTGTTTTCACTGTGCTACTGGATGATTTATTGCACAAATACTTTACACGTTGCCTTCTAAGTTAAGCCTGACTGCTCAATGCCAAGCTACTAGAGGGTGGGCACAAGATAATTTGGATTGTGTGTGGCTTACTCTTGACTAGGATTGTAGTCACTACTTGGACAAGGGTATATACATCTGCCAATTAGAGACCCCATTTCTATCATTGGTGATCAGCAGAGAGGATAGGATTTGTGTTTTTGCAGTGACATACAATAGCTACGTGTATACTACCTACCCACAGTTAAAAGTCAATTTGATTTTTTCTCTTTTTGCTGCAATTTCCCTGCTTTTTTTTTTTTTTTTCTTTTTGTCCTCATTCACCCTAGGCCTTGTTTAAACCTCCTCTTCTTTTCAACCAAGACAAGAGAAGTTTTCCTCGGCCAGGGGTTGCCCTTTCCTCTCAGACAATCCTCAGACTGTCCCAGTTCTAGTTCTATGAGGATTTCAGAGCAAGGTGTAAAATCATTGGCCAAATAACACAAATACATTTCCATTCCAGGATTACTTAAACAAAAAAACAAAAAAAATTCTATACATCAATGTCTTGATTTCCAGTTCAATAATGATACCCAAAAGTTCCCCCGCATCTTATCCTTCCCCCCATCATTTGATCCAATTCTGCTGTACGAAAAACATCCCTAAGCAATTCTGAGGGGCCTGGAGGGGTCTTTGAAGTCCATTTTCTGCATATTTCTCGCCTCCCCAACAATATTGCATAAAATACAAACTTCATATATGCAATTGTACCCCAGCCAGGCCGCCCCTGCCGATCTTGAAATTGCCCAAAAATTATCAACTGGAGAGACGCTTCAATTTCCCGATTTAATATACTCTAAATTGTTTCACATACTTCTTCCCAAAAATGTCGAGTATCAGGACATTCCCAAAACATATGAATATCTGTTGCTTGAATTGAACCACATTTTGGACATCTCACCTCCTGCCCTCCTTGCATTTTAGAGGGGGAAATATAAACTCTATGTATTGTAAAATAATGGTTTTTCCTAAGAGTGGCTGGTTTCACAATACGAAAAAGTATTTTTAATGACTCTTCCCACCACCTGTTAACTGCCTCTTCTGGGAAAAATTTCCTTCACAAGTCGCTGGGAAGTACAAACTCGCCATCCACCCCTTCTAGGATCCCCCAATACCAAGCAGACACTCCGTGGGAGCCTCCTAATGGGCTTGGGATGATGTCACTCAATGGGTTGGACATGCCAACACCTTCCATAATACCCTGAGCCCATTTTCTTATTTGTAAAAATTGCCACCTAGATAGAGAACCAGCAGTCTTCGACTGCAGTTCTTCCCAGGGGAGAAGAACCCCCTCCGAAAACAAATCCCCCCAATGTTCTTATCCTGCTTGTTTTATCGGTAATGCTAAAATATCTTGAAAACATTCTGGGGTTCCCGGAGAATCCCAGATAGGTGTGTCAGAATTATAATAGGTGAGTTTCGCAGATTGCCTGATATGATACCAACTTTCTGCCAGCCCCCGCATAATTTTCAGCCTTATCTTTTTGAAGAATTTAGGGTATCCAATTTAAACATAAAGTTGGTTGAAGTACCTTTGATATTAGAGGCCATTATCTTAAGCATTAAACCCGTAGTCGTAGAGTCTGAGGCAAGGAACTAAATTCTAAAGTTTTTCAAAAGAAAGGCCCATGCATAATATTGCAGCTCTGGTAGTGCCAAACCGCCTTTATCCTTACACCAACGTAACTTCCTCCGAGATATTCTAACACCTTTGGAACTCCAAATAAAATCGCTTATAAGGCGCTGCATTTTTTCTATATATATTTTCTGCATGGGGAGTGGGGAAGTGGAAAACAAAAAGTTCCACTTCGGAAGGATAGACATTTCTACCAGATTAACTCTGCCAATAATCGTTACGGGAAGATGAATCCAATATTGTAGTAAACTCTTAAGCCCTGTCTAGTGCCCCTAGCTATAGCTATCGGGCCAATAAGGTTCCCATTCACTAATATTCTAGCCGTAGGAGTCCTATATATCTGATTTACTACCCCACAGAAATTGTTTCCCAGTTTAGCTTTTTTTAACAAGAGTTTCAAATAAACCCAATTTACCTGATCAAAGGCTTTTGCAGCATCAACCGTAATAATCCCCAAAGGGGAATCAAAAGATACCGCCATATATATGGCCCCGATTAATTCGCATGTCAGCTCGTGCATATACCTCCCCTTCGAAAAGCCCTTCTAGTCAGGGTGAATTAAACTGTTTACTACTCTATTTAATCTATCCGCCACTATTTTAGTAAACAGCTTATAATCACTATTCAATAATGAGATAGGTCTATAAGAAGAACAATTAGTCAGATTTTTCCTGGGTTTCAAAATCAATGTAATAACTGCATCATTCCATGAAGCAGGCATACCTATCTCATTAAAAAAACCTTGCCAAATAGCTCAACCAAAATTGGGGTAGTTACATCACCTAATATTTTATACAGTTCCACCGGAATACCATCAGGGCCCGGGGCTTTCCCTTCTTTACCCCCAGCTAAAGCCGTCCGCACTTCCTCCACCGTAATAGGGCCGTTAAGAAATTCCTGAATCTGCTGCAAAACTTTCGGTAAGACATCCTGAGCTAGCCAATCCTCCACCAATTCTTCTCGCACCTCTGCATGTTCCGTATATAGAGATGTAAAAAAATCTTGAAACCCTCGTTCAATATCTTCCCTATGGAACAGTTTTGTGCCAGAATCTTCTACCACTATTTCCTTAATATGGCCCCTAACTTGATCTGATTTAGCTTTCCAGGCAAGCAATTTCCCTGAACTCTCCCCATACTCAAAGTGTTTTAGTTTACTAACCTCCCATCTCTTAACCATTCGCGCCTGTAAAATATTTGCTAATCGTGTTCTTAGCTCAGCCAATTCCGCTCTTCCTGCCTCCTCCTGGACCCCTTCACCTTTACCAACCAGCTTCTCGCTTTTTATTAACAATTCCTGTTCTAACATGTTTATTTAGTCTCTAAATACTTTTATGACATGAGATGCTCTTAATTTCCCCTCGTACTGCAGCCTTAAAGGAGTCCCAAACCGTTGATAACGATGCGGAGCCCATATTAACCTTGAAGAAACCTTCCATCTCTCTACGTAGTTGCACCAAAACATCCTCAAATAACAATAGTGCACGCTCCAATGTCCACCTCTTAAACATTCTCCTCTGGGGAAGTGTCAGATGCAATATTACAGCTGCATGGTCTGATAAATGTGGGGGTAAATATTCAATGCAATTAACATTTTCCAACAACCTATCATCCACTAAAAAATAATCAATACGTGAAGCGTGACTATATTTCTTGTTAAAAAAGGAGAAGACTTTGCCCCCCTTCCTTCTTTCGCCAGATGTCACATAAACCGTAGTCCTTCATCATTCTCTTTAGATAATGTTGTGATTTTGGCGTACATAAGGATCTGCAAGTATCCGTTCTATCCAATCTATTATCTAGCACCACATTAAAATCCCCTGTCATAATGACCGAATCTGAAAATTCGATTAGCTGAGAAAAAACTTTTTTAAGAGGTTCAATATCATCACAGTTCGGACCATAGAATCCAACCAATACCAGAGTTACCTCATCAACCTGAATTCTTACTAAGACCCAGCGACCAGCTTGATCTGCCCTTATTTCGAGAATTTCTGGTCTGGCTTGTAGTCCCTGTTTAACCAAAATAACTACTCCCCTTGTGTGAAAATTGTTGGTAGTGCAAAAACACATTTGCACCCATTTTTGGGCCTTAAATAGCTCCTTACACTCATCTGCGGCCAGATGAGTCTCCTGCAAAATTAAAATTTGTGCCGGCCAATCTTTTAAGTATTGTAGAATTTTGTTCTGTCTTGATTTAGTCCTTAAACCATTAATATTCCAAGAAAGTAATTTAATCGAAGCTTTCCCCTCCCCCTGTCCTTTACCCAATCTAACCATTCAAAACTAACCCACCTTCCCTCTGCCTCGGTGAATGAGGAACTGTTTCCACGCAAAACTCAAAAACAAAAAACCCAAAGAAACCCCCCCCCCACCTAATGACTTGCCCTCCCTACACCCTCCCATGGGGGACCCCCCCATTATATCGGCCACCATGGGCCTGGTTTTAGAGCACCCCGCCTACCTGGGAGCTTTAGGATTTCAAGAAAAATTATTTTGCATGATCGGTCTGTTCTTTTTTTATGAAATTTAACAACTCGTCCGCCCTGTCTGTTTCCCTTATACTGTACATTTTATTGTTGTACATTATCCGCAAAAATGCCGGAAACTTCAACTGTGCCGTAATTCCTAGCTTTTTAAATTCGTCCAACCTTTTCCCCAATTCCCACTGCCTATCCATTGTAATCTTGGATAAATCGGATCTAATCTCGAATGTCACATTTTCAGCCCTTAATGATTTCTGTTTCAATGCACTGCTCAAGATTTTTTCCTTTAGATGATAGGTTAGGAAATTAACCAAGATTTTCCTTGATCTAGTACTGTTTGGCAGCGTCGTAAAGGGGTCATGGTGAACTCTCTGAATATCTTTTTCTATCTCTTCCCTACTCTCTTCTAACTCGCATACAGGTTTGATAAGGGAAACCACATATGACTTCAGATTTGCCCCTTCTGCTCCTTCCGGGATCTTTAACAATTTTATGTTGTTTCTACACGAATAGTTCTCCAATTTCTCAATCCTGACTTGTAATCCTTGTTCTTTTTCGTTTAATTCTTGCTTCTCATCCTTCTGATGTTTCAGTTCCTCCTTCATCCCCCCTACCGTCTCCTCCAATGTCTGGATCCTCTCCATTAAATTATAAAATGTTCTTTCCAGTACCTCACAAGCCTCTCTGATTTCCCCTTGATTACTCTCCGAGCTTGCAAAGCCTTTTTTTATGTCCTCCAAAATGGAGAGAATCACCTCCTCCAAGGAAAGACTGTGTCTTGGGTCGGGGGGCTAGGGCCTGAGGAAGGGGAGGGCTGGTGACCGCTTCTGCCGTAACTTCTTCCTCCTGTCTCAAAATAGGTGAATTACCACCTTGACTCAGAGAGACATCAACACCAGCTTGTATATTCTCCTGGTGAGCCAAATTATTAGTTGAAGGGGGAGGGTTACTTTCACTCCCCTCGCCGGAGTCTACACTATTTCTAGTATACTTAGTCATGTAGCTATCCATTTTTCCTTGCCCCGGTACCAGCACTATGTCTTCCAGCCTAGCCTTAAAATAAGCTCTTAATGAAGGTACAAATCTGTGCTTATATTTTTGTCTCCCCTCACTTCCTTCTTTCTTTTTTTTAAGTAAACAGTTTGCTTGGTCCGAAGGTCTGCTTTTAGGCTTCCCCTGTCTCCCACTGACTTCCTTATCCCTTTTTTCCCCCCTCAGCCCCAGCCCCCCTACCTGCAAGGCATTAACGGAGGGCTGAGGTGGGGGTGAACTCTTGTCTCTTTCTCTGGTATCGCCCCTGGCCCCCGTAATGCCCACCACCTTACTTGGTGCTTCCAGGGTCGACGGAGATGAAGAAAGGCGCGCTATTGCGCTATCAGGCTCCCGGGACACCTTCCCAGGAGCCTTACTGGTGCTGACTCTGCCTGGATTCCCCCGAAGGGGAATCCTCGCTGAGCCTCTTCGCACCCGGCAGAGCTCCAGCGCGGCATGCCCCCAGTGCCAGAGCCTCTCGCCAGATGCCTTACCCCATCTCTAGAGCAGCCGAGTTCCCAAAACTCGTGCGGTCGGGCGGCACATCCAGCCGATCGCTATGCTCACGTGCCACACCCCCAGGAACGGCGGGAGGTGGGTCTAGCGAGCTGCGGCCGCGACGCAGCCCGCCATGTCCCCGCCTCACTATTCTGCATTCTGCAATTTCCCTGCTTGACATTTGAATCTAATCCTATACAACATGTCTCTGGCTGGGTCTCAAGGAGGAGCTGGAGAGTTTGACCTAGCCAAGCTGGAGGCATACACTGTCAGCCAGCTGAAAGGGTTCTGCAAGGCGATGGAAGTAACTACTTGAGTAGCCTCCAAGAACGAGGAGTACCAAAAGGCGCTGAGGGCCTGGGTAGAAGCCTGTTCAGAAGAAAATGTTGAGTTGGGAGAGCAAAAGGAGTGCTCTCCAGAGGATTTGCCAACAGTAGTGGGGGACGACGCCCCTGGATCTGTGTCCCATGCTAAACCAGAGAGCAGTGTCTCAAGTCACGGCCTGACCGCAGAGGAAAGGTGGGAGGAGAGAGAGTTTCAACTTCAATTGGCAAGATTCAACATGGACGCAGAAGAGAGGAAAACTGCTAGAGAAGCCAAACAAGCTGAGGCTGCAGCTGAGAGTGCCTTGAATGAAAAGAAACTTCTTCTGGCTCATGAACTGAGTCTAAAAGAGCTGGACCTCAAGTCTAGACAGTCTGAGTCCAGCAGTGATGGTGGCAGCATACATACAGGACATGCTGGAGGCAAAAAGGTCCGTATACCAAAATGTATGGTGCCAAGGTATGCGGTGGGGAATGACATTGACAAATGATTTACTGCTTATGAAGTTTCACTAAGGGCCCATGGGGTTCCTGAAGAGCAATGGGTGGCGGGCTTATGGAAACACGTGCCAATACTTGGGAGAGCCACACTTATCACTTTAGAAGTTAAGGACCAGGAAACGTATATGCTCATGAAAGCCATTTCAATTGCCAAGTTTGTTCTGATCCCTGAAAAGTATCACCAGAAATTTAGGGACAGTACCAAACTCTCCAACCAAACTTGGGAAGACTTTTATGATTCTTCTAGCAAGGCACCGAATGGATGGGTGCAGGGCAATAAAGTAAATGATCATATGGGTTTATATAATTTGATCCTGAGAGAGCACATGCTCAGTATTTGCTTTACAGAGTTGTGCCAGCAATTGATTAACATTAAGCTGACTGATCCCAAGAAGCTTGCTGAGGAGGCGGACCTCTGTGCTAGCACCAGAGTGTTCAAAAAGGTGGTGGCACCAGAAGAAAGAAGGGGAAGAAAAACTTAAAAATAAGAAGTTATCAAAATGCCCCCAAACTAATTCTCGAGGGAATAGTGGTAACCATTCCCAGTGTGATTCTAAAAAGAAAGGGTTCTTTGACCATAAGACAGGGAGGTTTTCACCCCAATGCATAGAGTGCACTAAATATGGTCACCCTAATGGCGAATCCAAGTGTCCAAAGAGGGCACAGCCCCCCTCTGGAGGGCAGACACCTGGGTTGGATATTGTAGCACTCGGAGAGGAGGTAGTCCCAATTAGTTTTTGGGAACACATAGAGGTAAGCCTAGTGTCAGTGGGGGATGCAGAAATGGTGCCAAAAGCACACATGCCTGCAAATACTTCCAAGTATAGGCAGTGGGTCACCATTAATGTGCATCAGGTGGAGGCCCTGCGTGACACAGGAGCCAGCATGACTATGGCCAGGGGTCAGGTGGTGTAAGCAGAGCAGGTCCTACCGAACACCTTCCACCAAGTCATAGTCGCCGACAATCATGAGAGCCACCTACAGGTAGCTCTGGTTCCCATTGAGCGGATAGGGGGTCTCTGGTACTCTGAAAGTAGCCGTGAGTCCATGCCTGTAGATTGTCTTTTAAGCAATGACCTTGAGCACACTACCTGGAGGAAGGTAGAGCTAAGGTCTCACTTGGAAATGGTTGGATTGCCTGAGTAGGTCTGCATGACCATAAGGTCCATGGCTGAACAGGAGGGGAGTCAAGGGCGTCTGGAGCCTGAAAGAATGGCCCAGACAGCTGCCAAGGAGAGGGACACGGGAAACCAGTCCCAGAAGTTCCCATGGTGGTTGAGGAGGAGGCCCCTGAGCCAACCGGGAAGGACATTTCTGCCCTAGGTGACATACCTGAGCTTGCTGGTTGGCAAGTTGAGGGTGTGCCAACCAGGGAGAATTCCGCAAGGCGCAGAAAGAACGCCCCACTCTTGAGGGTCTGAGACAACAGGCCTCAGTCCAAGCAGCAGATGAAGCCTCTGTTGATCACCTTATCTATTGAGAGAATTATCTCCTTTACAGTGTGCCTAAGGTACCGGAGGCTGAGGCAGCACCTGTGCTGGTGGTCCCCCAGTGTTACTGGGCCTTCCTACTGGGCCTGGCTCACAACATTCCCCCGGCAGGACATTTAGGGCAAGACAAGACCTTTGCCAGGCTTGTCACCCACTTCTATTGCCCCGAATGCGTAGAGCCTCTGATGGATTCTGCCGGTCCTGTCCCACCTGCCAGACCAGTGGGAAGACAGGGAAAAGGCTTAAGACCCCCTGATCCTGCTGCCCGTCATTGGCACCCCCTTTGAAAGGGTGTGCATCAACGTGCATTGAACCTCAAAACTGCCCTAGGCATCAGGTTTATCCTGGTTTTGGTGGACCATGCCGCCTGCTACCCAAAGGCAATCCCTCTAAGAATGGTGAATGCACCAGTGGTGACCAGGACTCTAATGGGGATCTTTCCCCTTGTGTTGTTCCCAAAGGAGATTGTGTCTGACAGAGGCATACATGAAGACCATGTAGGATGCATGTGGGGTGACCTACAAGTTCACCACACCCTATCATCCTCTATCCAATGGTCTTGTGGAGAGATTCAACAAGACCTTGAAAGGCAAGATCACAGGCCTCCCTGAGGCCATGAGGTGTAAGTGGGATGTCCTCTTACAATACCTTCTCTTTGCTTACAGAGAGGTACACCAGAAGGGGGTAGGGTCAGCCCCTTTGAACATCTCTATGGCTACCCTGTAAGGGGACCCTTACGTTTTTTGAAAGAGGGGTGGAAGAAAGCTCCCAAGGTACCCCCTCAGGATGTAGTCAGCTACATGCTGGCCCTCTGCAACCAGATGCAATGTTTCTGGAAAAAGGCCAAGAGCAACCTCGAGGCCAGTCAAGAGGTGATGAAACACTGGTACTACCAGATGGCCACCCTGGTGGAGATTCAGCCTGGAGACAAAGTTTTGGTGATAGAGCCAGAAGAGCCTAGGGCTCACCAAGACTGCTGGACTCGCCCATTTGAGATCAAGGAGTGTAAAGGGGAGGTCACTTACTTAGTGGACCTCCTGTCCCCTAGGAGCCCCCTAAGGGAGCTCCATGTGAACCGACTGAAGCCTCATTTTGAGAGGACTACTCAACATGCTTCTAGTGACAGATGAGGGTGTAAAGGAGGTCAGTGAACCTCTCCCTGACCTCCTTTCTGCCAGAGAAGTCGATGGGTCAGTGGAGGGCACCCATCTCTCTAGCTCCCTGACCCTGGACCACCGAGGGGGTCTGCTACCAGTAGATGGAGCATTGCTCCTTACTGTTTTCCCTCACCCATGGACTCACACACCTGTGTGTCTGTGACATTGACATGGAAGAGAGTCCCCAGTAAAGAACTAAATTTACAGTTTGTCAGACAGGATGAAGGCCATCATCAAGGAGGAAGTTAGCAAGATGCTGGCTCTTAGGGTGATTGAGCAGTCTAGCAGTCCCTGGGCCAACCTTGTGGTGCTGGTACTTAAGGCTGCTGCAAAGCCAGAGCTTAGGTTCTCCGTGGACTACCGGGGTCTCAATTCTGTCACAAAGACAAATGCTCACTGTTAGACTTTTCATCCTTGTCGTGGTCTCCATTAACTTTTTGCCTCAGTTCCCCAGGTTGTTGATGTGTGCTGGACTCTGATTTTGCTGTTTTTATTACTCTGGGCACTTTACCACTGCTAATCAGACCTAAAGTGCAAGTGTTCCTTTACAAAATGTGTATGTAATTGGCTTATCCATGATTGGCATATTTGATTTATTAGTAAGTCCCTAGTACAGTGCACTAGAGGTGCCCAGGGCTTGTACATTAAATGCTACTAGTGGGCCTGCAGCACTGGTTGTGCCACCCACATAAGTAGCTCTGAAATCATGTCTAAGACCTGCCACTGCAGTGTTTGTGTGTGCAGTTTTAACTGTGAATTCGACTTGGCAAGTGTACCCACTTTCCAGGCCTAAACCTAAGGTAGGCCCTAGGTAGCCCCTAGGTCAGGGTGCAGTGTATGGTTAAGGTAGGGCATATGGTAATGTGTTTTATATGTCCTGAAAGTGAAATATTGCTAAATTCATTTTTCACTGTTGCAAGGCCTGTCCCTCTCCTAGGGTAACATGGGGACTACCTTTAAATCTGATTAAAGTGTAGATTCCCTTTGGGAGTGGATGGACATGTGGAGTTTGGGGTCTCTGAGCTCACAATTTAAAAATACATCTTTTAATAAAGTTGATTTTAAGATTGTGTGTTTGAAAAACCCACTTTTGGAAAGGGAGCATTTTCTTGCATATACCATTTCTGTGACTCTGCCTGTTTGTGGATTCCCTGTCTGGGTCAGTTTGACAGTTGGGCTGGTTGCACCTCACACTAGACAGTGACACAAAAGGAGCTGGGGTGTAGCCTGCATATCCCGATGAACCATCTGTGCTAGGAGGGAAGGGAGGAGTGGTCACTCACACCTGAAAGGGCTGTGCCTGTCCTCACACAATGCAGTCTTCAACCCCCTTGGTGAGTGTCTGGGACCTGGCCTGAGCAAGGCAGGATTTCACATTCAAAAGAGACTTTACTTTGAAGTACGCCTACTTCAAAGGAGAAATTGGGTATAAGAAGGGCACCCAAAACCACAGACTTTAGACACCTTTCTGGAAACAAGAGGGACCTCTGCCTGGAGAAAAGCTGAAGAGCTGAGGAAGAAGAGTTGCCCTGCCTGTGACTGTGCTTTGTGGAGCTATCCTGCAGTTGCTGCTTCTGCCAGAGTAAGAGGGCAAAGACTGGACTTTGTGTGTCTTCCATCTTGAGAAGAAATCTCCAAGGGCTTAGTTTAGAGATTGCCTCCTGTTGTTTGAAGCCTTAGGTACAGCAAATACTTCTCTCTGCCAGCACCTGGAGTCTCGGGAGAGACTCCTACTCTGCCCTGTGGTGCCCATCCAGTTCCTGGGACCCTGAAAGGAGAAGCTGGCAGCCTAAATACAAGGAAATCCACGCACAGAGTGCTGTGTTGGGAAAAAATTGACACAACTCCGATCTGCAGCTGAAGAAGTGACGCTCTGCTGGCTCCTCAGCTGAGAAATTACTCTTGCAGGAAATGCAACAGAAGAATCGATGCACGGAGCAGGAGAAATGACACATAGCATCTCTGACGGAGGCTGGGAGTTCACAACCCACGCTACGGGGTTTTCGGATCATCGTGCGGCTGGATTTCCGACTCAAGTGCTGCTGTGCTTTGAAAAACAACATAAGGCCTTCCTGGACCCGAGAGTGCTGACCAGATCGACGCATCACTCTCCTGCAGAAAGAAGAAACGACACACCCCGACCTGGTGAAAGGAGAAACGACGCACGGTCCCGCTCATGAGTCGAATCAATGCATTGCAAGCCCTTTTTGACACGCACTCGCCTGTGCTGGGTTATTTTTGACGCGCCCAAGGTACTTTTTCACGCTGACAGCGTTAGTGTGTGTTTGAAACTACTTCAAGACTCTTTTTGCATTTTGATTGATTAGTTGACTTGTGTATTGTGAATTTTTTTTGTTTTGGTCTTGTTTTGTTGAGATAAATATTCTCTATTTTTCTAATCCTGTGTTGTGTCATTTTGTAGTTTTTTCATTAAGTTACTGGGTGTGTTGGTATCAATACTTTACACCTAGGACTCTGAAGTTAAGTCTAGTGCTCTGCCAAGCTATCAAGGGGGTAAGCAGGGGTTAGCTGAGGGTGATTCTCTTTTGCTCTGACTAAAGTGAGGGTCCTTGCTTGAACAGGGAGTAACCTGACTGTCAACCAAGGTCCCCATTTCTAAGCACTCACCCATCCCCCGAGCTGAGGAGCTCATAGACAGGCTAGGCGCTGCCAAATTCCCCATTACTTTTGATCTCATATCAGGGTACTGGCAGATCGCCTTGACTGTGGAGGCCAAAGAGAGATCTGCTTTTTCCAATCCTGAGGGACATTACTAGTTCAAAGTGATGCCCTTTTGGTTGAAAAATGCTCCCACTACCTTCCAAGGGTTGGTCAACAGGGTCCTAGCTGGTAAGGATGCATTCTGGCTGCCTACCTAGATGACATTGCCATCTACAGTTACAGCTGGGAGGAACACCTGCGCCACCTCCAAGTGGTGCTGCAGGCCCTGCAACAGGCAAGCCTGACAGTCAAGGCCAATAAGTGCCAGATTAGGCAGGGTTCCGTGGCATACTTGGGACACCTAGTAGGTGGTGGCACAGAGCAGACCCTCCAGGCCAAGATAGAGACGATCACAGCCTGGAACTACCTAGAACCCAAACAGAAGTGAGAGCCTTTTTAGGCCTCACTTGATACTACTGTAGGTTTGTTAAGGGTTATGGCGCCATAGTGGCCCCCTTAACAGAACTAACTTCCAAAAAGCAACCTAGGTTAGTGAATTGGACAGAGGCTTGTCAGAAAGCCTTTGACTCTCTAAAGGAAGCCATGTGCCCAACATACGTGCTCAGGACCCCTGACTACTCCAAGGAGTTCATCGTGCAGACAGATGCTTCAGAGCATGGCATAAGGGCAGTTGTAGCACAGCTGAATGAGGAGGGCCTAGACCAACTAGTAACCTTTATTAGCAGAAGGCTATTACCATGGGAACAGATGTGGAGTGCCATTGAAAGAGAAGCATTTTCTGAGGTCTGGGCACTGAAGAAGCTGAGACTATACCTGGTTGGGACACACTTCCGGGTTCAGAGAGACCAAAGGCCCCTCAAATGGCTCATGCAGATGAGGGGTGAAAATCCTAAACTCTTGAGGTGGTCCATTTCCCTACAGAGGATGACCTTTACGGTAGAGAATCACCCGGGGACTGATCATGCCAATGCTGATGGTTTCTCCAGATTCTTCTGCCTTAGGGATTAGAGCTCCCAAGGGGTTGGGTAGCTCTCCCCACTTTCAGCTGGGGGGGTGCACATGTTAGACCTGACAGCCATCATCTACTTTTCTGATACTGTTTTTGCTGGTTTTAGGACTCTGCACACTTTACCACTGCTAACTAGTGCTAAAGTGCATATGCTCTCTCCCTTAAACATGGTAACAATGGTTCATACCAAATTGTCATATTTAATTTACATGGAAGTCCCTAATAGAGTGCATTACATGTGCCCAGGGCCTATAAATCAAATGCTACTAGTGGGCCTGCAGCACTGTTTGTGCTACCCACCTAAGTAGCCCCTAACTATGTCTCAGGCCTGCAATTGCAGGACCTGTATGTGCAGTTCACTGCTACTTCAACTTGGCATTTAAAAGTACTTGCCAAGTCTTAAACTCCCCTTTTTCTACATATACGTCACCCCTAAGGTAGGCCTTAGGTAGCCTATAGGGCAGGGTGCTATGTAGTTAAAAGGCAGGACATGTACATATGCGATTTCTATGTCCTGGTAGTGAAAACCCCCTAAATTAATTTTCCACTACTGTGAGACCTGCTCCTTTCATAGACTAGCATTGGGACAGCCGTCATATACTTTTTGAGTGGTAGATTCTGATCAGAAAGGGGTAACCAGGTCTTATTTAGTATGGCCAGAATTGTAATAGTTGAGGTTGGATTTGTATTACTATTTTAGAAATGCCTCTTTTAGAAAGTGAGAATTTCTCTGCATTTAGAAAACATCTATGCTTTACATCCTGTCTCCAATCAATGTCTGGGCTGGGTTGGTTGACAGTTTCCTTGTGCATTTTACCCAGACAACCACAAACACAGGACACTCAGTCACAGCTGCACTTATCTGCATACTGAATGGGTCTTCCTGGGCTGCAAGGGTGGAGGGCCTGACACTTACATTTCAAAGGCTAGTGGCCTGCCTTCCCATAATTGACCACCAAACCCCCCACTGGGACCCTGGCAGACAGGCCTGTACTGAAAGGGTAACTTGTGCACTTCAAAACCACTCTTTGAAGTCTCCCCCACTTCAAAGGCATTTTTGGGTATATAAACTAGGTCTCTGACCCCACCAACTCAGACACCTCTGGACCTGAACCTGCAACCTGTCAAGAGGAACTGCCTGCTGCCCAAAGGACTCATCTGGACTGTTTTGCTGAGAATGACTGCTGCCCTGCTGTTGCCTTGCTGCCCTGCTGGCCTTTGACTTTGCTGAGAAGTGCTCTCCAAGGGCTTGGATTGAGTTTGCCTCCTGTTTTCTGAAGTCTCAGGGTCAAAAAGAGTTAATCTTTTCAGGAAACTCCTTGCACGCTGAAAATCGATGCACAGCCTGACGGAAACAACGCATAGCTCGCCTTGCGATCGAGAAATCACCACACAACTGAACCGGAACAATGCAGCCAGACTACCAGAGTGGAAATTTGATGCAGCACCTGCCTTGCCACTAAAAATTCAACGCACGCCCCTACCAGATTGACGCACAGCCGAACTGCAATGATGCAGCCAATTCTCTGAGCAGAAAATCAACACAGCACCTGCTGTGTGACCGAAAATTCGACACATCACCCTACTGTATCAACGCAATTCATGTGACTTCTTCCAGTGCGCCCAGGATTTCCCCGCATCGTCCCTGGGCGTCAAAAAGATCCCCACATAGCAGTGAGGAACCAATACTGCGCACTGCAAAATGACGCAAGCCCCTTGTAGCGTGGAAAGAAACAACACATCGTCTGTGCCGCGTCAGAAAATCCCTATTTTTCCATGCATCTCCTCCTCTGCCGTCTCCCGGCGTGTTATTTTTAACGCAAACCAGGTACTTTGTGTAATGAAGAAACAACGGTTGATTTCAAAGATTTAAGTATCTTTTTAATCTTGCAAAAGTGATATTTCAACTTGTCCTTATTGAATCTTTATCATTTTTACCTTATTTTATTCAGATAAATATAATCTATTTTTCCATTCCTGTGTCGTGTATTTTTGTGGTGTTTTCACTGTGTTACTGTATGATTTATTGCACAACTACTTTACACATTGCCTTCTAAGTTAAGCCTGACTGCTCAGTGCCAAGCTACCAGAGGATGGGCACAGGATAATTTGGATTGTGTGTGACTTCCCCTGACTAGGATTGTGGCCCCTACTTGGACAAGGTTACATACCACTACCAATTGGAGACCCCATTTCTAACAGGATGCATTGAACCTCTCATAGTCCTGGACCCCAGTGCTTCTTAGTTACTGCACTAATCATTGCTACAAACTTGGTAGGACAACAGCCTCCCCGTGGCTTGTTTCTCTGTGAAAACACACATTTTCACAACTCCTGAGTATGCATTGAGACTGATGTGAAAATCCTGGAATGGCCCTTACATGGAGCTGGTTATATTTCCAGAGGGTACCTAATTTCTTCACTTCACATGATTAAAGTAGATAAAGATTTCTCATACGATTATCGGTGTTAGTTTGCACATAGTGCTTTGGACGAATAACATATTTCATGGCATTTGATGACACCTGTGTTTATACACATCTTGTTTGATGCTCACAACTTTACATTTGACTGAAAGGCCTGGCATGGCTTACACTCTATGTAGTTTCCTGGCACTCTGTGAATGATTTAATTAAGTCTCACTCATTTCTTCGAGTACTGATTGTCAAAGATGTAATGCATTTTCCACAGACAATTTACCAAAAGTCTTTGATCTTTTAACAAGTATATTTTTACGCGAGCTCTTCTTAATGTCCGAACAACAGTTTTCTTCATCCCTCCTTTATAGAGAGCAGTGTAGCACTGGATGATCATTTGGGTTTGATTTTTGTTGAAATGAACATTCAAAGCATGCGTCAAATTATATAACAGATTGGTGTAATCCTCGTATCTGCATTCTCTGACATTCAAAATCATCACACGCATCCTTATGCACCGAACATCTCATAAAATAGCAGGACGGCTCAGTTACTTGAATGTTCACATGCCGGCCACGATTCATGAGTTTAAATCTTCCATCCTTTCGAGATAGGTACGTGGAGTACATTTTAGTTAGGTAACAGTTGCACCTGTTTATTACAGTGCTTAGAAGCAGCAGAAGGACTCTACTGAAAATGTATTTTTATTTACCTTTGTAAATGCTCTCAAAAATGTGGAGATTAGACAAAACAAGAGCTTTCCCACTTGGGAGCTTTCCTCAAAAACTGAAGGTTTTGGGCATCTAGGCACTAACTCTCAAAATGCAGCCAAACTCTAATGAGTTCACTTGTTTGCAGTGGGCTGGGAGCAGTGAAGGATTTCATTGGGGAGTGCAGAAACCATTCCTGCGTCATCTTCAGCAGAGTGTGAGGAGGTGAGAGGGAACGGAAGAGATCTGAGATCATAGCACTGACAGACCTCAACGTGAGCAGCAGCTTTCGTGTTAGATTGTTAGCGTGTGCTTTTTATTGGGCTCCTGAATTTAAACTGGGAACCCAAAAGGGACAATCTGTGGGAAGCGGCATATCCAGTCCCCATATCGTACAAGACCGGTAAAAGTTCCAGAGGAAGCTCCCATATATAGAAGATCGGACAAGGATCCTAATCAACTACCACAGTTTTATAACTGCGCTGAATGGGGGAACATAGCGCAACACTGTCCCCACAAAATAAACAAACCTGAGCAAATGGAAATTGGAGTCACCCGAAGCAGAGTTCTCTATACGGGCAAAGAATTCTCCCGATACATCAAGAAAATGTTAGCAAACGGGAAACCCACCCATGTATTAATTGATTCAGGATGTAGTCAGTCGTTGATTCGTACAGACTTGGTACCCAGGACAATATTATCAAATGATGAATGTGTCTCCATTTGTTGAATTCATGGCTATATGAAGCAATACCCTCTGGCAGAAGTCACAATTGAGTGGAGAGGACAAAAAGAAACTCTTATGATGGGTATAATACAACACTTAGTCGAAGAAGTGATCATAGGCACAGACTACAACAATTTCTCTGATCTTATAGACAGTGTCCATGACAGACAGAATTTTGACTTATGGTTGGATGAGTCTTCTTTTTTACCAAACCCCTATCACCCCGGAGAAGGAAAAACCAAGATTAAGTAGAAGAAACAAAAGAGAATTTTAAAAATCCTTCTGAACGGGTAACCTATCTGTAAATACTATCCCAACGGACAAGCTAGTGTTAGCGACATTACCCCCTTTCAGGATTAGGCAAAAAGAAGACCCTACGTTACAACATGCCTGGGAGACCGCAGTAACAGAAGAAACAGGATAGGTAGGTTCATATTTCCTAGTCCAGAAGGTTTTATTGTATAGAGTGACCCAACATAACAACCAAGAAAAAACACAGTTAGTAGTTCCCCACCCATACAGCACCCAGACCCTACATTTGGCACAAAGCCATATGGAGGGTGGCCATTTTGGAAAAGAAAAGACAGGGGAATGCCTGTTACGATGGTTTTATTGGCCAGGGGTTTTCTCAGCGATCTGTTGGTTTTGTCAGCAACGCCCGAAATGTCAACTTATCAATCCCGGACCACAAAGAAAAGCCCCCTTTTTTCCTTTACCGGTTATAGACATTCCCTTTTTGGGAGTCAATATGGTTTTGGTGGGACCCCTGACTCCCTCCTCAAGGGGGTACATGCTTATTCTCGTTTTGGAGGATTATGCAACACAAAACCCTGAAGCCATCCCTCTTGTTAGCATGACCACCAAAAGTGTGGCACATGCCATGATAGGGTTCTTCTCCCTGGTTGGATTTCCCAGGGAATTACTCACAGACCAGGGAGCACCATTTATATCCCGATTAATGTCACAAATTTGCCAGTTACTAGGGGTTAAACAAATTTGCACTTCAGTCCACCACCCTCAAATAGACGGGTAGGTTGAGAGATACAATAGCACCCCTAAAACCTTTTTAAAAAAAAAACTAAATTGGACTCTGGTAGAGACTAGGACAAAAAGTTACCCGTAGTACTTTACGCCATACGAACCCATGTCCAAGCATCAACTGGCCATAGACCGTTTGAGTTGGTATTTGGACGACAACCTAGGACCCTACTAGATATGGCTGCAGAAAGATGGGAGGAAGACAACTCTGAAGATAAAGACATTCTTGAATACACACAACAGTTAAAAGATCAGGTCCATACTTTTTGGGAAGATGTCAGAATACATTTAGAGGGGGCCCAAGAGAAACAAAAAAAATACTATGATAAAAACACTACTTTCAGACAATTCAAGACAGGAGACAAGGTATTTGTATTACTACCCAGTTCAGAGATTAAATTATTAGCCAAAAGGCAAGTTCCCTATAAAATATTAGAACCAGTTATGTACAGAATAGAATTATCCGAAAGCCCCAGGAAGACACAGATTTATCATGTTAACTTACTAAAGAAATGGGAAGAAGCAGATGGCCCCCCTGTATCAACAAAAATGGGGGTGTTATTAAACAGTACAAAACCCCTGGAAATTAATCTATGCCCACAAATCAAAGAATCAACTGATTGTTTTCCCTTAATTAATTCCACCCTTTTCCCCGAACAACAAAATCAGTTGAGGGAGGTATTAAATAAATATCAGAAATAGTTTTCTTTGATTCCTGGGAAAACCCTGTTAGATCAACACGCTATAGAAAATTTAAGAAGGGAAGATCATTCGTCTCCGACCCTATAGAATTCCGGAAGCACGTTAAATGGTATTAGAACAAGAAGCTACAACTGGGTATCATAGAACCCTCTATAAGTCCCTGGTGTTCCCCAGTAGTTCTCAGATAAGGAAAAAACAGCCTTCTCTATCAATTTCCAGTCCTGCCTTTCGGTTTACATGAGGCTCTTGCTACATTTCAAAGATTAATGGACAGACTCTTGCGTGCTCACACAGGATATGCAGCGGCATATCTTGACGACATCGTAATACATAGTGAAACCTGGGAAGATCATTTATAACATCTAGCTAAAGTGTTCCAAACACTACTTGAGGCAGGATTAACCGCTCTTCCGGAGAAATGTAACCTGGCACATGATGCTATTGCATACCTCGGATACCATATAGGGAAAGGACAAATACGATCCCAAAACCAAGTCCACGGATAAGACTGACCAGCAGAGGAGATGAGTGTACCAGTGCAGAGATGGCTGAGACGACCAGGGGAAAAGAATCAACGTACGCGGAACAAGACGAAAGAACCAGCCACGTCCCTGGAGGGACGTGGCTCATGCAGGTACGTGCCTGCATACAGAACCCTACAGGATATTGGTGGAGCTGGGGAGGAGGAAAGGACAGATTGCGGGAAGAGAACGAGCAGACCTGAAAATAAGGAAAAAAGATTCCTGTACTCACGGGCTCCACCTTATCACTACTTTGCTACTTTGATACAAAGAAGACCTCACTGAATCACTATTATTTAGTAAGTTGTACTATCCATACAGACATAACAAGGTGACAGTACTATATTTTTCTCTTCTTATTTACCCACATGGGGACTTGTCCCTCTCACTATTTTTCCTTTCCTTCTTAACCCTTCCAACCACACCCCCTCTAATAAATAATGGCAAGAGAAGAGAAAATATAGTCCACTTACCCTTATCTCCGGGTTCTATTTTTGACCACATGGTCCTGCCGACGTTGGAGGAGGTTCAAGAAAATCAAAACCTAGAAAAAAGGAGACACAAAGGATATCAGAACAAAATATAGAAACCCGAGTATAAAGCAAGACAAGAAAGAAGAGCAGTTAAAGCTGGAAATGGACTAAAACCACTTACCTGTACACACTCAGCTTGAATAAAGTCAACATAGTATTAAGTTCTGGCTGAGTCTATTCTTGTACCTACCTGAACAATACCCAAAATAACCCATCATAGTGCATCTCTACATAGGTATGCCACTTACACAGGCAGGAAGGCAAAGAATTGCTGGGGATTCCTACTTCTTTTTTTGCTTTCCACATGTGGTAGGTGCAATTGATTGCACTCATGTGGCACTTCAGCCACCTCACCACAATGCACACATCTTTTGCATCAGACCATTGGCACTTGATCTAAGTGCAGGGTGTGTGTTATGCCAGTAGCTGCTTTACTGATGTGTATGCAGTGTTCCAAGCAGTACACACGATAGACTGTAACATTGCAAGTGTGGTAAGTCATACATATTCCGCAAGTCATCTCTTGCCCTATGGCTGACAGTGGGAGAATTTGGCAACATGTGACTTCTGGGTACATTCTCAAGCACCATACAGGTCTGATATGTAAAAATGTTGTTTTAATATACACAACCACTACAAATGACAAATTGTCATGACAGAAACATGACCACAACAGATATTGCATGTATCATTTCACACATTATGAAATCTACAGATACCAGAGGGACATGTACAAATAATTCATTATTTTCCTCCTGAGGTGATGCTGCATATGAACCATCCCCTCATCTCTCCACACCATACAGAAGTGAAATCACTGTACTCAGTGTAGGTAACCTGCAACCTGGCAAGAAGAGCTGCCTGGCTGCCCAAGGGACTCATCTGACTGATTTCTGTGAAGGACTGCTGCATTGCTGTTGCCCTGCTGCCTTGCTGCTCTCTGGCTGTGTTGAGAAGTGGTCTCCAAGGGCTTGGATAGAGCTTGCCTCCTGTTCCCTGAAGTCTCAGAACCAAAAAAACTTAGGGGGTCATTCCGACCCCGCCCGGCGGCGGGCGCCGCCCACCGGGCAGAAACCGCCCAAACACCGCCCCGCGGTCAAATGACCGCGGGGGACATTACAACTTTCCGGCTGGGCCGGCAGGCGATCTCCAAAAGATCGCCCGCCGGCCCAGCGGGAAAGCCCATGCAAAGAGGAAGCCGGCTCCAAATGGAGCCGGCGGATTTGCAGGGGTGCGACGGGTGCAGTGGCACCCGTCTCGATTTTCAGTGTCTGCAAAGCAGACACTGAAAATCATTATGGGGCCCTGTTAGGGGGCCCCTGCACTGCCCATGCCAGTGGCATGGGCAGTGAAGGGGCCCCCAGGGGCCCCACGACACCCGTTCCCGCCAGCCTCTTCCTGGCGGTGTAAACCGCCAGGAACAGGCTGGCGGGAAGGGGGTCGGAATCCCCATGGCGGCCCTGCATGCAGTGCCGCCATGGAGGATTCCCCCAGCCGGGGGAAATCCGGCGGAAAACCGACGGACCCGGCTGGGCGACCGCGGCTTCACAGCCGCGGTCGGAATACCCGATGAAGCACTGCCAGCCTGTTGGCGGTGCTTCATCCGGCCTCCACCCTGGTGGTCTATGACCGCCAGGGTCGTAATGAGGCCCCTAATCTCTACAATAAGAACTCCCTGTGCTGATAAAATCGATGCAGAGCCTGCCAGAAACGTCACACAGCCTGCATCACAGTGAAAAATTCACTGCAGGCTGAACCGGAATGACGCAGCCCGACTTCGCAAGGAGAAGATCGATGCAGCGCTCAGTGCTCCCAGAGGGTGGGCACAGGATAATTTGTATTGTGTCTGACTTACCCTGACTAGAGTGAGGGTCCTTGCTTGGACGGGGGTAACCTGACTGCCAACCAAAGAGCCCATTTCTAACACATTGTATGTCATGAAAGCTAACAGTAGCTTTGAAATAGAGTAAAGGCTAACATTGTGTCATCTGTCTCACTCGAAATGATACATACATATCCAAGTTGTACTAAATACACACATATGCTCAACAGTAGCATATATGCCATCTCAAAATTAGATGTAGCGGTATTGAGTAAGCACATATGATTTCCAGTGCACAGCACAAATGAAGCAGTCTTGTCATGCAGATAAAGCTCTTGACATGTAGAGTGTCCGTTGTTGCCAAGAAATATAGAAAACATTGAATTGCATCTTTGCAAATGTTATATCGAAGGCCTTGTTTGCATAGGTACAACAAATTTAGCAACTATGGTGTGTTTCACTATGCTACACTACAGATGGCAGTTGATAGTAAGCATACGACTGTTGAGACAGCATATTTGGGTGCATAAAAGGATAAACGTAGATCCACATTTAGGTGTGGAGATATCCATCCTGACTGCGTACTATCTATACTTGTAAAATGACAATGCAAGATAACTATGTTTAAACGTCAGGAACATCACATTGAGCTAATGCTGAAGGTAAGGATGGTAAATACTGATTATTATACTGACCTAAATTGAGAAATGTGCTATTGTTTAATTCATTTTTTGATATTGCAATGACAGTACAACTACTTTTGGCTTTAAACCACATATCATTGATTACTGAGATCAAGGAAGTGAAATGTCAGCACTTGCTTTATGGTGTCCCTCCATTTATTAGAAACTGTACACCAGCTACAAAAGGACCAGGGGCAGACCAGGATGTCCTCAGTTCATCCACGGGCACACCCTCCGGAAACCACCAGCGATGAGGATGAGGGAGACCAAACAACAGGCAGGGGTAGTACACCTTTCTGGACAGAGATGTTTCCATCGACTTCAACAGCCTGGGTGGAGACTGAGGAGACTGAAGGGGAGGGCATTAAGAGGGGCACCACCAGCCAGGGGGATGATGAATGTGAGTGGGTCTCCCTGGCCAACAAGAACTAGAAATGGAGAAGATGCCCCCTGAGCAGACCCCAACACCATCTGGCCCTGCCACTGACACCTCCCTAACATTTGAGTCCCCCTTCCATCAGAGCCTCCAGCTGCACTCCCTGCCACTACTCCCCATCCAAGTGCCTGCTAAGAATAGCTGAGGGAAGCATCTTCCCCAACACCCCAAACCCCTCATGTTCAACCCAAACCCCTCCAAGTGTGGTTGTTCTCGTTGCTCACCCCAGAGAACGATGATGGTAGATGATGATGTCAAGACTGTCTTTCATCTGGGCTTACAGAAGGTTAGAGATGAGATCCGTATGTTGCAAGAGTCACAGTTCAGACTTTTGGAATACATGAATGCCTCCATCACTTCCTTGGGTGTGGCCATACTGTCTGTGTTGTCCCACAGACCCAGCCATAGACTTTTGTTGTGTCCTCAAGTGTGTCTTACCTCTTGTGTTTATCCTGTTACTCCTCATGGTTTTCTCTCAAATGGGGTTTCTGGTCTTGCATCAGACAGCCACAATAAGTCCACAGGTGCAGAGGATCTGGACATAGTGAGGATGGACAGTGACTGTGTTTTTACGTTAAGCAACAAAAAAGGATGATGGACAGGGTGCTGAAACTTTTCAAACACTCACCCCCAGTCACAGATCTGGGTTTAATCCATCTTTCTTTTTCTCACCATGCCACCCCAGTTTGGACCCAGCCATACGCAAATATGCAAATCAATTGTGTCCCTGTTCCCATGGGAACAGTCCAGCCAGAACTTTGCAGTGCTTAGGATTCTGGAACTTAGAGTGTAATAGAATAAATGAAATACATGAGAGTTTAATGCACCATGAATATTTGCACAAACCAGAGATGACTTTCATAGTCACATTTACAATCCATATCAAACATTTTTCTAATTAAGTAATTGTTTAACCACCACATATTACCTGGCACCACAATAAAGTCATCGTTCACAGGCAACCCATGCAGCAGGTGCAGGGTGCATGTTGGAGAGGACATCCTTCTCAAGTGGTGTGAGACAGAGATGGATTCCAGTTTGCCCACCAGGGAGACAGGGCGAGCCATGACCACCTCTATCCTGGTGATCTTCTCATTCACACATCTCCTCTTATCCTGCCACTTCTTTTTGATGTCAGTGATGGTCCAGACATCCTCCCCAAAGCACTGGTTGCCTTAGCCAACTCCTGCCATAGAGCTGTCCTCTGTGTTGTATGGCTGAGGTATAGAGAAAGACCATGTCATTTTTTTGCAGTTCTCTTCTAGATATTTGACTATCATCCTGGTCTCCTCCTCTGTGAAGGTTTTCTTCCTCCTGATATTTAACATGCTGACACTTGGCGGATGGCAAGGCAAGGCACAGAGCAGCAAAATGAAATATGTGTTTGGAAAAATAAGAGCCTTTGATGTGTGCAGTTGTTATGTGGTTTGCAGTGCTTGGGTTGTAGATGTTATTATTTGTCTGCAGGTGTATGTAATTACACTTTCCCTGCAGTGAGTTCAGAGCTTCTGGCCCCAAAGTGGAGATTCTACCCTGAGTGTGGAATCTCCGCCTGAGTGCAAAACCTCAGCAGGCATAGAGATACTACTTGTTAAGTAGTAAAAGTAGTAAAATTAGACTTTGGTCGAAGTTAGACTTTTGGTCTCACGTTACCTTTGTGAATTGGGCCCTTTAGCACTGGTTAGCAGTGGTAAAGTGTACAGAGTCCTAAAAGCGAACAAAAACACTTTTTTTAGAAATAGGAGAGGTGAAGGCAAAATGTTTGGGGGTGACCCTGCAGAGAGGGCCAATCCAATGATATTAAAAAAAATATACATCAGACTCTATGGGCTAGATGTAGGAACATTCTGAATTGTGACCCTCAAATTGCGAGTCAGAGCGACTCGCAATTTGCGAGTCGCAATTCAGAATGTTGGATGGTGTCCCTGATACCATTTGCGATTCGCAAGGGGGTCGCAAAGGCCCACCTCATGAATATTCTAGAGGTGGGTTGCAATTTGCAACCCCCTTGCGAATGGCGGCCCTCACAGGGATGGTGGCCTGCTGCGGACAGCAGACCACCATGTCTGTGACTGCTTTTTAATAAAGCAGTTTTTTTTGTAATGCAGCCCGTTTTCCTTAAACGTTTCATTTTTTCAGAGCAAGCAGTGGTCCATAGGACCACTGCCTGCTCTAAAACAATGTTTGCAGTGCCATTCTCAACGGGGAATGGGTTACCACCCATTTCAAAAGGGTGCAAACTGCGATTGGTTTGCAACCGTGTTTGCGGTCACAAAGCAATCCTGCATTGCACTGCGACTCGCAATTAGGAAGGGAACATCCCTTCCTCTTTGCGATTCGCAAACCCGTTTTGCGATTCGGTAACCAGGTTACCAAATCACAAAATGAGGTTTGTGCATTGCAAAGTGCTTTTTGCACAGTACAAACAGTGAAATCCGCTGTTTGCGATGTGCAAAATGTTTTGTACATATGGCCCTATGAGTCTACAGTACACTGACATTGTGGGCTGCATTATGATTTCTATTCCAGTACTCATTAGACTGCTCAAATAGACTGATTGGTACTGCCTCAAAACTTTAATCCAACGCTCACAATTATTCTATAAATAAAAATATTGAACAAGCAACTGTTCTCAAAGAGTTTGTTTCCAAAATATATTGAAGTAAGGATATTATGAAAGATGAAAAGAGGTTAACAGTTTAAGACTAAGGGCATAAAGGTATGATGTTGGTCTTGGATGAGCAAAAAGAGGTATCGGAAATATGAAGGGCTCCATGAGACTTCCCACACAACGAGAATGGTAAACTGGAATGAACATATATAAGAAAGCTAGAAAGCTGAAAAAGTAACATATGACGTTAGGGGTCTTCCCTCAAGTTTCACACAGTGTGAGGGTGCTGGATGGAGCCTTCAGGGCTGGGACATATGAATACAGGGGTGGCCACTCCAATTAATATATCACCACTTTATGTCTGATGATGATATTGGGGCAAGAGGTGTAGTTGATCTTCCCCGGCAATTTCCCAGCCTCCTATGCAAATCTAAATGTCTGTGACTACTGTATGACAGTGTAGGAAAGTACCATCTTGCCTGGCATGTTACCCCCATAGTTCACTGTATATATGTTGTTGTTTTAGTCTATGTGTCACTGGGACCCCGCCAGGCAGGGCCCCAGTGCTCATAAGTGTGCCCTGTATGTGTTCCCTGTGTGATGACTAACTGTCACACTGAGGCTCTGCTAACCAGAACCTCAGTGGTTATGCTCTCTCTGCTGTTTTCTAAATTGTCACTAACAGGCTAGTGACCAATTTCACAAATTCACATTGGCATACTGGAACATCCTTATAATTCCCTAGTATATGGTACTGAGGTACCCAGGGTATTGGGGTTCCAGGAGATCCCTATGGGCTGCAGCATTTCTTTTGCAACCCATATGGAGATCTGACAATTCTTACACAGGCCTGCCACTGCAGCCTGATTGAAATAACAACCACGTTATTTCACAACCATTCACCACTGCACATAAGTAACTTATAAGTCACCTATATGTCTAACCTTCACCTGGTGAAGGTTGGGTGCAAAGTTAATTAGTGTGTGGGCACCCTGGCACTAGCCAAGGTGCCCCCACATTGTTCAGGGCAAATTCCCCGGACTTTGTGAGTGCGGGGACACCATTACAGGCGTGCACTGTACATAGGTCACTACCTATGTACGGCGTCACAATGGTAACTCCGAACATGGCCATGTAATATGTCTAGGATCATAGAATTGTCCCCCCAATGACAATTCCATGATCCCCCAGGTCTCTAGCACACAGAACCCGGGTACTGCCAAACTGCCTTTCCGGGGTTTTCACTGCAGCTGCTGCTGCTGCCAACCCCTCAGACAGGTTTCTGCCCTCCTGGGGTCCAGCGAGGCCTGGCCCAGGAAGGCAGAACAAAGGACTTCCTCAGAGAGAGGGTCTTACACCCTCTCCCTTTGGAAATATGTGGCAGGGCTGGGGAGGAGTAGCCTCCCCCAGCCTCTGGAAATGCTTTGATGGGCACAGATGGTGACCATCTCTGCATAAGCCAGTCTACACCGGTTCAGGGATCCCCCAACCCTGCTCTGGCGCGAAACTGGACAAAGGAAAGGGGAGTGACCACTCCTCTGACCTGCACCTCCCAGGGGAGGTCCCCAGAGCTCCGCCACCGTGCCCCAAACCTCTACCAAATTGGATTCAGAGGTGTGCTGGTACACTGGACTGCTCTGAGTGGCCAGTGCCAGCAGGTGACGTCAGAGACTCCTTCTGATAGTCTCTTACCTTTCTTACTAGCCTATCCTCCTTCCTAGGTAGCCAAACCTCCTTTTCTGGCTATTTAGGGTCTCTGCTTTGGGGAATTCTTCAGATACCTAATGCAAGAGCTCACCAGAGTTCCTCTGCATCTCCCTCTTCACCTTCTGCCAAAGGATCGACCGCTGACTGATCAGGATGCCTGCAAAACCGCAACAAAGTAGCAAAGACGACTACTGCAACCTTGTATCGCTTCATCCTGCCAGCTTTCTCGCCTGTTTCCTGGTGGTGCATGCTCTGGGGGTAGCCTGCCACCTTCTTGCACCAGGAGCTGTGAAGAAATGTCCTGTGGGTCGACGGAATCTTCCCCCTGCAACCGCAGGCAACAAAAGACTGCATCACCGGTCCTCTGGGTCCCCTCTCAGCACGATGAGCGTGGTCCCTGGAACTCAGCAACTCTGTCCAAGTGACTCCCACAGTCAAGTGACTCTTCAGTCCAAGTTTGGTGGAGGTAAGTCCTTGCCTGCCCACGCTAGACTGCATTGCTGGGTACCGCATGATTTGCAGCTACTCTGGCTCCTGTGCCCTCTTCCAGGATTTCCTTTGTGCACAGCCAAGTCTGGGTCCCCGATACTCTAACCTGCAGTGCACAACCTTCTGAGTTGTCCTCCGGCGTCGTGGGACTCCCTTTTCTGACTTCGGTTGGGTTCCGATTCACTCCTCATCTAAGTGCCTGTTCTGGTACTTCTGCGGGTGCTGTCTGCTTCTGTGAGGGCTCCCTGACTTGCTGGGCACCCCCTCTGCCGCCTCATCCAAGTGGCGACATCCTGGTCCCTTCTGGGCCACAGCAGCATCCAAAAACCCTAACAGTGACCCTTGCAGCTAGCAAGGCTTGTTTGCGGTCTTTCTGCATGGGAATACCTCTGCAAGCTTCGTCACGATGTGCGACATCCATCCTCCAAAGGGGAAGTTCCTAGTCCTCTTGGTTCTTGCAGAACACCAAGCTTCTTCCACCCAGTGGCAGCTTCCTTGCATCCTCAGCTGGCATTTCCTGGGCATCTGCCCACTCTTGACACTGTTGCGACTCTTGGACTTGGTCCCCTTGTCTTACAGGTACTCAGGTCTGGAAATCCACTGTTGTTGCATTGCTGGTGTTGGTCTTCCCTGCAGAATCCCCCTATCACGACTTCTGTGCTCTCTGGGGGTTGGAGGTGCACTTTACACCTACCTTACAGGGTCTTGGGGTGGGCTATTTTTATAACCCTCACTGTTTTCTTACAGTCCCAGCGACCCTCTACAAGCTCACATAGGTTTGGGGTCCATTCGTGGTTAGCATTCCACTTTTGGAGTATATGGTTTCTGTTGCCCCTATACCTATGTGCTCCTATTGCAATCTATTGTAACCTTGCACTGCTTGCATTACTTCCTTTTGCTATTACCGCATATTTGTGGTATTGTGTACATATATCTTGTGTATATTTGGCATCCTCATACTGAGGGTACTCACTGAGATACTTTTGGCATATGGTCATAAAAATAAAGTACCTTTATTTTTAGTATATCTGTGTATTGTGTTTTCTTATGATATTGTGCATATGACACTAGTAGTATAGTAGGAGCTTTACATGTCTCCTAGTTCAGCCAAAGCTGCTCTGCTATAGCTACCTTCTATCAACTTAAGCTGCTAGAAACACCTCTTCCACACTAATAAGGGATAACTGGACCTGGTACAGAGTGTAAGTACCCCTTGGTACCCACCACAAGCCAGGCCAGCCTCCTACATTGGTTGTGCAGCGGTGGGATAAGTACTTGTAACTACTTACCACTTTGTCATTGTGTACTTTTTATAAGAGAATAATATACAATACAAGTTCAGTGTATGTACACCTAACCAAAAAGTTTTGCTTTTCTTCTCTTACACTATCTGCTAAGTGCTGAAAAGTACTTCTAAATTTTCTAAAAGTTTCAAAAAGTTTCAAAAAGCTTTTTTCCTGTTCTTTAAAAAGTCCTGAAACCTATTCTCTCTTCTCACTGTCCCTAAACCTTCTTCTATCATGTCTGATGTAGGAATTTCTCTTAAAATGGTCAATACAATATATGACAATCTTAACTTTAAGAGCCTAAGGAGTCTCTGCATTGACAGAGGTTTAGTGGTAGGAAAGAACCCTTCTAGAGAATTTCTGTTTAACATGCTCATTGAGAATGATAAGTCCCTAGCTGGCACTTCAATTGAGAAGTTAGGAGATAGCTCACACTCTGACTCAGGGGAGCCCCTTGAGGAACGTGTACAGGGTTCTCTTCCAGATCTGCCCCCCAGTAGACCTCATAGCAATCCTGGTAGTAATAGAAGCTCTCATCATAGTAGGGATGTTTTTGTTCCTGAAGGCCAAGTTGTTAGAGTGCAAGCTGTTAGGGGCAGGTCTTCCTCTGTTGAATCCAATATATCTTCTGTGTCCAAGCATTCCCAACCCACCCACCCTGAAGACAAATTGTTAGAAAGGGAACTCAGCAAGTTGAGAGTGGAAGAGACCAGACTGAAGCTTAAACAGCAACAGCTGGCTCTATAAAGGGAATCCCTAGATCTGGAGAAGGAGAGACAGAGGTTGGGGTTTGGACCCCATGGTGGCAGCAGCAGTATTCCTGATAGCAATCCTGGGAGAGAGCATGATTCCAGGAATCTGCACAAGATTGTTCCCCCTTACAAGGAGGGGGATGACATTAACAAGTGGTTTGCTGCACTTGAGAGGACCTGTATGGTACGGGGGTCCCTCAAAGGCAGTGGCCTGCTATCCTATGGCTATCTTTCAATGGAAACGGTAGGGATAGGCTCCTTACTGTTAGAGAAAGTGATGCCAATAATTTTGCAGTTTTGAAGGATGCACTCTTGGATGGATTTGGCTTAACCACTGAACAATACAGGATTAAGTTCAGAGAAACCAGAAAAGAGTCCTCACAAGACTGGGTAGACTTTGTTGACTATTCAGTGAAGGCCTTGGAGGGGTGGTTACATGGCAGTAAAGTTTCCGACTATGAAAGCCTGTACAATCTAATTCTGAGAGAGCATATTCTGAATAACTGTGTGTCTGACTTGTTACACCAATATCTAGTGGACTCAGTTCTGACCTCTATCCCAAGAATTGGGAAAGAAGGCAGACAAATGGGTCAGAACAAGAGTGACCAGAAAAGTTCATACAGGGGGTGACAAGGATGGCAAGAAGAAGGATGGAAAGTCTTCTGACAAGGGTGGGGACACATCTAAAAATGAGTCTTCATCAGGCCCACAAAAACACTCTGGTGGTGGTGTTGGGTCCAAATCCTTTTCTAATCAAGTAAAAAAGCCTTGGTGTTAAAGTAAAAGGCCATTGGACAACTGATGCCAGTTGTCCAAAGAAAAACACCAAACCTCCCACTACCACAACCCTTACTGCAACCTCTAGTGCCCCTAGTAATAGCAGTGGTGGTGGGAGCAAAGCTACTAATAGCCAATCCAAGGGAGTAGCTGGGCTCACATTTGGTAATTTAGTTGGGGTTGGTCTTGTTAAGGAGACCACAGAGGCTGTGTTAGTCTCTGAAGGTGCCCTTGATTTGGCCACCTTGGTTGCTTGTCCCCTTAATATGGATAAGTACAAGCAACTTCCCCTAATAAATGGTGTTGAGGTTCAGGCCTACAGGGACACAGTTGCCAGTGTTACCATGGTAATAGAGAAACTGGTACACCCTGAACAACACCTACTTGGTCACCAGTACCAAGTGACAGACGCTCATAACAACTTTCTTAGCCACCCCATGGCTGTTGTGAATCTCAACTGGGGGGGGTTACCGGTCCAAAGAAAGTTGTGGTTGCTTCAGATTTACCTGTAGACTGTCTACTAGGAAATGATTTAGAGACATCAGCTTGGGCAGAAGTGGAGTTGGAGGCTCATGCAGCAATGCTGGGCATTCCTGTGCATATTTTTGCTTTGACAAGGGCTCAGGCCAAAAAGCAAAAAGGACAGGGTGACTTGGATCCTGGAACAATGGACCAAGTGCTCCCTAAAGCTGGGGGTAGCAAGGGTAAATCCCTACCCACTATCCCTCCCTCTACAGATGATTCTCCTTCTGAGGAAGAAGAATTTCCTCCCTGTGCAAAACCTTCACCAGATGAGCTGGCAGCAGACGCTGCTGAGCTTTTGGGTGTAAGGGGGCCTGCCAGGGAAGAGCTGAGTGTGGCACAGCAACACTGTCCCACATTAGAGGGTCTCAGACAGCAAGATGTCAAACAGCAAAATGGGGATGTCAGTGACTCATATAGAGCTTACTGGGAGGACAACCTCTTGTACACAGAGGCAAGGGATCCAAAACCTGGAGCAACCAGGAGATTGGTCATTCCCCTGCAGTACAGAGAGTTCCTCCTAACTCTGGCACACGACATTCCTTTGGCTGGACATTTGGGTCAGATTAAAACATGGATGTCAGAGGACACAAAGGATTTTTGTAAGTCTTGCGTGACCTGCCAAGCCAGTGGCAAGACTGGTGGCACTCCAAAGGCTCCCCTTATTCCACTGCCTGTGGTTGGGGTTCCCTTTGAAAGGGTAGGGGTTGGCATAGTTGGCCCCCTTGACCCTCCTACTGCTTCAGGCAATAGGTTTATCTTGGTGGTATTGGACCATGCCATAAGATATCCTGAAGCAATTCCTCTAAGGACCACTACAGCACCTGCAGTGGCAAAAGCCCTCCTGGGAATCTTTTCCAGGGTGGGTTTCCCAAAAGAGGTTGTATCAGACAGGGGTAGCAACTTTATGTCTGCATACTCGAAGGCCATGTGGAAGGAATGTGGTGTAACATACAAATTCACCACACCTTATCATCTACAAACAAATGGACTGGTAGAGAGGTTTAATAAAAGTCTCAAAGGAATGATAATGGGACTCCCTGAAAAACTCAGGAGGAGATGGGATGTCCTGTTACCTTGCCTCCTTTTTGCTTACAGGGAGGTACCCCAGAACTCCTCTTTGGGCACCCTGTAAGAGGTCCCCTAACACTTGTGAAGGAGGGTTGGGAACAACCTTTAAAAGCTCCCAAGCAAGACATAGTGGACTATGGGCCTGATTACAACTTTGGAGGACGGTGTTAAACCGTCCCAAAAGTGGAAGATATACCACCTACCGTATTACGAGTCCATTATATCCTATGGAACTCGTAATACGGTAGGTGGTATATCCGCCACTTTTGGGACGGTTTAACACCGTCCTCCAAAGTTGTAATCAGGCCCTATGTACTCGGCCTAAGATCCAGAATGGCTGAGTAAATGAAAAAGGCCAGTAAAAACCTTCAGGCCAGCCAAGAGCTCCAAAAGCAATGGCATGACCAGAAGGCTGCTCTGATTCAGCACCAACCAGGACAGAAGGTGTGGGTATTGGAGCCTGTTGCCCCAAGAGCACTCCAAGACACATGGAGTGGACCCCATCTCATTGTTGAAAAGAAGGGCGAGGTCACCTACTTGGTTGACCTGGGCACTGCCAGGAGTCCCCTTAGGGTGCTACATGTCAATCGCCTAAAACCCTACTATGACAGGGCTGATCTCACCCTGCTCATGGCAACAGATGAAGGACAGGAAGAAGAGAGTGACCCTCTCCCTGATCTCTTCTCTTCCACAGAAGAGGATGCTCTAGTGGAAGGTGTAGTTTTGGCAGACTGTCTTACTGCTGAGCAGAAAGACAACTGCATAAATCTCTTAGGTCAGTTTTCTGAACTCTTTTCAACTGTGCCAGGCACCACATCTTGGTGTGAACACACAATTGATACTGGAGACAGCATGCCTGTCAAAAGTAAAATCTATTGGCAGCCTGACCATGTCACGGACTGCATAAAGCAAGAAGCTCAGAAAATGCTTGAACTAGGAGTGGTTGAACACTATGAAAGCGCATGGGCCTCTCCTGTGGTGCTTGTACCAAAGCCTCACTCAAAAGATGGAAAAAGGGAGATGAGGTTTTGTGTAGATTACAGAGGTCTCAACCAGGTAACAAAAACTGATGCTCACCCTATTGTTGAAGTAAGGCTCAGCAAGGCCTACTAGTGCAAGGGGTTCACCTTTCTCTGCACAAAGTCCTGAGACCATGTAGGAAGAAGTTGGCACAGAAACTGAAATAAAAGACAAAGTCGGTGATTCTAACCGCGGCGGGCGGCGCTCGCCGCCCGCCATGCGGTTACCGCCAAATGACCGCACCGCGGTCACAAGACCGCGGCGGCCATTCTGGCTTTCCCGCTGTGCTGGCGGGTGACCGCCAAAAGGCCGCCCGCCAGCACAGCGGGAAAGACCCAGCAACGATGAAGCCGGCTCCGAATGGAGCCGGCGGAGTTGCTGGAGTGCGACGGGTGCAGTAGCACCCGTCGCGAATTTCAGTGTCTGCTAGGCAGACACTGAAATTCTTTTTGGGGCCCCCAGGGGCCCCGCGGCACCCCCTACCACCATCCTGTTCCTGGCGGGAGACCCGCCAGGAACAGGATGGCGGAAGGGGGTGTCAGAATCCCCATGGCGGCGGAACGCGCTCCGCCGCCATGGAGGATTCTCAAGGGCAGCGGAAAGTCGGCGGTACACCGCCGACTTTCCGTTTCTGGCCGCGGCTGAACCGCCGCGGTCAGAATGCCCAGCGGTGCACCGCCAGCCTGTTGGCGGTGCTACCGCGGTCATTCGCCCTGGCGGTTTTTACCGCCAGGGTTAGAATGACCCCCAAAGTTTATTAAACCTCATGAGGTGGTACTACAGTTCAAAGAGCACCCTTCGGTAATGTTTGAAGTAGCACACTGAACTGAGAGAGCATGGTCCTTTTATACCCAGGCAGGGGCTAAAAGGAGGTGGTACAATTATAGAAGCAAGACTTGCATACATGTAAGGTCATGTGGAAATGCACAGTCGACAGGTAGGAGGGGCTGACAGTTTTCAAGGACTAACAGCTGCAGACCTTACTTGAGCATGTGCGAAAGTGGGAGATGCTAAATATAACTTGTCACTAGGCAGATTTTCAAGAGTAGTTAACAGAAAGGTAGGACAGAGCACATGGTGAGCACGTGGCAGCATGTGGCAGAGAAAATGGCTGCCATGAATACAAAATGGATTCCGCAAAATGTTCACAATAGTTACTAAATACAAGATGTCTTCTGCTAATGCTTAATCTAATCGCTGCTAAACTACAACAGGCGACCCTTTCAGCATTAGCTGAAGACATTCGTCTTTCTAGGATAATCTAAATATTCATCTTGTATATTTATGCTCATCATTTCAGTTATTTCCTTATTTAACATATGTTGTGCTTTCATTTCTGTAATATTTCTTTTGGTAGGCATACAAGCAGTAATACACATGGAGCAGAACATTGGACCACACTGAATACAGATACAGCATGTGAAAAATATTGCAGTCATTACACACAGGATACTCAGTAGTTTCCAGCCCCAGGCGGAAACAAGAGCCCAAAACTATCCAGAAAAAGTCCAAGTACTAGTCTCTGTGTGGATTTCTGCAGCAATTTTATGCAATTTAGATATTGCATCATATACTGAAGGTGAGTGATCGGGAATAAAAACACAGCTACTACTACCAATGATGCCACATGCACCACGTTGGTCAGCTAATATCACATCTAGTACCATATGATTTTGGAGCGCTACAATCCTCGCAATTTGGAGCTCCTCAATAATATTCCCAATGCCAGAGCTGCCTGATTGGTAACAGCTTCCACAACCCTAGTCAATCATCTCACTTTCCTACTGTTTAACGCAGCACCCACAAAGGGAAATATCCCTAAATTAAAATTCAACATATTGTTGCAGGCTAGTGTCCGTTTGTTCTACCTCATTTGTACTTATTGCCCTTTTATATCTATTTTTAACGATGTCATTGAACAGTTTAAAATCTCGGTGATATGATGCAGGGGCCAAAAACACAGGGGGTAATAGAAAAGATACATAACACACACCTGACCACCCAACAGGTAGTTGGTAATATCCATAGTTACCACAAACAAAATATGTATTATGTGAAGCTGTAAAACTACTCAAACCCTACTGGAATTCGCCCAATGCTACGTATACATAAATCTGCTTTTGTTTTTGTAACAGAAATCACAAATTGTTCTTTCTTGTCAGAGTCTCTTATATTTGTGAAGACATATGGTATTGAAACATTGTCCGGTTGATACTCTTCCCATTCCCATTTAGTTCCTTTGGCTTGGGGATACCCATCTTTGTCTTGGTAGCATACTTTATTAAGACGAAAAATAAGTTCGCCCTCTGTACGTTTTCCAGATGCAAACAAAAGTGTGTACCAAGCTTGACAAGAAACATTGTGTGAAAAAGGAAGAGGAATGAAAGGTGTTCCTCCTTTCTTTTGATGCGCAGGTATCATTCCACATACCCAACAGTTAGTAGTATTTGTAGCATTATGAGTATGATGCAACATCTGAATAAAAGTATTATTGAAGTACGATTGAAGGTGCTTCTGCTCCTGATAGGGAAGCATAAAGTAATAGTGATCCTCTGGTGCTGGAGTAGTGGCAACAAAAAACTCACGAGCAGGAGCCTTCTTTTCAACAAACCAAGTGATTATTGCTGTAACCACCATAACAACAACAAACCCTATAGTACTAATGATCAGTTTGTTATTCATTTTAGCAACAGTGATAGTCAACCCTTTCAGAAATTAATTAAAAACAATCGTTGGGGCTCTTATCCCTGGGCAGCCGCTGATTTCTTCCCCACGGGCCAAGACGGGTGTCACTACTCTAATGCATGGCTGATCCCCCCCTTACCACATTGGCTCTCCGTTTCACTAACCCAGGGCGGTAACTCAACGAGTTTTTTTCAAAAAATGTTCAGATTCTTTCCTTGGTCTCAAATTATATTGCAACACTCCAGAAGTCGTATGGTCCGGGAAGACCTCTGCAGATTCGTCATGTGATATAGCACGGCCTTTGTCCGTAGTCAAAATCTCTCGATGATCGGTCAGCACAGCAGGTTCCACCAAGGTAGGTTGGTGGAACCAACCAACCTTGCAAGTTCACTCTCTTGCAGTGAGTACTATGGACCCAATTCTTTTGGTTCGTCACTCGAACTGCTGTCCTTGTCGCAAGGAGCACCTATTCTGGGCCTTGCCACCTTGGTTCCAAGCTGCTTGATCTTTCAAAGGACTTAATCATCACCTGGTCACCAGGTCGGAGTTCATGTCCTTCACCTGTAGATCTGTCAGGAAGTGCTTCTCGAACCTGTTGAGGAATAGAAACCAAATTGTCGGTTAACTGTGCCAAATAATCATTCATCAAGACACAAGGCACATCATATACAGAATTTGGCTTAGGAACTCCCCAAATATTCATTGGCCTCCCGAAAACCACTTCATATGGGCTAAGGCAGAGTCGAGAGTGTGGCACTGACCTAATAGACAATAATGCCAATGGTAATGCATCCAGCCAAGTTAAGGATGTGGAAGCCTGTATCTTCGCTAACTTCAGCTTCAAAGTAGCATTATACCTTTCCACCAACCCTGCTGATTGTGGGTGGAAAACCGCATGGAACTTCTGTTTGATCCCTAATCCTTTCAGGACATACTTAATCACTTCCCCAACAAAATGAGGTCCGTTATCATTCCATAAAAGTCTGCAAACACCAAACCTAGGGAAAAATTCTTTCAAAAGCACCTTCGCTGTGGTAATGGCAGTATTATCCTTTGTGGGGTACGCCTCTATCCATTTACTGAAGGCACATACCACCACCAAGACATACTTTAAATTGTTGCAGCGTTCAAGCTGAATATAATCCATTTGTAGAACTTCAAAAGGTGCAGTTGGTGTAGCAAACCCTCCCACAGGAGTATGTGTCCCTTTTCCAGGATTGTATTGTAAACAGATCAAACAAGACTATACTACTCTCTTAGCTGTACTGGAAATTTCTGGATGCTCCCAAACTTGCGTAAGCAACTTTGTTATTGTTGAAGCTCCAACATGTGCCAGCCCATGTGCCATCTTAACCATAGGTTGTATAAAAGCTATAGGCAATTTCCATTTAGCCATCTGCTTATTCCGCCAACAGCCCTCATCATTGAATTCTCCATCTTCAGACCATTGCTCACGTTCTTTCACAGAAGCAGATTTCTGTATATCTAATACGTCTTGTCTAGCATTATGCCAACGTTCAGCTTGTGACTTCACTACATACATAGAAGTAGTACTTCGCTGCATCGCAGTCTCACGTGCTACGCGGTCTGAAAGAGCATTACCTTGCCCTAGCTTATCGGTCACTTTCTTGTGTGCACTACATTTCACAATAGCTAGTTTATTTGGATATGTCAATGCAGTCAAGAGGTTATGCACTAATTCTCCGTGCATTATCTGCATCCCGTGGGATGTGAGAAAGCCTCTCTCCTTCCAAAGCAAACCAAAATCATGAGCCACTCCAAAAGCATAGCGGCTGTCTGTATAAATGTTCACACATAAGTCAGTACTAAGCTCACATGCTTGTGTCAAAGCTATTAGTTCAGCTGCCTGAGCTGACTTCTGTGGTATACGAGCTGTCTCCACTACCGTGTGTATTGTGGTGATTGCATATGCAGCTGAGGTCGTACCATCTGGTAACTTCAAACAAGACCCATCAACCCACAGTTCCCCGTCTACATCTAGAAGGGGCATATCTTGTAAATCAATACAACACTTTGTCTGTTCTTCGGTAAGGAATATACAATCATGTGTTTCTTGTGACTGAGGCTGAGTCACCGGATATGGCAACAAAATGGCTGGATTTAGTGTTGCACATCTCTTCAGTGTAATGTGAGGAGCCAGCGATATCAACTCATATCCTGTTATGCGAGCGCTAGTAAAATGTTGTGTCTTTGTTTGATTTAAAAGAGCATCAACCGCATGGGGTACTAACACCAACAGCTTATGTGACAAAACTATCCCTTCACTCTGACGTATTGACACAGCTGTTGTGGCAACTGAACGAAAACACCCAGGCAATGCTCGAGCGACAGGGTCAAGTACTGCTGAATAATATGCACAGGGATGCTGCTTATCGCCATGTGCCTGTACTAAAACTGACAATGCACATCCATCTTTCTCATGTACGTAAAGTGCAAAAGACTTCATGTAATCTGGAGTACCTAACACTGGTGCTGAACAAAGGGCTTGTCGCAGCTGCTGGAAAGCAGTCTCACATTCATCTGTCCATGGGAGGGGCATTGGAGTATCTTTAGTCAAAAGTGCTAGCAAAGGTTTGGCAATGTGTGAAAACCCTAATATCCATTGCCTACAAAAAGAAGTAAGACCAAGGAATGCACGAACATCTTTCTGAGTAGAGGGTACTGGTGTGTCTAAAATTGCTTGAATACGATCTGATGTAAGTGCACGGCCCTCCTTAGACAAAAAGTGACCTAAATAGGTTACCTTTGGTCTACAATATTGCAATTTCTTTCGTGACACTTTATGATGGTGTGAAGCAAGAAAAGAAAGTAAGGACAAAGTGTACTTTTCACATTGCTCAGGGTTATCTATTGCCAACAAAATATCATCGACATATTGTATGAGAGCCGCACCTTCAGGCAAAACAAAAGAATCAAGTTGTCGTTTTAACGCTGGACTATAAATATTTGGACTCTCAGTATAGCCTTGAGGAACTCTGCAAAATCTATATGATCGTTTATTCAAAGTAAAACCAAACAAATATCGGCTGTCAGGATGAATAGGGATTGAAAAGAAAGCATTATTCAAATCTATCACAGAGAACGTAGTTGCTGTCGGGGGAACCAAAGTAAGAAGTGTTGTGATGTCAGATACCACAGGATATTGTGGTATCACAATCTTATTGACTTCTCGTAAATGAATAATGAATCGGTAAATCCTGGTATCAGTATCCTTTTTCAGAATAGGAAGAATCGGACTGTTACAAACATTATACAGAACTTTCTCAACAACTCCAACTGCAATAAGATCATGCACAATTCGTGTGAGTGCTTCTTCGCCCTCCTGTGAAATTTTGTATTGAGGCAAACGTGGCAATACAGCTCCCTCCTTGACACTAATATATAACGGTGGAATAATCATTTGTCCCACATCAGTATCTGAAGTAGCCTACAAAGTACTAGGGAGTGAAGCTAATGCAATATCCTCTTTAACAAGACAAACTCTTTCCATCACAGGATGATTATCATTTAAAATAACACGCACCCCTTCAGGAGAGCATCGTATTGTAGCCCTGAAATACTTGAGCATATCAAGACCCACAATATTGTCTGGTGTATTTGGAGAAAGCAAAAATGGACATGGAGCAGTAAATTTATCAACATAGAATGCAAGTGGTTGTGACAATGGGCTAGGGGAAGGTGTTCCATCGAAACCTATCGATGTAATGGTTAAGCCAGACAGGGGAGCCCTTGGAATCAATTGTTTAGACACGGCGCTACGAGTAGCTCCTGTATCAACCAGAAACTGATCAGTAGAACCCAAAACATGTGCTGTAACATAGGGACCCCTCTGATCTACTAGAACTTCAACTGATTTCTTACCCCATCCTGGGCAATCCTATGCATAAGCAGAATCTTGGAAATCAGGCTGCACATGGTTAGACATCTGGTATTGGTTCCGTCTATCAAAAGTGTTAAACCCATCCTGCCCTCGTACATTAGCATCAACCTTAGCATGATCATTCGTGCTTCTTCTAGGTCCTGAATATCCTGAGCAATTTCTCATTTGTCCCCGACCACATGAACACTGCTGAACACGTAGTGCTGGACAATCGGCAGCCCAATGCCCAAATTTCTTACAATACGCACACTGACAAATTTGAACGAGTGTAAGAAGAACCATAAGATCCACGTCCACCTCTATCACTACCTCTAAAAGGCAGACCATAAGCTTGAGCCAACATAACCTTCGTCTTTAATTCTTTAATCTTTTTATCCCGCTACCTTTTGCTTCTAATTCCTGACGTTCATAATACTGAGCCATAGTCAAAAGAGAAACCGGAGTAGAGGTAGTCCATGAACTTTCACTAGCTTTTAAACGACTAGCTATTCCTGGTAACAGATTTGTGACATATTTATAGTCAAACAAATGTCTGCCCGTATCATCTGACAATAACTGGCCGCTAAAATCATGAAATGCTTCTTCAAAGCGTGTAAAGAAATCAGAGACCGATTCATCTGCCTTTTGCTTACAAGACGCTAAAACAGTCCAATCTATCCTTTTAGGGGGAATAATCGTTTTTAACTTAACTAATATGGTTGCAGGAAGATCTAGAATCAACCTATATGGTTTTTTCGCAGGTTCCCTATCCCCGTCCATCTGTTCTCTGTTCTAATTCTTTCCAAGATGCCCCAAAAACTGCACGATCATCAATTTTACGAACAGTACTCCACATATCTGGCGGTAATATCATTTCGAAAAATAAATCAATGTCAGCCAAAGTCATAGTACAAGAACTAATTGCTCCCTCAACTTCCTCATAAAAGGCGGCTGGATTTTTCCGCGGGTCAGGTAATGCTGTTTTAAGTGCAATTACATCTGCCCTATTCCAAGGAGTATACACTCAATTATAAATAAAATAACCCTTAGCATCAACAGAAGTGTTATCATCACTTGTACCCAATCCTTTAGGAGGAACATACAAAGGCGCGGCCTCCCGCATTGGTTTCACGTGAACTATCATAGTCTTATCGGTTTCGAAGATGGAAGCTTGCACCCCACCGGTCTGAGATGTCCGTTCAACTACGTCCACAGCCCTTTTCTCCTCTTGCAAATGGACTGCTGCAACACATAATTTCACCAAACACCTGATTGCATCAGCCACCTGGGAGAAAACAAAAAGAACAACACGCATTTGCTTATGATCAGCTGCTACATCATCGGGCTCTAACTCATCAGAATATTTCCGATATAGTTCAATAACTTCTGAGCCAAATGCCTCAGTAAAATCTAGCTGCTCCTTTTCCGTCCACTCTTTCATGTTGTCTAAAAGTTCAGAAGCAGAGACAACGCTACGAATTGTTTTACGAGCAATAGATCTAAGCTCAGACGCACGGTCAGCAGGCAACATAGAGCGACTGTCTTGCATCTTCTGTTGCTCCGAACTGGAGACCTTAGCTAACTCATGAAGGGCAGAAGGAACGACATACGGAGGGGGAGGGCGATCTAGTAACAATAAATCATCATGTGGTTTATTAAGGATAGGATAGAGAGGTTGCCTAACGGTGTATTGGCCAGTTACCTGTAATTTACGTTCTTTCTCTTCTAGATCCTTTAAGTCATTTATTTCTTTCTTTCTCATTTCCAATGCTTCCACATATACATTCTTCCGCTGCTCTTTCTCAAGCAAGGCTTGCTCACGCTTCACTCGTCCACGCACTTCTTTCTCCCACATTCGTACACAGTCAAACATATCTTGCCTAGACTTTCGCTTACACATATATTGTTCTGCATACTCAATCTTCCCAAATCAAATGACCCATGCATAGGCCAACGTAACTCAGGATCCGCACGAGTGTATTTATTCCATAATGTGCTGTACATTATAGAAGAAAGACCATGTTTAACATACATATCTCTATTGGGCGTCCCCTCTGGGGGTGCCGGTTGCGATTCTTCCAGTCTCAAATTGGTACCATTACAAAAGCAACACATCCTACGAAGTGCGCTAAAAACAGGCATGCCAAAAATAGTGCAGAATATGCAATATTATAATCAAAGTAGCACTTAAGGTGCCGTTCAAATCAAAATTAAATCAGAGAAAATTCTCCTCATTACCTGCCTATATAAATTGCAATTTATATATCAATTCAAAGGACGCAAATTGACTAGTCACCCAAAACACGAGAGCCACAGTAAGTAGTGCTAAACTACATTACCAAACAAAGGCATCAAAACCCACAGCAAGTGCAGTAAAACGGCTCTTACCAATCACAGGGTGTCCAGGTTCCAACTGCCAAGTTCTAAAATCGACCAAATGGTCTCTGCATGACGAATGAACAAAAAGAATCTCAGTCGAGGACCGGCGCCACCTGAATGGTCAAATCAGAAAGAAGGGAAAACCGCTGTGGTTGCCAAGACTCGGGTCTCCTCAGGCACTGATCGTCAGCGGCGAGATCCCAATCCTTCGTCACGACCAATCCATTGGGCGTCCGAGTTGCCGATGAGTCCCTGTTCGGGCACCAATTTGTTGAAGTAAGCCTCAGCAAGGCCTACTAGTGCAAGGGGTTCACCTTTCTCTGCACAAAGTCCTCAGACCATGTAGGAAGAAGTTGGCACAGAAACTGAAATAAAAGACAAAGGGGGTCATTCTGACCCTGGCGGCCGGTGGCCGCCAGGGCCACCGACCACGGGAGCACCGCCAACAGGCTGGCGGTGCTCCCACGAGCATTCTGACCGCGGCGGTTCAGCCGCGGTCAGAAGCGGAAAGTCGGCGGTCTCCCGCCGACTTTCCGCTGCTCGGGGGAATCCTCCATGGCGGCGGAGCACGCTCCGCCGCCATGGGGATTCTGACACCCCCTACCGCCATCCTGTTCCTGGCGGGTCTCCCGCCAGGAACAGGATGGTGGTAGGGGGTACCGCGGGGCCCCCGTAAGAGGGCCCCACTGTGTATTTCAGTGTCTGCAATGCAGACACTGAAATACGCGACGGGTGCAAACTGCACCCGTCGCACATACCCACTCCGCCGGCTCCATTCGGAGCCGGCTTCCTCGTGGGTTGGGGTTTCCCGCTGGGCTGGCGGGCGGCCTCCTGGCGGTCGCCCGCCAGCCCAGCGGGAAAGCCTGAATGGCCTCCGCGGTCTTTCGACCGCGGAGCGGCCATATGGCGGTTCCCGCGAGGCGGGCGGCTACCGCCGCCCGCCTCAATGAGAATCACCCCCAAAGTTTATTATACCTCATGAGGTGGTACCACAGTTCAAACAGCACCCTTCGGTAATGTTTGAAGTAGCACACTGAACTGAGAGAGCATGGTCCTTTTATACCCACGCAGGGGCTAAAAGGATGTGGTACAATTATAGAAGCAAGACTTGCATACATGTACGGTCATGTGGAAATGCACAGTCGACAGGTAGGAGGGGCTGACAGTTTTCAAGGACTAACAGCTGCAGACCTTACTTGAGCATGTGCGAAAGTGGGAGATGCTAAATATAACTTGTCACTAGGCAGATTTTCAAGAGTAGTTAACAGAAAGGTAGGACAGAGCACATGGTGAGCACATGGCAGCATGTGGCAGAGAAAATGGCTGCCATGAATACAAAATGGATTCCGCAAAATGTTCACAATAGTTACTAAATACAAGATGTCTTCTGCTAATGCTTAATCTAATCGCTTCTAAACTACAACACTATACCCAGGGCAGATAAGCTCATAGATACACTGGCATCTGCCAAGTATCTAAGCACCTTTGATTTGACTGCAGGGTATTGGCAGATGAAATGATCAGAGGATGCTAAAGCAAAAACTGAATTTCGACTATTGGAGGGCACTACCAATTCACAGTAATGCCCTTTGGTTTGAAAAATGCACCTGCCACTTTTCAGAGGTTGGTGAATCCAGTCATGCAAGGGTTGGAGGCTTTTAGTGCAGCATATCTTGATGATATAGCTGTCTTTAGCTCCACCTGGGATGATCACCTGGTCCACCCGTGGAAAGTTTTGGAGGCCCTGCAAAAGGCAGGCCTCACTATCAAGGCTTCAAAGTGCCAGATAGGGCAGGGTAAAGTGGTTTATCTGGGACACCTGGTAGGTGGAGAACAGATTGCACCACTTCAGGGGAAAATCCAGACAATCATGGATTGGGTTCCCCCTACAACTCAGATCCAGGTGAGAGCCTTCCTAGGCCTCACTGGGTATTACAGGAGATTCATTAAAAAATTATGGCTCCATTGCAGCCCTACTTAATGATCTCACTAGCAAGAAGATGCCTAAAAAGGTATTGTGGACAGCCAGCTGTCAGAAAGCGTTTGAGGAGCTCAAACAGGCCATGTGCATGGCACCTGTCCTAAAAAGCCCATGTTACTCCAAGAAATTCATTGTTCAAACTGATGCATCTGAATTAGGGGTAGGGGCAGTCTTATCACAACTCACTTCTGAGGGCCAGGATCAACCTGTTGCTTTTATCAGCAGGAGGTTGACCCCTAGAGAAAAGTGTTGGTCTGCCATAGAGAGGGAGGCCTTTGCTGTGGTCTGGGCACTGAAGAAGTTGAGGCCATACCTGTTTGGCACTCACTTCATTGTTCAGACAGACCACAAACCTCTACTTTGGCTAAAACAAATGAAAGGTGAAAACCCTAAATTGTTGAGGTGGTCCATATCTCTACAGGGAATGGACTATACAGTAGAACACAGACCTGGGAGTACCCACTCTAATGCAGATGGACTCTCCAGATATTTCCACTTAGACAATGAAGACTCATCAGGTCATGGCTAGTCTTATTGCCCTTCGTTTGGGGGGGTGTAGGAAAGTACCATCTTGCCTGGCATGTTACCACCATATTTCACTGTATATATGTTGTTTTAGTCTATGTGTCACTGGGACCCTGCCAGGCAGGGCCCCAGTGCTCATAAGTATGCCCTGTATGTGTTCCCTGTGTGATGACTAACTGTCTCACTGAGGCTCTGCTAACCACAACCTCAGTGGTTATGCTCTCTCTGCTTTCTAAATTGACACTAACAGGCTAGTGACCAATTTCACAAATTCACATTGGCATACTGGAACACCCTTATAATTCCCTAGTATATGGTACTGAGGTACCCAGGGTATTGGGGTTCCAGGAGATCCCTATGGGCTGCAGCATTTCTTTTGCCACCCATAGGGAGATCTGACAATTCTTACACAGGCCTGCCAGTGCAGCCTGAGTGAAATAATGTCCATGTTATTTCACAGCCATTTACCACTGCACATAAGTAACTTATAAGTCACCTATATGTCTAACCTTCACCTGGTGAAGGTTGGGTGCAAAGTTACTTAGTGTGTGGGCACCCTGGCACTAGCCAAGGTGCCCCCACATTGTTCAGGGCAAATTCCCCGGACTTTGTGAGTGCGGGGACACCATCACACGTGTGCTCTGTACATAGGTCACTACCTATGTACAACGTCACAATGGTAACTCCGAACATGGCCATGTAATATGTCTAGGATCATGGAATTGTCACCCCAATGCCATTCTGACATTGGGGGGACAATTCCATGATCCCCCGGGTCTCTAGCACAGAACCCGGGTACTGCCAAACTGCCTTTTCAGGGTTTTCACTGCAGCTGCTGCTGCTGCCAACCCCTCAGACAGGTTTCTGCCCTCCTGGGGTCCAGCGAGACCTGGCCCAGGAAGGCAGAACAAAGGACTTCCTCAGAGAGAGGGTGTTACACCCTTTCCCTTTGGAAATAGGTGTCAGGGCTGGGGAGGAGTAGCCCCCCCAGCCTCTGTAAATGCTTTGATGGGCACAGATGGTGCCCATCTCTGCATAAGCCAGTCTACACCAGTTCAGTGATCCCCCAGCCCTGCTCTGGCGTGAAACTGGACAAAGGAAAGGGGAGTGACCACTCCCCTGACCTGCACCTCCCAGGGGAGGTGCCCGAGCTCCTCCAGCGTGCCCCAGACCTCTGCCATCTTGGATTCAGAGGTGTGCTGGAACACTGGACTGCTCTGAGTGGCCAGTGCCAGCAGGTGATGTCAGAGACTCCTTCTGATAGGCTTTTACCTTTCTTATTAGCCTATACTCCTTCCTAGGTAGCCAAACCTCCTTTTCTGGCTATTTAGGGTCTCTGCTTTGGGGAATTCTCCAGATACAGAATGCAAGAGCTCACCAGAGTTCCTCTGCATCTCCCTCTTCACCTCCTGCAAAGGATCGACCGCTCACTGCTCAGGACACCTGCAAAACCGCAACAAAGTAGCAAAGACGACTACTGCAACCTTGTATTGCTTCATCCTGCCGGCTTTCTCGCCTGTTTCCTGGTGGTGCATGCTCTGGGGATAGCCTGCCTCTTCTTGCACCAGGAGCTCTGATGAAATCTCCTGTGGGTCGACAGAATCTTCCCCCTGCAACCGCAGGCAACAAAAACGGCATCACCGGTCCTCTGGGTCCCCTCTCAGCAGAATGAGCATGGTCCCTGGAACTCAGCAACTCTGTCCAAGTGACTCCCACAGTCCAGTGACTCTTCAGTCCAAGTTTGGTGGAGGTAAGTCCTTGCCTCCCCACGCTAGACTGCATTGCTGGGTACCACGTGATTTGCAGCTGCTCCGGCTCCTGTGCAGTCTTCCAGGATTTCCTTCGTGCACAGCCAAGCCTGGGTCCCCGACACTCTAACCTGCAGTGCACAACCTTCTGTGTTGTCCTCCGGCGTCGTGGGACTCCCTTTTCTGACTTCGGGTGGACTCTGGTTCACTCCTCTTCTAAGTGCCTGTTCCGGTACTTCTGAGGGTGTTGCCTGCTTCTGTGAGGGCTCCCTGACTTGCTGGGTGCCCCCTCTGTCTCCTCATCCAAGTGGCGACATCCTGATCCCTCCTGGGCCACAGCAGCATCCAAAAATCTTAACCGCGACCCTTGCAGCTAGCAAGGCTTGTTTGCGGTCTTTCTACATGGGAATACCTCTGCAAGCTTCGTCACGATGTGCGACATCCATCCTCCAAAGGGGAAGTTCCTAGTCCTCTTGGTTCTTGCAGAACACCAAGCTTCTTCCACCCAGTGGCAGCTTCCTTGCATCCTCAGCTGGCATTTCCTGGGCATCTGCCCACTCTTGACACTGTCGCGACTCTTGGACTTGGTCCCCTTGTCTTACAGGTACTCAGGTCCGGAAATCCACTGTTGTTGCATTGCTGGTGTTGGTCTTCCCTGCAGAATCCCCCTATCACGACTTCTGCGCTCTCTGGGGGTTGTAGGTGCACTTTACACCTACCTTACAGGGTCTTGGGGTGGGCTATTTTTCTAACCCTCACTGTTTTTTTACAGTCCCAGCGACCCTCTACAATCTCACATACATTTGGGGTCCATTTGTGGTTCGCATTCCACTCTTGGAGTATATGGTTTGTATTGCCCCTATACCTATGTGCTCCTATTGCAATCTACTGTAACTTTACATTGCTTGCATTACTTCCTTTTGCTATTACTGCATATTTTTGGTATTGTGTACATATATCTTCTGTATATTTGCTATCCTCATACTGAGGGTACTCACTGAGATACTTTGGCATATTGTCATAAAAATAAAGTACCTTTATTTTTAGTATATCTGTGTATTGTGTTGTCTTATGATATTGTGCATATGACACCAGGGGTATAGTAGGAGCTTTGCATGTCTCCTAGTTCAGCCTAAGCTGCTCTGCTATAGCTACCTTCTATCAGCCTAAGCTGCAAGAAACACCTCTTCTACACTAATAAGGGATAACTGGACCTGGTATAGAGTGTAAGTACCCCTTGGTACCCACTACAAGCCAGGTCAGCCTCCTACAGACAGTAAAAATTAGTTAACTTGCTTGTGCACTGTAATGCTCACCTGATTGGTTGAACTATGAATACTTATTCTTAGTGCATGTTGTATCAAGTGTTTAAATGACCTGTTCCCTAAACAAATCTATTCAAAAAGGGAATAATGGTATGGGTCTCTGCTTAAAGGGTTTGGCATATAGGACTTGGGGTTTTAGGAGTGGGTTTACATTAAGGGGTGAATGGTTAGGAGCTAAAGGTTAGAGATACTGGGTTAAAGTGTTTGAGGTATAAGGGTAATAATTTGGGTTCTATGATTTAGTGGTATATATTAAAGGTGTGGGGTGTGGGTAGGGGTAAAGGGTTAAAGGTGAAGGGATAGAGGAGAGGATTACGTGAGATGGATTTAGGTTGTTATGCATAAGTGAAGGGTTAAGAGTTCTGAGTATGGGGTTACACGTTTAACTGTTATTGGATAGTGATAAAGGGTTAGGACTTAATTGAATATGTTTAGTAGTATGTGGTGAATGCAATGGGTTTAGACGTTAGAGGTTAAGAATATGCTCTTTAGGGGCACAATGGTAATGGGTGATGGGAAATGAGTAAGAATTATGGATATAATGTAAAGAGAAATGGATACAGGGTTACATTTCGGTTATAGGCTTAAATGGCTTGGAGTTAATGGTTACAGATTTGAGTATAAAGGTTAGAGGTTAATGGAGTATGTGTTAAAGATGTATGGTATAAGGTTAACAGTATAGAGATTGCAAATAGAGAATCGGGGTAAAGGGAGGAATAGATCTTACACTGTGAAGATAAGCATTTTGGGTATAAGGATAAGGGTTTGGCATGTACAGGCATGGGTTAATGTTTTGGGGTGTATGAGTCAGAGGGTCAAGGGCGGAGGATTAACCCCTTTGATTGCATTTGTTTAGTGTAAATTGGAAATATTTTTATATTAAGGTTTGTTGATGAGTTTCATGGTTATTTTTAGCCCATCTGTGAGAGCAAATAAAGGGAAGTCTTTCTTTCCACGGCATCAGGCACATAATTATTGTCAATGATACGCACTTCAGTTTCAAAGTGATGCGTTTAGAAGTGCTAAAACAGACTGATGCTGTTTCTCAGTAAAAAAATGTTGAATGATCAAGGTACAACCGACCACATACATCCCTTTGAGAGGGTGATAAAATAAACACTTAGGGCTGGATTTAGATACTGACAACGGTGACAGATATCCTGTCCGCAAAAATTCAAATCCCATAGGACACAATGGGATTTATGTTTCGGCAGACGGGCTATCTTTCATCATTGTGACGGAGTAACCCATCTGCCAGTAACTAAATGAGGCCCTTAATCGAACTCTCTGTGACAGTGCAGGTTTGTATCTTTCTAGACAATCGGTAGCAAGACATTGTGGGGGTCGTTGTGAACTCGGAGGGAAAACCAGCCGAGTTCGGCACTGGCGGTGAACAAAAGACTGCCATTGCAACGGTACCCAGCCGGCCACATAAAGAACATTTAGCTGGTCCGGCGGGCGGAAACTGCTTCTGCCCACCGGCCCAGCTGAATGCTGAGCCTGAACATTGATGCTGGCTCCAAATGGAGCAGTGCCGCAGGTGCAGCAGCACCCGTCGCGCATTTCACTGCCCGTAAATCGGGCAGTGAAATGCGCAACGGGGCTGTGCATGGGGGCCCCTGCACTGCCCATGCCAAGTGCATGGGCTGTCCAGTGCCCCCCAGGGGGGCGCAAGGCACCCATTTCGCCAGCCTTTCCCTGGCAGTGTTGTACTTTGCCCATATGCTGAGGTACCACAGACACGGACAGGTGGACTGGAAAAAGCCCTGCGTATAAAGTGATAAATGTCATACATCACCCCTGTGAAATTGCACAAATTTGAATTGATATTCTGCATCTCCACATTGTTCTCCTCTGCATCTCCTTAATGTCCTGGAGCTTGGTTAGGACCTGGCCCATCACGTCTTGGGACTGTTGTAATGATCCCAAGACTTGGTCAAGGGTGGTCTGGCTAACAAAAACCCCAATGGCCTCCCTTGGCTGGCCCACATATTCCCTCACATGACCCCTACCCCCACTAGCCTGTGTCCTTGAAGTGTGCCCCAAACCACTGGGTCCTGGCAGACCTGTTGGCTGAGTTGTTGGTAGCTCAACATGAGCCGGGACTGGGAGGAATAGGATTGGTGTACTTGTTCTCTGTGCACAGGATTGTGGAGTTGCCCTTACACTAAGGTCTTGTTTGCTGCTGTGGTGGGAGGTGTATCTGTGGGCTGGGCTTGACTCACTGGTGCTGTGTGGCCAGACAGAGCAGATGGACCAGACAGCTCCTCCTCATCCGGACTGGCAACATTGGAGTCCTCATTGAAGGCCTGCTTCTGGGCTGGAGTGGAGGTGTTTTGGCTGGCAGAATGTGGTGCACTGGTCCCGGGGTTCGACCTGTGAAGGCCACAGAGGATATGTGATTAAAATATAGTTTGTGCATTACATGTTTCTTTCTCTACAAAAGGGGCAACCTAAATCCTAGAAAGAGAGAGACTGACTGTTTAGGCCTTTGTGTTATTTTAATTGTTTTACCCATGGAGCCTGATTTACAGAGATGGCAACAGCAATGCTGGCCTTGTGTAGATGTCCTGAAATGCCAAGGTGTTAGTTCAGATTTGTAGGTCATATGTGACAGACATTGAACCCAGCACAGTGGTGAGTAAATTGGAGTATTGGGCCATTCCAAGGCATAGCAACCTGCAAAAACATTGACTACAAACTGGTTCACAATGGACATGATACTATAATTGGTCATCATTTGGACACTGAAATTTGGCTACTAATTCTGTTCAGCATGCCACAAAACATTTCTGGATATCTTTGACTCAAAGTACATGATGTAAACATTTTCATCAATTTAATGTTGCTATGAGCAACTGTCAACATGGTTGAGGTAAACAAGAAGTGATAAATTATTCCATAACATGGCATGGTGACTGACAAATGTACTACTTTTTGAAATGTGTGTACATATGGAAGCAAAGAATGGTGTAACACTGTTACACCATTCTTTGCTTCCATGTGTACACACATTTCAAAAAGTAGTGCATTTGTCAGTCACTATTATTTTCAGATACAATAACAGAGCATCATGGTCGTTGCAGTCATCTGTTGACAATATGGAAAAAACTTGCTTGAAAAATAAGTTACACATACCACTTTCAAAGACTATCTTAGAGATGAAAACATGTTTGCAGCTGGTAAACACATATGAATATGATGTAACTAGAAGCAAATACCACTTAGTGCATCTCTAGATACTCTCCTCTGGAAATGGATGTAGTTTGTGACTTGTTTTTTTAAAGCAAAACAACATACATTAATAGACAGTAAAGGACAGAACCCATGCAAGGGATGATCCATGTGGAGCTACACACAATCTGACTATCCATATTGCATTATGTTAGAAGGAGAGCTACACCCATGCTGCTGGTTATTTGTATGACACAACATATTTTGTTTAGTCAACATTTGTTATATCTGTGTTTCTAAGGTTGTTGTAGTATTCTAAAAGTCTACCTTAAGGGCAGGACTCCATTGGTGATTAGGGAGACATAGATAGGTTTCACTTACCAGTCTGCCCTCCATCAAGGATTCAAGTCAAGGCTTCAGTGTGGAGGATTTGCAAGACCTTCTCCTCCCATGAAAAGTTGTGAAGCCCCATCCGTCCTCTGCCACTCAAGGTCACACTTGGAAGCCATTGTACAAACCTTCCCCAGCGGGTCATTCCACCTCTTCATATTCTCCTGAATTCACAGGTTGTTAGCTACTGCATTCACCTTGTCAACAATCCTAATCCACATTTGTCTTTTCTGGGAAATGGAAGTATCTTGGACTTGTGCTCCAAACAATTGTGGCTCAACTCTAATGATTTCATCCACCATGACAGACAATTCTCCTTCTGTGAAACAGGGATTTCTCTTCTCTTTGCCATTATGAAATATATCTAAACAAAACTAGTGCTCAAAAAATGGATACTGTGCTAACATCATTTTTAACAAAAAAAGGACAGAGGGAGAGGTAAACAGAATTTTAAAAAAAATGCCTCCTATGTTGTGGATTTGGATGTCTGTCTGATCTTCTGCAGTGGAAAGGCAAAGGATCATGGTGTGAAATTGACTGTGTTTTGCAGATGTTCACAATTATCTAATTTCCAACAGGTGTGGTATACTAGCATCCAACCAATGCCGCAGACATGGCACTATACCGAATAGGTCTTGGTTCAGACTCCCGCCATCATGGGCCCGCCACTGACACACAGCCAGCAAAACTGTGTACTCTAAATAGGCTCAGCGGGAAACCACCATCAAGATGGAGTGCTAATCATCAGAGTCTGCCAGGTCTGCTGCGGATGCAACTGGTGTGATGTGTACACTCCATTGTGGCGGTCTTTGGCTTAGCTGCAGTGCCTCTACATACGGTGGGCGGTAAGACTGCCAACATGTAAATCAGGCCTTGAGTATCTCTCTCAAGTTGTGTCTTCTGAACAAGTCTCACAACCAACCATCAATGACTCTGAGGAGCATGGCTTAATCAATAAATTCAATACATTTGGAATGTTTGATGAGCACATCAAGTCTTTCAACAAACTCAGATTTGTGAAGTATTTAATGATTTTCTCATCCCTTACTCCTTCCAGAGCATCTATGACAACATCAAAAGTCTTTATCTACATGGTCCATCTGGTGCCAATATTCTGTTTTTTGATGATATCAAATGGTGGTGGCGGATTCAGGAAAGCAGCTACTGTGTATTTCACCTTTGTTTGTTCTTGAATTGAGAGTACGTGCTGCTCAGGGAGCATTTTTTGTGCACCTGAATCCACACCTTCTGAAAGTACCAGTTCCCTACCTGAATTTGGGTCACCAGAGTGGTTTAGTGGCTGTGCTACATCTTCTTCACTTTTGACGGTGAGCGTGTCATCTGTTTCTTGCATTCTCTGGTCTTTTTGTTTCATTTGAGTCATTTCTCAATGCTATTTTAGCAGATTTCTCTTTCAGGCCCACTTAGTTACTTTGATAACAGTGGGCTGCATATTCGAGTCACCTCACTCGAGGTGAGATTCCGAATGTATTGGATAGTACTTGCTACTTTGCATGTAGCAGCCTCTCCCGCAGGTCTCAACCAGTGTGTCTAATACTTCAGTCATGACTGTTGGCCTTACTGGTGAGAATATATTTGTTTCCAACACCTGGTTGTCCCATTTGTTGTACCTAGGCATCACTGCTTTTTGCGTTTTCATTGTATGCCTGATGGCTCAGTGTTGTGGCTCAGTACCTTCTGTTTAACTAAGCCTGGCCGGCAAGTCTTGCTGGGCTTTTTCATTGGTGCTCCTTTGCTGGGACTTCAGGTTCTTCATGAGGCTGAATTTGGTGATTGGTGCCTCCTTTTGGGAGAAGTGATGGAGAAGTGTTAATAATAATTTGCAAAACCCAAAAAACATTGAATATCACGTACTGATTTTGGTGTGGGCCATTCGGACACAGCTTGAATTTGTCTTTCAGTCATTTGCATGCCGTCAGGTGTTAAAATGACTCCTAGAAATTCAACTTCTTTGGTATGGAATTCGCATTTACTTAGCTTACAAAACAAATTATGTTTTTGTAGAGTTTTTAATACTTTTTTAACATGTTCTTCATGTAGATCTTCAGAGTTTGAATAAATTAATATATCATCAATATAAACGATGACAAAGATGTCTAAATATTCGCTCAGAACATCATTTAGGAAATATTGAAAGGCTGTTGGGGCATTACACAGACCGAACAGCATCACTAGATACTCAAAGAGGCCATAACGAGTCTTAAAAGCCGTTTTCCACTCATCTCCCTCTCAAATTCAAACTAGGTGATAAGCACCTCGTAAGTCAAGTTTGGTATAAATGACAGCAGATTTTACCTGATCCAACAAGAATGGTATGAGAGGTAGTGGATATTTATTTTTAACTGTGATCTTATTTATCGCTCTAAAAGTCAATACAAGGCCTCAAATCGCCATTTGCTTTAGGTATGAAAAACCGTAGAGAAGCCGCTGGAGATCGTGATGGCCGAATTAGCTTGTTAGCAGAACATTGATCAAGGTATTCTCGTAGGACTTGATTTTCTTTCTCTGATAGTGCATAGATCCTACAATTTGGTATATTGGCGCCAGGTACAAGGTCGATCTGACAATCGTACAGCCTGTGAGGTGGTAATGAGCTTGCTTTCTTTTCACTGAAAACATCAGTATATTCTGAATAATGTGATGGCAAATCAATTTCCTTCTCAACTACAGTAGCAATGGAGTGTTGAAGATTTTCTTCTTTGTTTCATCTTGATTGAAAACATTTCTTTGCACAAGAAGAAGAAAAACGCAAAACCTGGTTGCACCAATCTATGCATGGATTATGTAACATTAACCGGGGCATTCCTAAAATAAAACCATATTGAGGTGCTTGGATTATACCAAAGCGAATTATCTCACAGTGGTTCTGATTCTCATCATCTCTGCAAATCATTTGTATTTGTGAGGTTTGTTTAGTAACGGGGCCTCCTGCCAACTCACTACCATCAACTGCATACACATCTTCTGGAACATTTTTCTTGACACTGGGTATATGCAAGTCTAGTGCAGTTTGTTCGTCCACAAAATGTCCTGTTGCCCCTGAATCAATTAGAATTTGTACATTATGGCCCTCATTACAACTTTGGTGGGTGGCGGTTTGTATCCACTGTGTGGCCGCCAATGCGGCCGCACTCCCACGGTGGCCATTAAGACATCCCGCTGGGCAGGCGGGGATGTCGGCCGCAACATGGGAGCCGGCTCCAAATGGAACCGCCGGTGTTGCGGTGGTGCGACGGGTGCAGTTGCACCCGTCGCGCTTTTCACTGTCTGCTATGCAGACAGTGAAAAGCTCCATGGGGCAGTGGCAGGGGGCCTGCAACTCCCCTTCCCGCCAGCCTTTCCATGGCGGTTCCTTCCGCCATGATAAGGCTGGACGGACGGGGACTCGTAATCCCCTGGGCAGCGCTGCAAGCAGCGCTGCCCTGGGGGATTACAACCGCAGGGACCAATGTGGCAGGAAACCGCCGGGACCAATGTGGCGGGAAACCGCCGGGACCAATGTGGCGGGAAACCGCCGGTCCCGGCGGTGCGACCGTGGCGCTTCCACCGCGTTCCTAATCCCAAGGTTTGCACCTCCAGCCTGTTGACAGTGCAACCGTCGAAACAGCCCTAGCGGTCTTTGACCACCAGGGTTGTAATGAGGGCCTATGTCTTTTTCCCTGCACAGTCATTTGTACTAGAATTCGGAAATGTTTGACAAGCGATTTGTGCAAGAGCAGACTGAAGGGATTGTCCATTTGTGAGGTCCCCTTAGTTTTTTCTTGGGCACTTTAGTTTTCCTGTAAATTTTCCAAAGCAACTGCTTTCTTTTTCTTAGTCACAAATATTGGGTCAATTTTACCTTTGGGTTTGTTTTGACATTTTTTTCCGAAATGACCCTTTTTCCAACAATACAGACACTGACCATTTTTTCATTGCATGTCTTTCTCCTCTTTGGTCAGTGGTGGGCGAACAGTTCCGATATCCATTGGTTCTATCATGGAATCTGAAGACAATTGAAAGTGTCTGGATCTTTCCATTCGTCGGTTTGTTTTTTCTCTTTTTTCCTTACTCCTTTTCTTTCAGAAAGTCTGTGATCTATCCGTAGGGTTAGATTATTTAAATCAGTGCAAGTTTCTGGTTGTGGTTCAACTTGGGTCAATACATCTTTTAGTTCGTCTTTTAGCCCTTGATAAAATATTGCTGACCTTTTTTCCTCAGGCCAAGCGGTTTCCGCCACTAACCGGTTGAAGTGTGACAAATACGTTATCAGGTCTTTATTTCCTTGACGTAATTCTAGTAACTCTTTGCCTGCAGACATAGTGATTGCACATCTGTCAAAAACGTTTACGAATTCTTCTATGAAACAACGTCAGTTATATACAAGAGGACTGTCTAATCAGACTAATGGCACTGCCCAAGTAGCTGCATCACCATTCAGATATGATATAAGGAATGCAATCATCCGGAAAGGCACTAGGCCAACACGTAAAATGTAGTTCCACCTGTGTCAGAAAAATTTGAACCTTATTGGGATCACCAGAAAACCTCTCTGGTGCAGCTAAAGGAATCTGTGTCGGCACATTCACAGCTATGTTAGTATGTGCGGAAGGCGTAGGACGAGACTCAGATTCAGAACCATCCACCTTACTATGTAATTGAGTTACTTTATTCACTAAATCAGCTGTAAAAAATTTTTAGTCTGTCAAATCCCTTTGCATCTGAGTGACTACTTGCATAATGGTATCTAGGGTGGCCATTTTGAGCAGCTCACGTACAGACCAAGAGGAAAGTATAAACTTGTGGCCTCACTATTCTGTCACAGTGTCCTTTCCTCAGGATCTGCACGTCGCTGAACACAAGTCCCACCTTCCAGCGTCATCAACTCAGAAAGCTATTATAGCACTGAGTTATGATGAAGCCAGTCGTGGGGAAGGGTATTAGGGTAGGGAACAGCAGGGAGAGAGATCTGAAAAGAAAATGTTAGAACAAATATAGATTTACTCATTCATAGAAATGTAACTCATCAATAGACTCTTGACTAAATTTGTCTCCGAGATATAGATGGAGACCCCTTTTGAAATGAGGGCAAAGCCCCTTCTTTGAAACATGGAACAAGAGTAAACTACGACCTCAGAATCAAGAGGTGGCAAGAGCTGTGGACTATGATTATACTCAGAATATCAATCCTGTAACATCTATGCATTCAAAACAGAAACCTTTGATCATGACCTAGAAAATCTCAAAGAATTAAATATGCTTTTCACATCTTAAGCTTTTCAAATAGCAATGAAAACTATGATTTGCTTATCTCCAAAAATGCTTTCACATTCACAACTATAAAGGCTGAAATGTTTTTACTCATTGAACTTGAAGCGCTTTACTTATAATACCATGAAGTGCTATTACTTGTCTTACCTCAAAATTCATTGCACATTATGCTAAGGGGGCGCTTTTACTCTAGTGGCATGAATCACTTTTAAATACATTACAGTGCCAAGAACCTTTTACTCCTATGAATTGAAGTGCTTTGATTGTCGTGCCAAGAGCGCTTTTTAACTGTGATCTTATTTATCGCTCTAAAAGTCAATACAAGGCCTCAAATCGCCATTTGCTTTAGGTATGAAAAACCGTAGAGAAGCCGCTGGAGATCGTGATGGCCGAATTAGCTTGTTAGCAGAACATTGATCAAGGTATTCTCGTAGGACTTGATTTTCTTTCTCTGATAGTGCATAGATCCTACAATTTGGTATATTGGCGCCAGGTACAAGGTCGATCTGACAATCGTACAGCCTGTGAGGTGGTAATGAGCTTGCTTTCTTTTCACTGAAAACATCAGTATATTCTGAATAATGTGATGGCAAATCAATTTCCTTCTCAACTACAGTAGCAATGGAGTGTTGAAGATTTTCTTCTTTGTTTCATCTTGATTGAAAACATTTCTTTGCACAAGAAGAAGAAAAACGCAAAACCTGGTTGCACCAATCTATGCATGGATTATGTAACATTAACCGGGGCATTCCTAAAATAAAACCATATTGAGGTGCTTGGATTATATCAAAGCGAATTATCTCACAGTGGTTCTGATTCTCATCATCTCTGCAAATCATTTGTATTTGTGAGGTTTGTTTAGTAACGGGGCCTCCTGCCAACTCACTACCATCAACTGCATACACATCTTCTGGAACATTTTTCTTGACACTGGGTATATGCAAGTCTAGTGCAGTTTGTTCGTCCACAAAATGTCCTGTTGCCCCTAATTCAATTAGAATTTGTACATTATGGCCCTCATTACAACTTTGGTGGGTGGCGGTTTGTATCCACTGTGTGGCCGCCAATGCGGCCGCACTCCCACGGTGGCCATTAAGACATCCCGCTGGGCAGGCGGGGATGTCGGCCGCAACATGGGAGCCGGCTCCAAATGGAACCGCCGGTGTTGCGGTGGTGCGACGGGTGCAGTTGCACCCGTCGCGCTTTTCACTGTCTGCTATGCAGACAGTGAAAAGCTCCATGGGGCAGTGGCAGGGGGCCTGCAACTCCCCTTCCCGCCAGCCTTTCCATGGCGGTTCCTTCCGCCATGATAAGGCTGGACGGACGGGGACTCGTAATCCCCTGGGCAGCGCTGCAAGCAGCGCTGCCCTGGGGGATTACAACCGCAGGGACCAATGTGGCAGGAAACCGCCGGGACCAATGTGGCGGGAAACCGCCGGGACCAATGTGGCGGGAAACCGCCGGTCCCGGCGGTGCGACCGTGGCGCTTCCACCGCGTTCCTAATCCCAAGGTTTGCACCTCCAGCCTGTTGACAGTGCAACCGTCGAAACAGCCCTAGCGGTCTTTGACCACCAGGGTTGTAATGAGGGCCTATGTCTTTTTCCCTGCACAGTCATTTGTACTAGAATTCGGAAATGTTTGACAAGCGATTTGTGCAAGAGCAGACTGAAGGGATTGTCCATTTGTGAGGTCCCCTTAGTTTTTTCTTGGGCACTTTAGTTTTCCTGTAAATTTTCCAAAGCAACTGCTTTCTTTTTCTTAGTCACAAATATTGGGTCAATTTTACCTTTGGGTTTGTTTTGACATTTTTTTCCGAAATGACCCTTTTTCCAACAATACAGACACTGACCATTTTTTCATTGCATGTCTTTCTCCTCTTTGGTCAGTGGTGGGCGAACAGTTCCGATATCCATTGGTTCTATCATGGAATCTGAAGACAATTGAAAGTGTCTGGATCTTTCCATTCGTCGGTTTGTTTTTTCTCTTTTTTCCTTACTCCTTTTCTTTCAGAAAGTCTGTGATCTATCCGTAGGGTTAGATTATTTAAATCAGTGCAAGTTTCTGGTTGTGGTTCAACTTGGGTCAATACATCTTTTAGTTCGTCTTTTAGCCCTTGATAAAATATTGCTGACCTTTTTTCCTCAGGCCAAGCGGTTTCCGCCACTAACCGGTTGAAGTGTGACAAATACGTTATCAGGTCTTTATTTCCTTGACGTAATTCTAGTAACTCTTTGCCTGCAGACATAGTGATTGCACATCTGTCAAAAACGTTTACGAATTCTTCTATGAAACAACGTCAGTTATATACAAGAGGACTGTCTAATCAGACTAATGGCACTGCCCAAGTAGCTGCATCACCATTCAGATATGATATAAGGAATGCAATCATCCGGAAAGGCACTAGGCCAACACGTAAAATGTAGTTCCACCTGTGTCAGAAAAATTTGAACCTTATTGGGATCACCAGAAAACCTCTCTGGTGCAGCTAAAGGAATCTGTGTCGGCACATTCACAGCTATGTTAGTATGTGCGGAAGGCGTAGGACGAGACTCAGATTCAGAACCATCCACCTTACTATGTAATTGAGTTACTTTATTCACTAAATCAGCTGTAAAAAATTTTTAGTCTGTCAAATCCCTTTGCATCTGAGTGACTACTTGCATAATGGTATCTAGGGTGGCCATTTTGAGCAGCTCACGTACAGACCAAGAGGAAAGTATAAACTTGTGGCCTCACTATTCTGTCACAGTGTCCTTTCCTCAGGATCTGCACGTCGCTGAACACAAGTCCCACCTTCCAGCGTCATCAACTCAGAAAGCTATTATAGCACTGAGTTATGATGAAGCCAGTCGTGGGGAAGGGTATTAGGGTAGGGAACAGCAGGGAGAGAGATCTGAAAAGAAAATGTTAGAACAAATATAGATTTACTCATTCATAGAAATGTAACTCATCAATAGACTCTTGACTAAATTTGTCTCCGAGATATAGATGGAGACCCCTTTTGAAATGAGGGCAAAGCCCCTTCTTTGAAACATGGAACAAGAGTAAACTACGACCTCAGAATCAAGAGGTGGCAAGAGCTGTGGACTATGATTATACTCAGAATATCAATCCTGTAACATCTATGCATTCAAAACAGAAACCTTTGATCATGACCTAGAAAATCTCAAAGAATTAAATATGCTTTTCACATCTTAAGCTTTTCAAATAGCAATGAAAACTATGATTTGCTTATCTCCAAAAATGCTTTCACATTCACAACTATAAAGGCTGAAATGTTTTTACTCATTGAACTTGAAGCGCTTTACTTATAATACCATGAAGTGCTATTACTTGTCTTACCTCAAAATTCATTGCACATTATGCTAAGGGGGCGCTTTTACTCTAGTGGCATGAATCACTTTTAAATACATTACAGTGCCAAGAACCTTTTACTCCTATGAATTGAAGTGCTTTGATTGTCGTGCCAAAAGCGCTTTACACCTGTGGACTGAAGCGCTTGAATTGCCGTGCCAAGAGCGCTTTACATCTGTGAACTGAAGTGCTTGAATTGTTGTGCCAAGAGCGCTTTACATCTGTGAACTGAAGCGCTTGAATTGCCGTCCTAAGAGCACTTTACATCTGTGAACTGAAGCGCTTGAATTGTCGTACCAAGAGCTCTTTACATCTGTGAACTGAAGCGCTTGAATTGCCGTGCCAAGATCGCTTTACATCTGTGAACTGAAGAGCTTGAATTGCCGTGCCAAGAGCGCTTTACATCTGTGAACTGAAGCGCTTGAATTGCCGTGCCTAGAGTGATTTACCTCTGTGAACTGAAACGCTTGAATTGCTGTGAAAAGAGCGCTTTACACCTGTGAACTGAAACGCCTTTGATCTTTGTGCCAAGGCCGCTGCACTCTGGAAATTAAAAACGCTTTGCTCGTTGTGCTAAGGGGTGCTTTACCTTTGGAAGTAATGACTTCCTCCAAAATTGGATTCATCAAGGCCTTACCGCTACGAGTACGACCTACTCATTTTTGAATGCACCATGGAAACAAGGATACTTCGGTTGGATGTCACTCTACCATTCAGGAACTCTGCTCTACTTCAGAGAAACCCCCATGACGTCTGACTGCATCGAAGTCTTCAAAATAGTGAGCAACGTGCTTGGGTGTGGCTGGGCTTTATTGGCCTGCCACACCCCAAGATGGCTGCTGCCTCTAAAAACATGGGAATTGTAGTCCCTTCATGGAATAGCACTGATAAGTGCATCTTGCCCACCAATGTCCTGAACTTGCAGCACTATGAGCTTTGCCACAGGGCATTGATGGCCACCTTTGGAACAAGAGGGGATAACAAGTGGTGCACATAAAGCACCACGGAGTCGCGCAGCGGAGTTTCGGGCGAGACCTGGACCACGCATGGCCTTATTCTTGACACACAAGCAGTTTGCTATTTCATGCAAGCTTGCAGAGAGAGTTCTTCTGTTTCTTCGGGGCATGTATACCCTACTCATCACCAGTTCTAACGTCCTCCCCATCCCAGCAGCATGCACAAGAACACACCACACACGGATCTCATAGTTAGTATCTTTACTCATCAGCGTACAACATGAAACTAACTTTGAATATCCCAATAACTGTTAAAACCATACCTTGACACCTTCAGGATAGGTTACATTACTTCATTCATAAGTTCATCCCTAGTCACAAGGTCCTAACACGTACAGTTCTAAGACATGACAGACAATAAGAGGATTCTCTTGCACCCGGAATGAGCAAAAGCTGCATAAGATGCACAAGAACAGACAAGACACAATTTATAGGTTTTGGTTTTTACAGTGCTCCAGTTGAGGTCATGCGATGAGACTGAAACAAAGGAGTTATACAGGTGCAGGATGCTGAAGGAATGAGAAAGTAAGCATACAACCATCAACTAGATACACAAACGTAAAACTAATCATAAATCTCTCACGCATGTACACAAGGCTTTACACGTCTTAGACAGGCATAACTTGATGGCATGGGTCGCATGAGAAAAAGATGGCTGCCACAGATACATTTACACTGTGGAATGTTTTTAAAATGTAGCACTTCAATATGCAATCCGTCCACTAAGTAGTGGAATTGATACCTCTAGGAAGTTGGGTAACTGGATAAAACCCTACTCATGCAGCAATAGCAATTCTCTTCAGGGAAAAACACAAACAAACCCCATATTAACCTATGTTTAACCCTCTGGCAGCTTGGCACAAATGAGTCAAGCGTGACTTATAGGCAATTTATAAAGTATTTATGCATGTCTTCAAACTGTAGTAAAGTGAAAGTGAGAAGACAACACAAGAAAAACCCCATATTAGTGTAGAACAATAGAGTAAAATGTAATAAATTGTTTGACAACAAAACAACAAAAAATCCAGTCAGTAGAACAGCAGTTACGCAATGCAAAAGTTATAGGTAAAAATAGAGCTTAAAAGCACAAAGCACCAACTGTGGTTATCTGGCCATGCTGGACTGGGAAAAAGTCATAAGTTCAGGCCAACCATGATGGAGTTTGGGTCGGATTCAGGGATCAAGTTAGTCTGGCTGAGAAATGTTCCTCAAATCATGGTTGTGCAGCATTCCAGCAGTTAGCGGTGGCCACAAGGAGTGAAGTGAAGTCTGCGTTTAGGAAGTTGGAGAAGTGTTTGGAGCCCCTCCTCCCCCCACAGAGGTGTTTTGAATTTCCTACCTCCCTTTCCTGGTCCCAGTCTGTATTGGGGCACAATAGGCTAGTGTGAAGTCCTGTGCGTGTGTGCTGAGACAGCCCCATTAAATTACAAGATGTGTTAAGTGACAGCTCTGTGTCCCTATCAAGTCAGAGATAGTCCATCCTGCAGACACCCAGACTCTCTTGATTGTGTGGCTGTCTAGGAGGAATACACAAAGGCCATCTGCCAACTACACCTAGTCTTGCAACCCAGGAACAGGCTGTAGGTACCAAATGTTTAGAACATCTAACATTCTAACAGTGGTTTTTTTCAGAATTGTTGCTTAAAGTCCAACTTTACAATTAAAGAGGGTTTAGAAACCAAACTCAACTTCTACACTTGCTTCCAATTGAAAGTTATCACTTATTAAATGTAGTAAGGTAAACAAATAGTCTCCTCTGGGAGATGCAGGTCTCACAGTAGTGAAAAGCAAATTTAAACCTTTTAAATACAATGCTCCCTGTCCTATGGGCTGTTTAGGACCTACCACAGAGGTGACATATGTTTTGAAAAGAAAGGTGTAGGCCTGAAAAAAGGTTTTTATTGCCAAGATCGAAATGTCAGTTTAAAAATGCACAAGGCTGTAATGGCAGGCCTAAGACATGATTAAAGGGTCACTAAATCAGGTGGCACCACCAGTGCTGCAGGCCCAATAGTGGCATTTAAGTTACAGGCCCTTGGTGCATGTGGTAGCACTTTACAAGGGACTTACAAGTAAATTAAATGTGCCAATTGGGTGTAGTCCAATTTCACCATGTTTAAAAAAAAGAACATAGACACTCTGGGTCCGATCACAAAGTAAAATTTAGACCAAAAGTATAACTTAGACCAAATGTCTAACTTTACTACTGCTGTATTCAAAAAGGGTCTTACAAGTTGTAGCTGTACGCATGTGAAGGTTCTGCACTCAGAGTGGAGGTTGCGCACCTGGGTGGATTCTCCACCCCGAGTGTGGAATTTCCACATTGGCAGAATATCCGCGCTTGGGGCAGACCACAACACTCTGAAATACAAGAGCAATCATTGGTGTATGCTGTAACACATATGCCTAGATATTCACACATCATGAGATCTATGGCAAGTACTTTTGCAACAAACATAGTACAAAATGCCTCACTTAAATAGAAAACAACTATCTGTACGCACTGGGCTGTTACATATGTCTGTGTATGACATACATGTAGGTAACATGAGAGTATGACAACATGTTACTAAACATTGGATTTTAGAATGAGTGTGGTACACTTGATAGCTGGAGGTGAAAAAAAAAGTTGTTGAATACATGTGATGGGAGTAGGACTAGTAAGAGGGGTAATTGTGATGGCAAAAATACACACCTCTACAACAGTGTAGATATATCATGTAAGAAACTATACCATAAACCTATTCATTTGACCCTTCAAGTGGCAAGAAGCATATCACAAGTATAGTTGTTACAAAATGTCCTCTACAGTTGCACATTTAACAACTAATTTTGTGTCATGCAATGTCAAACCTCTAATCAAACCTCATATTTCAAGTTTCTTCCGAACACTACACACACACACACCTGTGTCAGTGCTTATCATCCCCCACCCAGCTCCAGCAGAATGTTGTTATTCCAATAGTCAATCACAGCCTTGCTGCATACTTAAAATATAATCTGTAATAAACACATGCTGTCAGACCTTACAACATGTCACTGAATTTGTTTGTCAATTTGCCCCTTGTAATGAAACAGAATGATTTGAGAGAAGGAGGAGGAAGAGGAATGCTGAGAGGATCTTCATACAAAGGATCAGCATCTTTAGGATGTCCAGCCAAGATGTTACCTCCAGATTCTGTTTCCCCCTTGATGTCAGCTTGGATGTGATTTCTGAGTAGGAGCAAGATCTTGACTAAGACACGCCACTCCAAAGCCATCCCAGTCAATGTCAAGATCCTAGAAGTTCTACATTTCTTTGCTCTTGGATCATTCCAGAGAGTGTTTAGTGAATATTTGGGAATTTGTCAGTTCTGAACTGCATAAATAAGAGAGTGCATCTCTACACAGGTATGCCACTTACACTGGCAGGAAGGCAAAGGGTTGCTGGGGATTCCTACCTCTTTTCTTGCTTTCCACATCTGGTAGGTGCAATTGATTGCACTCATGTGGCACTTCAGCCACCTCTCCACAACGCACACATCTTCTGCAATAGACCATTGGCACTTGATCTAAGTGCAGGGTGTGTTTTATGCCAGTGGCTGTTTTAATGATGTGTATGCAGTGTTCCAGGCAGTACACACAACAGCTACATATTCTGCAAGTCATCCCTTGCCCTGTTGCTGACAGTGGGAGAATTTGGTGACGTGTAACTTCTAGGTTAGTACTCAAGCACCATACAGGACTGATATGTAGAAATGTTGTTTTAATATACACAACCACTACAAATGACAAATTGTCATGACACAAACATGAACGCAATAGACATTGCATGCACCATTTCATACATTATGAACTCTACAGATACCAAAGGGACATGGACAAATAATTCATTATTTTCCTCCTCAGGTGATGCTGCATATGAACCATCCCCTCATCTCTCCATAACATACAGATGTGAAATCACCGTTCTCAGTGTAGGTACAATAGGGCACACAAATATACACAACCCATCTTAGAGCACGCTTTTAATTTCTTAAAGTCAAGCCTTCAGATGTCTTGAAAATATGGGAGAGGGGTGATGTACTCCCCTGAAGTTGTGTGCAAGATAATAGTAGCCTTTGGTGTCTTGCACAACATTGAAGTACGTTAAGGCTTACCTATACCTCTGAACCCCCAACAAGTTCAGAATCCACAGAACCAGGCTATTGTCCCTAACAGAGGGAAGGGTATGCAGGAGTGTGACCAGCTGGTTGACAATTTTTTCTTGCGCCACCAGTTGTGTTATGACCTTTATGTGGTTTCACAGTCTTTTGTTAAAGATGATTGGTGGACATTTAAAACTCGGTCCATATATTTGCATCCTGAGACTACTCTGTAAGCCATACATAATGCATGTATATATGAGCTATTGTCAAGAGTGAAAAGACATACGATGCAACACATTTCTTGCACATGTTTGTAATCAGTGTAGGCAAAATCTCTAAGGACACCATTGCCTTAGGAGAGTAAATGTCACTGCATATGTGAGTTCTCCCCAAATATCTGCACATAATGTTGCAATGATTCATGTCTCTGCATAGAGCCAGTGAGGATTGGCATTTTGTACAAGGTGGAAACCTACAGGTATATGTGAAACAGATGAGATTACAAGTAGGTGTCATCTTTAGAATTTTGGGTTACGTAAATTACAAACAATCATGCCTTCCCCATGATTGATATGTCGCTTGCTTTGAGGCACACTGTTCTTTGGGCAATGGGCATTACAAGGATATGTTACGCGGGGGTAACAGGAAGTAATGAAAACGTATTGGCTCTCTCACTGTACATTTTAGGGCCCACTGATATTCAAAATGTGACAAACTATATACTGTTAATTACATTAGGATCCTAATGACAGTGTTGGAGACACAGTAGTTATGGTGGTGACATTCTGAGGATAGGAATGTTTAACAAGCATTTGCAATGCAATAGGTGTTGCATTTTCTTGAGTTATAACTATTGGCATTGTAAATTCAGAACTGGATGTTTCTTGCCACACAAATTGGTCAACCCTGTCTCACAATTTTGTTTTTTCCTGCCATGTTTTGGTGGTCACTGTCGGCTACTGACATCAGAAATCACAAGCCCTTGATGAGAGACAAGAAGATGACCGCACTACCTTGCGTTGTGTAAATGTCTGAACAGAAATTAGAAGATAAGGCTGGAAAAGTATTTTCTTTTTATGTTAACAGAATGAAAAGTCTTGTGAGCATTCTCGCCTTGCATTTCAATGAGCAGAGCATCCTGAGATGATTTATGGCCCCAAAACAGGAGCTAAGTCATTTCCTGTGTACAATGTCATGAGTGCTAGCAGGGAGGGGCCCTGGAGAGAGAGACTGGAAATGCGATGCGAGGCTAAACAACTTTTACATCATTGCTCAAAGGTTTAGCTACATTCTACCACAAAGGGCATATTGTGGCTTTCGTGAGCAGTGAGCTAAATGACCAGGTGTTTCTTTTGTAAAATAAGCTCATGTTAGGAGCCAGAGTTGAACAAGGACAACACTTGAATAAATCCAAAACAAATGTCAGCGACATGGGAGGAGATGGGAGGAACGGAATGCTGCAATAAAACTCAGGCAGCAGCCAACCTAAAACACCCACAGTAAAAGGGGAGCACCAAAGAAATAACAAAAATAGTCTGTCACAGCAACAGCTAATGAGGGAGAAAAAGGCAGAACTGATCACTAGCGAGCAAAGAATTTTTAAAGGACACTGCAACCAACAAATTAAATCGCTTTAAGCCATAAGAAATATACTATAAGTATACATGAGGGTGAACAATTACTCTCGACATAAAAATGTAGTGGCTATGATCTAGTGTTTACCCACATGGTACTCTTTTTGTCCAATGACTGCTCCCTTGAGCTAACGAGCTGACGAGCTCTGGTGAGGCACCTGTGCGCCAGTGAGTGGTACATAAACCTGAGAAGACTTTTGGCGGCATTTCAAGCATCCCCACAGACTTTGGCTGCTCTCTGCTGATGACGGGCTAAACCTAGAAACACGTGTCCAGAGATACACAGCACTTGCTGCACCTACTTAGGTGAAAGACTTTTGATTACTTTTTCAATACAAAACAAAGTGACTGCATTTACCATGATGCATTGGGGCTAACTTTTTGCTGGAGTGTGAGGCAGTGTGCTCCCTTTTTTCTTTTTGTCCAATGACTGCTCCCTTGAGCTAACGAGCTGACGAGCTCTGGTGAGGCACCTGTGCGCCAGTGAGTGGTACATAAACCTGAGAAGACTTTTGGCGGCATTTCAAGCATCCCCACAGACTTTGGCTGCTCTCTGCTGATGACGGGCTAAACCTAGAAACACGTGTCCAGAGATACACAGCACTTGCTGCACCTACTTAGGTGAAATACTTTTGATTACTTTTTCAATACAAAACAAAGTGACTGCATTTACCATGATGCATTGGGGCTAACTTTTTGCTGGAGTGTGAGGCAGTGTGCTCCCTTTTTTCTTTTTGTCCAATGACTGCTCCCTTGAGCTAACGAGCTGACGAGCTCTGGTGAGGCACCTGTGCGCCAGTGAGTGGTACATAAACCTGAGAAGACTTTTGGCGGCATTTCAAGCATCCCCACAGACTTTGGCTGCTCTCTGCTGATGACGGGCTAAACCTAGAAACACGTGTCCAGAGATACACAGCACTTGCTGCACCTACTTAGGTGAAAGACTTTTGATTACTTTTTCAATACAAAACAAAGTGACTGCATTTACCATGATGCATTGGGGCTAACTTTTTGCTGGAGTGTGAGGCAGTGTGCTCCCTTTTTTCTTTTTGTCCAATGACTGCTCCCTTGAGCTAACGAGCTGACGAGCTCTGGTGAGGCACCTGTGCGCCAGTGAGTGGTACATAAACCTGAGAAGACTTTTGGCGGCATTTCAAGCATCCCCACAGACTTTGGCTGCTCTCTGCTGATGACGGGCTAAACCTAGAAACACGTGTCCAGAGATACACAGCACTTGCTGCACCTACTTAGGTGAAAGACTTTTGATTACTTTTTCAATACAAAACAAAGTGACTGCATTTACCATGATGCATTGGGGCTAACTTTTTGCTGGAGTGTGAGGCAGTGTGCTCCCTTTTTTCTTTTTGTCCAATGACTGCTCCCTTGAGCTAACGAGCTGACGAGCTCTGGTGAGGCACCTGTGCGCCAGTGAGTGGTACATAAACCTGAGAAGACTTTTGGCGGCATTTCAAGCATCCCCACAGACTTTGGCTGCTCTCTGCTGATGACGGGCTAAACCTAGAAACACGTGTCCAGAGATACACAGCACTTGCTGCACCTACTTAGGTGAAAGACTTTTGATTACTTTTTCAATACAAAACAAAGTGACTGCATTTACCATGATGCATTGGGGCTAACTTTTTGCTGGAGTGTGAGGCAGTGTGCTCCCTTTTTTCTTTTTGTCCAATGACTGCTCCCTTGAGCTAACGAGCTGACGAGCTCTGGTGAGGCACCTGTGCGCCAGTGAGTGGTACATAAACCTGAGAAGACTTTTGGCGGCATTTCAAGCATCCCCACAGACTTTGGCTGCTCTCTGCTGATGACGGGCTAAACCTAGAAACACGTGTCCAGAGATACACAGCACTTGCTGCACCTACTTAGGTGAAAGACTTTTGATTACTTTTTCAATACAAAACAAAGTGACTGCATTTACCATGATGCATTGGGGCTAACTTTTTGCTGGAGTGTGAGGCAGTGTGCTCCCTTTTTTCTTTTTGTCCAATGACTGCTCCCTTGAGCTAACGAGCTGACGAGCTCTGGTGAGGCACCTGTGCGCCAGTGAGTGGTACATAAACCTGAGAAGACTTTTGGCGGCATTTCAAGCATCCCCACAGACTTTGGCTGCTCTCTGCTGATGACGGGCTAAACCTAGAAACACGTGTCCAGAGATACACAGCACTTGCTGCACCTACTTAGGTGAAAGACTTTTGATTACTTTTTCAATACAAAACAAAGTGACTGCATTTACCATGATGCATTGGGGCTAACTTTTTGCTGGAGTGTGAGGCAGTGTGCTCCCTTTTTTCTTTTTGTCCAATGACTGCTCCCTTGAGCTAACGAGCTGACGAGCTCTGGTGAGGCACCTGTGCGCCAGTGAGTGGTACATAAACCTGAGAAGACTTTTGGCGGCATTTCAAGCATCCCCACAGACTTTGGCTGCTCTCTGCTGATGACGGGCTAAACCTAGAAACACGTGTCCAGAGATACACAGCACTTGCTGCACCTACTTAGGTGAAAGACTTTTGATTACTTTTTCAATACAAAACAAAGTGACTGCATTTACCATGATGCATTGGGGCTAACTTTTTGCTGGAGTGTGAGGCAGTGTGCTCCCTTTTTTCTTTTTGTCCACATGGTACTATGATGGTTAGAATTATGCTATAGTAACGTAGTACACACTCCATCTCTCTCTATGTTGCATATGTGAAGTACTCAGACAGTACTGAATGCATAATAGTAAGTATCTGTGTCGAACTGTGTTTAGGATTCGAAACATTAAACACATGTATGTACAGTTAAGGAAATATACCTTCTATTTGTGTTTGTTGCTACTCATGTAGCAGTGCAGTTTTATGCAGGGCATACGTACAGCATAGTGCAAGTACAGTTGTGTAAAGTCCTAGATAGTCTTTGCTCAAAAAGGGACTCCTTCAACTAAAATGTACGAGTTTATTTTGTTTTAGTTGTGTGTGTGTGTGATGCTGATAACAACACAGATACTAACAAAGTCTAATGTCCACCTATTATTATATGCAACTGTCTAACAGACATCTTCAGGTAGCATGATAGACAAATGGCAACAAGTGAATGTCACTGTTTGAGATGTAAATAGTGAACCAACACACTCTGTATGCGATTTCCTATATGTCACTTCCTCTATTATTGTCATTGATTTCTCAGTCTGAGTCTCCACCCAGTGTGAAGCGTTTCCACTTTTCACCCAGGGTGGAGGTCCTGCACTTGGGGTAAAGACTTTATGATCAGGCCAGAAACCAATGAAAATTCACAAGAAGGGACATCCAGGAAATTACATACAGGAAATTGAATGCAGATTTTTTGTATTCATTCTGTGCCATCCTCACCTCAAAGCATTATTCTACCCATTCTGCTGCTCTGTACACCTAGCCTGCCTCCAACATGGCTCTGGGACTTAATGACAAAGCAACCCCCTTCCGTGTGTAAGAATTATATGCACTGTGAGGATGTTTTATAAGTACCCTCAGCTTTATGGGGGCCCTGATAGCCCATTGACCAATGGAGTGCATACACAAATCAGGTGCGATATTGCTGCACACCGTAGTGCAGTGGGTGTGTACCAGCGGCAGGGCATAATGAGTTGCAAGCGCAGGGAGTACCTGTGAAGCTGGACCCTCAGTAAGGCCCAGGACATTATGGGTGTGTCCTCCCAGCCTCATTCACAATGGCCCCGCATGAGCCCACTGTACAGTAGGGTCCTGAACACAGTCTGGCCGACACTCCATGCAAGGCTGGAGGGATTTGAGTGGTAAGGATTTGGTAAATGCATGAACTGCTTTATGTGACTTGAAGTATGATGTGAGTGGTGAAAGAGCTGTGCCATCATTCGTTGCTTGTCACTTTACACTTTATTTGAGTTATGGATAAAATAATTCTAAGCTCTGTGCCTCAGTGGAGCTTCTGGGATGCTGTTTTCTGGGGGAATTCTGGGACCTGTAGGTTTCAGAACACAAATGGGTAGATTTTCATTATAATTGCGTTTTGAGACAAAATGCACTTGCATAATAATGACTAGTGAACTAAGGGCCTTATATCAGTTGTTTGCTATGGTGAATGGATGGATTGGGCAATGTCCGCTGTAGGTATGTGAGGATGTGTTTGTTGTATGTTGTATCATGCATTCTGTTTGTGTTCATTGTATGTCATGAAAACTAATATTAGGTTTGAAATGGAGTACAGACTAACATTGTGTCACCTGTCTCACTCAAAAGGCTACATACATATACAAGTTGTACTATATGCACACATATGCTCAACAGTGGAACATATGTCATCTCATAATTACATGTAGCTGTACTGAGTAAACACATATGTTTTCCAGTGTACAGCACAAATGAAGCAGTCATGTCATGCAGATGTGGCTCTTGGCATGTAGTGTCCACCGTTGCCCGGAAATATACAAACAATTGGAATCACATCTTTGCAAATGTTATATCGAAGGCCTTGTTTGCATATGTACAACAAAGTTTACATCTATGGTGTGTTTTACTATGCTACACAACAGATGGCATATGATAGTAAATATAAGGCTGTTCAGACACCATATTTGGGTGCATAAAAGGATAAACATAGATCCACTGTTAGGTGGAGATATCCATCCTGACTGTACTATCAATACTTATAAAATGACAATGCAAGATAACTATGTATAAATGTCAGGAACCTCACATTGAACTAATGCTGAAGGTAAGAATGGTAAATACTGAAGATTATACTGACCTAAATTGAGAAATTTGCTACTTTTTAATTACATTTTTGACATTACAATGACAGTAAAACTACTTTTGGCTTTAAACCACATATCATCGATTAATGAGCTCAAGGAAGTACAATGTCAGCACTTGCTTTATAGTGTCCCTCCATTTATTAGAAATTGTACACCGGCTACAAAAGGACCAGGGTCTGACCAGGACGTCCTCAGTTCATCCATGGGCGCATCCTCTGGAAACCACCAGCGAGGAGGAGGAGGGAGACCAAACAACAGGCAGGGGTAGTGCACCTTCCCTGACAGAGATATTTTCATCGACATCAACAGCCTGGGTGGAGACTAAGGACACTGAAGGGGAGGGCATTAAGAGGGACACCACCAGCCAGGAGGATGATGAATGTGAGTGGGTCTCCCCCTGACCCACAAGAACTATAAATGGAGACGATGTACCCTAATTAGGCCCGAACACCATCTGGACCTGCCACTGACCCCTCCATAACACTTGAGACCCCCTTCCATTAGAGCCTCCAGCTCCACCCCCTGCTACTACTCCCCATCCAGGTGCCTGCCAAGAATAGCTGAGAGAGGCATCTGCCCCCAGTGCCCCTCACGTTCAACCTAAACCCCTCCAAATGTGGTTGCTCTTGTTGCGGCACCCGAGAGCGCAATGATGGTAGATGATGTTGTCCATACTATCTTCCATCTGGGCTTACAGAAGGTCAGAGATGAGATCCATATGTTCCAAGAGTCACAGTTCAGACTTTTGGAAAACATGAATGCCTCCATCACTTCCTTGCATGCGGCCATATTGTCTGTGTTGTCCCACTGACCCAGCCATTCCACTTTTGTTGTGTCCTCAAGTGTGTCTTACCTCTCTGTTTATCCTGCTACTCCTCGTGGTTTTCTGTCCCACGGGGTTTCTGGTCTTGCATCAGACAGCCACGATAAGTCCACAGGTGCAGAGGATCTCAACACAGTGATGATGGACAATGACTGTGTTTTTACATTAAGCTTAAAAAAAGGATGATGGACAGTGTGCTGAAACTTTTCAAACCCTCACCCCCAGTCACAGATCTGGGTTTAATCTATCATTCTTTTTCTCACCATGCCACCCGAGTTTGGGCCCAGCCATACGCAAATAAGTCTTGGCCCTATTCCCCATGGGAACAGTCCAGCCCGAACATTGCAGTGCTTAAGATTCTGGGACTTATAGTGTAATAGATAAAATGAAATACATGAGAGTCTAATTCACCATGCCAATTTGCACAAACCTGAGGTGACTTTCATAGTCACATTTGCAATTCATATCAAACATTTTTCTAATGAAGTCATTGTTTAACCATCACATATTACCTGGCACCACAATAAGGTAATCGTTCACAGGCAACCCATGCAGCAGGTGGGGGTGCATGGTGGAGATGACATCCTTCTCAAGTGGTGTGAGACACAGATGTGTTCCAATTTGCCCACCAGGGAGACAGAGAGAGCCGTGGCCACCTCTATCCTGGTGAACTTCTCATTCACCAATCTTCTTTCATCCTGCCTCTTCTTTTTGAAGTCAGTGATGGTCCAGACATCCTCCCCAAAGCACTGGCTGCATTAGCCAACTCCTGCCATAGAACTGCCCTCTGTGCTGCTTTGCTGAGGTATGGAGAATGACCATGTCGTTCTCTACTAGAAATTTGACTATCATCCTGGTCTCTTCCTTTGTGAAGTTTTTCTTCTTACTGATATTAAACATGGTGACACTTAGCAGATGGCAAGGCAAGGCGCAGAGCAGCTAAATGAAGTATGCTTTTGGAAAAAAAAAGAGCCTTGGATGTGACCAGTTGTTATGTGTTTTGCACTGCTTGGGTTGCAGATGTTATTAATTGTATGCAGGTATACGTAATTACACATTCCCTGCCCTGAGTTCAAGGCTTCTGGCCCCAAAGTAGAGATTCTACTCTGAGTGTGGATCCTCCATCTTAGTGCGAAACCTCAGCAGGCATAGAGATACTACTCGTTAAGTCTCTTTGCAAATACTGAGAATTAGTAAAATTTGACTTTGGTCAAAGTTAGACTTTTGCTCTCACTTTACCTTTGGGAATTGGGCACCTTAGCACTGGTTAGCAGTGGTAAAGTGCACAGTGTCCTAAAAGCTAACACAAACACATGTTTTGAGAAATAGGAGAGGTGAAGGCAAAATGTTTGGGGGTGACCCTGCAGAGAGGGCCAATCCAATGATATTAAAAAAAATATTCATCAGACTCTAAGAGTCTACAGTGCACTGACATTGTGGCCTGTATTATGATTTCCATTCCAGTACTCATTAGCCTGCTCAAATACACTAATTGGTACTGCCCGAAAACGTTAATGCAACACTCACAATTATTCTAAAAATAAAAACATAGAAAAGGCAACTGTTCGCAAAGAGTGTGTTTCCAAAATATATTGAAGTAAGGATATTATGAAAGATGAAAACAGGTTATCAGTTTAAGATTAAGTGTATAAAGGTATGATGTTAGTCTTGGTGGAGCAAAAAGAGGTATCGGAATATGAAGGGCTCCATGAGACTTCCCACACAACGAGAATGGCAAACTGGAATGAACATATATAAGAAAGCTGAAGAAGTAACATATGAAGTTAAGGGTATTCCCTCAAGTTACCCACAGTGTGGGAGTGCTAGATGGAGCCTTTTGGGCTGGGACATATGGATATAGGGGTGGCCACTCCAATTAATATATTACTACTGTATGTCTGATGATGATATTGGGGCAAGAGGTGCGGTTGATCAACCCTCAGCAATTGTCCAGCCTAATATGGAAATCTAAATTCGATAAACTGCTTGTGCACTGTAATGCTCACCTGATTGGCTGAACTATGAAACCTTATTCCTAGTGCCTTTTCTATTGTGTGTTTAAAAGACCTGTTAACTAAACATATCTTTAAAAAAAGGGGATAATGGTATGAGACTATGGCCAAAGGGTTTGGCATATAGAACTTGGGGTTTTAGGAATAGGTTTACATTAAGGGGTGAATGGTTAGGAGTTCAAGGTTGGGGTACTGAGTTAAAATGTTTGAGGTATAAGGGTAATAATTTGAGTTATATGATTTAGTGCTATGTATTAAGGGTGTGGATGAGGGTAGGGGAAAAGGGTAGAAGGTAAAAGGATAGAGGAGAGGATTACATGTGATGGGTTTAACTTGTTATGCATAAATGAAGGGTTAAGATTTATAAGTATAGGGTTTCACGTTAAACTGTTATTGATTAGTGATTAAGGGTTAGGACTTAATTGAATAATTTTAGTAGTATGTGGTGAATGCAATGGGTTTAGAGGTTAGAGGTTAAGAATATGCTCTTTAGGGGTACAATGGATAAGGGTAATGGGGAAGGATTAAGAATTATGGATATAATGAAAAGAGAAATGGATACAGGGTTACATTTCAGTTATAGGTTTAAGTGGCTTGGAGTTAACGGTTACAGATTTGAGTATAAAGGTTAGTAGTGAATGGAGTATGTGTTAAAGATTTATAGTATAAGGTTAACAGTATAGAGACTGCAAATAGGCAATCGGGGTAAAGGGAGCTATAAGTGTTACAGTGTAGAGCTGTATGCATTTGAGCTATAAGGTTGAGAGTTTGGCATGTACAGGCATAGGTTAATGTTTTGGGGTGTAGGAGTTAGAGGGTCAAGGGCGCAGCCTTAACCCGTAGGTTACATGTCTTTAGTGTACATTAGAAATATTTTTATATTAAGGTTTGTTGATGAGATTCATGGTTAATTTTAGCCCATCCTTGAGAGAAAATAAAGTGGAATCTTTCTTTCCACAGCAACAGGCACATAATTATTGTCAATGATACACACTTCAATTCCAAAGTTACGCATTTAGAAGTGCTAAAACAGACTGATGCTGTTTCTCAGTAAAAAATGTTGAATGATCAAGGTACAACCGACCACATACATCCCTTTGAGAGGGTGATAAAATAAACACTTAGGGCCGGATTTAGATATTGGCGGGCGTGTTAATTTGTTACAACAGTGAAAGATATTCTGTCCGCAGATATTTAAATCCCATAGGATACAATGGGATTTAGATTTCGGTAGACAGGCTTTCTGTCACTGTTGGGAGGAGTAACCTGTCCACCAGTTTGTAAATAAATGAGTCCATTAATCGAACTCTCCGTGACTCAGTAGTGCAGGTTTGTATCCTTCTTGACAATTGGCAGCAAGACATTGTGTACCTAGTTTCCTTGGTGCCTATGAGCCCCTCTGGTCAGCTTGTGTGTAATTGTGGCCCACATTTCTTCCCTGTTCATGTCAACATTACAGTTTGTCAGGCCTCCAGATCAAGAAACTTATCTGGCCACTGTATGTATAATGTGATCAAATAAATATATACCTTTGAATACAACCAGATGCCTTCTTCTTGACATTTGCAGCAGTGTTCAATATGTGAATAAGCAAAACATGAAGCAAGACTTGATAAAAGATGCCTTATTCTGCGATCAGCTGGATAAAGCCAATTCTGCCTGTGATACAGTAGGGCAGACTTATGAAAAGCGGTGGTGCACATAGTGCAGCGCCACTTTTCTAGCACCCCCCCCAATGCCACCATGTGCGCACCATGGGGGTAGTTAGGGAGCTGGCATCATAATCTTGGCTGCTAGTTCAGCGCTTTGCAGGATTAGCATAAAAAATGTTGACACTAATCCTGCAAAGCCCATTGAGGTCCAATGTAAACAATGGTGTGCCTCCTTTTAATGCCTGCTCTAAGCAGGCGTTAAAAGTGCCAAAATACATGACACAAAGAAATCTCTCAGATTTCTTTGTTACATTGTTTCAACCCCCCCTTCCCTGACGGGGGAACGCACCCTTTGCATACATTATGCCTGTAGCAGGCATCATGTAGTGCAAAGGTTTACATAGTGGCACAATGCATCCATTGCGCCACTTTGTAAATTTGGTGTGGCGATTTTGGCCTGGTTGGGCCACTTTAGCACCAAAAATAATTACGCTAATGTGGTGCAAGGAGGCGCTAGGGTCTCTTACATCTGCCCCATTGTTCTCAGACACATTTGCTTGAATCAGGGATGTGTTTCCCCTACCTGTGTAAATCTGAATTCTATGCAAAGTCAGTGTTGATGAACTATTTAGCTGACAGTGACTGTGGGACACACAGCATTTATCATTGGTACTACTCAGAGAATGGTTTTTTCTCAGTTTCTCAACACTGTGATAATATTAGCATTACATCTTCTCTTGACCAATGGTGAGTTGTTATTTCCTGTTCTTGAAAAGGCCTCTCTGAGGTTTGCACAATTAACATGATTTATGTTGAATGCATCTTCTTTTATTTCCCCAGGCGTTGGTGCCAATGTGGTCCTGACCCAGTCTGGTGACAATGTCAAGAAGCCCGGAGAGTCCCATAAACTGACCTGCCAGGGCTCTGGGTTCACTTTTAAGAACTATGCTATGAGCTGGGTCCAGCAGCCCCCAGGGAAAGGGCTGGAGGGGATCGCCTTCATTCACACAAATTCTAACCCCATATACTACGCAGATTCTGTGAAGGGCCAGTTCACCATTTCCCGAGATGATTCCATCAGCAAAGTATTTTTATAGATGAACAGCTTGAGAACAGAAGACACTGGCACTTACTACTGTGCTAGAGACACAGTAGGAATAAAAAGACCCAGTCTGTACAAAAACCAAAACCACAAACTGTTTTCTGCTGCTTCATCACCAAGCACATGCACTCCTTTTTAATTAGAAATGGCTGATATAACTCTGTTTCTTTGTAGGAAAAACATAGAAGCCACTGTGACATTTGACCATCACAAATATTTTAAATGTGCGTTTTAAAATATAACACCCATCTTCTGATCCAAACACACTACTAGACACAGTTCCCTGTATTCAAGCGATATCCTTTAATTTACGTGGAGTTCTGCTCATTTATATTGTCATCGAGGAGTCAACAGCAGGACCCCCACACAGTAGCTGTTTTCATGGACTTGTCACCAGACAGGTACTACTTGGTGTACCAAGAACCCCTGCAAATAGACCACCTGGCATTGAGGCAAATTCTGTACAGGACTGTAAAAAATACAGGACAAAAACTCAAGAACAAACGTCAGTTTTACAGACACACCCAAGAGAGGCCATGCCTCACTATGTTCTCAGTGCATTTAATTACTCTTTTTTAACTTAGCACTCTTCATTCACTGTGGTCTTTTTGTGATTGCCTCCTGGTATGCTACATTCAGGTGTCACATTATGTCCTTGTTCAGTAGTAAATTAATGCCCTTCAGCGCTCTGTCAAGGCCATTGCCCATACCCAAATGTACCCAATCTTTCTTAAAGAGAAAGTAACAGCAACATTTTGATTATGTTTCTGAACATTTCAAAACCCCTGGCAAACAGTTTGGGAAACATTAAGGTAATTAATCTTATGCTAGTTTAAACAAATTGAACAAAAACATTTGGCTCACCCCAACCGGCCATGGACTTTCAACCTAAAAAATGTAATCAGGCAGGGCAGATTGTATGGACAACAGCCTCACACCTAATGTCAGGAAGTGAGGTACCCACAAGTATGTCTGTAGTCTCACAGCACTAGAGTGTATGTCTGGGACTACATTTATCTCAGACTGGGAGCCCGGACTACCAATCAAAGATAATAAAAGAGGAAGATGAAATTGAGATCAAATGGGAGATACACAGCAACTGATTCAAAGGGTTGTTACTAAGAACTGGGTAAATAACGAAGAGAAGAACAAGGTGGGACAATTCGTAAAATCAGACAAGATGATTCCAAGACTATTGGAAGGTATTGCATACCTAGGGAGTTGTTTCTGCAGACTGGAGACAAGAAGAGGCACTGTCAAGTGGTTGAACAAGCAGTAGCCACCCACCTTGGCAAACTGTTCTGGTGCAATGGTCCGCTGTTCAATGCTTGGGAAGGGTGAGCAGGGGCCTTACCCCTTTGCAAGGTTATGCAAGGCAATTGCCCACTTTGTCCATGACTTAAAATGCTTTTGCAATTCAGCAAAAGCCAAACTAGTGATCTGTGTTATCCCTAAGTGTCAATTACACATAGTATCTTCAAAATATTTGGGATGTAAATTGCACAAGCAAAATGTAAAAGCTTTAAAATGTAATTAGTGTTTCTTGAACAGATGGCACTGTTTTCCCCTTTACATACAATTTGACCTCAGATTGAACTGGGAACCGGTTACCTTTCGATACGTAGTGATTAATATCTACCATTCTCCCACTGATTTGCAGGATATAAATCTCTGCAGAGCGTCACAGTCCCTCCGAGCCCAGTTTGCTTTTTGGTCTTCTCTTCTGCTTTCTGTAGTGGGCCACATAGATCTTTTCACTCTAAACCTACCCGTGACTGCTGGTGGATTAGGCCTTCTGGACTTAGAACTCTATTATTCAGCTGCACAGGTCCAATGGGTTGCTCACTGGCGTTCTGCCCACCCTACTGCATGAGATGGGGTTTATCCGTAAAGATTTTTAAGGAGGGCTTACTGTACTACTCATTGTTTCATACTGACCATTCTACGGGTCACCATCCACGGTTATCATGGACAGCTTTTTCTTGCCTTGCTAGAACCTGTAACTCACTGACACGAAGAAACCCTGTGCTCCTGCACTACCTTTGCTAAGCCTTTCCATTCGCACAGGATGGCTGTGCTCAAAGCAACTCCATCTGTGGCATGCTGCAGATGTCTTAAAATTGGAGAGCTTGTTTCTGAACAGTGAGCTACTAAATTTCCAAACCCTTGTGGCAGACTACCATCTTCACCCCGATCAACTCCTTACTTACAACCAACTTAAACAATCATTAAATGCCCTATTTCATGTCTGCCACACTACATGAGGTGTGAAAGAAGCTCTACACCATCGGGACTGGTGGCAAACTGATGGGATGGGTGTACAGACCTTTCCTGCAACATGGACACCACTCCAGGTCTTCTCCTCATACTACCGGGCCAAATCGCTGCAAGATACAGACGGGACTAAAATACTGGACTTTCCCCATAAAGAATCCCACGACTGTCACTTTAAGTTCATTCATAGAGCTTCCTTGGGAATGCATTCTGCCCGTTGTTTGCCATTGGCTTTGTGGTTTGTAACTCACATTTTGTTGATTTCAATTTGCTGGCTTAATTTGTTTTAGGCTATCCAGTTTGAGTTTGTCACTTCCCTTGCCCAAACCTTATTTACAGTATCCTTCCAAGTGCTCCCTTTCTGTAAATAGGCTTGTAAATCTTGTTCTTATCTCATCATATTTTCTGTGCATTCAAAGAACAAGGTCAAATGTGAGGCTCTGTCTTCGGTGGGAACTTAGTGTTTACTTTTCTTTCTCTGAATTCGAAGAGAGAGAATTTATGCAACAATCTTGCTGGATACTGGGGGTAGGAAAGACTTTTGCTATCACATGACAACACTTATGTAAACTTCAGAATATATCAGAATTAAGAGTACAAATGAAGCACATTTTTGTTAATTCTGAACTGTGCTGGAAACAAATACCTTTATATGATTAAAACAAATCATTGCATTAGGTTATGCAATTTCCAAACATCATTGTCTGTGCACTGTATAGTTTTATTTGAAAAACTGTATGTCTTTGCAAATGTAATGGTCAGTTCAATATAAAACGTGTTGTCTGTAATGGCAGTGTGTTACCAGACCTGCATACTCCACTCTGCTATGTTCTGCACCACTCCACATCACTGCTACCTACTTTGCATTACTCCACTTTACACCACTCCATGCCACTGCACTGTGGGACACTGCACTCTTCTCCACTCTGAACCACTCCACTCTATGCCACTGCACTCTATGCTACTTCATACTACGCCTCTCTACTCTACTCTGTACTACTCTACTCTTTGCCAATGCACTTTACGCCCCTGTACACCACTGTGCTCTGCGCCTCTGCACGCTATACCACTCCAGTGTAGGCAACACCAATCTACTCCTCACAACTCCACTCTATGCCACTCTGCAGCACTGCACTGTATGCCACTGCACTCTATGCTAATACACTCTGTGCTAGTGCACTTTACTCTGTGACACTCAACTCTATGCCCCTGCATCCACATCAGTAAACTGTATGTCACTCTAATCTATCCTGCATCACTGACTTCTATACCTAGGCACTCTACACCACTTTACTCTATGCCAGTCTACGCAATTCCATTCTACCCTGCTCCTCTCCACTCTGCACCACTTCACTCTACTGTGAAACAATCTACTTTATGCCACTGCGCTCTGCACAACTACATTCTATGCCACTGCACTCTGCCTTGCACCTCTCCACTCCACCCCACTACACTCTGAACCACTGCACTCTACTTCAATGCACTCTAAACAACTGCACTATATGCCACTGTACTCTGATACTACACTCTGCAACACTGAACTGGCCTCAACTATATCTTACACCACTATGCTCTGTACTGCTGCATTCTGCACCAATACACTCAAGTCTACTGTATTCTATACCACTCTACCCTGCAAAGATATTGCCATAGTGTCCTGTACTGGTCATGGGGCCTCAAAAGTTATCACTGCCATGATGTAGACTATTGGTGCTATTGATCTCGGATTCCTGTTGTGAGGGCAAGATGTATGGCTTCAACTGAGGTCATGCATCAGTGATAGTTTTCCTATTTAATTTGTTCCCATTGCATATTCCCTTTCCTCCATGGTATCAAGGTAGTGACCCATATAACCCTGAATGGCACAGACAGTGGGGTTATGAGTGGTTTTTGTAACTCAGACTCCATTTCTACAAGGACCTGTTTCTAACAGGTGTATTTTCCACATACATTCTCAGTAGAGTTTGTTTACTTTAAATACATTTGATAACACTTCCTCTTTGTGATTGCAACATTTTATTCTGAAATGTATGTTCTACAGTTTTTCCAACATGATGGTGGAAGATGGCCATGACAAATGAAATGCCACAAATAGGTAATCAAGAGTCTTGTACTCTGTGTCCAGTACATATATTATGATACAAAAAAAAAGTGTAAGGTGAAATAAAATAAGAAGAAATAAACTAAAAAGAGTCTATCACTGTGGATGGAAACATGGTAGTAGAGCCAAGAACAGTTTGAAGTCCAATGTCCAAACTACTACTCCTCTGAAAATGTAAATGAGTCCATTAAACAGTCCATAGTGAATGATTTGGAGTCTCCTGGAGGTGGTGGTGTCGGTCTTGTCATCCTTTGCTGATGGTTCAGATGACCATTCCGGCTGAGGAGGAGGGAGGAAACAGGCGGAGGGACTGGGGTGGTAGGAGCATGCTCATCCTTTGGCAGGGTCTCCCTGTCTGTGCCTGGCAGTGTTGTACTTTGCCCATATGCTGAGGGACCACAGACGGGGACAGGTGGACTGGAAAAAGCCCTGCGCATAAAGTGAGAAATGTCATACATCACCCCTGTCAAATTGCACAAATTTGAATTGATATTCTGGATCTCCGCATTGTTCTCCTCTGTATCTCCTTAACGTCTTGGAGCTCAGTTAGGACCTGGCCCATCAAGTCTTGGGACTGTTGGAATGATCCCAAGACTTGGTCAAGGGTGGTCTGGCTAACAAAAAACCCAATGGCCTCCTTTGGCTGGCCCACAGATTCCCTCACACGACCCGTACCCCCACTAGTCTGTGTCCTTGCCCCAAACCACTGGGTCCTGGCAGACCTGTTGGCTGAGTTGTTGGTAGCTCAACATGAGCCAGAACTGGGGAGAACAGGATTAGTGTACTGGTTCTCGGTGCACAGGATTGTGGAGATGCCCTCACACTGAGTTCTTGTTGCAGCTGTGGTAGGAGGTGTATCTGTGGGCTGGGCTTAACTCACTGGTGCTGTATGGCCAGACAGAGCAGATGGACCAGGCAACTCCTCATCATCCGGTCTGGCAACATTGGAGTCCTCATTAAAGGCTTGCTCTTGGGCTGGAGTGGAGGTGTCTTGGCTGGCAGAAGGCGGTGCACTGTTCCAGGTGGTTGGACCTGTGAAGGAAACAACGGGTATGTGATTAAAATATAGTTTGTGCATTACATGATTCTTTCTCTACAAAAGGGGCAACCTAAAACCTAGGAAGATAGAGACTGGCTGATTAGTCTTTGTGTTATTTTCATTGTTTTACCAATGCAGCCTGATTTACACAGATGACAACTGCAATGCTGGCCTTGAATGGATGTCCTGAAATGCCAAAGTGTTAGTTCAGATTTGTAAGTTATATGTGACAGATATTAAACCCAACATAGTGGTGAGGAGATTGGAGTATTGGACCATTCCAAGGCCTAGCAACCTGCAAACCATTAACTACAAACTGGTTCACAATGCACATGATACTGTAATTGGTCATCATTTGGGCTACTAATTCTGTTCAGCATGCTGCAAAACATTTCCGGGTATCTTTGATTCTAAATACATGAAAATGTAACCATTTTCATCAATTCAATGTAGCTATGAGGAAGTGTCAACATGATTGAGGTACACAAGAAGTGACATTTTAATCTAGAACATGGCATGGTGACTGACAAATGCACTAGTTTTTGAAATGTTTGTACATATGGAAACAAAGAACATTGTAACACTGTTACATTCCACTATTGTTTTCAGAGACAATAACAGAGCATCATGGTCGTTGCAGTCATCTGTTGACACTGTGGACAAAACTTGTTTGAAAAATAAGTTACACATTTCACTTTCAAAGACTATCTTAGAGATGAAAACATGTTTGCAACCGATAAACGCATAGGGATATGATGTAACTAGGTGCAAATACCACTTAGTGCATCTCCTGTGGAAATTGATGTAGTTTGTGACTTGTTTTTTAAAGCAAAACATCATACATTGATAGACAGTAAAGGACAGAACCCATGCAAGGGGTGATCCATGGGGAACTACACACAGTCTGACTGTCCATATTGCATTATGTTAGAAGGAGAGCTATGCCCAAGCTGCTGGTTGTTTGTATGACACAACATATTTTGTTTAGTCAAAATGTGCAATATCGGTGTTTCTAAGGTTGTTGCAGTATTCTAAAAGTCTACCTGAAGGGCAGGACTCCATTAGTGATTAGGGAGGCATAGATAGGTCTGACTTACCAGTCTGCCCTCCACCAAGGATTCCAGTCAAGGCTTCAGTGTGGTGGATTTGCAACACCTTCTTTTCCCAGGGAAATAGTTGTAATGGGGTGGAGGTGAACCACCACCAGTCCTCTGGGACTCCAGGTGACCCTTGAAAGCCAGTGTACAAACCTTCCCCTGCAGGTCATTCCACCTCTTCCTATTCTCCTGAATTCACAGGTTGTTAGCTACTGCATTCACCATTTCAACTATTCTAGTCCACATATGTCTTTTCTGGGAAAGGAAGTATCTTGGACTTGTGCTCCAAACAATTGTGGCTCTACTCTAAAGATTTAATCTACCATGACAGATAAATATCCTTATGTGAAACAGGGATTTCTTCTCCTTGCCTTTGTGAAATATATCTAAACAAAACTAGTGCTCAAAAAATGGGTACTGTACACATATTAATTTAAAAAAACAAATACAGAGGGAGAGGCAAACAGAATAAAAAACATGTCTCCTATGTTGTGGATTTGGCTGTCTGTCTGATCTTCTGCAGTGGAATGGCAAAGGACCAAGGTCTGAAATTGACTGTATTTTGCAGATGTTCACAATTATCTAATTTCCAACAGGTGTGGGCTACTAGCATCCAACCAATGGCCACAGACATGGTACTATACTGAATAGGTCCTGCGTCAGACTCCCACCTCAAGGGCCCGCAACTGACACACCACCAGCAAAACTGTGTATTTTAAATAGGCTTGGCAGTAAACCCTCCATCTTGATGCAGCTAGCGTGATGGTGTACAATCCGTCGTGGCGGTCTTTGGCTTAGCTGCAATGCCTCTAAATACGGTGGGCGGTAAGACTGACAACATGTAAATCAGGCCTTGAGTATCTCTCTCAAGATGTGTCTTCTGAACAAAGTCTGACAAACAATCATCAATGACTCTGGGGCGCATGGCTTAATCATTAAATTCAATAAATTTGCAATGTTTGATGAGCACATCAAGCCTTTCAACAAACTCAGATTATTTAAGTATTTAATGATTTTCTCATCCCTTACTCCTTCCAGAGCACCTATGACATCATCAAACGTATTTACCCACGTGGTCCATATGGTGCCAATATTCAGTTTTTTGGTGATATCAAATGGTGGTGGAGGATTCAGGAAAGCAGCTGATGTGTATTTCACCTTTCGTTGTTCTGGAACTGAGAGTACGTGTTACTCAGGGAGCTTTTTTTGTGCACCTCAATCCACGCCTTCTGGAAGTACCAGTTCCCTACCTGAACTTGAGTCACCAGACTGGTCTAGTGGCTGTGCTGCACCTGCTTCACTTTTGGCAGTGAGCACTTCATCTGTTTCTTGCATTCTCTAGTCTTTTTATTTCATTTGAGTCATTTCTTAATGCTATTTTGTCAGCTTTCTCATTCGGGCCCACTTTGTGACTTTGATAACAGTGGGCTGCATGTTTGAGTCGCCTCACTCGAGGTGAAATTCCGAATGTAGTGGATTCTACTTGCTACCTTGCATGTATCGGCCTCTCCTGCGGGTCTCAACCAGTGTGTCTAATACTTCAGTCATGACTGTTGGTCTTACTGATGAGTATATATTTGTTTCTCATACCCTTTGTTGTACCTGGGTGTCACTGCCTTTTGCGTTTTCGTTCTATGACTGATGGCTCAGTGTTGTGGCACAGTACCTTCTGTTTAACTAAGCCTGGCCGGCAAGTCTTGGTGGGCTTTTTCAATGGTGCTCATTTACTGGGCCTTCAGCTTCTTCACAAGGCTTTGTACATGCAGGAGTGGCAATTGTACTCCACATACGCCAAAGCAGACTTCTTCGTTTCAGCTTGAGTGAATGTGGCCTGCACAAGCAGTTTGCTATTTAATGCAAACTTGTAGGGAGAGTTCAGTTTCTTCGGGGCATGTATCCCTTACTCATCACCAGTTGTAACGTCCTCCCCAGCCCAGTAGCATGCACAAGAACACACCACATATGGAGCTCACAGTTATTATCTTTACTTATCAGTGTACAACATGCAACTAACTCTCAATATCCCAATAACCTTTAAAACCACACCTTGACACCTCCAAGAGAGATTACATTACTTCATTCATACGTCCGCCCCTAGTCACGAGGTCCTAACACATACATCTCTAAGACATGACAAGACATGACAGACGATAAGAGGATCCTCTAGCACCCCAAATGAGCAAAAGCTGAATAAGATGCACAAGAAGAGACAAGACACAATTTATAGGTTTTGGTATACAGTGCTCCAGTTGAGGTCATGCAATGAGATTGAAACAAAAGAGTTACACAGGTGCAGGATGCTGAAGTCATGAGAAAGTAAGCATACAATCATCAACTAGATACACAAATGTAAAACTAATTATAAATCTCTCCCCCCAAAAGCCATGCTTGTACACAAGGCTTTACACGTCTTAGATAGGCATAACTTGATGGCATGGTTGGCATGAGAAAAAGATGGCTGCCGTAGATACATTTACACTGAGGAATGTTGCACTTCAATCTGCAATCCATCCACTAAGTAGTGGAACTGATAACTCTAGGAAATTGGGTAACTGGATGAAACCTTACTCATGCAGCAATAGCAATTCTCTTCAGGGTAAAACACAAGCAAACCCCATATTAACCTATGTTTAACCCTCTGGTAGCTTGGCACAAAGAAGTCAAGCTTGACTTATAGGAAATATGTAAAGTATTTATGCACGTCTTCTAAATGTAGTAAAGTGAGAATAACAACACAAGAAAAATCCATTATTAGTGTAGAACAATAGAGTAAAATGTAATAAATTGTTTGACACCAAAACAACAACAAATCCAGTCAGTAGAACAGCAGTTCTGCAATGCCAAATGTTTAGGTAAAAACAGAGTTTAAAAGCACAAAGCCCCAACTGTGGTTATTTGGTCATACTGGACTGGGATAAAGTCATAAGATCAGGCCAACCATGACAGAGTTTGGGTCAGATACAGGGATCAAGTTAGTCTGGCTGAGAAATGTGTCTCAAATCATGGTTGTGCAGCATTGCAGCAGTTAGCGGTGGCAACGAGGAGTGAAGTGAGGTCTGTGTGGTGGATGCATACTGCAGCAGTGGTTCCAATGAGCTGCAAGGGCTACAATGTGAGTTTGAATCTGTCTCTGAGGCTCTGATCAGGAGGCCAGCCAACTAGCCCTTGGAGTCATTCTGGTGGTCCAAGTTTCAAGATGCAGTTCCAGTACTTCTCACTCAGGCAGCATGGCAGGAGATTAGCAGGGCAGCAGGGCAGTCCTTCTTGCAACACGGCAGAAGAGCAATCCTTCTTCTGAGTTTCCCTCAGGTCCGGCCCAAGTGTACTGAAGAGTGGGTCTGGGAGTTCCCTTTTCATACCTGATGCTCACTTTGAAGTGGGAGAAGCTTCTTGGAGTCCCCACCACAGAGGTATTTTTGAATTTCCTGCCTTCCTTCCCTGATCCCAGTCTGTATTGGGGCACAATAGGCTAGTGTGAAGTACTTTGCATGTGTGCTGAGACAGCCCCATTGAATTGCAAGTGTGGTAAGTGACAGCTCTGTGCACCTATGAAGTCAGGGATGGTCCATCCTGCAAAATCCCAGACTCTCTTGATTGCGTGGATGTCTAGGAGGAATACATAAAGGCCAACTGCCAACTACACCTCTTCATGCGACCCAGGAACAGGCTGCAGACACCAAATGTTTATGACAAGAACATGTACATTTCTAACAGTGGAATGTTTTCAGAATTGTGGCTTAAAGTCCAACTTTACAATTAAAGAGGGTTTAGAAACCAAACTCAACTTCTGCACGTGCTTCCAATTGAAAGTTATTACTTATTAAATGTAATAAGGCAACCAAATGTTATCCTCTGGGAGATGCAGGTCTCTGAGTAGTGACAAAAAAATTCAAACCTTTTAAATACAATGCTCCCTGCCCTATGGGCTGTTTAGGACCTACCACAGAGGTGACATATGTTTTGAAAAGAAATGCCTAGAAAAAGGTTTTTATTGCCAGGATCGAAATGTCAGTTTAAAACTGCACAAGGCTGCAATGGCAGGCCTAAGACATAATTAAAGGGACACTAAATCAGGTGGCACAACCAGTGCTGCAGGCCCAATAGTGGCATTTAAGTTACAGGCCCTGGGTGCATGTGGTATCACTTTACAAGGGACTTTCAAGTAAATTAACTGTGCCTATTGGATGTAATTTAATTTCACCATGTTTGAAAAAAAAGAACATAGACACTCTGGGTCCAATACACAAAGTTAATGTTAGACCAAAAGTATAACTTAGACTAAATGTCTAACTTTATTACTCCTGGTATTCACAAAGGGTCTTGTAAATAGTAGCTTTACGCATGTGAAGGTTCCGCACTCAGAGTGGAGCTTCTGCACCCGGGGCAGATTCTCCACCCCAAATGCGGAATTACCACATTGGCAGAACCTCCGCTCTCGGGGCAGACCACAATACTCTGACATAAGAGGGCAAGCATTGGTGTATGCTGCAACACATATTCCTAGATATTCACACATCATGAGATCTAAGACAACAACTTTTGCAACAAACATAGTACAAAATGCCTCACTTAAACTGGAAATCAGCTATCTGTACGCAGTGGGGTGTTACATATGTCTGTGTAAGACATGCATGTAAGTAAAAGTAGAGTATGACAACATGTTACTAAACATTGGATTGCAGAATGAGTGTGGTGCGCTTGATAGCTTGAGGTGAAAAAACAAAAGTTGTTGAACAAATGTGATGGGAGTAGGACCAGTTAGCTTTAAAAGGTGTGTATAGAGGGGTAATTGTGATGACAAAATGCACACCTCTACAACAGTGTAGATATATCATGTAAGAAACTGTACCATATACGTATTCATATGACCCTTCAAGTGGCAAGAAGCAAATCACAAGTACATTTGTTACAAAATCTCCTCTACAGTTGCACATTTAACAACTAGTTATGTGTCATGCAATGTCTTCCACAATCAGTTCAAATGTGAAGGTTATCCACAAGTCAAAACCTCTGATCAAACCTCAGATATCAAGTTTCCTCCGAACACTACACACACAAACACACACACACACACACCTGTGTCAGTCCTTATCATCTCCCCTCACCCAGCTCCAGCAGAATGTTGTTATGCAATAGCCAATCACGGCCTGGCTGCATACTTAAAATATAAGCTGTAATAAACACATGTTGTCAGACCTTATACCATGTCGCTGAATTTATTTAACAGTTTGCCCCTTCTAATGAAACAGAATGATTTGAGAGAAGCAGGAGGACGAGGAATGCTGAGAGGGTCTTCATACAAACGATCAGCCTCTTTGGGATGACCAGTCAAGATGTTACCTCCAGATTCTGTTTCCCCCTCATGTCATCTCGGACATTGTTTTTGAGCGGGAGCAAGATTTTGACTCTAAGACATGCCACTCCAAAACCATCCCAGTCAATGTCAAGATCCTAGAAGTTCTTCATTTCTTTGCTCTTGGATCATTCCAGAGAGTGTTTAGTGAATATGTGGCCATTTGTCAGTTCTGAACTGCATAAATAAAAGAGTGCAGCTCTACATAGGTATGGCACTTACTGTGGCAGGAAGGCAAAGGGTTGCTGGAGATTCCTACCTCTTTTCTTGCTTTCCACATGTGGTAGGTACAATTGATTGCACTCATGTGGCCCTTCACCTCCTCGCCACAATGCACTCATCTTCTGCAATAGACCATTGGCACTTGATCGAAGTGCAGGGTGTGTTTTTTTTGCCAGTAGCTGTTTTATTGATATGCATGCAGTGTTCCAGGCAGTACACACAACAGCTACATATTCTGCAAGTCATCTCTTGCCCTGTGGCTGACAGTGGGAGAATTTGGCAACGTGTGACTTCTGTATAAGTAATCAAGCACCATATAGGACTGATATGTAGAAATGTTGTTTTAATATACACATCCACTAAAAATGACAAATTGTTATGACACAAACATGACTGCAGCAGACACTGCATGTACCATTTCATACATTATGAACTCTACAGACACAGAGGGACATGAACAAATAGTTCATTATTTTCCTCCTCAGGTGATGCTGCATATGAACTATCCCCTCATCTCTCCACACCCTACAGATGTGATATCACTGTACTCAGTGTAGGTACAATAGGGCACACAAACATACACAACCCATTTTAGAGCATGCTTTTAATTTCCTAAAGCCTTCAGATTTCTTGACAATATGAGAGAGGGGTGATGTACTCCCCGAGGTTGTGTGCAAGATAATAGTAGCCTTTGGTGTCTTGTACAACATTGCAGTATGTTAGGGCTTACCAATACCTCTGAACCCTCAACAAGGTCAAAATCCTCAGAATTAGGGCATTGTCCCTAACAGAGGGAAGGGTATGCAGGTGTGTGACCAGCTGGTTGACAATTTTTTTCTTGAGCCACCAGTTGTGTTATGACCTTTATGTGGTTTCACAGTCTTTTGTTAAAGAAGATTGGTGGACATTTAAAACTCGGTCCATAAATTGCATCCTGAGACTACTCTGTAAGCCATACATAATGCATATAAACATGAGCTATTGTCAAGAGTCAAAAGTCATACCATGCAACACATTTCTTGCACATGTTAGAAATTAGTGTAGGAAAAATTTCAAAGGACACCATTCCCGCAGGAGAGTAAATGTCACTGCATATGTGACATCGCCCCAAATATCTGCACCTATAATCGCAATGATTCATGTCTATGCATAGAGTCAGTGAAGATTGGCATTTTGTAGAAGGTGGAAACCTACAAGTATATGTGAAACTGATGAAATTACAAGTAGGTGTCACCTTTAGAATTTTGGGTTACGTAAATTCTGAACAATTATGCCTTCCCCATGTTTTATAAGTTGCTTGCTTGCTTTGTGGCACACTATTCTTTGGAGAATGGGCTTTACAAGTATATGTTACGTGGGGGTAACAGGAAGTGATGTAACAAACTATATACTGTTAATTACATTAGGAACTTAATGTCAGTGTTGGAGACAGAGTAGTTATGATGCTGACATAATGAGAATAGGAATTTTTAACAAGCATTTGCAATGCAATAGGTGTCACATGTTCCTGAGTTCGAACTATTGGCATTGTAAATTCAGAACTGGATGTTTCTTGCCACGCAAATTGGTCAACCATGTCTCATAATTTCGTCTTTTCCTGCCATGTTTTGGCGGTCACTGTTGGCTACTGACATCAGAAATCACAAGCCCTTGATGAGAGACGAGAAGATGACGTTGTGTAAATGTCTGAACAGAAATTGGAAAATAAGGCTGGAAAAGTATTTTCTTTTTATGTTAAAAGAATGAAAAGTCTTGCAAACATTCTTGCCTCACATTTCAATGAGCAGAGCAGCCTGAGAAGATTTATGGCCCCAATAAAGGAGATAAGTCATGCCCTGTGTGCAATGTCGTGAGTGCTAGCAGGGAGGGGCCCTGGAGAGAGAGACTCGAAATGTGATGCGAGACTAAACAAGTTTCACGTCATTGCCTCTAGGTTTAGCTATATTCTACCACAAAGGGTATATTGTGGCTTTTGTGAGCAATGGGTTAAAAGACCGGGTGTTTCTTTTATAAAATAAGTTTATGTTAGGAGAGAGAGGTGAATGGGGACAACACTGGACTAAATCCAAAACATATGTCAGCGACATGGGAGGAGATCGGAGGAACGGAATGCTGCAATAAAACTCAGGCAGGTACCAACCAAAGACACCCACAGTAAAAGGGGAGCACCAAAGAAATAACAAAAATAGTCTATCACAGCAACAGATAAGGAAACCGAAGTGGAATAATACAGTAATTGGTCACTGTTCTGTAACAGAAAAAGAAGGGAGAAAAGGCAGAACTGATCACTAGCGAGCAAAGAATGTTTAAAGGACACTGCAACCAACAAATTAAATCACTTTAAGCCATAAGAAATATAATATAAGTATAAATGAGGTTGAACGCTTACTCTCGACCTAAAAATGTATTGGCTATGATCTAGTGTTTACCCACATAGTACTATGATGGTCAGAATTATGCTATAGTAACGTAGTACACACTCCATCTCTCTCTATGTTGCATATGTGAAGTACTCAGACAGTACTGAATGCATAATAGTAAGTATCTGTGTAGAATTGTGTTTAGGATTCTAAACGTTAAACACATGTATGTACAGTTAAGGAAATATACCTTCTATTTATGTATGTTGCTACTCATGTAGCAGTGCAGGTTTATGCATGGCATACATACTGCATAGTGCAAGTACACTTGTGTAATGTCCTAGATTGTCTTTGCTCAAAAAGGGACTCCTTCAACTAAAACGTAGGAGGTTATTTTGTTTTAGTTGTGTGTGTATGATGCTGATAACATCACAGATGCTAACAAAGTCTAATGTCCACCTATTAATATATGCAACTGTCTAACAGACATCTTCAGGTAGCATGATAGACAAATGGCAACAAGTGAATGGCACTGTTTGAGATGTAAATGGTGAACCTACACACTCTGTATGCAATTTCCTATATGTCACTTCCTCTATTATTGTCATTGATTTCTGGCCTGATCGTGGAGTCTCCACCCAGTATGAAGAGTTTCCAATTTTCACCCAGGGTCGAGGTCCTGCACTTGGGGTAAAGACGTTATGATCAGGCCAGAAACCAATGAAAATTCACAAGGAGGGACATCCAGGAAATTACATACAGGCAATTGAAGGCAGACTTTTTGTATTCATTCTGTGCCATCCTCACCTCAAAGCAATATTCTACCCATTCTACTGCTCTGTACACCTATCCTGCCTCCAACATGGCTCTGGGACTTGATGACAAAGCACCCCCTTCTGTGTGTGAGAATTAAATGCACTGTGAGGATGTTTTATAAGTACCCTCAGCTTTATGGGGGCCCTGATAGCCCATTGACCAATGGAGTGCATATACAAATCAGGTGCCATATTGCTGCACACCATAGTGCAGTGGGTGTGTACCAGCGGCAGGGCATAATGAGTTGCAAGCGCAGGGAGGACCTGTGAAGCTGGACCCTCAGTAAGGCCCACGACATTATGGGTGTGTCCTCCCACTCTCATTCACAATGGCACCACATGAGTCCACTGTACAGTAGGGTCCTGAACACAGTCTGGCCGACACTCCATGCACGGCTGGAGGGATTTGAGTGGTAAGGATCTGGTAAATGCATGAACTGCTTTATGTGTCTTGAAGTATGATGTGAGTGGTGAAAGAGCTGTGCCATCATGTGTTGCTTGTCACTTTACACTTTATTTGAATAATGGGTGAAATAATTCTAAGCTCTGTGCATCAGTGGAGCTTCTGGAATGCTGTTTTCTGGGGGAATTCTGGGACTTGTAGTTTTCAGAACACAAATGGGTAGATTTTCATTACAATTGCATTTTGAGACAAAGTGCACTTGCATAATAATGACTAGTGAATTGAAGGCCTTCTAATTGTTGTTTGTTATGGTGAAAGGATGGATTGGGCAATGTCCACTGTAGGAATGTGAGGTTTTGTCTGTTGTGTGTTGTATCATGCATTCTTTTTGTTTGTATTTTATGTCATGAAAACTCATATTAGCTTTGAAATGGAGTAAAGGCTAACATTGTGTCTCCTGTCTCACTCAAAATGATACTTACATATCCAAGTAGTACTAAATGCACACATATGCTCAACAGTGGCACATATGTCATCTCAAAATTAGATGTAGCGGTACTGAGTAAGAACATATGATTTCCAGTATACAGCACAAATGAAGCAATCTTTTCATGCAGATGTGGCTCTTGCCATGTAGAGTGTTCACTGTTGCCAAGAAATATACAAAAAATTGGAATTGCATCTTTGCAAATGTTATATCGAAGGCATGGTTTGCATAGGTACAACAAATTTAGCATCTATTGTGTGTTTCACTATGCTACACAACAGACGGCAGTTGATAGTAAGCATAAGACTGTTGAGGCAGCATATTTGGGTGCATAAAAGAATTAACATAGATCCACTTTTAGGTGTGGAGATATCCATCCTGACTATATACTATCTATACTTGTAAAATGACAATGCAAGAAAACAATGTTTAAATGTAACGAACTTCATATTGAACTAATGTTGAAGGTAGGGATGGTAAATACTGCAGAGTATACTGACCTAAATTGAGAAATGTGCTATTGTTTAATTAGTTTTTTGACATTATAATGACAGTACAACTATTTTTGGTTTAAAACCATAGATCATTGATTAATGAGATCAAGGAAGTACAATGTCAGCACTTGCTTTATGGTGTCCCTCCATTTATTAGAAAATGTACACCGGCTACAAAAGGACCAGGGGCAGACCAGGACGTCAGAGATGAGATCCGTATGTTCCAAGAGACTCAGTTCAGACTTTTGGAAAACATGAATGCCTCCATCACTTCCTTGGGTGCAGCAATATTGTCTGTGTTGTCACACAGACACGGCAATAGTTGCGTCCTCAAGTGTGTCTTACCTCTCTTTTTATCCTGCTACTCCTCGTGGTTTTCTCCCACATGGGGTTTCTGGTTTTGCACCAGACAGCCACAATAAGTCCATAGGTGCAGAGGATCTGGATATAGTGAGGATGAACAGTGACTGTGTTTGTACGTTAATCAACACAAAAAGGATGATGGAGAGGATGCTGAAACTTTTCAAACAGTCACCTCCAGTCACAGATCTGGATTTAATCCATTGGTCTTTTTCTCACCATGCCAGCCCTATGCAAATCAGTCTTGGCCCTTTTCCCCTTAGGAACAGTCCAGCCCGAACTTTGCAGTGCTTAGGATTCTAGGACTTATAGTGTAATAGATAAAATAAAATACATGAGAGTCTAATTCACCATGAACATTTGCACAAACCTGAGGTGACTTTCATAGTCACATTTGCAATTCATATCAAAAAGTTTCTAATGAAGTCATTGTTTAACCATCACATATTACCTGGCACCAAAATAAGGTAATTGTTCACAGGCAACCCATGCAGCAGCTGGGGTTGCATGGTGGAGAGGCCATCCTTCTCAAGTGGTGTGAGACAGATATTTGTTCCAGTTTGCCCACCAGGGAGACAGAGAGAGCTGTGGCCACCTCTATCCTGGTGAACTTCTCATTCACTCATCTCCTCTCATCCTGCCACTTCCTTTTGATGTCATTGATGGTCCAGACATCCTCCCCAAAGCACTGGTTGCATTAGCCAACTCCTGCCATAGAGCAGCCCTCTGTGTTGCGTTGCTGAGGTATGGCGAAAGACATTGTCGTTTTTTTGCAGTACCCTACTATAAATTTGACTATCATCCTGGTCTCCTCCTCTGTGAAGTTTTTCTTCCTCCTGATATTTAACATGTTGACACTTGGCAGATGGCAAGGTAAGGCGCAGAGCAGCTAAATGAAGTATGTGTTTTGAGAAACAAAAGAGCATTGGATGTGTGCAGTTGTTATGTGGTTTGCACTGCTTGGGTTGCAGAGGTTATAAATTGTCTACAGGTGTATGTAATTACACATTCCCTGCCCTGAGTTCAGGACTACCGGCCCCAAAGTGGAGATTCTACCCTGAGTGTGGAACCTCCGTCTTAGTGCGAAACCTCAGCAGGCATAGAAATACTACTCGTTAAGTCCCTTTGTGAATACTGAAAAGTAATAAAATTTGACTTTGGTCAAAGTTAGACTTTTACTCTCACTTTACCTCTGTGAATCGTGCACTTTAGCACTGGTTAGCAGTGGTAAAGTGCACAGTCCTAAAAGCGAACAAAAACAATTTTTTTGAGAAATAGGAGAGGTGAAGGCAAAATGTCTGGGGTGACCCTGCAGAGAGGGCCAATCCAATGATATTTAAAGAATATACATCCGACTCTAAGGGTCTACAGTGCACTGACACTGTGGGCTGCATTATGATTTCCATTCCAGTACACAGTAGCCTGCTCAAATACACTAATTGGTACTGTGAAAACTTTAATGCAACACTCACAATTATTCTAAAAAGAAAAACATTGAAAAAGCGAGAATGGCAAACTAGAATGAGCATATATAAGAAAGCTGAAGAAGCAACATATGAAGTTAAGGGTATTCCCTCAAGTTCTGCACAGTGTGAGGGTGCTAGGTGGAGCCTTTTGGGCTGGGACATATGGGTACAGGGGTGGCCACTCCAATTAATATATTACTACTGTATGTCTGATGATGATATTGGGGCAAGAGGCGCGGTTGATCAACCCTCGGCAATTGTCCAGCCTAATATGCGAATCTAAATTCAGTCATTTGCTTGTGCACTGTAATGCTCACCTGATTGGTTGAACTTATCAAATCTTATTCTTAGTGCATGTTGTATCACGTGTTTAAATGACCTGTTAACTAAACAAATCTTTTTTAAAAAGGCGGTAATGGTATGTGACTGGGGGTAAAGGGTTTGGCATATAGGACTTGGGGTTTTAGGAATAGGATTACATTAAGGGGTGAATGGTTAAGAGTTAAGGGTTATGGGTACTGGGTTAAAGTGTTTGAGGTATAAGGGTAATAATTTGGGTTATATGGTTTAGTGGTATATATTAAGGGTGTGGGATGAGGGTAGGGGAAAAGGGTTAAAGGTAAAAGGATAGAGGAGAGGATTACATGTGATGGCTTTAGCGTGTTATGCATAAGTGAAGGGTTTAAGAATTATGAGTATAGGGTTACACGTTAAACTGTTATTCATTAGTGATTAAGGGTTAGGACTTAATTGAATAGGTTTAATAGTATGTGGTGAATGCAATGGGTTTAGAGGTTAAAGGTTAAGAATATGCTCTTTAATGGCACAATGTGTAAGGGTAAGGGGGAAGGATTAAGAATTGTGGACATAATGTAAAGTGAAATGGATACAGGGTTACATTTCGGTTATAGGTTTAAGTGGCTTGGAGTTAGTGGTTACAGATTTAAGTATAAAGGTTAGTGGTTAATGGAGTATGTGTTAAAGATGTATGGTATAAGGTTAACAGTATAGAGATTGCAAATTGGGAATCACGGTAAATGGAGATATACAGTGTTGAGTTAAGCATTGGGTGTATAAGGTTAAGGGTTTGGCATGTACAGGCATGGGTTAATGTTTTGGGGAGTAGGAGTTAGAGGGTCAAGGGTGGAGCATTAATCCCTATGATTACATTTGTTTAGTATATATTGGAAATATTTTTATATTAAGGTTTGTTGATGAGTTTCATGGTTACTTTTAGCCCATCTGCGAGAGCAAATAAAGTGAAGTCTTTCTTTCCATAGCAACAGGCACATAATTATTGTCAATGATATGCACTTCAATTTCAAAGTGACGCGTTTTGAAATGCTAAAAAAGCCTGATGCTGTTTCTCAGTAAAAAATATTGAATGATCAAGGTACAACCGACCACATACATCCCTTTGAGAGGGTGATAAAATAAGCACTTAGGGCAGGATTTAGATACTGGCGGATGGGTTAATCTGTCACAACGGTGACAGATATTCTGTCCGCAGAAATTGAAATCCCATACGATACAATAGGATTTAGATTTTGGCAGACGGGTTATCTGTCATCGTTGTGACAGAGTAACTTGTCCGCCAGTATCTAAATGAGGCCCTTAATCGAAGTCTCTGTGACTCAGTGGTGCAGGTTTGTATCCTTCTTGACAATCAGCAGCAAGACATTGTGTACCTAGTTTCCTTGGTGCCTATGAGCCCCTCTGGTCAGCCTGTGTGTAATTGTGGCCCACATTTCTTCCCTGCTCATATCAACATTACACTCTGCCAGGCCTCCAGATCTGGGCACTGTATGTATAATGTGATAAAATAAATATAAACCTTTCAATACAACCAGATGCCTTCTACTTGACACTTACAGCAGTGTTCAATATGCAGATAAGGAAAAAATGAAGCAAGACTTGATAAAAGATGCCTTATCCTGTGATCGGCTGCATAAATCCAATTCTGCCTGCAATACATTAGGGCAGATTTATGAAAAGTGGCGCCCCTTAGTGCCCCCTGAAGGCCACCATGTGCATGCTGTATTTAATATATGGCACACCATGGCTGTAGTTAGGGAACTAGCATCATAATTTTTTACGCTAGTTTAGAGCTTTGTAGGATTAGCATCAAAAATGTTGACGCTAATCCTGCAAAGCCCATTGAGGCCCATTGTAAACAATGGTGTGCCTCCTTTTAATGTCTGCTGTGAGCAGGTGTTAAAAAGTGCCGAAAAAACATGACGCAAAGAAATCTCCTAGATTTCTTTGTGCCATTATTTCTGCCCCCCCTAATGGGGGAGTGCCCCCTTTGCATACATTTTGCCTGGTACAGGCATAATGTAGTAGAAAGGGTTACAAAGTGGTGCAATGCATCCATTGCACCACTTTGTAAATTTGGTGTGGCGATTTTGGCCTGGTAACACCAAAAGCAATTACTCTAATGTGGCGCAAGGAGGCGCTAGGGGCTCTTACATTTGCCCCATTATTCTCAGACACATTTGCGTGAATGAGGGATGTGTTTCTCTACCTGTATAAATCTGAATTTTATGCAAAGTCAGTGTTGATTACCTATTTATCTGACAGTGATTGTGGGACACAGCATTTATTGTTGGTACTACATAGAGAATCGCCTTTTCTCAAGGGTGAGTTGTTATTTCCTGTTCTTTAAAATGCCTCTCTATTGTTTGCACAATTAACATGATTTATGTTGAATGCATCTTCTTTTATTTCCCCAGGCGTTGGTGCCAATGTGGTCCTAACCCAGTCTGGTGACAGTGTCAAGAAGCCCGGAGAGTCACATAAACTGACCTGCCAGGGTTCCGGGTTCACTTTTAAGGATTATGCTATGTGCTGGGTCCGGCAGCCCCCTGGGAAAGGACTGGAGTGGATCGCCTTTGGGAGAGCGTAGCTTACATATTCTATATTAACATGAAATGTTTATGAACTAACGTATAATAATGCTGCATAGAAAATATATTAATGTATTTTGCTAAACGTGCGCTTGAAATGTGCCCACAGGGAGTGGCTGCCAATATATACAATGACTAATGAAATTGATTAATAATGCTGAAATGTTATGTTAGAATATGATTTTGCACTAATAATAAAAGGTTATATGTTAAAGTTTTGGTAATAAATCATTATGCCTTAGTTAGCATGAGTCGAGGCCTAGCTGCCCGGTTTCATATTAAATGTGTTTTTCTAACGTGCAGTGTGCTGACTTGCTGAAGGACATGAACTCTTGTTTTTCCAAACTAGAAGATGAATGTAACTGTAGTAGATCCGTTCTCATGAAATTCGACTTGCTTAGTGAAACATTCTTGCTGAATGCAACAGTGTAGACTACTCGCAGGTACAAGGTCGCCTGAACCAGTACTGACAATGGAATCACTGACTAAAGATGCAAATAAGACCACTTGAGTATGAAATCATACCGGACATTCTACCCGCTGAAGGCGTCAATCATAAGGACCAATAAACTACGTGAGAACAATAATGGGGTGACAAATTTGATGAGCTAATAGAAAACCTATTGGATGGAGATAGTGGGGTGCAACCCCTCAACCAATGGAAAATTAGGGGACTGTACAACGGAAAAGGGATAAAAACCCTTGACACAAGAAAGAGAATTAGAACAGGAGACTAGGAGATAGAGGAGGGGGAGACGCTGTTGCGATTTGCGATGACCCAGACACTTTGTCACTCTGCATAGAGACTTTGCTGTTTGGTTCTTAAAACCATCCTTGCCTTATATTGCCCGTTTACGCTTTACCTCCTTATGAGGGAAGTGCCCCTTTTTACCCGACTTGCTGAATTTCTGGCTGATGGCGAATCAACTGAGGCCCTGAGGACGAAGACTGAACCTGAGTACTGACCCAATATGGAGGGTAATTGTATGACAATGAAATTGTAATTGTCTGTTTGCTTTTCCTTTCTAGGTACCAACTGCTTCTTTTGACAGAGACCATAGTTAGATGTTTTCCAAATTGGTGCTGCTAAATTGTTTTGCATGAAGCCCAACATGCCAATGCTAATTCGAGGTTAGACGAGGGGTTCACTAAACTGACGCAAATAGACAAATGACTGTATCTATGCTTTGTTGAATAATGTGATGATGATACTCTGCTAAGGATAAGCTATGTTGACGTTGTGCTATAGTCTAATATTCGTGATTCTTGCTTTGATGAAATCTTATCAGAGTTGCCATATTGTGACTATGCTAATGTGTTTCTTGATTTTGAGACTAATAAACTTACTAGTAGAATTGTAATCAATAGGGAATAAACTTCATAGAAATAAGTACTAAACTGGTGTGGTTATTCATGACTGCAAGGTCATGGTGGTCTCTGAGTTTTATTAATGTCTTTGACTAATTTGAATTGTCTTATTATGGTAAACATTGATGACGTATTGACATATTGATTGACATGCTGATTAGTTATCTCGTCCTAAGGTGTCTTCAATCAGGGTCAAAAGATTCATTGGCCTCAATGAGTCGCAAAGTGAGTAAATTAGTCATAAAGGGACGCGTTAGCAGTTCTGGTAGCAGAGCAACAGTTTAGGCACTTTGGGGCCCTAGGACGAGGGACCATTGTTTAAAAGTGTTTTTGAGATAATGCAAATTGGAGGTATGATGCGTTTCTAAATTCCCCATGACTTTCCCGGAATCTCGGAGCTCGCCTAAGTGAGTTGGGTATGTTTTCGTCGTTTTAGCATTTGTGGTGTAGAATTTGCGCTTGCTCAGTTTATGCATATTGCAGGTGATTTGTGAAGTTTGTGTAAATTTAGGTCAGGTAATGTTGTTTTAGTAGGAGTGGGCGAACTCTGCAGTATGAGAGTAGGGAAGCCGGCGAACTTCATGTGAGTGTGGCGCTTTGTGCTAAAAAATTATCCCCATGGTTGTTGGTGATGTACGGACCCGTCGTGGTCTAAGACTCCGAAGTATATTGACAAGTGTAGGAGACACTTGGGTTTATGTTGTAATTTGTGCGGTTTAATAGTTCAAACGGGCGTGGTTGACAAGTCGAGTTTGAGTCAAATTGTGTGAGTGAAAACTTCGATGGAGATTTGGCAAGTTCTAAAGTGCACTAGAACGAACCATTGACAAGTCGAGAGTAGGATTTGCGGGTCAAATTCTGCTTGCGAGTGCGGGAGCTGAGAAGGAGAGAGTAGCGGCCGAGGCTTCAAGTGATATCTCTGTAAAGTTCTGAAGCGATTGTGTTATCCTTTGTGTAGTAAACCGGCAAATGTTGGGTTTTGTTGTTAAAGGTGCTCGCAATATATTGCATTTGTTTTGTGTGAGGAGGACAAGCCGCAAGACTTTGTCAGCTGCAGTGTGTGTGAGTGTGACGTCAGTGGTGCCGCGCTGGGATAGGTCAGTTGCTGAGAGGGGTCGCGCACGGATTGGCAGCCGTCCGTGACAGGCAATAGGTTGAGAAAGGAGGGTGAAGAGTGTTCTGGGAATTAAAGTCACTTCCTGATTAGATTCTAAACAAAATAAAAGACACAAAAATTAAGTTTTTCAAGGCTCTAAAGAGTGCTTTGAGGGGAGATGCATATATTACAGCGAGTGTGGGGGAGCCTACACCGCCTGAGGGTACTCCAGCTTCTATTGTAATGGAGGAGAAGGGAGTTGCGCCATGTCTTTGGTTAAAGCAGTGGTGCAAATTGACAGAGAAGGAAGGATGTTTGGCGTTTCCGGAATACAGGACATTTAATGTAAGAATTTTGGAGAACTTGCGAATGATGTTAAGTGTGCAAAAACTGCCTCCGAGACCAGCTCAGTATGAGGCATTAGCAATCTGGGATTTGATGGCCATACGACAGAGACAGCAGAAATTTGAGAGGAGAATGAAAAGAGCAGAAAATACTTTAGCTGAGGCTAGATGGGATAATAAGAGCAAGATGTGGAGAAGGGGAGTAGTTGACGGACTTAAAATGTTTCTGGCAATAACACAAGAAGACGAGACACGGGGAAAGAAGGCTACTTGTAAGACAGACAAGGGCTCTAGTAAACCAAAGGACACTCAGAGGTCTTGGGTAGACATAGATGATTCAGACGATAAAGAGTTTCTTAATCAATTGTTACATGATCGCCCGCCACCATATGCCATAAATGATAACGTACAGAGCACTAGTGTGAGTTCTGAAGACCCGGCACAAAATAAGGGCATTACGAGTACAGTACAGACAAGTGACAGAGTTTTCATACAGAATGGTGTCAGTGTACCCACTGCGCCAGACACACAGATACAGTTGCAGCCGCCACAGATTCAGAGGATTTATCCTGATGTTCCAGTATTGGAAACAACTACGAGTCTGATGGTGCCGTCTGATCAGGTATACACAAGATCAAAGTTAGTACAGATTGAGCCAACTCTGCAATTGCTGCCCCAGCCGCATCAACAGCTGGTTCCGAGTTACACTTCAGTTGTGGGACCGCAGTCAGTACGTACAGCACCTATGATGAATCAAGCTTTGGGCGTTAATGCTCCACAGAGTTTGGGAGCTGGTCAGACACCAGCTGCCATATCATTGCCAATTAATGTTGGTCCACCAGTACCGCTGTATGCGCAAGGTAAACCTGGCGTATGTGATCAGGGAGTAATGACCCAAGAGGCAATAAGAGGAGGGTCCACAGGACACTTGCAGGGAGAACAAGCAGTCGAAAGGTCTAGATCCTTGTTAGACTTTAGTGCGATTGGGGTTCCTTTGGAGACAATGAGGCAAGCAGGGTTGGGAACACTAACCCCACAGGTAATGAGTACAGATACGACACATACATCATTGGTACAGTCTGGAAATATTTTGTTGCAAGGCTTAACAACGCAACAATCAAATGAGTGGTTAGACAAACTCAACACTCCGCAGACTACTATTGTGACCACAGAGAGGTCAGAAAGGGAAGAATACCTGAACTTTGTGAGACTGGGTGTAGAAGCCATGGAACTAGTGGAAGGAACAATGGGGGTGAACAGACTAGAGTCATAAACGGAAGCAGAATTGAGGTATCTGTGCCCCAAAATAACTAGAGAAGTGAGCAAGGTGCATCAGAGGTAGGCAAACCTGGAAGATAAATACAACATAGACATTGGGAGTACTAAACATTTGAAAAGAAGCTACAGATTAGACTTCGAGCCTAAAGATTTCGAGCACATGAGGTCTACCGGAATGAAGATACACCTCAAAGAAATACTGCAGAGTGCTCAAATTTGGGGAGCCTTAGAGAAATGGGATGGCAGATGGTCAAAGAAGAGAGATAAAGAGAAAGGTGATGGTCTGGAACCAAAACAGGCTAAAGCCGCACCGGACACAGGGACAATAAAAATGTTACAAATGAGATAAACAGCCGGAGGGGTTCTAGTCCATGTACTGTGGTCTAGGGGTAAAATTCTGTCATTCACAAACGACTACCCCAGGTTGAGGGAGAAGCCGATAGAGTGGTACCAGCAGACGGACAAATTTGTGAAGCTTGCGAAATGTCTCTGGGAGGACTTGAATACCCTGTTTGAGATTATAGTCCCACCTGATTTATGGCTTGAGTGCAAGAGGGGCGTAGATTGGCCGACAGAGGAGCCGGCAAGGGATAAGGTTACTGGAGCACCATCCGCAGAAGTGATGAGTTATTATCATAAGGTGATTGAGTTTTTGAAGCAGAAAGTGTTGCTGAAAGTGACTGATTGGCAGAAAATTGATCGAACATCACAGGAAGCCAAAGAGTCGATTCATGCTTACTATGAGACATTGTTGAAAGCATTCAAACAGTACAGTGGCACTGAGGTAATTGAGCCGAAAGACATGAATCATCTTGTGTTCAGGTTTGTTGAAGGGCTGAGACCAGAAATTAGCCAGATGATTAAGAATCATTTGATCTGTTGGGAAGCGAAGCCAATTGATGAGGTGTTGCAGTATGCAAAATCCTGTAGTGACGAGATTGAGTTGAAACAAAGAAAGTTGAAAGAGAAGGTGATGGTGATGCAGATTAAGGCAGCGCAAGCAGGGATGCAGGGAAATGGAATACAGCAGGTGGTACAGCAGCAACTGCAGGGGAATGGAATGTTTCAGGCTCAACCAAGAGGTCGAGGAGGTTTTGTGAACCATGGTCCAGACTTAAATACCTTTGTGGTTCAAAATGATGTGCAGGGGATGAAAAAGGTGTCACCAGGTCACACGTGTGGGGGCGTGGGGCATTGGAAGCGGGAATGCCCAATGGTGGTGCAGGATGGTGTTGTTCAACAAAGCAATGATGTCGGTACATTTCAAAATGTGAGGGGTCCAAAAATGAGGGGACAAAATCAGAACTTCCAAAATAACATGGTTCAAATGCAGGGGTTACAACCCATGCAGCAAATGCAAATGCCACATGTTCAACCAGCACAAATGCAGCAGGCACAACAGCAGATTCCTATGGTACCTAGACAGCAAATGCAGATACCATTAGCTCCAATGGGACAGCAACAGGTGATGCTTCCTTGACAGGTCACAGGTCAAACAATGAGTCAAAATAACACAGTACAACCGTTCCAATTGTGTGGTGAGGATGGAATAAACGATGAATGGTCGGATGATTGTTCAGACAGCGAGGAGTGCAGGCTTGCAGAGTCCCTAGAAGTAGATCAGAGGGGACCCTATGTAGAGGGGAAGGTGATGGGTCATAAGGTTTCATTCCTAGTTGATACAGGAGCTACACGCTATACAGTCAGAAGTGCAGAGGTTCCGAAATTGCCACTTTCGGGGCGTACCATAAGGGTGGTAGGAGTAGCAAATCAGTTCCTGACAAATCAGATTACAGATCCGGTCCAAGTTGAGATTGGTAACTTCCAGGGATTACACAAATTTGTAGTCTGTGACTCGAGTCCAGTATCCTTATTGGGAAGAGATTTACTGTGCAAAGCAAGGTGTTCAATTACCTGTTCCAATGAAGGGATTGAGGTGCAGACGAACAGTGATGATGAAGGAGATGATGGTCAGTTTTCAGAGTTAGAGACGGAGATCGCAAATGAGGAATACCCTTTGATAACATTATTCCCAATGCTTACAGTGAATGATTTACCAGATGATTTGCAGGGAACGGTGGCAGAGAAAGTGTGGGACCTAACAGGAAAGGAAGTGGGACTAATAAAAGGAGTAGAACTGGTCAAAGTAGAGGTGAAGCCAAATGCAGTGTTTCCCCAGGTGCCGCAATACCACATGGCACAAGATGTCCTCATTCAATTAGCGCAAATAATTGCAGACTTTGTGAAGCAAGGGGTTCTGAAAGAAGTGCTGAGTAGTCCATGTACTTCACCAATAATGGGTCTGAAAAAGCCTTGTGGGAAAGTTCGAATTGTGCAAGATTTGAGGAAAATAAACAAGATTGTGTTAAAATGTTGCCCCATAGTGCCAAATCCAGCTGTGATCATGTTTCAGGTTCCATGTGATGTAGAGTGGTTCACAATTGTGGACTTGTCTCAAGCATTCTTTTCTGTGCCTCTTCATGAGGATAGCCAATTTCTCTTCAGTTTCAAATTCCTGGATAAGGTTTACAGTTGGTGCAGAATTCCTCAAGGGTTTTCTGAGTGACCTTCCATCTTCAATAAGATATTGAAGAAAGATTTTGAGTCATTAGAATTACCTTTCAGTTCGACTTAAGTACAGTACATTGATGATTTGTTGATTGCGCCCAGAACAAAAGATGACTGCAGGTATGACACAATTGCCTTACTAAACCATTTGGGAAAGAACGGACATAAAGTGTCCCCAAAGAAGCTGCAATACTGTCAGACAGAGGTGAAGTACTTAAGTCACCTGATTGAAAAAGGGTTGAGAAAAATATCTAAAGAAAGGGTGACAGCCATATTGAAGATGAATCCCCCGACAACTAAAAGAGACATTAGGATGTTTTGGGGAATGGTGGGCTACTGTCGTCAGTGGATTCCCAACTTCTCGATTATCTCCAAACCTTTGGTGAGATTAACTGTTAAAGAAGTTTTGGATGGACCTGGTGCCATAACCATGTCCGAGAAAGAGATGAAGGCCTTCTTGGAATTGAGGGAAAGTATGTGCAGGGCACCAGCTTTAGGTATGCCTGATTACACTAAGCCTTTTGTACTGTTTTGTCATGAACGTGATGATTGTTCTTTGTCTCTCCTGACTCAGGTCCATGGAGGTGCAAACCGCCCAGTAGCATATTTTTCAGCTACTTTGGACCCAGTCGCAGCAGCCTTACCGGGTTGTTTGCGTGCCGTTGCAGCAGTTGGTCAAAGCCTCACCCAGTGTGAAGGAATAGTGATGGGACATCCTTTAACAGTAATGGTCCCCTATTCAGTTGAAATTCTGTTAACTCGAACCAAGACGCAGCATATGACAAATGCACGCCTTACAAAATATGAGACAATTATACTGAGATCTCTGAATGTGTCCCTTAAGAGATGTACTGTATTGAACCTGGCAACCTTCCTTCCTATTGAAAATGCAGACATCAATGATGCCAAGGAGGTAGAACATGATTGTCTAGAGGTAATAGATCTGTGCACCAAGCCAAGACCTGATATTAAAGATACCCAACTGGAAGAAAATGATTACATTATTTTTGTTGATGGTTCATGCCTGAGAGACGCAATAGAAGTACTGAGAGCTGGATATGCTGTGTGTACAATCACTCGTATTCTAGAAGCTTCCTGGCTCCAAAGAGTATACTATGCTCAAGTGGCTGAATTGATTGCTCTTACTAGGGCATGCCACGCAGCTGAAAACCTGAAAGTCACTATCTATACTGACAGCAGATATGGATGTGGAATTGTACATGATTTTAGTCAACTATGGTCACAGAGGGGTTTCATGACCTCTTCTGGTTCTCCATTGAAAAATGGTGAAAAGATTAAGGATTTGTTGCACGCGATTCAGTTACCTCTTGAAATTGCCGTGGTGAAATGCAATGCTCATGTTAAATCACAAGATTTTGTGTCAATGGGAAATGGATATGCAGATCAAGTTGCAAGGTTTTGTGCATTGAACTGTATATCGTTTCAAGATCAGTGGGAATTGTTACCTGAAACTGAAAATTAAACATGCACAGGGTAAGCATTAAGGGTGGTTGACACATTAGATGAGCTAAAATCCTTCGAGGGACGTGCCAGCAAAGAGGAGAAACGTTCCTGGTAGAGAATGCAATGCGTACGGAGATCTGATGACTTATGAGTTTCAGAAGAGGGGGAATGGTTTTGCCAAACAGTCTTTTGTCACAATTTGCGAGGTTTTACCATGGTCAAGCACATGTTGGGAGAGAGACAATGATCCGGTTATTCAAAATCGATTGGTTCAATCCAAAATTCAGACAAGCTGCAGAGGTTATCTGTCACAGGTGCATCATCTGTCAGCAGATGAATGCAGGAAAAGAGACTGTGGTGAATATGAGCCACGTTGGGAGAGCAGGAGGTCCAGTTAGCAGGATGCAGATGGATTTTATTGAGATGCCTGTGTGTGGAGGCTTGAGATATGTGTTGGTGATTGTGTGCATTTTCAGTCACTGGATTGAAGCTTACCCTACACGTAGGAATGACAGTCTCACAGTAGGAAGGCCACGTTTCGAATTCCTGATCTCTTTAGAATCAAATAGTGGCAGACACTTCGACAATGAGGTGATTAAGCTCTTGTGTGCTGCATTAAACATTGAGCAGAAGTTGCATTGTAGTTATCGCCCGGAAGCATCAGGACTATTGGAGCAGATGAATGGTACCTTGAAATCGAGAATGGCAAAAATGTGTGCAGCTACCAATTTGAAGTAGCCAGATGCATTGCCCTTAGTGTTGATGTCAATGAGAAACACACCTGACAAGAAAACAGGACTGTCTCCTCATGAAATCCTAATGGGCCGAGCTATGAGATTGCCTGCAGTACCTGCAAATGCACTTGTGAATATCATGGATGATATGGTGTTGGACTACTGCAAGGGTCTGGCTGACGTGGTCCACTCTTTTTCTCACCAGGTAGAGGCTACCACAATGCCACTGATAAGTGATCCAGGTCACACCCTGAAAGCTGATGACTGGGTGGTTGTCAAGAAACACGTGAGGAAGTCGTGTCTGGAGCCACGTTGGAAGGGGCCATATCAAGTGATACTGACAACTACTACTGCTGTAAAATGTGCAGGTCTTCCAAATTGGATACATGCCAGTCACACAAAGAAGGTGACGTGTCCGACTGATGAGGAACTTGAAGTATCCAAAACAACAGCTGCAGAGAAGGAAGTCTCAGGGCCGGAGAGTATTCAAAGGGGAACTGAGACTGAAGGAGAGCCAGCTGAGGACGGCTTAATCACTCAAACCGTAAACGAGATCCAGAGGAGTGACAGTGAGCCTATCTCAGCTGGGGTAACAGGGGAACCGACACAAATAGAGGTTCTCCCAGAAGCAGACAGATACGGGTTTGAAATTGAGCCCATAACTGACCCTGAAGGCGAAGGGAGTGAGGCAGAAGGAAGTAGAGGTGTTCTGACTCCTCCTGAGCCACTTGTAGAGCCATTAAGAGAAAACACCATAGCACAAGAGGAGGGCGCTGTTCAACGTCCTGAAAGGCCAAACAAAAAGAAAACACTTAAAGGATATAATTGGCCAGAGCCACAAGCTGCAGGAGAGAAAGTGATCCCTAATGAAACAATAGAGGAAGAAGTTGACACAACCAGGAAAGAAGATCTTAGTGAGGGAGAGTTGCAGGGTGAACGCAAACTGAAATGAAAGAGAGTTGCAAACAGAAGGTACACAGGTCCTGAATGGGCGTATGCAACATCAGCTGAATGTCAACAAGAATTCTTGGCATTCTGTTTTGATCAAGAGGTTCCAGGTCAATACTACGGCACCTGAATTAATTAGTGATGACTTAAAGCAAATTCCTAAAATGTCTGAATTACGACATACTAGACAAAAGAGAGAGCGGCTGCTGTCATTGGTGACATATTTGGAGCCATAATTCCTTCAGTCGGGATTATCTTAAACTCCATAAAGATTCGAAAGGTGTCTACTATTGTGGATAACATGCTGACAAACTTCACAGGGGCTTTACTCCTGATGGATACGGAACTTGCTGCGGAAAGAACTATGACTCTTCAAAACCGGCTTGCTTTATACATTTTTTTAGCAAACAGTGGTGGAGTCTGTAAAATGCTTAATGAGCACCATTGTTGTGCATTCATTCCTGATAATAGTAAAAAGATTAGAGGTATGCTTACTACCCTAACAAGAGATAGTGCAGATTTGAAGGAGCTGAAGGAAAATGGAGTCTGGGAAAAGGTTGGTAATGGAATTACCAAAGTAGGGAATTGGTTTAGTAGTATTTGGAACGGGGTTCTTGCAACAATATTAGGGGGTCTATTGATTGTCCTGACTTGTCTATTTGGACTATGATTATCATGCAAAATTAATAAGAGAATTAAAAGAGACCTGGCAAAATGTAACAAAAGACAAGAAGAAAAAGAAAAAGAGAAAATGTTCAAAGAAATTTGGGAAAGATCGCATAGGCAGGAAGAATTGAGATGCGCAATGAAGGGAAAGGTTTTGTGTGATGACAAGTGTCATCAGAGGAGGGACTGGGAGAGCGTAGCTTATATATTCTATATTAACATGAAATGTTTATGAACTAAAGTATAATAATGCCACATAGAAAATGTATTAATGTATTTTGCTAAACGTGCGCTTGAAATGTGCCCACGGGGAGTGGCCGTCAATATATACAATGACTAATGAAACTGATTAATAATGATGACATTTTATGTTAGAATATGATTTTGCACTAATAATAAAAGGTTATATGTTAAAGTTTTGCTAATAAATCATTAGGGCTTAGTTAGCATGAGTCGAGGCCTAGCTTCCTGGTTTCATATTAAATGTGTTTTTCTAACATGCAGTGTGCTGACTTGCTGAAGGACATGAACTCTTGTTTTTCCAAACTAGAAGATGAATGTAACTGTAGTAGATCCGTTCTCATGAAATTCGACTTGCTTAGTGAAACATTCTTGCTGAATGCAACAGTGTAGACTACTCGCAGGTACAAGGTCGCCTGAACCGGTACAGACAATGGAACCTCTGACTAAAGATGCAAAAAAGACCACAAGAGTATGAAATCATACCGGACATTCTACCCGCTGAAGACGTCAATCATAAGGACCAATAAACTACGTGAGAACAATAATGGGGTGACAAATTTGATGAGCTAATAGAAAATCTATTGGATGGAGATAGTGGGGTGCAACCCATCAACCAATGGAAAATTAGTGGACTGTACAATGGAAAAGAGATAAAAACCCTTGACACAAGAAAGAGAATTAGAATAGGTGACTAGGAGATAGAGGAGGGGGGAGATGCTGTTGTGATTTGCGATGACCCAGACACTTTGTCACTCTGCATAGAGACTTTGCTGTTTGGTTCTTAAAACCATCCTTGCCTTATATTGCCCGTTTACACTGTACCTCCTTATGAGGGAAGTGCCCCGTTTTACCCGACTTGCTGAATTTCTGGCTGATAGTGAATCAACTGATGCCCTGAGGACGAAGACTGAACCTGAGTGCTGACACAATATGGAGGGTAATTATATGACAATGAAATTGTAATTGTCTGTTTGCTTTTCCTTTTTAGGTACCAACTGCTTCTTTTGACAGAGACCATAGTTAGATGTTTTCCAATTTGGTGTTGCTAAATTGTTTTGCATGAAGCCCAACATGCCAATGCTAATTTGAGGTTAGACGAGGGGTTCACTAAACCGACGCAAATAGATGAATGACTGAATCTATGCTTTGTTGAATAATGTGATGATGATACTCTGCAAAGGAGAACCTATGTTGACGTCGTGCTATATTCTAATATTCGTGATTCTTGCTTTGATAAAATCTTATCAGAATTGCCATATTGTGACTATGCTAATGTGTTTCTTAGTTTTGGGACTAATTAACTTAATAGTAGCATTGTAATCAATAGGGAATAAACTTCATATAATAAGTACTAAACTGATGTGGTTATTCATGACTGCAAGGTCATGGCGGTCTCTGAGTTTTATTAATGTCTTTGACTAATTTGAATTGTCTTATTATGGTAAATATTGATGACATTATTGACATATTGATTGGCATGCTGATTAGTTATCTCGTCCTAAGGTGTCTTCAATCAGGGTCAAAAGATTCATTGGCCTAAAACGAGTCCCAAAGTGAGTAAATTAGTCATAAAGGGACGCGTTAGCACCTTCATTCACACAAATTCTAACCCTATATTCTACGCAGATTCAGTGAAAGGCCAGTTCACCATTTCCAGAGATTATTCCAACAGCAAAGTATTTTTACAGACGAACAGCTTGAGAACAGAAGACACTGGCACTTACTTCTGTGCGAGGAGACACAGTAGGAATAAAAAGACCCACTCTGTACAAAAAACTAAAACCACAAAATGTTTTCTGCTGCTTCCTCACCAGGCACATGCATTCCTTTTTAAACACTACCCTGAAGGATCACAATGCCTCTTTAGAATTAGCTGATGTAACCATGTTTCTTTGTAGGAAAAACATACAAGCCAATGTCACTTGTGACCATCACAAATATTTTAAACGTGAAGTTTAAAAAATAATACCCATCTTCTGGTCCAAACATACTACAAGACACACTTGCCTGTGTTCAAGGGATAAACTGACACACACATGAACTCATTACAAGTGGCCTCTTAATTCCGATGCGACAGGTAATCTAATTTATCAGTCCCGCCGGATTTATGAGCTCAAACACAAATTTCTTCATTTTCAATCAAAGATTTCTACTGCAATCAGCTGACATCTCAGTCTGAAAGTCCTAAGGAAAATGTGGAGCTACTGGGGAAATCGAACAGAGAGTTATGTTAGGATGTAATGCATTAATGCATTGTGTTATGGTGAAATGTGGGGATAGCAATATTCTGAATGATGGGTAGGAGAGTAGAAAAAGACAGTTAGCTGGGAGGTGGAAAATGGCAAGGAGGTGAGACGTAGTGTCCTGCTGATGTTGAGCATAAACGTCCTTGAACTTACATGGAGTTTTTCTTATTTATATTGGCATCGAAGTGCCAACAGCAGGACCTCCACACGTGTACCTGGGAGCTGTTTTCATGGACTTGTCATCAGGCAGTTACTACTTGGTGTACCAAAAAACCCTTGCAAATAGGGTGAGCACCTGGCAATGAGGCAAATTCTGGACAGGACTGTAAAAAAATCAGGACAAAGGGTCAAAATTCAGGACAAAAATTCATGACATCAGCTTTAAAGACACACCAAAGAAAGGCCATGCTTCACTCTGTTATCAGTGCATTTATTTACTCTTTTTTAACATAGCACTATTTATTCACTGTAGTTTTTATGTGATTGCCTCCTGGTATGCTACATTCAGGTGTCACATTATGTCCTTGTTCAGTAGTAAATTAATGCCCTTCAGCACTGTGTCAAGGCCATCACCCCTACCCAAATCTACCCAATCTTCATGAAGAGAAAGTAACAGCAACATTTTGATAATGCTTCTAAACATTTTAAAACCCCTGCAAACAGTTTGTGAAACATAAAGGTAATTAACCTTAAGCTAGTTTAAACAAAAAAAAAATCTGCCTCATCCCAACTGCCTGTTAGATTTTTCATCCTTGGTGAGGTCTCCCCTAACTTTTTGCCTACGTTTCCCAGGTTGTTGATATGTGATGGACTCTGTTTTTGTTACTCTGAGCACTTTACCACTGCTATCCACAGTGCAAGTGCTCCTGTATAAAATGTGTATGTAATTGGCTTTCCATGATTGGCACATTTGATTTACTGGTAAGTCCCTAGTACAGTGCAGTAGAGGTGCCCAGGGCATGTAAATCAAATGCTACTAGTGGTCCTGCAGCACTGATTGTGCCACCAACATTCGTAGTCCTGTAAACATGGCTCAGACCTGCCATTGCGTCTGTGTCTGCAGTTTTAACTGCCAATTCGACTTGGCAAGTGTACCCACTTGCCAGGCCTAAACCTTCCCTTTTCTTACATGTAAGAAACCCCTAAGTTAGGCCCTAGGAAGTTCCATGGGCAGGGTGCAGTGTATGTTTAAGGTAGGACATATACTAATGTGTTTTATATGTCCTGACAGTGAAATACTGCCAAATTTGTTTTTCACCGTTGCAAGGCCTATCTCTCTCATAGGTTAACATGGGGGCTACCTTTGAAAATGATTGAAGCATAGATCCCCTTTGGGAGCAGATAGACATGTGGAGTTTGGGGTATCTGAGCTCACAATTTAAAAATACATCTTTTAGTAAAGTTGGTTTTAAGATTGTGTGTTTGAAAATGCCACTTTTAGAAAGTAGGCATTTTCTTGCTTAAACCATTCTGTGACTCTGCCTGTTTGTAGATTCCCTGTCTGGGTCAGTTTGACAGTTGGGCTGCTTGCACCTCTCTCTAGATAGTGACACAAAGGTAGCCTGGGTGTATATCCTGGCGAGCCATCTGTGTTAGGAAGGAGGGGGGGGAGTGGTCACTTACACCTTAAAGGGATGTGCCTTCCCTCACACAGTGCAGTCTCCAACCCCCTGGTGTGTGTCTGGGGCCTGGCCTGGGCAAGGCAGGATTTTACAAACAATAGAGACTTTCCTTTGAAGTAAGCGCACTTTAAAGGCCAACATGGGTATAAGAAGAGCACCCAAAACTACAGACTTTAGATCACTTCTGGACATCAAGAGAAACCTCTGCCTGGAGAAGTATGGAAAGGCTGAGGAGAAGTGCTGCCCTGACTGAGACTGTGCTTTGTGGAGCTATCCTGCAGTTGTTGCTTCTGCCCGGGCAAGAGGACAAAGATTGGACTTTGTGTGCCTTCCTGCTTGTGAAGAAATCTCCAAGGGCTTGTCCTGAGCTTGCCTCCTGTTGTTGGAGTCTCAGGGCTATCAAAGACTTCTCCTGCCAGCACCTGGGCTCTCAACTGAGACTCCTGCCGTGCCAAGTGGTGCCCTATCCGGTTCCTGCGGCCTTGGAAGGTGAAGCTGGCAGACCAAGACTGAAAATTCACGCACAGACCGACGTGCGGGAAAAATATCAGCTGAAAAACAACGTGCTGCCGGCTTCGATGCAGAAATCAACGCTCCACCGGCATCGCAGCTGGAAAATCGACGCACGTAACTGGAAGAACGATGAGCAACACCCTCTGAAGGAGGCTGTTAACGTCGCAACCCACATTGCGCGGTTTTGCTGATACCATGTGGCAGGATTTTCGACGCAAACAATGCTGGCCATGGAAAAACAACGCAACACCTGCCCGGACCCGAGTGCTGCCCTGATCGACGCATTGCTCCCCTAAGGGGAGGAAAAATGACGCACGCCGACCCAACCGGAGAAGGAGAATCAATGCATGGTCTCGCTTCCGATTGAGAAATCGACGCACTGCTTACCCTTTTTGATGCACATAATCGCCTGTGCATGCTATTTTGACGCTACCCAGAAATTTTTCAGCGCTAACAGTTTTTTGCCTGTTTTCTTGAGGATTTTAAACTCTTTTTGCTTTTTAATTAATAACTTGACTTTTGTATGTTGGATGTTTGTCATTTTGGTCTTGTTTTGTTTAGATACATATTTTCTATTTTTCTAAACCTGTGTTGTGTCATTTTGTAGTGTTTTCATTAAGTTACTGTGTGTGTTGGCACAAATACTTTACACCAAGCACTCTGAAGTTAAGCCTGCCTGCTTGTGCCAAGCTACCAAACGGGTGAGCGGGGAATAGCTGATGGTGATTTTCCTTTACCCTGACTAGAGTGAGGGTCCTTGCTTGGACAGGGGGTAACCTGACTGCCAACCAAAGACCCCATTTCTTACACCGCCCATGGACTTTCAACAAAAAATTGTAATGAGGCAGGGCAGATGGTGTGGGCGACAGTCTCACACCTAATGTCAGGATGTGAGGTACCCACAAACTTGTCTGTGGTCTCACAGCACTAGAGTGTATGTCTGGGACTCTACATTTATCTCAGAACTGGGAACCCGGACTACCAATCAAAGATAATAAAAGAGGAGGATGAAATCGAGATCAAATGGGAGACCCAGGGCATCTGATTTAAAGGGTTTGTTGTTAAGAACTGGATAAATAAGGAAGAGAAGAACAAGGTGGGACAATTCCTACAATCAGACAAGATGGTTCCTCCAAGACAATCAGAAGGTACTGCATAACTGGGGAGTTGTCTCTGCAGGCAGAAGAGAAACAGAAGAAGCACTGTCAAGTGGTTGAATATTCAGCAGCCATCCACCTTGGCAGACTCTTCTGGTGCAATGGTCTGCTGTCATGCTTTTGAAGGGTGAGCAGGGGCCAAACAACTTGCAAGGTTGTGCAAGGCAATTGAATGCTTTGTCCATGTATTAAAATGGTTTTGCAATTCAGCAAAAGCCAAACTAGGGTTATCCCTAAGTGTCAAGTACACATAGAATCTTCAAAATATTTGGGATGTAAATTGAACAAACAAAATGTAAAATATGTATAATGTAATTAGTGTTTCTTTAACATATGGCACTGTTTTCCCCTTTATATACAATTAGACCTCAAATTGAACTGGGAATAAGTTACCTTTAGATTCCTAGTGATTAATATCTACCATTCTCTCACTGATGTGTAGGATGGAAATCTCTGCAGAGCATCACGGTCCCTGTGAGCCCAATTTGCTTTTTGGTCTTCTCCTCTGATTTCTGTAGTGGGCAACGTGGCACAAGTGAAGATGGTGTGCTACCATGATGATAGTATTATTTTCCAAACCTTCCCCTGCTCGACCTTCATTTCTTCTTCAGACATGCCACACATCTGATTTGGTTGCTGGGGTGCCGTTTGGTAGCTCTTTCCACTCTAAAGCTACCCCTGACAGTGGATGGGTTAGGCAGTCTGGACTTAGAACGCTATTATTGCGCTGCACAGGTCCAATGGGTGGCTCGCTGGCTTTCTGCCCTCCCCCCGCATGAGATGGTGTTTATCCGTAAATACTTTTAAGGAGGGCTTACTACAGTGCTCATTGTTTCCTATTGACCGTTCTACAGATCACAATCTGGGGTTATCATGGACAGCTTTCTCTTGCCTTGCTAGAACCTGTAAACTCACTGACACAAAGAAACCCTGTGCTCCTGCACTACCTTTGCTAAGCCTTCTCACTCACACAGGATGGCTGGGCTCAGAGCAATTCCATCAGTGGCATGCTGCAGTTGTCTTAAGAATGGGGGATTTGTTTCTGGACGGTGAGCGACTAAATTTCCAAACCCTTGAAGCACACTACCATTTTCACCCCAGTCAACTCCTTACTTACAACCACCTTAAACAATCATGAAATGCCCTATTTTATGTCTGCCACCCTACATGAGGTGTGCCAGAATCTCTACACTATAGGACTGGTGGCAAACTGATGAGATGGGTGTACAGACCGTTCCTGCAACATGGAGGCCACTCCAGGTCTTCTTGTCATGCTACCTGGGTGATTGATGTGTCCAAACCTCTGCAAGATACTGAATGGACTAAAATACTGTTGTTTCCCCACAAAGTCTCCCACGGCTGTCACCTTAAGTACATTTATAGACCTTCCTTTGAAATGCATTCCACCTGATGCTTGCTATTGGCCTTGCGGTTTGTAACTCACAGTTCGTTGCTTTGAATTTGCTGGCTTTATTTGTTTGAGACTATCCAGCTTGAGTGTCCCTTCCCTTGCCCAAACCTTATTTACAGAATCCTTCCGAGTGCTCCCTTTATGTAAACAGGCATGTAAATCTTGTTCTAATCTCATTATATTTTCTGTGCATTCAAAGAACAAGGTCAAATGTCAGACTCTGTCTTCGGTGGAAACTTAGGGCCTCATTCCGACCCTGGCCCGGGGTCAGAGGATGCACCGCCAACAGGCTGCCGGTGCATCAAGGGCAATTCTGACCGCGGCGGTAAAGGCGCGGTCAGAAAAGGGAAACCGGCGGTTTCCCGCCGGTTTTCCCCTGCCCCTGTGAATCCTCCACGGCGGCGCTGCAAGCAGCGCCGCCATGAGGATTCCGACTCCCTTCCCGCCAGCCTGGTTCTGGCGGTTTTCACCGCCAGAACCAGGCTGGCGGGAACGGGTGTCGTGGGGCCGATGGAGGCCCCTGCAGTGCCCATGCCAATGGCATGGGCACTGCAGGGGCCCCCTAACAGGGCCCCACATTGATTTTCAGTGTCTGCCTAGCAGACACTGAAAATCGCGATGGGTGCCACTGCACCCGTCGCACAAAAGCAACTCCGCCGGCTCCATTCGGAGCCGGCTTCATCGTTGCTGGGGCTTTCCCGCTGGGCGGGCAGGCGGCCTTTTTGCGGTCGCCAGCCCACCCAGCGGGAAAGTCATAATGACCGCTGCAGTCTTTTGACCGCGGTACGGTCTTCTGGCGGTTCCCGCCAGGCGGGCGGCTACCGCCGCCCGCGGGGGTCAGAATGACCCCCTTAGTGTTTACTTTTCTTTCTCTGACTTCAAAGTGAGAGGATTTATGCGACAATCTTGCTGGATACTGGGGTAGGAAAAAGGTTATCCTATCACATGACAACATTCAAATAAGCTTCAGAATATATCAGAATTAGGAGTACAAATGAAGCACGTTTTTTGTTAATTCTGAACTCTGCTGGAAATAAATACTTTTATATGATTAAATCACAACATTGCATTAGGTGATACAATTTCCACACATCATCATCTGTGCACTGTATAGTTTTATTTGAAAAACTGTATGCCTGTGCAAATGTAATGGTAATTTTAATCAAAAACAAGTTGTCTGTAATGGCAGTGTGTTACCACACCATGCATACTCCACTCCACTCTGCTCTTCATCACTCCACACCACTGCACCCTACTCTGCATCATTCCACTTTACACCACTACATGCCAAGGCACTGTGAGACACTGCACTCTTCTCCCCTGTTCTCCACTCCGCTCTATGCCACTGCACTCTATGCTACTTCAAACTACACCTCTCTACTCTACTCTGTTCCACTCTACTCTATGCCAATGCACTCTACACCTCTCTATACCACTGCGCTCTGCGCCTCTGCACGCTATACCACTCCAGTCTAAGCAACACCAATCTAGTACGCACAACTCAACTCTATGCCACTCTGCAACACTGCATTGTATGCCACTGCACTCTATGCTAATACACTCTATGCTAGTGCACTTTACTCTGTAACACTCAAATCTATGCCGCTGCACTCTACATCAATACATTGTACGTCACTCTAATCTATTCTGCACCACTGCACTCTATTCCCTGGGCCTCTATTCCACTTTACTCTATGCCATCACATTCTATGCCACTCAACGCAACTCCACTCTAACCTGCACCTTTCTACTCTACGCCACTTCATTCCACTGTGAAACAATCTACTTTACACCACTGCACTCTGCTCCACTGCATTCTATGCCACTGCACTCTACCCTTCACCTCTCCCCTCCATGCCACTACACTCTACTCTGAAACAATCTATTCTACACCACTGCATTCTACGCCACTCTGCTCCGCTGCACTCTAAACCACAACACTCTACTTCAATGCACTCTATGCCAATGCACTCTAGACAACTGCACTATATGCCACTGCACTCTGACACTCTACTCTGCAACACTGCACTGGCCGCCACTATACTTTACATCACTCTACTCTGTAATACTGCATTCTGCACCAATACACTCTATTCTACCCTACTCTATACCACTCCAATATGCATAACTCAACTCTAAGCCACTGTACTTTACAGCACTATACTCTGCTCTGCACTGCACCACTCTACACTACTCCACTCTGCACCACTCCACACCACTGCACTCTATGCCACTCAAGCCTACTCTGCACTCTACGCCACTGCACCACTCTACACTACTGCACTTTCTGCCACTCTATGGTATAGCACTCTACTCCACTCTATGCCCCTCTACTCTGCCCCATGCAACTCTGTGCCACTGCACTCTATGCCAATGCACCCTAAACAACTGCTCTGTATGCCACTGCCCTTTACTCTATACCACTGTACTCTACGCCACTGCTCTCTGTACCACTCTACTCCACTGTACACCACTGCATTGACACTCTAATCCTCAACATTGCACTTTCTGCCACTGTACTCTACATCACTTTACTCGGTACTACTGCATTCTACGCCACTGCACTCTATGCCACCCTACTCTATGCAAGTCTACTTTGCATCACTCCACTCTATAGCACTATAATCTACTCTGCACTGCACCACTTTACTCTATCCCACTCTGCACCACTCTACCCCACTGCACTCTATGCCACGCGAGTCTACTCTGCACTCTATGCCACTGTACCACTCTACACTACTGTACTCTCTGCCACTCTATTGTATGCCGCTCTACTCCACTGCACTCTATGCTACTCTACTCTGCCTCATGCCACTCCATTCCACTGCACTCTAAACCACTGCACTCTATGCTAATGCACTCTAAACAACTGCACTGTACCCCACTGCACTCTACTCTGCGCCACTGTGGTCTATGCCACTGCTCCTATGCCACACTACTGTACTCCACTCCACACTACTATGCCACTAACTTTTAGCCATGCTGAACAGCAACCATTCTGGTATATAACATGGCTAAAACACATTGGCGAATAGACAGGACCTATTGCCTTTGCCAATGTTTGTTAGTACTATGAGGTACTGAGGTCCCTGAAAGCACATTGAATGTGTAAGTACTTATGTTAAACATGCATTACACACATCATAATATAGGCTGCTACAAAATGCACAAATACATTTTGGTTACATAAATAAAGTCCTTCTAAAATACAGATGTGAATAATATACAGATGATACTAGTACTAACTTTTTTTTATAACATATCAATTAAAACCACACATTCCACAGCTCACCTTGTAACACCATTACAATACCTCTCTAAAAGAAATTATCTTTGTCATCAGAAAGCTTCAAGTGACTTCTTTGATTAAAGTCAGTACAGGTTTCCAAGCCCCTTTGCATTTGCAGATTTACCAGGAAGGCCTCCACTTTAGGGTGGAATCTGTGCCAGGAAAAAGAAATGCAATAGCGGATTGTTTGTCTTGTTTACCAATTAATACACATAGGGGGTCAATACAACATTGGCGGTAAAAGCCTCTTACTGCCGTGCAGAAGACCGCCGATACACCGCCGCGGCCAGACACCCACACAATTCCGCCACACCAAAGGTCAGTGATAAACTGATGAAAACAAATCCTCCACCGTCACGCCAACAGAAACACGCCCATGCTATTACGACCCACGAATCCACGTGGCGGTCTTTCAACCGCGGTATTCCATTAGCGGTACACACTGCTGCGCTCAAAATACACACACATCTCCAAAACACCGCCACAGTGGACAATTCAAAATACACACAGCTGATACACATGCAAACACCACTCCCACACACCCAACACAATATAAAACACACACCCACATCACCCACAAACCCCAACGACCAAAAATTAGAGACAAAGGCGACAGAGAGAGCACAGCAATAGACAACCCCACAACACAGAGGCACACAACATCCACGCACAAAACACCCCACACCACTACACAACACCACACTCATCACCTCATACACCACCCCACATATCACCTACACCACCCCATGGCACGCCAAAGACCCCCTAGGTTTTCGGAGGAGGAGCTCAGGGTAATGGTGGAGGAAATCGTATGGGTCGAGCCACAGCTATTTGGATCACAGGTGCAGCACACCTCTACAGCTAGGAAGATGGAGCTATGGCGATGAATAGTCGACAGGGTCAACGCAGTGGGATAGCACCCAAGAAATCGGGAGGACATCAGAAAGAGATGGAACGACCTATGGGGGAAGGTGCGTTCTGTGGTCTCCAGGCACAACATCGCAGTTCAGCGGACTGGCGGCGGACCCCCACCTCCTCCCCCAAAACTAACAACATGGGAGGAGCATTTCTTGACCATTATGCATCCTGAGGGCCTCGGAGGAGTCGGTGGAGGAATGGACACTGGTAAGTCAAATCTTAACCATCATATCCCCCACCCTACCTGCATGCTATCACACGCCCCCACCCTCACCCCCTCCCCTATCACTCCAACTCCTCACTAATGTACTATAACACAAACCACACATCCCAACACCAAGCCCTGCATGCAGCAACAAAGCATGGACACCCATCACTAAAGCATGCCTACTGCACATAACAACCCCTAACCATCATCACACAAGCCCCCACACAGGAATGCTAGCACTGGGATACACGCTCACCCACCCATTGCACACCATGACACACACAGATGCAATAATCATGCATTTATACCCCTGCAGGACCACTACCTAACGTCATCAGACAGGAGGGTCCAGACATCTCTACCCCACCCACAGAAGAGGCCCACAGGGATGACAGCAGCTCTGGCCAACTGGATCCAGATGACCAGCCCGGACCATCCTGGGCCTCGGGTCAGTCGGTTCCTCTCGCACAGGCACAGCCCAACACTGACCTTCCACCCTCTGGAAACACCAGTACAGCACCCACCCAGCGGGCCCATACCTCCGTCCCCAGGACACGTCAATCAGCTGTGTGTCCACCACTACAGGGAACCCAGGATAACCCACCACCCCAACAACAACAGGGACCTGGGGGCAGTGGTAGTGGGCACACGGTCCAGGGGATGGAGGCCCAGGAACACAGGGGAACTGGGAGGGCTGCTGTGTGACAGGGGGAAGACAGGCCAAGGGGTATCATGGTAGCATACCACCACTCCCAGGAGACGATGGCTAAAGTCCTGGCCAAGTTTCAGGAGACCCAGCGCCTGCAGGAGGAACAGTATTTGGGGTTCAGGGAGGAACTCAAAACCATCAGCTCCGCCCTGGGCACCATCGTAGGGGTGCTGAAGGACATACAGAACACCATGAGGGACACTGTGGCACTCCGAGGGGCCCCTGACACTAGCCTGGACGATGAACTGCCCACCACCTCCGCTGGCGCTAGTGGACAGGACACCCCGCCACAGGACCACCACACCAGCACCCCACCCCCTGCAGACGGAGAACCACCCTGCAAGCGGTCCCTGAGATCCAGGAACAGGACAGAGCACGATGGCAAGACCCCTGCCAAGAAATGAGACCACCCTGATTGTCATCCCACTGTCCCACTTTGTAACCCTGTCCATATTGGAACTGCCCCAGCTCCACTTCCTATTCCCATAGAGACTGATAGACTGGACATTCCTCCACCATCACCCATCACCATTTTACCACCCCCTCCAATAATTAGCACTTCACTAAACACCCTTGAACCACAGAACAATCTGGAGTCAGTCTGTGATTTTGAAAATGTGTATTAGCTATGACAATGACAACATCCATTAAAAAATGTAATGTCAACATACCTATGTCACACATCACAAGTCCATGAAGGATGCAAGCAGATGACACACATTGGTAACCACACCTGTGAAACCGTAATGGAAATGTACAACTCAGTTACCAAATACTGCTTGCAAGTGACAGACAGGATAGAGGTAGAACTGTGAAAGTAAATGTATCAGTAAGGAAAGTGTTCTCACCTGTGTGTCACTGGAAATATTACTGTATGACAGAGTCCCTGTTGTCAATGTCTTCTTCCTCTGCTTCCTCCTCATCACTGTCCACAGGCTCCACAGCTGCCACAACACCGTCATCTGGACCATCCTCCTGCAGAAAAGGCACCTGGCGTCGTAAAGCAAGATTGTGAAGCATAGAGCAGGCGATGTTGATCTGGCACACCTTCCTTGGTGAGTAGAATAGGGAACCACCTGTCATATGGAGGCACCTGAACCTGGCCTTCAGGAGGCCGAAGGTGCGTTTGATCACCCTCCTAGTCCGCCCATGGGCCTCATTGTAGCGTTCCTCTGCCCTGGTCCTGGGATTCCTCACTGGGGTCAGTAGCCATGACAGGTTGGGGTAACCAGAGTCCCCTAATAGCCACCCCGATGCCTCTGGAGTTGACCCATCACATAAGGGATGCTGGTATTCCGCAGGATGTAGGCATCATGCACTGAGCCAGGGAACATAGCATTTACCTGCGAGATGTACTGGTCTGCCAAACATACCATCTTTACATTCATCGAATTATAACTCTTCCGGTTCCTGTACACCTGTTCACTCCTGTGGGGGGGACCAGAGCTACATGGGTCCCATCAATGGCACCTATGATGATAGGGATATGTCCCAGGGCATAGAAGTCACCTTTAACAGTAGCCAAATCCTCCACCTGTGGGAAAACGATGTAGCTCCTCATGTGTTTCAGCAGGGCAGGCAACACTCTGGACAACACGTTGGAAAACATAGGCTGGGACATCCCTGATGCCATGGCCACTGTTGTTTGAAATGACCCACTTGCTAGGAAATGGAGCTCTGATAGCACCTGCACTTGAGGGGGGATTCCTGTGAGATGGCAGATTGGTGACATGAGGTCTGGCTCCAACTGGGTCCACAGTTCCTGGATTGTGGCACGGTCAAACCTGTAGGTGATGATTAAATGTCGCTCCTCCATTGTCAACAGGTCCACCAGCAGTCGGTACACCAGAGGATTCCGCCATCTCCTCACATGGCCCAGCTGACGGTGCCTAGGAAGGACAACAGCGACCATAGAGTCAAGCAATTCAGAGGTATGTACCCACAGCTACACAGAACACAAAACAAAATCCAAAAAGTTATCTGTATGTGTGTTGAGTCCAGGCCTAGGTATGTGTGACGCAGTTGAAAATGAAGCCATGTGGGCCCCTGAAATGGCGGATGCCTGACCTCTAAAGTGGGATAATGGAATGTGAGGTAACCGCACTGGCGTTGTACACCGTAGCGGTAGATGGTCGTAGACCGCGGCGCAGTGCTGCATTGGTTAACACTGGACCCTATGGGTCCCAGGAGCCAATGACGAAGTGCGCCGGCGGTGATGATACGCACCGCTGAGGACGTCACCGCCATTATCTATCTGTTCAATCACTCAATACCTGATCTTCGACAGGAGAGGACCTACACTGCAAGTGCTGCTGTGACCTTGGTCTGGAAGAGACAATGGCACGTGCGTCTGGGGTCCTCCTCCAGTACACGCTTCTCTACGGTCCTCCAGACCAACAGGTGAGTACATAGGGTGCAAGTTGTATGGGCTATGCCTGGGTGGAGAGGTCTGGATGTAAGAAGGAAGGGGGCAGAGTTCTGCGAACATGAAGGAGTGTGAATGCATGTGCCACGTGGCAAGGGCAGGGATGCGGGCCACTCACATCGACAGTGCAGTTGGTAATGACTTCTCTTCTTCCCCTGTACATGTCATGTAGGTCAGCGCCCACCCGAAGAAGGATATTTGGCGTGCCATCGCCAAGGACGTCCGGACCCTGGGGGTCCACCAGAGACGGAGCACCCACTGCCGTAAAAGATGGGAGGACATTCGCCGCTGGAGCAAGAAGACGGCGGAGGCCCAGCTGGGGATGGCCTCCCAACGTGGGAGGGGTGCCCGTCGCACCATGACCCCCCTGATGTTCCGGATCCTGGCGGTGGCCTACCCTGAGTTGGATAGGTGCATGAGGGCATCACAGCAGACACAAGGGGGTGAGTACACTCTCATTCTGCTGACTTTGGGCGCAGTGGAGGGGTCTGGGTGGGGGAGGAGGGCTGTGGGTTCCCCTAGGCCAGGGCGAGTTCCGTAGGCTAGGCCCCTCCATAATGCAGGCCATGTGGCACTCCACCCCACCTCTGTAGAGTGCCAAGTACAGGTATACATGCCCCTGTGTCATCTATGTGTGCTGATGTCCACCATAGCTATGTAGGCCATATCCCAGGAACTGCATCTGTAGAGCCCAAGAGCGCGGCGTAGTGCAGGGGGCTGCTGTGTCTGTATTGTCCGCCAATGGTAGCGGTAAGCCATGCACTCAACCTGTCTTTCTTATGTTCCCCCCCCTTTTTGTGCTCTCCCTGTTCTTTTGTGCATCAGCATCATCAGGCGGAGGTACAGTGGCACTGGAGCAGGAGGGGGCTGCATCCCAAATGGCCATGGAGGGCCACACCACGGACTCCGAATACACCAGTGGGACGGAGGGCGAGGGGAGCTTCACAGCGGTCACCGGATCAGCAACCAGCGACACGGACTCGTCCTCCGATGGGAGCTCCCATGTGGTGGCGGCACCATCTGTGCCCCCCACTTCTACAGGTACAGCCGCCACCCCCCCTACCAGCACCGCCCTCCCAGCAGCCCCTCAGCCTTCGCCCCGTGCCCGCTCACCCAGGATGGTGGACATCACCTTCGCCCCAGGCACCTCAGCCCCTGCCCCTGTCACCTCTGCTGCCCTCAGTGAGGAGGCCATTGACCTCCTCAGGTCACTCACTGTTGGGCAGTCTACCATTGTGAATGCCATCCAGGGTGTAGAAAGGGAGTTGCAACACACTAATGCATTCCTGGAGGGCATTCATTCTGGTCAGGCTGCCCATCATCGAACCCTGCAATCTCTGGCCTCAGCACTGATGGCAGCCATAGTCCCTGTGTCTAGCCTCCCCCCTCCAACTTCCTCCACCAAGACCCAATCCCCTGTACCTCAGCCTATCCCAAGCACACCATCAGACCAGCCTGCACACACCTCAACACACAAGGGCAGCTCAGGCAAACATAGGCACCACACATCCCACAGGCACTCACACAAGCATCACCCACATACAGACACAGCAACATCCATTGCCTCCACTGTGTCCCCCTCCTCGTCATCTCCCTCCTCCCTCCCAGTCTCATCTACACTCTCACCTGCATGCACTACCACTACAGCCACCGGGACTCGCACCAGAACACCCAGCACCACACCCCGCTCACCTGCACTCACCACCCCCACTACCATTTACACGTCCCCTCTGTCCTCTCCCAGTGTGTCTGTGACACCCCCTCCCAAAGTACACAAACGCAGGCACACACACACCCAATGTCCATCCACCTCACGACAGCCTCCAGAACATGCACCTGCACCCAAATCATCAAAAGTTACACTTCCTACAACCACCTCCTCTTCCTCCTCTCCCAGACCCCCTCCAGCTACCCGTACCAGTGTACGTCAGAAACTTTTCCTAAGCAACGTTGACCTCTTTCCCACCACCCCCCTTCCAATTCATAGGTCCCGTAGTAGCACCCCAGCCAAAAAATGTCCGGTACCAGTGGTGCCTGTTAGAGGTATGTGGAGTGTACCGGGCACCAGGGCAGCCAGTGTGACACGGAGCCAAAGCACAGCCAGTCCCCCCCCCCTGTGAAGCACCAGAAGTTGGACAGTGCCCGACGGGAGAGGGTGAAGGGGCAGAAGAAAGCACCAAGGTCTGGGAAGAGCAGCACGACGGAGAAGGCCTCCATCATCCCGGCTGCCCAGGACGCCACCGCCAGCCCCATCATCACTGGTCAGGAGACCACCGCCAGAGTCAGTGCCCAGTAGGGCAGCATAATCGTCACTGGTCAGGAGACCACAGCCAGAGTCAATGCCCAGGAGGGCAGCACAATCGTCACTGGTCAGGAGACCACCGCCCGATTCAGTGCCCAGGAGGGCAGCATAATCGTCACTGGTCAGGAGATCACCGCCAGAGTCAGTGCCCAGGAGGACCCCGGCAGCCACAGCCACGCTGGGCAATGAGGGACCGCCATGGCACACCACTGCACATGTCAGAGACAGCAATGTCAAGCAACGCTGAACAGGACAAAGACCGCCATGGCAAGCACCGCTGAACAGGGCAAGCACCGCCAACTCAAGCATCGCTAGCCCATGTGCGGCAGGGGTAGTGACGGAATTGGGACCGTCACGGGGAGAGTGATGCACTCTGGGCACCAGTCCCCCTCCAGAACGAGTGGAGAACAGCATCCACTACCTCAGTCCTTAACAGTATGAAGCACTCTGGGCACCAGTCCCCCTACAGAACCAGTGGAGAACAGCATCCTCTACCTCAGTCCTTAACAGGATGAAGCACTCTGGGCACCAGTCCCCCTCCAGAACCAGTGGAGAACAACATCCACTACCTCAGTCCTTAACAGGATGAAGCATTCTGGGCACCAGTCCCCCTCCAGAACCAGTGGAGACTGTTATCCACTTGAGAGTCTGTGGCTTTGCACTCCCCAGGATGGTACAGTGGGCAACCCACCAACTGCAAAGACTTGTGAGACTGTGGCTTTGCACTCCCCATGATGGTACAGTGGGCAACCCACCCACTGCAAAGACTTGTGAGACTGTGGCTTTGCACTCCCCAGGATACATCAATCGGCATGGAGCCCCGTCGTGGATCTGGCGTGGTGCTGTCATCCGGCTGAGGTGCCCCTCCTTCCCTTCCCCCTGAGGTGCCTGTTGTATTTCTATCTGATGCCCCTGCAGTGTTCTCTCCGTTTCTGGACAGGTATTGTGTGTGGGCCTCGCCCATGCATTTTGAGCCCAGTGGTCCACAGACATTGAATGGTGCATACCTGCACTACTAATCGTGATGTATATTTTTGGAATGTTTATATATTTCTGTGTATATTAGCTTACTGTATTTTGATACATTACAATGGTTGTACTCATTTCCTTTTGTCTTTGCATTCTTCCGGGGGGTTTGGGGGTTGTTACTGTGATGTTTGGAATACATTGGTGTGTGTGTTGTAGTGTGCGAGGGTCGGGGTGATGGTGGGGGTGTTGCGTGTGTGTGTCCCTGACTTTTGCCTCCCCATCTCCTATGTCGTAGGTGCAGTACTCACCGTTGTCTTTGGCGCCGGCGTTGCTGATGTTCGTAGAGGAGCAGGAATACTATCGCAGGGAGTATTTGGAGTTCTGGCTCCATGGTGCCCTCGTGGAGTGTGTTAAGGTCAGCGTTTTCCCATTGAAATGGCTGTTTCCACCGTGTTTTTATCCACGGTGAATCCACCCCGGAAAAGGTGGCGGATTGGCCTGTTGTAATACTGTGGGCAGTACATTGTCTCCCGCCTGTCTGTTGGCGGTGACCGCCGAGCTGCTTGTCTGTACCGCAGTGGCGGTCAGAGTGTTAAAGTGGCTGTCTATGTTGCTGGTTTCTGCCACGGTCATAATTCCCTTTTTTTTTTTCACCGGCCTGTTTGCGGTATTACCGCCGCTTTAACACCGTCCGCCAGGGTTGTAATGACCCCCATAATGTGGAAGATGGTGAGATAAAAAAATTTCATGCTGAAATGATGTATTCTGTTGAGAGTCATTCAGAAAGTGTCATAATGAAACAAGAATGGATGGCTGCATGTAAGTTGGATCAAGAAATGAAAGATGTTATGGTTGGCATTTGTCAAGGGTGTCAAGATAGCATCCCGAAAATGATTTGGGAGCAATATACAAACATGTTTTTGAAGAATTATCTATAGTTAATGGTCTTTCATTTCGGTTGAACAATTTGGTGGTACCTGAGGGCATAAAAAACAAAGTACTTTCCCTGGCACATGAAGGACATATAGGAATGTTTGCAATGAAGAAAAGGATGAGTACATTTTTAGTGGCCAGGACTGGACAGGAATGTAGAACATTATGGGGCTTGTTTACAAGGAGTTTGCACCACTGCTACATCATTTGTTTGACACAGTGGCGGCGCAAAAACAATTCCATATTTACAAAGAGACGCTAGAGGCATCTAGCGTCACTTTTTCCACCTTAGCGTTGGATCTGGCTGTGACAGATACCAACAATGATATCCAAGGTAAGCATTCCTTCTTAAAAAATGACACTGCGTAGATGCAGCGGTATTTACACGTTTTCCCAAAAATTATGAATACTTAGGAAAACTCACGCAAAGTCTGGCTAGCGTCAACATTTTAATGCCTGGTCAGACCAGAAATTAAAATTACTCTTTGGTACAGGGACATAAAGAGAACACACACAAAACAACCTGGCAACCTGGAGGACACCATGGATTTACTCCTACTACAGCTTGGGGCCGCAAGAAAACCACCCCACCATCACACCACATCCACCAACACCACCTCAATCACCAAAACATGCACAACACAGAGGCAGCACAGGAGAAAGTAGCACATCTAGCGCAAGCGGACATCCCTGATTGCACTCAGGGAGGAATAGGTCATCATCTTCTACTAGCTGCACAGGGAGTCCATCATTCAACTGCTCTACCTCATTGCACCCAGATTGCAGGCTACAGTCAACAGGATCACCAACATACCACCAGTGACCAAGCTCCTGGCTGTGCTTGAAATGCTTGCATCAGGCGCCTTCCAGACCACTTCAGCACATGTGAGAGAAGTGTTGCAGCCATCCTTCTCAGCATTCTTCCCCACTGACCTGGATGCCATCAGACACCTCACACCCTACCAGATCCTCTTCCCTAACACCCAGCAAATGCAGCAGGTACTAAAACAAGGATTCTAGGCCATTGCTGGATTTCCCCGTGTTCTGGGTGCCATGGACTGCATACATGTGCAACTTGTTCCTCCTGCTGCAACTGATCGCTTATAAAGGAACCGGAAACATACCACTCAGTCAATGTACAGGCCATTGTTGACCATCGTGGGTTGATCATGAATGTGGCGCCAAATACCCGGGAACTGTACATGATGCCTACATCTTCCAGCAGTCCATCATTAACCATTAACCAGAGATTCCAGGATGGACAACATGGCAATTGCCTGCTTGCAGGTAAGCAAACAGCAAGTACCTAAATGGCACAATAACAAAGACACAGATAACTGTCTGCCTGCACAGAAAGGGACTGCAGGGTGAGGCCTCTGACACATACATGCACCATGCTCCAGTACACACATGTAATGCAAAACACCCTGACATACAGGTGAATACATCTCAACCCAGTTTTCTACATGTGGCATGATCTAAAGGCACACAGCCATGCATGACAGCTAGGAAATCTGCCCACAATCTCTATGTGGAAGGGATGTGAATCATAAACACTGGGGGATGGTCACTGTTAGACCTGACATGCTTTAGGGTGGTCACCCCTAACTTTTTGCCTGCCTCCCTCCACTTTTTGGACTCTGTTTTTGCTGGCTTTTAGACTCTGCGCACTTTACCACTGCTAACCAGTACACATAAGTCACCTATAATGTGTGCCCTAGGTAACCCCTAGAGCGGGGTGCTGTGTGGGTAAAAGGCAGGACACGTACCTGTGTACCTCCTAAATTCGTTTTTACACTACTGGGAGGCCTACTCCCTTTATAGGCTAACAGTGGGGCTGCCCTCATACATTGTTGAAGTGGCAGCTGCTGATCTGAAGGGAGTAGGAAGGTCATATTTAGTATAGCCAGAATGGTAATACAAAATCCTGCTGACTGGCGAAGTTGGATTTAATATTACTATTTTAGAAATGGCACTTTTAGAAAGTGAGCATTTTTCTGCACTTAAATCTTTCTGTGCCTTACAATCCACGTCTGGCTAGGTTTAGTTGACAGCTCCTTGTGCATGCACTCAGACACACCCCAAACACAGGGTACTCAGCCTCACTTGCATACATCTGCATTTTGAATGGGTCTTCCTGGGCTTTGAGGGTGGAGGGCCTGCTCTGACACAAAGGACTGCCACACCCCCTACTGGGACCCTGGCAGACAGGATTGCGCACTTTACCACTGCTAACCAGTGCTAAAGTGCATATGCTCTCTCCCTTTAAACATGGTAACTTTGAATCATACCCAATTGGACTATTTAATATACTTCTAAGTCTCTAGTAATGTGCACTGTATGTGCCTAGGGCCTGTAGATTAAATGCTACTAGTGGGCCTGCAGCACTGGTTGTGCCACCCACTCAAGTAGCCCCTTTACCTTGTCCCAGGCCTGCCATGGCAAGGCCTGAGTGTGCAGTTTCACTGCCACTTCGACTTGGCATTTAAAAGTACTTGCCAAGCCTAAAGCTCCCCTTTTTTCTACACATAAGTCACCTATAATGTGTGCCCTAGTTAACCCCTAGAGCAGGGTGCTGTGTGGGTAAAAGGCAGGACACGTACCTGTGTACCTCCTAAATTCGTTTTTACACTACTGGGAGGCCTACTCCCTTTATAGGCTAACAGTGGGGCTGCCCTCATACATTGTTGAAGTGGCAGCTGCTGATCTGAAGGGAGTAGGAAGGTCATATTTAGTATAGCCAGAATGGTAATACAAAATCCTGCTGACTGGCGAAGTTGGATTTAATATTACTATTTTAGAAATGGCACTTTTAGAAAGTGAGCATTTTTCTGCACTTAAATCTTTCTGTGCCTTACAATCCACGTCTGGCTAGGTTTAGTTGACAGCTCCTTGTGCATGCACTCAGACACACCCCAAACACAGGATACTCAGCCTCACTTGCATACATCTGCATTTTGAATGGGTCTTCCTGGGCTTTGAGGGTGGAGGGCCTGCTCTGACACAAAGGACTGCCACACCCCCTACTGGGACCCTGGCAGACAGGATTGAACTGAAAGGGGACCTGGTGCACTTCTAAGCCACTCTTTGAAGTCGCCCCCACTTCAAAGGCACATTTGGGTATAAAACAGGGCCTCTGCCCTACCACCTCAGACACTTGCTGGAGAAGAAACCTGAACCAAAACCTGCATCCTGCCAAGAAGAACTGCCTGGCTGCTCAAAGGGCTCACCTGTCTTCTTTCTACAAAGGACTGCTGCCTTGCTGTTGGCCTGCTGCCTTGCTGAACTCTTGTCTGACTGCAAAAGTGCTCTCCAAGGGCTTGGATAGAGCTTGCCCCCTGTTCCCTGAAGTCTCAGGACCAAAAATACTTCTCTTTTTCATATGGACTCCTCGTTCGCCGAAAGATTCGACGCACAGCTTGCTCCGCAGTGAGAAAATTGCAGCAGGCTGATCCAGAAAGACGCCGCTCAAAGCAACGCCTACGGTGCGACCTGAATTTCGACGCACGGCCTCGCATGGACAACACCGCCCGACTTCCAGAGAGGAAATAAACGCGATGCCTGCCGTGAGAAAGAAAATTCCACGCACAGCCTCCCGGAATGACGTGCAGCCGGATAACAAGCCGAGGAATCCACGCACAGACCCTGGGACATCTGGTAATCCCGCGAACCATAGAAGGAGTCGGCCCGCGTGCCGGAAAACAACGCACATCTTCCAGAGTGAAAAATAACAACGCAAGTCTGTGTGTAAAGGGGCGAAACCGACGCACACACCATTTTTCTTCCCGCAGAACGACACACGTCTCCCCGCGTGAAAAATAACGACGCAAGTCCGTGTATGAAGGGGCGAAACCGGCGCACACACCATTTCCTCCTCTGTGGCTCTCTGCAGAGATTTTCCACTCCAAACCAGGTACTTTGTGATTGAAAGAGACTTTGTTTGCTTTTTAAAGACTTAAGACACTTTGGGGGTCATTCCAACCATGGCGGTCGGTGTTAAACCTGCGGTCAAACCGCAAACAGGCTGGTGGGATAAAAAAAGGAATTCCGACCCTGGCGGAAACCGCCAACAGAGACCGCCACATTACTACACGGCGGCACAAACAAACAGCGCGGCGGTCACCGCCAAAAGACAGACGGGAGACAATGTACCGCCCACTGTATCACAACCTACCAATCCACCACCTTTTCCGGGGCGGTAGCCCCGCCGATAAAAACACGGCGGAAACAGCCATTTCGAAGGGAAAACGCTCACCTCCATACAGCCCACGAGGAATCAGGACAGCATGGAACCCGAACTCCACATTCTCCCAGCGATTGTGTTCCTACTCCTCTACCATTGCGTCGCAATGCCAAATTATGGAGCATGGAGAAGGCGACGATGATGTCGCACACATTCTTCGGTGAGTAGAATAGGGATCCACCTGTCATATGGAGGCACCTGAACCCGGCCTTAAGGAGGCTGAAGGTGCGTTGGATAACCCTCCTAGTCTGCCCATGGGCATCATTGTACCGTTCCTCTGCCCTGGTCCTGGGATTCCTCACTGGGGTCAATAGCCAGGAAAGGTTGGGGTAACCAGAGTCCCCCAATAGCCATACACGGTGCCTCTGGAGTTGACCCATCATATCAGGGATGCTGCTATTGCGCAGGATGTAGGCGTCATGCACTGAGCCAGGGAACATAGCATTTACCTGGGAGGTGTACTGGTCTGCCAAACAGACCATCTGGACATTCATAGAATGATAACTCTTCCTGTTCCTGTACACCTGTTCACTTCTGCGGGGGGGACCAGAGCTACATGGGTCCCATCAATGGCACCTATGATGTTGGGGATATGTCCAAGGGCATAGAAGTCACCTTTCACTGTAGGTAAATCCTCCACCTGAGGGAATATGATGTATCTCCTTACGTGTTTCAGCAGGGCAGACAACACTCTGGACAAGACGCTGGAAAACATAGGCTGGGCCATCCCTGATGCCATGGCCACTGTTGTCTGAAATGACCCACTTGCAAGGAAATGGAGCACTGACCGCACCTGCACGTCAGGGGGGGATTCCAGTCGGATGGCGGATCGGTGACATCAGGTCTGGCTCTAACTGGGTACATAGTTCCTGGATAGTGGCACGGTCAAACCTGTAGGTGACGTTGACATGTCTTTCTTCCATTGTCAACAGGTCCACCAGCGGTCGGTACATCGGAGGATTCCGCCATCTTCTCATATGTCCCAGGTGACGGTGCCTACGAAGTACAACAGCAAAGAACCAGTCATTAATCCTCCAGGTACGTACCCACTGTTACACACAAGACTACACCAGACACAAAACCCTTCCTGTATGTGTGTTGAGTGTAGGCCTAGCTATGTGTGACGCAGTAGTAAATGAAGCCATGTGGGCCCCTGAAATGGCGGCTGCCTGACCTCTAAACTGGGACAATGGGATTGTGGGGTAACTGCGCTGGCGTTGCACACCGCCGCGGTAGGCGGTCGTAGACCGCGGCGCAATGCTGCATTGGTGAACATTGGACCCTATGGGTCCCAGGAGCCAATGAAGAGGTGCGCTGGCGGTGATGATGCGCACCGCCGCGGACGTCACCGCCATTTTCTATCTCTTCAATCACTAGATACCTGACCTACACTGCTAGTGCTGCTGTGACCTCGGTCTGGAAGCGATAATGGCTGCTGCATCTGGGGAAAGGGCCCCTGCCTTCACTGCACAGGAGTTGGAGAAACTTGTGGATGGGGTCCTCCCCCAGTACACGCTACCCTACGGTCCTCCAGACCAACACGTTAGTACAGAGGGAGCACGTTGTATGGGCTAGGCCTGGGTGGAGAGGGATGGGTGGAAGAGGGAAGGGGGCAGAGTACATAGAACAGTTATGCATGGGAATGAATGGGCCACATGGCCAGAGTAGGGAGGGGGCCACTCACATTGATGGTGCAGCTGGTAATGAGTGTACCTCTTCCCTTGTGCATGTCATGTAGGTCAGCGCCCACCAGAAGAGGGACATTTGGCGTGCCATCGCCAAGGAGGTCCAGACCCTGGGGGCCCACCAGAGATGGGGCACCCACTGCTGGAAGAGATGGGAGGACATTCGCCGCTGCAGCAAGAAGACGGCGGAGCCTCAGCTGGGGATGGCCTCCCAACGTGGGTGGGGTGCCCGTCGCACCATGTCCCCCCTGATGTTCCGGATCCTGGCGGTGGCCGACCCAGAGTTGGATGGGCGCTTGAGGACATCACAGCAGACACAAGGGGGTGAGTACAACCTCATTCTGCGGACTTTGCATGCAGTGGAGGGGTCTGGGTGGGGGAGGTGGGCTGTGGGTGTCCCTAGGCCAGGGTGAATTCGGTAGGCAAGGCCCCTCCGTAATGTAGGCCATGTGGCACTCTACCCCACCTCACCAGAGTGCCAAGTTGAGGTATAGTTGCCCCTGTGGCATCCATGTGCGCAGATGTCCACCATTGCCATGTAGGCCATACACCAGAAATTGCATGTGCAGAGGGCAGGAGCACGGCGTAATGCAGGGGGCTGCTGCGTCTGTTTTGTCTGTCAACGGTAGCGGAATGCCATGCACTAAAACTCTCTTTCTTCTGTCTCCCCCCCTTTTCCTGCTCTCCCTGTCCTTTTGTACATCAGCCTCATCAGGCGGAGGTACAGTGGCACCGGAGCACGAGGGAGCTGCATCCCACATGGCCATGGAGGGCCACACCACAGACTCTGAATGCACCAGTGGGACGGAGGGCGAGGGGAGCTTCACGTCGGCCACCGGATCACCAACCGGCGTCACGGACTCGTTCGCCGATGGGAGCTCCCCTGTGGTGGCGGCACCATCTGTGCACCCCACTTCTACAGGTACAGCCGCCACCTCCCCTACCAGCACCGCCCTCCCAGCAGCCCCTCAGAGTTCGCCCCGTGCCCGCTCACCCAGGAGGGTGGGCATCACCTTCGCCCCAGGCACCTCAGGCCCTGCCCAGTCACCCCTGCTGCCCTCAGTGAGGAGGCCATTGACCTCCTCAGGTCACTCACTGTTGGGCAGTCTACCATTGTGAATGCCATCCAGGGTGTAGAACGAGAGTTGCAACATGGTAATGCATTCCTGGAGGGCATTCATTCTGGTCAGGCTGTCCTTCAGCGAACCCTGCAATCTCTGGCCTCAGCACTGATGGCAGCCATTGTCCCTGTGTCCAGCCTCCCCCCTCCAACTTCCTCCACCCAGACCCAATCCCCTGTACCCCAGCCCATCCCAAGCACACCTACAGACCAGCATGCACACAAGTCAACACACACAAGTAGCTCAAGCAAACATAGACACCACACACACCACAGGCACTCACGCAAGCCTCACCCACATACAGTCACAGCAACATCCACTGTCTCCACTGTGTCCCCCTCCTCCTCTTCTCCCTCCTCCCTCCCAGTCTCGTCTACACACACACCTGCATGCACCACATCTACAGGCACTAGGACTCGCACCAGGACACCCAGCACCACAAGCCGCTCACCTGCACTCACCACCTCCACTCCCATTTACACGTCCCCTGTGTCCTCTCCCAGTGTGTCTGTGACGCCCCCTCCCAAAGTACACAAACGCCGGCAATCACTCACCCAACATCCATCCACCTCACGACAGCCTCCAGTACCTGCACCCAAAACACCTAAAGTGACTCCTCCTACAACCACCTCCTCTTCCTCCACTCCCAGACCCCCTCCAGCTACCCATCCCAGTGTCCGTCAGAAACTGTCCCTATGTCAAATTGACCTTTTTGCCCCCACCCCCCTCCAATTCATCAGTCCCGTCGTAGCGCCTCAGCCAAAAAGCCTCCAATACCAGTGGTGCCTGTTCAAGGTTTTTGGAGTGCACCGGCCACCAGGGCAGGCAGTAGGACCCAGAGCCAAGGCACTGGCAGCCCACCCCCTGTAAATGCTCTAAAATTGGAGAGTGGACGATGGGACCGTGTTAACACTCCTGGTGGGACACAAGTGACATGGGTTCGAAGGGGATTGGTGAGTCAGCTGTAACTCCAACAAAGGTGGGGTAGGTCCAGAGGAAGTCTGCCCAGCCTGTTGTGAGTGTCACGGCGGAGAGGTGCGCCATCATTTCCAGCGGTCCAGACACAACCGCCAGCACCGTCGTCACTGGTCAGGAGACCACCGCCACCGCCGGAGTCACAGCCCAGGAGGGCCCAAGTATCGTCACTGGTCCAGAGACCACCGCCAGAGTCACAGCCCAGGAGGGCCCAAGTATCATCACTGGTCAGGAGACCACCGCCGGAGTCACAGCCCAGGAGGGCCCAAGTATCGTCACTGGTCCAGAGACCACCGCCAGAGTCACAGCTCAGGAGGGCACAAGTATCGTCACTGGTCAGGAGACCACCGCCAGAGTCACAGCCCAGGAGGGCCCAAGTATCGTCACTGGTCAGGAGACCACCGCCGGAGTCACAGCCCAGGAGGGCCAAAGTATCGTCACTGGTCAGGAGACCATAGCCACCGCCGGAGTCACAGCCCAGGAGGGCCCAAGTATCATCACTGGTCAGGAGACCACCGCCACCCCCGGAGTCACAGCCCAGGAGGGCCCAAGTATCATCATTGGTCAGGAGACCACCGTCGGAGTCACAGCCCAGGAGGGCCCAAGTATCGTCACTGGTCAGGAGACCACCGCCGGAGTAACAGCCCAGGAGGGCCCAAGTATCGTCACTGGTCAGGAGACCACCGCCGGAGTCACAGCCCAGGAGGGCACAAGTATCGTCACTGGTCAGGAGACCACCGCCGGAGTCACAGCCCAGGAGGGCCCAAGTATCGTCACTGGTCCAGAAACCACAACCGGAGTCACAGCCCAGGAGGGGCACGGATGCCACAACCCCGCTGGGCAATGATGGAACGTCATGCCACCCACCAATGCTCATTGTAGAGAATGTCATGCCACCCACCAATGCCCATTGGAGAGAACGTCATGCCACACACCAATGCCCAGTGTAGAGATCGTCATGCCACACACCAATGTCCGTATCAGAACCGCCATGGCAAAGCACCACCGAACAGTCCAGCAACGCCATGGCAAAGCACCGCTGAACAGTCCAGAACCGCCATGGCAAAGCACCGCTGAACAGTCGAGAACCGCCATGGCAAAGCACCGCTGAACAGTTGAGAACAGCCATTGCAAAGCACCGCTGAACAGGGCAAAGACCGCCATGGCAAAGTACTGCTGAACAGTCCAGAACGCCATGGCAAAGTGAACAGTCCAGAACCGCCATGGCAAAGCACCGCTTAACAGTCCATAGACCGCCATGGCAAAGCACCGCTGAACAGTCCAGAACCACCATGGCAAAGCACCGCTGAACAGTCCATAGACCGCCATGGCAAAGCACCACTGAACAAGGCAAAGACCGCCATGGCAAAGCACCGCTGAACAGTCCATAGATCGCCATGGCAAAGCACTGCTGAACAGGGCAAAGACCGCCATGGCAAAGAACCGCTGAACAGGGCAAGCACTGTGTAGGAATGAAAAGGCCGCCACATCAGGCATCCTTCTCCCATGTACAGCTGGGACAGTGACAGGACATGAACTTTCACGGGGAGACTCATCCAGTCTGGGCACCAGCCCCCCAGTACCAGTAGAGAACTGCATCTACTTGAGATACTGTGGCTTTGCACTCCCCAGGATGGCACAGTGGGCAACCCACCCACTGTTGAGACTTGAGAGAATGTGGCTCTGCACTCCCCAGGATACATCAATGGGCATGGAGCCCCGTCGTGGATCTGGCTTCGCAATCATCTGGCTGAGGTGCCCCCCCTACCCTTCCCCCTGAGGTGCCTGTAGTGTTTCTATCTGATGCCCCAGCAGTGTTCTCTCCGATTTTGGTCAGGTATAGTTTGTGGGCCTCGCCCATGCATTTTTGGACTGTTGGTGCACGGACATTGTTGTGTACATATCTGCACTAGTTCTCGGATTGTATGTGTAAATAAGAGTGATTTTGAGATATATATATATATATATATATATATACGTATATTTTTGTATGACATGTATATTGGCACATTACAATGTTTGACCGAATTTCGCATTGTCTTATAATTCTTCCGGGGGGATTGTGGGTTGTTACTGTGATTTTTGTCAATGCATTGGTGTGTATGTTGTAATATGCGAGGGTGGGGGTGTTTGGTGGGTGTCCCCCTAACTTTTGCCTCCCCCGTGTCGTAGATGCAGTACTCACCGGTGTCTTCGGCGCCTACGTAGCTGTTGGTCGTAGAGGAGAAGAAAGACAAGGGCAGTTAGGATTTGTAATTCGGCCTCCATGGTGTCCTCCTTCCTCGTGGAGTATGTTGAGGTGAGCGTTTTCCCATAGCAAAAGCTGTTTCCGCCGTGTTTTTATCAACGGTGAATCCGCCCCGGAAAAGGTGGCGGATTGGCGGGTTGTAATAGTGTGGACGGCACATTGTTTCCCTCCTGTCTGTTGGCGGTGACCGCCGCGCTGCTTGTCTGTACCGCCTTGGCGGGCGGTGTGTTAAAGTGGTTGTCTTTGTTGGCGGTTACCGCCAGGGTCATAATTCCCTTTTTTTGTCCGCCGCCCTGTTTGCGGTATTTCTGCAGCTTTAACACCGTCCGCCAGGGTTGTAATGACCACCTTTGTGTGCTACATTCTGCAGCACACATCGAAAGAAGAAAACACCTCTTATGATTGTTTTTGGCCAGGAAGGTGTCCCTTCCATCACAAAATCAATCATCCCCACAGTGCCATCCCCCCAATGCACCATAGTGTAAAACTGCCTATGTTGGCACTAGGCAGCAATTTCAGTGCCACTGCAGGGGAAGAGTACAGAAAGGCACCATTTCTTGTAGATACAGTGCATTTATGCCCTGTCCTGATGGCACATGCAGCACAGCAAGGCACTTGCTGTGCTCTTCTGTGCCACGAGCACCAGAATGAGGACATATGTGCCAGATGACAAAACACAGCCCATGGGCAGGTGACATGTAACTGTAAAAATGTATAATAGTATGCAATATAGCTCCAGTTTATATGTGCGTAGTGTTATGCTACACACAGACATCACTTACCATGCTTCTGAGGCAGCAGTGCTGCCTGGAAGCTGCTCCTACACACTCAATTCTATCCTGAAAACCAAGAAGAATACCTACAACCCCCAATGCAAGTGTGAATGTGTACTTGTCTGTCAACTTTTGGGTAAGTCTATTCGTATGGACCCCAAATCTGCAGGAGACCCCAAGTATTGTGTACAATGTCCCCTTCTTAGAGACATAGGGGGTTATTCTAACTTTGGAGGAGGTGTTAATCCGTCCCAAAAGTGACGGAAAAGTGACGGATTTACCACCAGCCATATTACGAGTCCATTATATCCTATGGAACTCGTAATACGGCTGGTGGTATATCCATCACTTTACCGTCACTTTTGGGACGGATTAACACTCCTCCAAAGTTAGAATAACCCCCATAGAACAGAGCAGGAGGTCATGTCACTGGACTGCAGATGACCACCAACAAATTGGCAGGATACATGTGTTGTGTGCACAAATTGGGCACAATGATGTCACATGTGTAGGAAAGTACGATCTTGCCTGGCATGTTACCCCCATTTTTTACTTGTATATCGGTTTGTTTTTGCCTGTCTCACTGGGATCCTGCTAGCCAGGACCCCAGTGCTCATAGTTTGTGGCCTGAATGTGTGTCCCTGTGTAGTGACTAACTGTGTCACTGAGGCTCTGCTAACCAGAACCTACTCCTCCTGCCCCTCAACTCTGTGTGAGGAGGAAAAGGGGGCTCTCAGCACTATAGAGAGCCCTCAGGATGCCAGCCAGCACCCCCAGGAGCTGCAGGACCCAGGTACAAAGGAGGTTCAAAACACGATTGATGCAGCACAACAAAAGAAGTTTCCACCCCACTGGAGAACCACTCAGCGAGTTGAGCATCGAAGGATGGAGTGCTGGTGACCTTTGCCAGGCTATGCATGAAGGAATTTTGCAAATGGTGCACAGAGACCTCAGGAGGTGAGGAAGACCCTGTACACAGGGTTACCATAGCTCTTGGAGAAGGCAAGGTCTTACCTCCTCCAAATTGCATCAGCAGGACCTCAAGACAGTCTATGTCGATGATGTCCACCCTCTGTGTCCTTAGGAGCACGATTGTCATCGTGAGAGGAGTCCAAGAGTACCGGTTGTCATCTCGGAAGGTGCCTGCTTGGAGCAGGGGAGTGACTCCGTCACTCCACGGGAGATTTCTTCAGCCCTTCTAGTGCAGGATGAAGACAGGGAGTCCCCAGAGCATGCACACCATAGACACTGTTGCAGTTGCTGATTTGGAGCTGAGGTTGCTGAAGAAAAGTATTTCTTGCAGATACTTTGTTGCAGTTACAGCATTTCTTGGAGCATGCTGCAGTTGATCCGAGGTCAGAGGATGCTGAAGTTGTTGCATAGGATTCCTGAGGGAAACATGCAAGCAGAATCTGAAGAGAACCCACAGGAGAGACCCTAAATAGCCCTGAGAGGGGGATTGGCTACCTTGTCTGGTATGGACCTATCAGGAGGGGTCTCTGACATCACCTGCTGGCACTTGCCACTCAGAGCCCTCCAGAGTACCCCCACACCTTTCAAAGCAAGATGGCTGAAGTGTGGGACACACTGGAGGAGCTCTGAGCACCACCCCTGAGATGGTGATGGACAGGGAAGTGGTCACTCCCCTTTCCTTTTTCCAGTTTCCCACCTGAGCAGGGGAGAAGTGTCCCTAAACCGGTGTAGACTGGGTTGTGCAAGGAGGGCATCATCTGTGCTCTTCAAAGCATTTCCAGAGGCTGGGGAGGCTAGCTCTCCTCAGCCTGTAACACCTGTTTCCAAAGGGAGAGGGTGAAACACCCTGCTCTCAGAGGAAATGCTTTGTTCTGCCTTCCTGGGACTGGGCTGCCCAGACCCCAGAAGGGCATAACCCTGTCTGTGAGGTGGCAGCTGCTGTAGCTGCAGTGCAAGCCTCAGAGAGCTGGTTTGGCAGTACTGGGGGTCCATGGTGGAGCCCCCAGGATGCATGGAATTGGCTCCCCAATGCCATATTTGGAATGGGGGGACAATTCCATGACCTTAGACATGCTACATGGCCATAGTCAGAGTTACTATTGTGAAGCTACATATAGGTATTGACCTATATGTAGTGCATGCATGTAATGGTGTCCCCACACTCACAAAGTCCGGGCAAATGGCCCTGAACTATGTGGGGGCACCTTTGATAGTGCAAGGGTGCCCTCACACTTAGGCCCTCATTACGACCCTGGCGGTCGATGATAAAGTGGTGGTAATACCGCAAACAGGCCAGCAGTAATTACCGCCAAGGGATGACCATGGTGGAAAGATCTCTGCAAGACAGTCAATGTACCACACCGACCTCCAGGGCAGAAACAACAGTCACCACGGCGGTAGCCGCCTACAGCCAGGTGGAAGTCAAAGTTCCGCCCACCATATTACAACAACACAATCTGCCACCTTTTCCAGGGCAGTACCAACAACATCAAAAGCCTGGCGGAAACTGAGCTCAGAAAGGAAAGGACTCACCATTGGAGTCACAGGGAAGAATCACTCCACCATAGAACCCGAACTGCATGCATTTCCGATGATATTCTATGTTCTGCTCCAACACGAACACCAACGCTGGCAAAGACGATGACGGCGAGTGCATCTGACTAACACATAAGGGGGGGGGGAGGAAAAAGAGAGTGTCACACACACGCACAACACATACCCCATACATACAACCAGATGCACAAGAAAGCAAGTTAATTCCCCTAGTCAGCTGAATAATGCAAGGACAAAAATAATTTACCAAAGTGAGTGTAATAATAACAACACAGTAAAAAAAAAAAAAAAGTTAGCCAATGTAACAGATATTTACAAATAAACAGAACAAGGAACACTGCCGAGTCCTCAGATTGTGTGGGCCACATGGCCACAGGCCAAAGTCCAAGGCCGCACTTCTCACCTGCATCAACACAGAGAGATCAATGCAAGGTTATCATTTGACAAATAGGCAGGCACCTGAGGGGGAGTGGGGTTCGCACCTCAGCTGGAAGCGGAAACAAGACCACTTGTTCTGGAGGGGGCAAAATGCCCTGTGCTTGGTCCTGGGGAGTGATAGGCCACAGTCCCTCAGGTGGGTGACTTGCCCACTGGTTCTGGAGGGGGCAACATGCCCTGTGCTTGGTCCTGGGGAGTGATAGGCCACAGTCTCTGGAGTGGGTGACTTGCCCACTGGTTCTGGAGGGGGCAACATGCCCTGTGCTTGGTCCTGGGGAGTGATAGGCCACAGTCTCTCAGGTGGTTGCTTGCCCACTGATTATGGAGGAGGAACATGCCCTGTGCTTGGTTTTGGGGAGTGATAGGCCAGAGTCTCTGGAGTGTGTGACTTGCCCACTGGTTCTGGAGTGGACCGGCTGCACATTGAACTGTCCCCTCCAGTCTCCGCTGTGGTGCTCCCCTCGCCCTCCGTCCCACTGGTGGCCTCAGCGTCGGTAGACTCTGCCTCCTGGGTCCTGTGCGATGCAGCTCCCTCCGTCGTCGGTGCCTCTGAACCTCTGCCAGATGATGCTAATGCACATAAGGACAGGATGACAAAACAAAAAAGGGGGGAGAGAGAGACAAAGGATACATTGGGTCAATGGCTGCACGCTTGGTGTACACAGCATCCTCACACACAGGGAACAGGCCTACGCACTATGCATTGTACAACCACTGATGTCGCTAGCCACCAAGGCATGAGGAGGGGCACACACCGCCTGCTGCAGCACACCTGGGACCCACGCAGCCCTGACAAGTAATGGATGCTTAAAAGCTAGGTAGGCAGGATTATCCCTTCAGAAACCTAGCCACACAGAGGACCTATGCTGCTATGTCAGGCCTGGCCTAGGGGCACCAACTGACACACATCCACCACCCGGATACCACCCCACCAGATGTAAGTTGTAATGGTGGGCACTGTACTCACCCCCTTGTGGCTGATGTGATGCCCTCAAGCACCCTTCCAGCTCTGGATAGGCCACCACCAGTATGCGAGCCATCAGGGGGGTCAGGGTTCGACAGGCACCCCTTCCTCTTTGGGAGGCCATCCTCAGCTGGGCCTCCACCATCTTCCGTGCCCAGTGTCTCAGGTCCTCGCACCGTTTGCGACAGTCGGTGCTCCACCTGCCATAGACCCCCAGGGTCCGCACGCCCTTGGCGATGGCACCCCATATACCCTTCTTTTGATGGGCGCTGACCTGCAGAGGCAATACACACAGGAAAATACCATTAGACAAACAGTCCAGCCTGTTACACATATAGCCCACTGTTGGACTTTTTTTACTTCTGCAGGACCATCCCCAATCTTTTCATACCCATTCCCATCACCACTGGCACACACATAGCCCAGCATGCAAGCTGTACGACACATGGAGGACATCACTTCATGCACTTCATGCATCGTGCCCACAGTGTACTCACCTGTTAGTCTGGAGGCCCAAACAGCAGTCCGTACTGGGGTAGAACCCCATCCACCAGTCTCTCCAACTCCCCTGAAGTGAAGGCTGGGGCCCTTTCCCCGGTCACACGGGCCATGGTAGGTTCAAGACACAGGTCGCAGCAACACATGCAGTGTAGGTCCTCTCCGATGGAAGGTCAGGTAGCAAGTGAGGAATCAGATAGAAAATGGCTGTCACATCCACTGCAGTGCATACAGTCACTGCAAGTGTAGATCACCAATGGCCCCTGTAGCCCATAGGGCCCAATATTAACCAATGAGGAGTTGCACAGCGGTTCCCAACCCCCTCCCACCACGGCGCACAACGTCAGCGGAATTACCTCACTACCACCTGTCCCTCCACACAGAACAGGCAGATGCCATTTCAGTGGGGGGTAGCCCTATGGATTCATGCTGCGTCACAGGAGAAATAGGCACACACTGGACAAATCACACTGACCCATTACAAGTTTACTTATTTCAAACTCCTGTTGTAGCTCCAATGTTCAGTTTGTGGCAGCCTCCTCACTCTTGTGTCCCTTAGATACCTACTGCTGCAGATGAATAGGAGACAGAGACATACCCCCATGTACAGACCACTGGTGGACTTGGCAACATTGGAGGACAGGCACATTATCCTCACCTATAGACTAGACAGGGCCACAATCACAGAGCTGTGTGCACAATTGAAGCCTGACCTGATATCTACTATCCAGCACCCCACTGGGATCTTCCCTCTTGTGCAAGTGCTAACTGTACTCCATTTCCTGGCAACTGGTACTTTCCAAGTGACAGTGGACTTGGCAGCAGGAATGTCACAGCCAATGTTCTCAAACGTGCTGACAAGAGTGTTGTCTGCTCTGATAAAACACATGTGCAGCTACATTGTTTTACCCCAGGTTGAGGTTTTGGCCACAGTGAAGGCCGAGTTTTATGCAATGGGACATATTCCCAACATAATTTGATTGATGTAACACATATTGCATTTGTCCTCCCCCAGGCAGAATGAACAGGTGTTCAGGAATTGTAAGAGTTTCCACTCCATGAATGTTCAGATGGTGTGCTTGGCGGACCAGTACATCTCCCACGTCAATGCTAAGTATCCTGGGTTGGTGCATAATGCCTTTGTCCTGAGGAATAGCAGCATCCCAAGTGTGGTGCTCTAACTACAGAGGCACAGGGTGTGGCTAATAGGTGAGCCCTGGTTCACACCCAGTAGATGTTGGTGTATGGGTATGGTGTGGGCCATATAGGATAGTGTGTGGCTAAATGTTGTCCATCAATATTTTCAGGTAATTCTGGTTACCCAAACTCATCATGGCTGCTTTCCTCTGTGAGGAATGCCAGGACAAGGGCAGATGAACGTTATAATGAGGCACCTGGGCGAACAAGAAGGATAAATGAAAGGACCTTTGGAATCCTGAAGACCAGGTTCCGGTGCCTCCATCTAACAGGTGGATCCTTATGCTACTCACTCAAAAAGGTCTGCCAGATAGTAGTGGCATGCTGAATGTTGCACAACCTGGCCCTCAGACGACATGTCCCTTTTCTGCAGGAGGAGGAGACTGGAGATGCCCGTGTGGCAGCAGTAGACCCTGTGGACAGTGAGGATGAGGAGGCAGAGGATGAGGACAACAGAACATCAGTCATTCGACAATACTTCCAATGACACACAGGTAGGACTGTGTAACTTTACATTTCAATGACTTTGTTTGTAATCTGTGTGGCAATGGCATGCTGCTATTTCCCGCATCTATGCCCACTTACTCTGAATATTCATTTTGCAGATGTTGGTGAATTGACATATACTCCTGGTGTGATCACTACAGCCAGATACAGGTCATTAATCTATGCTAATTCTATGTACAGTTCATTTTCAATGTTTGTACCTGTTTCAATCAATACATATTTGATATACATGACAAACAACAAATGGATTTTTTTCAAAGGGTGCTCATTGAAGTGCTAAAATAGAGGGGGCAAGCCCAATGGGATGGGGTGATGATGGAGGAAAGTCCAGGGTATTGTTCCAGTCTTCTGTAGCACAGGTGCATTGTCCAAGGGGACATAGGAAGGGAAGCATGGCAGTTCAAGGTGGACAGGGTGACTGAGTGGGACACAAGGGTGACAGTCAGGAGAGTCTAATTTCCTGGTGGGGGTCTTGGCAAGTGCCTCTGGCTTCCGTCTGGATCACAGGAAACGTATGCAGGGTGGTTCACCTTCTGCAGGGGGAGGGGTGCTGGTGGCCTGTGAGTCCTGTGGCGGAGCCTCCTGGTCACTAGTGGCAGCGGAAGTGGAAGGCTGTTCAGACGGCTGGATAGTGGCAGGGGCCCACTGGTGTGGGACTGCCTCCCTCATAATGTTGACCATGTCTACCAGCACCCCTGCAATGGAGATCAGGGTGTTATTGATGGCCTGCAAGTCCTCCCTGATCCCCTGGTACTGCTCCTCCTGCAGCCGCCTGTTCTCCAGTATGTTGTCCAGGATCTGGCCCATCGTGTCCTGGGAATGTTGATAGGCTCCCAGGATCTCAGTAAGTGCCTCCTGGAGAGTCGGTTCCCTGGGCCTGTCCTCCCTCTGGCACACAGCAGTCCTCCCAGTTTCCCTATTGGACTGTGCCTCTGTCCCCTGAACCGTGTGCCCACTGCCACTGACCCCAGGTCCCTGATTGCCTTGGGGGCGGGTGTGGCCTGGGGTCCCTGTAGAGGTGGACACACTGCTGATTGACATGTCCTGGGGACAGAGGTGTGGGTATGCCTGGTGGGTGCTGTGGTGGTGTTTCCTGATGGGGGAGGCTCGTTGGTGGTGTGTGACTGGGCCTGGGTAACTGGCTGTCCAGTGGTTCCTAATGGACCAGGTTGGTCATCCAGATCCTAAAGACCAGAGTTGCTGTCATCACTGTGGGCCTCTTCAGTTGGGGGACTGGATAGTGCTGGCACCTCTTCTCCGCTGACATTGGCTGGGGTACCTGTGAGAATGTAAATGATGTGTTATGGTTTATGTGATTGACATATTGAACATCTGTGGCTTCCCCTCTGTGGTTGGATTTGCCCTACCAGCTTTCACTTGTGTGTGTTAGCGTATGGTGGGATTGTTAGTTCTCTCTGCTATGCATGCTTTAGTGATGAGTGTCCATGCAGGGCTGTGAGGGTTGTCCATGCATTGGTACAGCATGCAGGGCTTGGCATTGGGATCAGTGAGATGTGATGGTGGGGTGTGTGGAATGTAGTGGAATGATGGGAGTGAGGGTGAGGGTATATGATGGCATGCAGGTAGGGGGTGATAATAGTAGAGCGTTGACTTACCAGAGTCCAGTCATCCTCCGACTCCGGCCAGGCCCTCAGGCTGCAGTATTGCCAAGACTTGCTCCTCCCATGCTGTGAGTTGTGTGGGAGGAGGTGTTGGTCCACCTCCAGTCCTCTGGATAGCGAGCTGGTGTCTTGCTGCTTTGCCTTCCCCTGTAGGTTGTTCGACCTCTTCCTGATGTCATCCCTAGTTCTGGGGTGCTGTCCCTCAGCGTTGACCCTGTCCACGATTCTCTGCCATAGCTCCATCTTCCTGGCTATCGATATATGCTGCACCTGTGTTCCAAAGAGCTGTGGCTCTACCCTGACAATTTCCTCCACCATGACTCTTAGCTCCTCCTCTGTGAAACAGGGATGTCTTTGTGGTGCCATGGGTGTTATGTGAGGTGTGTCGGTGAGGGTGTGTTGGGTAATGTGTTGGGGTGTGTGATGTGGAGTGCGTGAGTGGTGTATAGGTGTGAGTAGTGTGTGGCTCCGGTTGTGTCAGTAGTCTTGGTGTCTCTCTGGTGGCAATGCTTTGAAGTCGTAAAGGGCTGTGGGTAATGTGGGTGTGTGTTTTATAGTGGTGTGGGTGTGATGTGTGTATGGGTGTCAGGTGTGTGTTGTTTGAATTGTCCAATGTGGTGTAGCTTAATATTTGGATGTCCATATGTACCGCCAATGGTTTACCGCCATTGAATGTCAGCCGTGGTGATTCGTGGGTCATAATGTGATGGGCGTTGTTCTGTTGGTGTAATAGTGTGGGTTTTGATACCGCCACTTTATCACTGACCTTTGGGCTGGCGGATCTGTGTGTGTGGCTGAATTCTGTCGGATTGGTATATGTGTGTGTCATAATATGGTGAACGGATATCTGCCACAGCGGCGGTAAGTTGGCGGCCGTCAGCGTGGCAGTAAGTGGGATTTACCACCAATGTCTTAATGAGGGTCAAAGTCTGTTGAGACAAAGAACACCAGGTACCAAGGGAAAGGGAGGAGGATGAGCCACCACATCATCTGATCTCCATAACACTGCTGCAGGTGTACAGAGATATGCACACATCGTGCAGAACGTCTTCAGTTAAGCACATGTGACTGAAGGCATGACTTCTAGTCATATAAATAAATGAATCAATCTAACACATGTCTGGGAGAGTCTGTCACAGTCCCACTTAAAAAATAGCACACCCACATCCAGGAAACCATAAGTAAGCCACAACAGTTGCCAATCAATTGTGAACACTGTCATCATCCTCAAAGTACCAGACACAATGCACTGATCTCTGACAAATGTGGTGTGTAATGTATTCATTACCTGTTTAACAAACATGTTGAACTGAAAATACTTATATCCGACAATGAACTCTGGGTACAAATGGACCATGGATAGATACGAATCATTATTCGAATCATTAGGGCCAAACTTTATGGCAAGGTATGTAAGTAGTAAACATAAACTGCAACAGTGGATAAGTGTGAGCTATGTGTCAACTCAATGGGTGAAAGAGTCATGACACTGTTGACAACTCACAATATCCACATCTTTTGCACTCACATGTATGACAAATAGTAAGACTATCACAGACAAAAGTACACCCATATCTGAAGCACAGTGTCAGACAAATCTGTGATCATTTTGCATTAATGCCAATCAGTGGCATAGCACGTCACTTACTGTTGCCAATATGTCTGAGTACATCAGGACACAGAATGACTTGTAAATGTAAGTAGGACCATTAGCTGTACTAACCATTCCCTCAACAATCAATCAATCAATCAATCAATCACTGCATTTGTAAAGCGTGCTACATACCCGCGAGGGTCTAAAGGCGCTGGGGAGGGGGGTGCTACTGGTCTAAGAGCCAGGTCTTGAGGAGTCTTCTGAAGGCCAGCAGGTCCTGGGTCTGTCGTAGGATGGTGGGGAGAGTGTTCCAGGTCTTGGTGGCGAGGTAGGAGAAGGATCTGCTGCCGACGGTGGTTTTTCGGATGCAGGGGACTGTGGCGAGGGCGAGGTTGGCTGAGTTGAGGCTTCAGGTGGGGGTGTGGAAGCTGAGTCGGTTGTTGAGGTAGGTGGGTCCGGTGTTGTGCAGTGCTTTGTGTGCGTGGATCAGGAGCTTGAAGGTGATCCTTTTGTTGACGGGAAGCCAGTGCAGGCCTCTCAGGTGGAGTGTAATGTGGCTGCGGCGGAGGACATCGAGGATGAGTCGGGCCGAGGCGTTCTGGATGCGTTGGAGTCGTCTCAGGAGCTTGTTTGTAGTTCCTGAGTAGAGGGCGTTCCCGTAGTCGAGTCTGTTGGTGATGAGGGCCTGGGTAACGGTTTTTCTCGTGTCGAGGGGGATCCATTTGAAGATCCTGTGGAGCATACAGAGGATGTTGAAGCAGGACGCGGAGACGGCGTTGACTTGCCTGGTCATGGAGAAAGTGGAGTCGAGGATGACCCCCAGGTTGCGTGCGTGGTCCGTGGGTTCCGGGGCTGTGCCTAGTGATGTGGGCCACCAAGAGTCGTCCCAGGCTGATGGGGTGGGACCGAAAATGAGGACCTCTGTCTTGTCTGAGTTCAGCTTCAGTCTGCTGTTCTTCATCCAGTCGGCTATGGCCTTCATTCCTCGGTGGAGGTTAGCTTTGGCGGTGTGGGGATCTTCGGTGAGGGATATGATCAGTTGGGTGTCGTCGGCGTAGGAGATGATGTTGAGGTTGTGTTTTCGTGCGACGTGGGCAAGGGTGGCCATGTAGATATTGAACAGTGTCGGGCTGAGGAAGGATCCCTGTGGGACGCCGCAGATGATCTCGGTGGTTTTGGAGCGGAAGGGTGGGAGGCGGATGCTCTGGGTTCTGCCGGAGAGGAAGGATGTGGTCCAGGCCAGGGCCTTCTCTTGGACACCGGCGTCATGGAGGCGTGCTAATAGGGTGCAGTGGCAGACCATGTCAAAGGCTGCTAATAGGTCCAGGAGGATGAGGGGGGCTGTTTCTCCTTTGTCCATCAGGGTCCGGATGTCGTCAGTGGCGGCGATGAGGGTGGTCTTGGTGCTGTGGTTACTGCGAAAACCGGATTGGGAAGGGTTCAGGATGTTGTTGAATTCGAGGTAGCGGATCAGCTGTTTGTTGACAATTTTCTCGGTTACTTTTGCCGGGAAAGGGAGCAGGGAGATGAGCCGGGAGTTCTTGAGGTCCTTCGGGTCCTCCTTGGGCTTCTTCAGAAGGGCGTTGATCTCGGCATGCTTTCTGGGAAGGTTGCTGTCTTGAGGAACAGTTGATTGTTTTCCGGAGGTGGGGCGCGATGGCTGCACTGGCTTTGTTGAAGACGTGGTGAGGGCAGGGGTCCGATGGGGATCCGGAGTGGATGGAGTTCATGGTTTTGATCGTGTCTTCGTCGCTGCAGCTGGACCAGACGGTCAAGCGACTGGTGCGAGTGGTAGTCGCAGGGGTGGTGGACTCGGTGGTGGGTGCGGGGGGGTCGGGTTGAACCTGTCGTGGATGTCGGTGATCTTGCGGTGGAAGAAGGTGGTCAGGGAGTTGCACCGGTCTTGAGATGGCGGGATGTCGTTGGTGATGGAGCTGGGGTTGGAGAGTTCTTTCACGATGCTGAAGAGCTCTTTGGTGTTGTGTGCGTTGTTGTCTAGGCGGTCCTTGAAGGCAGTCTTCTTGGCGGTCCTGATGAGTTGGTGATGTCTGCTGGTGGCGCTCTTGAGGGCTGTGTGGTTGTCTTGTGTTCGGTCGTGGAGCCATTTCTTCTCCAGCTTCCGACAGGTGTGCTTAAAGATCCGGAGGTCCTCGGTGAACCAGGCGGCTTTCTTGTTGGTGTGGTTGGTTGTAGTGGTCTTGAGAGGGGTGAGGGTGTTGGCGCAGTCGTTGATCCACTGTGTGAGGTTGGTCACGGCGGTGTCTGGGTCAGTAGGGTCGGTGGGTGGTCTCAGGGCGAGGGCGGTAGTCAGTTGGTCCTCGGTGACCTTGCCCCAGCAGCGGCGTGGTATCTGTTGGGTGCGGTGGTGTGTGGTGGGTTTTCTGAATGTGAAGTGGACGCATCTGTGGTCGGTCCAGTGTGGTTCGGTGGTGTGGTTGAAGGAGACGTGGGGGCTTGCGGAGAAGATGGGGTCGAGCGTGTGTCCAGCGGCGTGAGTGGGTGTCGTTACGAGCTGCTTGAGTCCGAGGTTGTTGATCAGGGTGGTGGAGTTGGCATTGTTGTTGTTCTCAAGGTGGAAGTTCAGGTCCCCGAGGAGGATGTAGTCCATGGAGGCGAGGGCGTGGGTGCTGATGAGGTCGGCAATGGTGTCACTGAACTGTGGGCGGGGTCCGGGAGGTCTGTAGATGAGAGTTCCTCTGAGGGTGGTGTTTGGGTCGGTGTGGATCTGGAAGTGCATGTGCTTGGCGGTGGTGAGGGTGTCATCGATGTTCGTTGAGATTTTGATGGAGTCTTTGTGGATGATGGCGATTCCTCCTCCCACTCCATTGGTGTGGTCTCTGCGGGAGATCTTGTAGCCCTGTGGGATGGCTATGGCGATGTCTGGTGCTGAGGTGGCGTTCAGCCAGGTCTCCATCAGGAAGGCGACATCGGGGGCAGTGGAGTCTAGGAGGTCCCAAAGTTCGATGGTGTGCTTGCGCGCGGAGCGGGTGTTGAGGAGGATGCAGCGGAGGTGGTTGGGTTCTCTGGCTGGTGGTGTGGAGGGTTGGATGCTGGTCAATCTGCAGTTCCGGCAGGTGAAAGGCCCCTGGGTGCGTTTCGGGGTGGCCCGGTAGCAGGGGTGGTCTCGTTAGGTGTTGAGTGCGTGGAGGGTGCTTGCGTCGTAGTGCAGTTTGGGGTTGCGGGGGTGCGGGTTCTGGTGCTGGTACTGGGTGCAGTCCAGGTGCCGACGAGCGCAGATGGGCTTGCCTTAGGCGCGCCTTTGGCACGCCAGTGGCACGCCCGCTTCGCGGCCTCCATATGAGGGCAGAGGGAGGGAGGAGCAGCTGGGTGGTGGGAGCGGGACGGCCAATGGGAATGAAGGGGGCGGGGCAGCAGGGGCTCAGCGACGAGGGAAAAACCCAGGGAAAAAACGGCGGGAAAAGACGGCGGGAGAGGGACAACAGAGCACAGGGGTACAGAAAGCAAAACACAGGGGCACAGAATGAAAAAACGAAGTGGCACAGAAGCCAAGCGCAGGGGTACAGAAAAAAGGGAGCGGGTAGTCAGGCGGCAAAAGTGGCAATGGAGGTTCAACCCACAGGGGGCTGCGTGGCAGATGGGGGGAGCGACCTGCCTGGTGACAGGGTCAAACCACCCCTACTCAGTGTGCACCAGACAAAGAGCATAGACAGCAGCTGTGGGTGAGTACTCCTCACAAGCACACTTTAGACTTTTCATCCTTGGCATTGTCTCCCTTAACTTTTTTGCCTCTGTTTCCCAGGTTGATAGTGTGCTGGACTCTGATTTTGCTGTTTTTGTTATTCTGGGCACTTTACCACTGCTAACCAGTGCTAAAGTGCAAGTGCTCCTTTACAAAATGTGTAGGTAATTGGTTCATCCATGACTGGCATATATGATTTACTAGTAGGTCCCTAGTAGAGTGCACTAGATGTGCCCAGGGACTGTAAACCAAGCTACTAGTGGGCCTGCAGCACTGGTTGTGCCACCCACATACGTAATCATGTCTCAGACCTGCCACTGCAGTGTCTGTGTTTGCAGTTTTTAACTGTAAATTCAACTTGGCAAGTGTACCCACTTGCCAGGCATAAACCTTCCCTCTTCTTACATGTAAGGCACCCCTAAGGTAGGCCCTAGGTAGCCCCAAGGGCAGTGTATGGTTAAGGTAAGACATATAGGCCCTCATTACAACCCTGGCGGTCGATGTTAAAGCGGCGGTAATACCGCCAACAGGCCGGCGGTGGGAAAAATGGGATCACAAACACGGTGGGAACCACCATCATAGACAGCCACTTTAACACTCCGACTGCCAGGGCGGTCGAAACAAGCACCGCGGTGGTCACCGCCAACAGACAGGCGGAAGACAATGTACCGACCACCGTATTACAAGGCACCAATCCGCCAGCTTTTCCGGGGCGGTACCAACAACATCAAAAGCACGGCGGAAACAGTACACTGAAGGGGAATCACTCACCTTTCGACATTCAACAAAGAACCTGGACACCATGGAGCCCGAACTGCAGGTCCTCCCCATGCTGGTGTATCTGCTAATACACCAGGAATTTCAAAGAAGGCGTTGCCAACGACCACAGTGAGTACTGCACCTAGCACACAGGGGACAGAGGAGGAAAAAGAGAGTGACACACACATGTAACACACAATAACCCCACTCCCACCCACAACACCATACACAGATAAACATGCAGCAACATCACATTTACACACCATAACCTCCTGGAAGAACACCATGACTAAAGGATTCTAGTCAAATCTGTGATATTTAGAAAATGCATAGAAAGGTAACGATTGTAAACCACAATTCATACAAATATTTACAATATGTACAGAGGGCCGTACACTGTCCATTGCAGTGGCCCAAAAAAAGATGGGCAAAGCCCACACTTGACTCCTGTCTCAAAACGGAGAGAACACTGCAGGAGCATCAGGTCAAAAAAACACAGTCACCTCAGGGGGAAGGGGCGGGGGTACCTCAGCAGGAAGATGGTACTATGCCACTGCTTCTGGAGGGGGTAACATGCCCACAGCGATGTCCTGAGGAGTGCAAAGCCACCGTCTCTCAAGCCTCTCCAGTGGTGGTTTGCCCACTGCTTGGTCCTGGGGAGTGCAAAGCCACAGTCTCTCTAGTGGGTGGTTTGCCCACTGCTTGGTCCTGGGGAGTGCAAAGCCACAGTCTCTCAAGTCTCTCCAGTGTGTTGTTTGCCCACTGCTTGGTCCTGGAGAGTGCAAAGCCACAGTTTCTCAAGTCTCTCAGATGGGTGGTTTGCCCACTGCTTGGTCCTGGGGAGTGCAAAGCCACAGTCTCTCTAGTGGGTGATTTGCCCACTGCTTGGTCCTGGGGGTGCAAAACCACAGTCTCTCTAGTGGATGCCTTCTCCACTGGTACTGGAGGGGGTCTTGTGCCCAGTCTGCTTCATTCTGCCAAGGATGGGGGAGTGGATGCATATCTCCACTGGTTCTGGAGGGGGTCTTGTGCTGAGTCTGCTTCATCCTGCCAAGGATGGGGGAATGGATGCATATCTCCACTGGTTCTGGAGAGAGTCTTGTGCCCAGTTAAGCTGCACCTGTGGTGTGGCTGTTCACAGTCCCTCACCTGGGTGTCTGAGGCACGAGTTGTGCAGGGAACAGGTAGCATGATACTCCATGGAGGCAGAGCCAGATTCTACCCTGCGGCAACTTAGGCTGCAAACTGCTGGTAGTGCCAGTGCTGGTGGTGGTGCTTCAAGTGGTGGGTGCAGGGTCCATGCCATCTCATGCAGCCTCGGACAGCTGCCCACTGGGGATGCTGCTGATGTCCAATGTAGTGGCACCGGCTGGTCATGTGGCGGTGCATGGAGTGGTGCAGGTGGAGGTGTCTGCGGCAGAGATGCTGCCGGTGCTGCCTGTGGTGCAGGTGCTGGTAGTAGTGGAGGGAGACACCAGGCCGTCTCCAGCAGCCTTGGACAGCTACCCACTGGGGATGATGCTGCTGACTGTCGTTGTGGCACCGGCGGTGCAGGGGGTGGTGCAGAGGCGGTGCAGATGGTGGTGCAGGTGGCGGTGCTTACCACGATACAGGTGGCTGGCCTGTCAGGAGTGATGGTGCTCACCAGTCCCTCACCTGGAGGCTCCGAGACGTGGAGTGCCTTGCCTTTGCTCTTTTTTCCCTTCCCCACTTTGGTAGATGCTGCTTGCACCTTGGCACTGTCCTCTTGTTTTTTGGATGAGGCCTTGCTGGGTGGGCCGTGCGTCTTGTCCATGCTGCATGCTGGCCCCTTCTTAACCTTGGCAGGTGGCAGAAGTGGATGGTATTTTGCATTGGTAGGTGGCACACTGCCAGCCCTTGGCACTGTCCTCTTGTTTTTTGGATGAGGCCTTGCTGGGTGGGCCGTGCGTCTTGTCCATGCTGCATGCTGGCCCCTTCTTAACCTTGGCAGGTGGCAGAAGTGGATGGTCTTTTGCATTGGTAGGTGGCACACTGCCAGCCCTGACGGGTGCCCCCGTCGATCTTCTCAGACTTGCAGGGACCATAGCGGACGCCAAGTTGGTGGCTGAGGTGCTGGCCTGGATCTCAACACCCTGGCCCTAGGGGAGGGACAGGGGGGAGGCGTAGGGAAGAGGTCAAAGTTTGCCAAGAAAAGTTTTTTAGACACACTGGGACAGGAAGAAGGAGGGGGTTTGGGAGTGGAGGAACAGGTAGTGGTTGTAGGAGGTGTACATCTGCTGAGTTTGGGTGAAGGTGAATGGGCTGGAGGCTGTTGTGAGGTGGATGGCTGTTGAGTGGGTGTGTGCCTGCATTTGTGTACTTTGGGAGGAGGGCTCACAAACACACTGGGAGAGGACATAGGGGATGTGTGCATGGTTGTGGGCGTGGTGAGTGCTTGTGAGGGCTGTGTTGTGATGGGCGTACTGGTGATGGAGGTAGTGGCTGAAGATGTAGTGCAAGCAGGTGTGAGTGGAGACGCTACTGGGAGGGAGGTGGACGAAGAGGAGGAGGGGGACACAGTGGAGGAAGTGGATGTTGGTATATCTGCATGGGTATGGTGCTTTTGGGAGTGCCTGTGTGATGATGTGTGGTGCTTATGTTTTCCTGAGTCACTTTTGTGTGTTGATGTGTGTGCATGCTCATCTGAAGGTGTGCTTGGGATAGAGTGAGGTAGAGTGGATTGGGTTTGGGTAGTGAAAGTTGTAGGGGGGAGGCTAGACACAGGGACAATGGCTGCCATCAGTGCTGAGGCCAGAGCCTGAAATGTTCTCTGTTGGGCCACCACACCAGAATGAATGCCTGCCAGGTATGCATTTGTTTGTTGCAAATGCCTCTTGACACCCTGGATGGCATTCAGAATGGGTGACTGCCCAACAGTGAGGGATCTCAGGTGGTCAATAGCCTCCTCACTCAGGGCAGCAGGGCTGACTGGAGCAGGACCTGAGGTGCCTGGGGCAAAGGAGATGCCCATCCTCCTGGGTGAGCGGGCACGGGAAACACGCTGAGGGGCTGGTGGGAGGGTGATGCTGGTGGGGGGTGGCAGCTGCACCTGTTGTGGGGTGGGCACAGAGGTGTCCGCCACTGCCAGGGAGCATCCATCGGAGGAGGAGTCGCTGTCACTGGTCTCCCCTCCTGTCCCCGTTGTGGAGCTCCCCTCGCCCTCCGTCCCGCTGGTGCCTTCACACTCAGTGGATTCACCCTCATGGGCCATGTGGGATGCAGCTCCCTCCATCGCCGGTGCCTCTGCTCCTCCGCCAGATGATGCTAATGCACACAAGGACAGGGTGACCCTCCTCAGATGTTCCCACAGTGGTGGACGGGGCTCCAGCGATTGTAGCCTATGGAGGAGAACGGTGAGCAGAAGGTCATATTTCCACAGAGATGGCACAACTGTTTGTGAATGTATGTCACAGAAGCAGTGTGTGAAGTCGAGAGTCAGTAGAAGTGCCAATATGTGCTGTGACGCAGTTACTTGCCATACCATGTGCCCCCCTGAAATGGCGTCTGCCTGGCCTGTGAGGAGGGACATGGGGAAATGAGGTAAGTGCGCTGGTGTTGTGCGCCGGCGTGGTAGGCGGACGGTGTCCACTGCACAACCTCTCATTGGTTATCGTTGGGCCCTATGGGTCCCCACATCTCTTGCCCTTCCTCTTTGCAGCTGTCTGGGCCATTGTTCCAGGATCCAGACGCCCTTGACACCCTTCCCTGGCAGCCATGGACCTTGTTGTCATGCAGACCCACTCAGGCAAACCTAATATCTCCAGGTGGGATATGAGCTCTACCTCCTTCCAGGCAGTATGCTCAAGATCATTGCTTAACAGACAATCTACAGGCATAGCAGGACTCACAGCTACTTTCAGAGTACCAGAGACCCCCCCCCCACTCAAAGGGAACCAGAGCCACCGGTGGGTGACTCTCACGATTGTCAGCGACTATGACCTGGTGGAATGTATTAGGGACTATCTGCTCTGCTGACACCAGCTGACTCTTGATAGTAGTCATACTGGCTCCTGTGTCACACAGAGCCTCCACCTTTTGACCATCAATGGTGACCCACTGCCTATACTTTGAAGTATTTGCAGGCATGTGGGCTTTAGGCACCATCTCTCTATCTCCCAGGGACACTAGGAAAACCTCTGTCTGCCCCCCAAAACTAACTGGAACTATCTCACCCCTGAGCGCTACACTAGCCAACCCAGGTGTCTGTCCAGTGTTGGACTCTGCTCTCTTGGAACACTGGGAGTCGCCCTTAGAGTGTACATGCTGGTAGCACTCTAAGCATTTGGGGATGAACTTCCCTAACTTTCTGTCAAAGAACCCTGGTTTCCTCCCAAATCTAGAAGAGGAATGGTTACAACACCCCCTTGGGAATTGTTTTGGGGGCCTTTTGAGAACTCCTTATATCTAACTTTATCTCCCCCTCTTTCTTCTTTTGGGAATCCTGACCACCGTTGTGGGTGTCCCCCGATGCCTTCTTGGACATTGTGGTGCTAACCCAGAGGTCCGCCTCCTCAGCAAGGTTCCTGGGATCAGTCAGCTTACTATCTACCAAGTGCTGGGCAACTCTGTAAAAGAAATACTGATCATATGGTCTCTCAGAATCAAGTCATATAACCCGTTGTAATCATCTACTTTGCTGCCCCGCACCCATCCATACAGTGCCTTATTGGAGAAATCAAAACAACCTACCCAAGTTTGTGTGGAACGTTTGGTGCTGTCCCTTAACCTCTGACGGTATTTCTCAGGGGTCAGCCCAAACCTGGCCAGTAAAGTGGCTTTCATGGGTGTATAGACATTCCTATCATGTGGAGCTAGTGTAAGAAGTGTGTCCCTCCCCACTGCTGGTACATAAAACCACAAGGCCGCCCCCATTGCTGCTCAGAGGTCCCATGGGCCCTTCGTGCAACTTTATAGGCAGCCAACCACTTGTCAATTGCATCTCCCACCATAAAACTTGGAACCACATTCTTGTGTATACGAACCTTTTTCTCCCCAACAGGTCCTGCTTGTATTCTGCCACCATCACTGCTGGACTCAGACTGTCTCACCTTGATCTCCAGCTCCTTGAGACTCAGTTCATGAGCCAACAAAGGTTTCTTCTCAGCCAAGACTCTCACAGCTGCAGCCTGATTGGCTGCTCTCTCTGCCCTCATTTCCTCCTGTTGAGCTTCAATTTTCAACCTTGCCATCTGCAATTGAAACTCTCTCTCCTTTCCTCTGCGGTCAGGCCCTGATCAGAGACCCTGCTCCCTGGTTTGGCAGGGGACACAATTGCAGTGGTAACATCATCCACTGATGGCAAAAAATCCTCTGAGGAGCTATCCTCTCAACCTCCTCCTCAGCATCCTCCTCTGAATGGGCTTCTGCCCAGGCCCTCAGCACCATTTGGAATTCCTCCTTCCTGGAGGCTTTTTGGGTAGGTACCCCCACATCCCTGCAGAACCCCTTCAGCTGTTTAACAGTGTGGGTCTCCAGCATGGCCAGAACAAAATCTTCATCTACTGCTTGAGACCCAGCCAGAGACATGTTGAATGAGGTTTTTTAGTAAAACAAATGTAAGGAAAAACGAAATTGCAGAAAGAGATAAAAATCAAGTCGACCTTTAACTGTGGGTAGGTAGTGACATACTTAGCTACTGTATGCCACTGCACAAATACAAGTCCTATCCTCACCGCTGATCCCCAATGTTAGAAATGGGGTCTTTGGTTGGCAGTCAGGTTACCCCCTGTCCACTCAAGGACCCTCACTTTAGTCAGGGTAAGTCACACACAATCCAAATTATCCTGTGCCCATCCTCTGGTAGCTTGGCAGTGAGCAGTCAGACTTAACTTAGAAGGCAATGTGTAAAGTATTTGTGCAATAAGTCATACAATAACACCAGGTAGCACCACAAAAATACACCACACAGTGTATAGAAAAATATATAATAATTATCTGATAAGATGCAGGTCAAAACGATTAAAATGTAATAAGTAAATGTTGAAATATCACTGAAAAGTGATATAAAGTGCCTTAAGTCTTTTTAAAAACAAAGGCGGTCCTTCTGACCCTGGCGGTCAAAGACCGCCAGGGCGGAGGACCGCGGGAGCACCGCCGACAGGCCGGCGGTGCTCCAATGGGGATTCCGACCGCGACGGTAAAGCCGCGGTCGGACCGGCACCACTGGCGGGCTCCCGCCAGTGTACCGCCGCCCCATTGAATCCTCCAAGGCGGCGCAGCTTGCTGCGCCGCCGAGGGGATTCCGACCCCCCCTACCGCCATCCAGATCCCGGCGGTCCGACCGCCGGGATCCGGATGGCGGTAGGGGGGGTCGCGGGGCCCCTGGGGGCCCCTGCAGTGCCCATGCCACTGGCATGGGCATTGCAGGGGCCCCCGTAAGAGGGCCCCTACATGTATTTCACTGTCTGCTGCGCAGACAGTGAAATACGCGACGGGTGCAACTGCACCCGTCGCACAGCTTCCACTCCGCCGGCTCGATTCCGAGCCGGCTTCATCGTGGAAGCCTCTTTCCCGCTGGGCTGGCGGGCGGTCTGAAGGCGACCGCCCGCCAGCCCAGCGGGAAAGTCAGAATTACCGCCGCGGTCTTTCGACCGCGGAACGGTAACCTGACGGCGGGACTTTGGCGGGCGGCCTCCGCCGCCCGCCAAGGTCAGAATGAGGGCCAAAGTCTCTTTCAAGCACAAAGTACCTGGTTCGCGTGAAAAATCTCTACAAAGAACCGCAAAGGAGGAGAAACGTGGAAACAAAGGGGTGTGCATCGATTTCTCAGGCCACACACGGTGATGCGTCGTTTAGTTTCCACGCAGGGATGGCTGTGCGTCAATTTCCGGTGCTCGGTCGTGGATCCTCTTTGGATTACGGGGTTTTCAGACGCCCCGGGGATGGTGCGTGGATTTCCTGCACTGGCAGGTTGAAGTCACAGGAACTGCATCGATCCGGTGGGTGTTGCGTCAAATTTTCTACCACACGGCAGGAGCTGCGTCGATTCCTCTCTGGAAGTCGGGCTGCATTGTTCCGACTCAACTGTGCATCACTTCAGTGGGTGATAGATCGAATTTCCGGTCGTGACTCTGGCGCTGCGTCTATCTTCTCGTTGCGAAGTCGGGCTGCGTCGTTCCGGTTCGGCATGCAGTGAAATTTTCACTGCGGTGCAGGCTGTGCGCCGTTGCTGGCAGGCTGTGCGTCGAATTTCACCATACAAGGAGTCCTTCTTGAAGAGATTAAGTGTTTTTGGTCCTGAAGCTTCAGGGAACAGGAGGCAAGCTCTATCCAAGCCCTTGGAGAGCACTTCTTCACCACAGCCAAAGAGCAGCAAGGCAGAAGGGCAACAGCAAGGCAGCAGTCCTTCACAGAAAGCAGACAGGTGAGTCCTTTGGGCAGCCAGGCAGTTCTTATTAGCAGGATGCAGGTTCTGGTTCAGGTTTCTTCTCCAGGAAGTGTCTGAGTTGGTAGAGGCAGAGGCCTTCTTTACATACCAAAATGAGCCTTTGAAGTGGGGGAGACTTCAAAGAGTGGCTTAGAAGTGTACCAGGTCCCCTTTCACTTCAATCCTGTCTGCCAGGGTACCAGTAGGGGGTGTGGCAGTCCTTTGTGTGAGGGCAGGCTCTCTACCCTCCCAGCCCAGGAAGACACATTCAAAATGCAGATGTATGCAAGTGAGGCAGAGTATCCTGTGTTTGGGGTGTGTCTGAGTGAATGCACAAGGAGCTGTCAACTAAACTCAGCCATACATGGATTGTAAGGCACAGAAAGATTTAAGTGCAGAGAAATGCTCACTTTCTAAAAGTCGTATTTCTAAAATAGTAATATTAAATCCAACTTCACCAGTCAGCAGGATTTTCTATCACCATTCTGGCCATACTAAATATGACCTTCCTACTCCTTTTGGATCAGCAGCAACCACTCAAACAATGTAGGAGGGCAGCCCCAATGTTAGCCTATGAAGGGAGCAGGCCTCACAGCAGTGTAAAAATGAATTTAGGAGTTTTACCTTACCAGGATATGTAAACTACATAGGTACATGTCCTGCCTTTTACCTACACAGTACCCTGCACTATGGGTTACCTAGGGCAAATCTTAGGGGTGTCTTATATGTAGAAAAAAGGGAGTTTTAGGCTTGGCAAGTACTTTTAAATGCCAAGTCGAATTGGCAGTGACACTGCACACACAGGCCTTGCAATGGCAGGCCTGAGTCAAGGTTAAGGGGCTACTTAAGTGGGTGGCACAATCAGTGCTGCAGGCCCACTAGTAGCATTTAATCTACAGGCCCTGTGCACTCCACTAGGGATGTATAAGTAAATTAAATAGTCCAATTGGGTAAGATCCAATGTTACCATGTTTAAAGGGAGAGACCATATGCACTTTAGCACTATTCAGCAGTGGTAAAGAGCACAGAGTCTTAAAACCAGCAAAAACAGTATCTAAAAGGTGGAGGGAGGCAGGCAAAAAGTCAGGTCTAACAACTATGAGTACCAGAATGTAAATAATGTGGGATAAAAATGCAAGGAGCTGTTAACTGGCACCATGTCTCTCGGCATTTGTATTCTTGGTTCATTCCAGCTGAGCAGATTATTCACTCATATGTAAGGCTGGTTATGTCTGAGAGCCCATGTGAACACCTACCAAGGCTGCCTTCCAGCGCAGCACCTTTCTTCACTCTGATGTATGGCTGATTATGTCTAAGTGTCCAAATGAACTCCTACAAAGACAAACTCAGCGTAGCTCCATTCCACCCAGTTGAATATGGCTGCTTATTTCCAGTTATGTCTAACAGTCCATGGGAACTTCTCCAAAGGCTGACTTTTCACGCAGCTTTATTCCTCTCTGTTGCGCATGGCTGCTTACTTCAGTGAGCCTGTGTAAACTCCTATGAAGGTTAACTTTCATGGCACTACATTCCTCTCTGGTGCACATGGCTAGTTATATTTACCATGATGACCTGTATCCTACTAATAAGTCCTGTGAATGACCCTTTACTAAGGTGCAAGTCGAAATGCCATTGACAACCATCCTGGCATGCAAGAATTCTGCTCTTTCATGGACTTCTGAGTTTCTCATCATCATAGATTTTGCACATAGTATTGTGGTCATTTCCGCTTTTCTTTGAGTTTATTGTGATCACATTTTTGTGCAGTTTACATAAAATTCTTGATCACTGTGTGTACTCATTTCACTTGTTTAAATGTATGCTGCCTATGAATATAAATGATCTGAGAATTTTCCGTCTGAAGTCCTTTTTTGGTCATATCCTTTTTGTTGAATTGTTGCACAGTACAATATATTTATGGTATTGCATGAATCATGAATCATAATCTCTAATGATACCTATTAGGCAGGGCCAATGGAATTATGTGACATAGCAGGGCCAAATTATGTTGCAGCATGAAAACACATGGGTAAAAGACATTGGCCCTCATTTCAACTTTGGCGATAACTGGCGCTTACTGCCACGGCGATGGCTGCCAACATACCGTCGCCGTGGCTACCAGCCGCCCACCAGCATTATGACCGTCAATGGAATTCCACCAGAAGGCTGGCGGAATACCGTTGACGATCATGGTGGCAGACGGCGGTAAGGTGGCGCTGCTGTCAGCAGCAGCGCCACGCCAGCAAAACACCGCTGACCATATCATGAGCAATAATATGGCCTGGCGGTGTTTTGGTGGCGGACACTGCTGCTGACAGCAGCACCGTGTCCCGTCTCCAGCCAGAGGACCCCCTGCAAGCAGGTAAGTTGGGTTCTCCGACAGGAGAGGGGGTGTTGTGTGTGTGTGGGGGGGTGTGTGTGTATGCTTTGGTATGCATGCATGCAGGTGTGAGTCGCGTTGAATGAGTGCATGAATGATTGAATGTAAGTGTATGTGTATGTTGTGTGTTGTGAATGCGTGTGTGCGCCAAAGTATGTTGGTGTGTGCAGCGGTGTGTTGGAATGTATGTGTGCATGCGTGGGTAGATGTGGGTATGCGTGCGTGTATATGTGTATATGTGTGTGCGTGTATGAATGCGCGGGAGGGGCAGGAGAGGGAGGTGAAGGGTGGAGGAGGACTCTGGGGAGGAGAAGGGGGGCAGGGAAGACCCCTATCAGTGCCAGGGAAAGAATTCCCTGGCAATGTTAGTGCCTACCGCCATGGTTTTCGTGGTGGTACGCTTGCCACGAAAACCATGGTGGTAGGCGGGTCATAATCCCGAGAGTGGGATTGTGACGGCCGCCTGGCTGGAGACCGAAGTCTCCAGCCCAGCGGCCATTACCACGCTGGCGGTCGGATAGATACATTGGCGGTTTGGCTTGAGCTAAACCGCCAATGTCATAATTTGGGAAAAGTTACCGCCAGCCTGTTGACAGTACCTTTCCCAAATTACTGCCGACCATCTGGGTCGTAATGAAGGCCATTGCATTTACAACGCCAATAGCTCTAACTCTTGCAAATGCAAGACCTATTGGCAGTGCGAATGCTTGTTTCATATAGCGGCCAGTTGCACTGAAATCTAATCTTAAGCAATATTGGGCCTATTGCCAAAAGAAGTCAGATCCACACATGTTTCCTATAAACTCCTGTGCTTATTGGGAATGTCAAATCTGCTCCTCGTCCTTGGTCAACCATAGAATAGATGGACAAGGCACTGGATGGGCTATTGAAGCTGTAATTCCTATCCTATGGCCATTGTCCACATTTCTTAAGGTAAATTCACAAATATTGGCCAAGTAGAGCTTGACCTATGTATTTTAAAGTTGGGGCAAGTTCACCTTCAGAACAAACTATACAGGACCTATGTCTGAGAAAGAAAGAACATTAAAACCTGCCAAGATTACTATAAGCAAAATTGACATGTGGGGTAATACTCAAGGGGTATAACAATAAACCTTCTAGTACAATGAAATGCAGAATTATTAATGGCATTTAACTGTACTTTAGCCCTGTCTCTGTTTGGGTTGATATACGACTGGACTGGATTTAGAAAAGCAGTATTGTTAGACACATGGTTGTCTTGCCCATTAAAGTCCACATTCAGTTTCACATTGGCAGCACTAACTATCGTAGAGTTAGCTGCATCTTTAATAATCAATCCCAGGTAGGGCTATAATACATACTTTGAAAAAGGAGCAGTACTTTTGTTGCATTCTTAATAAAAACTAAGTGTGAATGTAGGCACAGAGTACAAAAAAGCAGTAACTCCAGGAATACGCTACCATAACTACAAATTAAAAAAGCAATTGCAAAGCCAATAGGATTTGCCTACTCAAAAGCTATTGGCTTTAACAATGTCTTTTAGCCATGTTATACCACAGCGTGGAGTGGAGCACAATAGAGTGGAGTTAAGTGGCCTGGTGTGGAGTCATGTAGAGTGGAGCAGTGCAGAGTGAAGAGGCTTGGAGTGGCACAGAGCGGCGTAGAGTAGAGTAGTGTAGTGTGGAGTGGAGTTGTTGTAATTTAGCAGCGATTAGATTAAGATTTAGCAGAAGACATCTTGTATTTAGTAACTATTGTGAACATTTCGCGGAATCCATTTTGTGTTCATGGCAGCCATTTTCTCTGCCACATGCTACCATGTGCTCACCATGTGCTCTGTCCTACCTTTCTGTTAACTACTCTTGAAAATCTGCCTAGTGACAAGTTATATTTAGCATCTCCCACTTTCGCACATGCTCAGTAAGGTCTGCAGCTGTTAGTCCTTGAAAACTGTTAGCTCCTCCTACCTGTCGACTGTGCATTTCCACATGACCTTACATGTATGCAAGACTTGCTTCTATAATTGTACCACCTCCTTTTAGCCCCTGCGTGGGTATAGAAGGACCATGCTCTCTCAGTTCAGTGTGCTACTTCAAACATTACCGAAGGGTGCTGTTTGAACTGTGGTACCACCTCTTGAGGTTTAATAAACTTTGTCTTTTATTTCAGTTTCTGTGCCAACTTCTTCCTACATGGTCTGAGGACTTTGTGCAGAGAAAGGTGAACCCCTTGCACTAGTAGGTCTTGCTGAGGCTTACTTCAACAAATTGGCGCCCGAATAGGGACTCATCGGCGACACGGATGCCCAACGGATTGGTCGCGACGAAGGATTGGGATCTCGCCGCGGACGATCAATGCCTGAGGAGACCCGAGTCTTGGCAAGCACGGCGTTTTTCCATTCTTTCTGATTTGACCATCCAGGTGGCACCGGTCCTTGACTGAGATCCTTTTTGTTCATTTGTCATGCAGTGACCATTTGGTCAATTTCAGAACTTGGCAGTTAGAACCTGGACACCCTGTGATTGGTAAGAGCCATTTTACGGCACTTGCTGTGGGTTTTGATGCCTTTGTTTGGTAATGTAGTTTAGCACTACTTACTGTGGCTCTCGTGTTTTGGGTGACTAGTCAATTTGTGTCCTTTGAACTGATATATAAGTTGCAATGTATATAGGCAGGTAATGAGGAGAATTTTCTCCAATTTAAATTTGATTTGAACGGCACCTTAAGTGCTACTTTGATTATAATATTGCATATTCTGCACTATTTTTGGCATGCCTGTTTTTAGCGCACTTCGTAGGATGTGTTGCTTTTGTAATGGTACCAATTTAAGACTGGAAGAATCGCAACCGGCACCCCCAGAGGAGACGCCAAATAGAGATATGTATGTTAAACATGGTCTTTCTTCTATAATGTACAGCACATTATGGAATAAATACACTTGTGCGGATCCTGAGTTACGTTGGCCTATCCATGGGTCATTTGATTTGCGAAAGATTGAGTATGTGGAACAATGTATGTATAAGTGAAAGTCTAGGCAAGATATGTTTGACTGTGTACGAATGTGGGAGAAAGAAGTGCGCGGACGAGTGAAGCGTGAGCAAGCCTTGCTTGAGAAAGAGCAGCGGAAGAATGTATATGTGAAAGCATTGGAAATGAGAAAGAAAGAAATAAATGACTTAAAGGAGATAGAAGAGAAAGAACGTAAATTACAGGTAACTGGCCAATACACCATTAGGCAACTTCTCTATCCTATCCTTAATAAACCACACAATGATTTTTTGTTACTAGATCGCCCTCCACCTCCGTGTGTCGTTCCTTCTGCCCCTCATGAGTTAGCCAAGGTCTCCAGTTCGGAGCAACAGAAGATGCAAGATAGAGTCGCTCTATGGTGCCTGCTGACTGTGCGTCTGAGCTTAGATCTATTGCTCGTAAAACAATTTGTAGCGTTGTCTCTGCTTCTGAACTTTTAGACAACATGAAAGGGTGGACGGAAAAGGAGCAGCTATATTTTACTGAGGCATTTGGCTCAGAAGTTATTGAACTATATCGGAAATATTCTGATGAGTTAGAGCCCGATGATGTAGCAGCTGATCATAAGCAAATGCGTGATGGTCTTTTTGTTTTCTCCCAGGTGGCTGATGCAATCAGGCGTTTGGTGAAATTATGTGTTACTGCAGTCCGCTTGCAAGAGGAGAAAAGGGCTGTGGACGTAGTTGCACGGACATCTCAGACCGGTGGGGTGCAAGCTTCCATCTTCAGAACAGATAAGACTATGATAGTTCACGCGAAACCAATGCGGGAGGCCGCGCCTTTGTATGTTCTTCCTAAAGGATTGGGTACAAGTGATGATAAAACTTCTGTTGATGCTAAGGGATATTTTTTTTATAATTGGGTGTATACTCCTTGGAATAGGGGAGATGTAATGGTACTTAAAACAGCATTACCTGACCATCGGAAAAATCCAGCCGCCTTTTATGAGGAAGTTGAGGGAGCAATTCGTTCTTGTACTATGGCTTTAGCTGACATTGATTTATTTTTCGGATTGATATTACCGCCAGATATGTGGAGAACTCTTCGTAAAATTGATGATCGTGCAGTTTTTGGGGCGTCATGGAAAGAATTAGAACAGATGGACGGTGATAGGGAACCTGCGAAAAAGTCATATCAGTTGATTCTAGATCTTCCAGCAGCCATATTAGTTAAGTTAAAAACGATTATTCCCCCTAAAAAGATAGATTGGACTGTTTTAGCGTCTTATAAGCAAAAGGCAGATGAATCTGTCTCTGATTTCTTTACACGCTTTGAAGAAGCATTATATTGATTTTAGCGGCCAGTCATTGTCAGATGATACGGGCAGACATTTGTTTGTCGATAAATATGTCGCAAATCTGTTACCAGGAATAGCTAGTCATTTAAAAGCTAGTGAAAGTTAATGGACTAACTCTACTCCGGTTTCTCTTTTGATTGAGGCTCAGTGTTATGAACGTGAGGAATTAGAAGTAAAAGGTAGCAAGGATAAAAAGATTAAAGAATTAAAGACAAAGGTTATGTTGGCTCAAGCTTATGGTCCGCCTTTCAGAGGTAGTGATAGAGGTGGACGTGGACCTTATGGTTCTTCTTATACTCATTCGAATTTGTCTGTTGATCAGTGTGCGTATTGTAAGAAATTTGGGCATTGGGCTGCCGATTGTCCAGCACTACGTGTTCAGCAGTGTTCACGTAGTCAGGGACAAATGAGAAATCGCTCAGGATATTCAGGACCTAGAAGAAGCACGAATGATCATGCTAGGGTTGATGCTAATGTACGAGGGCAGGATGGGTTTGACACTTTTGATAGACGGAACCAATACCAGATGTCTAACCATGTGCAGCCTGATTTCCAAGATTCTGCTTATGCATAGGATTGCCTAGGATGGGGTAAGGACTCAGTTGAAGTTCCTGTAGATCAGAGGGGTTCCTATGTTACAGCACATGTTTTGGGTTCTACTGATCAGTTTCTGGTAGATACAGGAGCTACTCATAGCGCCTTGTCTAAACAGTTGATTCCAAGGGCTCCCCTGTCTGGTTTAAGCATTACATCGATAGGTTTCGATAGAACACCTTCCCCTAGCCCATTGTCACAACCACTTGCATTCCATGTTGATAAAGTTACTGCTCCATGTCCATTTTTGCTTTCTCCAAATACACCAGACAATTTTGTGGGTCTTGATATGCTCAAGTATTTCAGGGCTACAATACAATGCTCTCCTGAAGGGGTGCGTGTTATTTTAAATAATAATCATCCTGTGACGGAAAGAGTTTGTCTTGTTAAAGACGATATTGCATTAGCTTCACTCCCTAGTACTTTGTGGGCTACTTCAGATACTGATGTGGGACAAATGATTATTCCACTGGTAAATATTAGTGTCAAGGAGGGAGCTGTATTGCCACGTTTGCCTCAATACAAAATTTCACAGGAGGGCGAAGAAGCACTCACACGAATTGTGCATGATCTTATTGCAGTTGGATTTGTTGAGGAAGTTCTGTATAATGTTTGTAACGGTCCGATTCTTCCTATTCTGAAAAAGGATTACTGATACCAGGATTTACCGATTCATTATTGATTTACGAGAAGTCAATAAGATTGTGATACTACAATATCCTGTGGTATCTGACATCACAACACTTCTTACTTTGGTTCCCCCGACAGCAACTACGTTCTCTGTGATAGACTTGAAGAATGCTTTCTTTTTGATCCCTATTCATCCTGACATCCGATATTTGTTTGGTTTTACTTTGAATAAACGATCATGTAGATTTTGCAGAGTTCCTCAAGGCTATGCGGAGAGTCCAAGTATTTATAGTCAAGCGTTAAAACGACAACTTGATTCTTTTGTTTTGCCTGAAGGTGTGGCTCTCATACAATATGTCAATGATATTTTGTTGGCGGCGGATACCCCTGAGCAATGTGAAAAGTGCATTTTGTCCTTACTTTCTTTTCTTGCTTCACACCATTATAAAGTGTCATGAAAGAAATTGCAATATTGTAGACCAAAGGTAACCTATTTAGGTCACCTTTTGTCTAAGGAGGGCGGTGCACTTACATCAGATCGTATTCAAGCAATTTTAGACACACCTGTACCCTCTACTCAGAAAGATGTTTGTGCATTCCTTGATCTTACTTCTTTTTGTAGGTAATGGATATTAGGGCTTTCACACATTGTCAAACCTTTGCTAGCACTTTTGACTAAAGATACTCCAATGCTCCTCCCATGGACAGATGAATGTGAGACTGCTTTCCAGCAGCTATGACAAGCCCTTTGTTCAGCACCAGTGATAGGTATTCCAGATTACATGAAGCCTTTTGCACTTTACGTACATGAGAAAGATGGATGTGCATTGTCAGTTTTAGTACAGACACATGGCAATAAGCAGCGTCCCTGTGCATATTGTTCAACAGTACTTGACCCTGTCGCTCGAGTGTTTCCTAGGTGTTTTCGTTCAGTTGCTGCAACAGCTGTGTCAATACGTCAGAGTGAAGGGATAGTTTTGTCACATAAGCTGTTGGTGTTAGTACCCCATGCAGTTGATGCTCTTTTAAATCAAACAAAGACACAACATTTAACTAGCGCTCGCATAACAGGATATGAATTGACATTGCTGGCTCCTCACATTACACTGAAGAGATGTGCAACACTAAATCCAGCCACTTTGTTGCCATATCCGGTGACTCAGCCTCAGTCACAAGAAACACACAATTGTATATTCCTTACCGAAGAACAGACAAAGGGTCGTATTGATTTACAAGATACGCCCCTTACAGATTTAGACGGGGAATTGTGGGTTCATGGGTCTTGTTTGAAGTTGCCAGATGGTATGACCTCAGCTGCATATGCAATCACCACAATACACACGGTAGTGGAGACAGCTCGTATACCACAGAAGTCAGCTCAAGCAGCTGAACTAATAGCTTTGACACGAGCATGTGAGCTTAGTACTGACTTATGTGTGAACATTTATACAGGCAGCCGCTATGCTTTTGGAGTGGCTCATGATTTTGGTTTGCTTTGGAAGGAGAGAGGCTTTCTCACATCCCACGGGATGCAGATAATGCACGGAGAATTAGTGCATAACCTCTTGACTGCATTGACATATCCAAAGAAACTAGCTATTGTGAAATGTAGTGCACATAAGAAAGTGACCGATAAGATAGGGCAAGGTAATGCTCTTGCAGACTGCGTAGCACATGAGACTGCGATGCAGCGAAGTACTACTTCTATGTATGTAGTGAAGTCACAAGCTGGCATAATGCTAGACAAGACGTATTAGATATACAGAATCTGCTTCTGTGAAAGAACGTGAGCAATGGTCTGAAGATGGAGAATTGGATGATGAGGGCTGTTGGCGGAATAAGCAGATGGATAAATGGAAATTGCCTATAGCTTTTGTACAACCTATGGTTCGATGGCACATGGGCTGGCACATGATGGAGCTTCAACAATAACGAAGTTGCTTACGCAAGTTTAGGAGCATCCAGAAATGTCCAGTACAGCTAAAAGAGTAGTACAGTCTTGTTTGATCTGTTTACAATACAATCCTGGAAAAGGGACACATACTCCTGCGGGAGGGTTTTCTGCACCAACTGCACCTTTTGAAGTTCTACAAATGGATTATATTCAGCTTGAACGCTGCAACAATTTAAAGTATGTCTTGGTGGTGGTATGTGCCTTCAGTAAATGGATAGAGGCGTACCCCACAAAGCATAATACTGCCATTACCACAGCGAAGGTGCTTTTGAAAGAATTTTTCCCTAGGTTTGGTGTTTGCAGACTTTTATGGAATGATAACAGACCTCATTTTGTTGGGGAAGTTATTAAGTATGTCCTGAAAGTATTAGGGATCAAACAGAAGTTCCATGCGGTTTTCCACCCCCAATCAGCAGGGTTGGTGGAAAGGTATAATGCTACTTTGAAGCTGAAGTTAGTGAAGATACAGGCTTCCACATCCTTAACTTGGCCGGATGCATTACCGTTGGCATTATTGTCTATTAGGTCAGTGCCATACTCTCGACTCGGCCTTAGCCCATATGAAGTGGTTTTCGGGAGGCCAATGAATATTTGGGGAGTTCCTAAGCCAAAATCTGTATATGATGTACCTTGTGTCCTGATGAATGATTATTTGGCACAGTTATCCGACAATTTGGTTTCTATTCATCAACAGGTTTGAGAAGCACTTCCTGACAGATCTACAGGTGAAGGCCATGAACTCCGACCTGGTGACCAGGTGATGATTAAGTCCTTTGAAAGATCAAGCAGCTTGGAATCAAGGTGGCGAGGCCCAGAACAGGTGCTCCTTGCGACAAGGACAGCAGTTCGAGTGACGAACCGAAAGAATTGGGTCCATAGTACTCACTGCAAGAGAGTGCTACCTACCTTGGTGGAACCTGCTGTGCTGCCGGATCATCGAGAGATTTTGACTACGGAGAAAGGCCGTGCTATATCACCTGACGAATCTGCAGAGGTCTTCCCGGACCATACGACTTCTGGAGTGTCGCGATATAATTTGAGACAGAGGAAAGAATCTGAATTTTTTTTGAAAAAAACTGGTTGAGCTACTGCCCTGGGTTAGTGAAACGGAGAGCCAATGTGGCAAGGGGGGTGGAATCAGCCATGCATTAGAGTAGTGACACCCGTCTTGGCCCGTGGTGAAGAAATCAACGGCTTCCCAGGGATAAGAGCTCCAACGATGGTTTTTAATTCATTTCTGAAAGGGTCGATTATCACTGTTGCTAAAATGAATAACAAACTGATCATTAGTACTATGGGGTTTGTAGTTGTTTTGGTGATTATAGCAATAATCACTTGGTTTGTTGAAAAAAAAAAGGTGAAATCATGTATATGCAATTCTTGGAGTTGCAGTTCGTATGTTTTTTGAGGTACCATTTCCCTATGGGATCAAGATCTAATGACTTTACTCGTCTGGTTAATATACATACATTACAGTTACCACAAGGGTAATGTCCTTCAATTGGAGGAAGATCCCACAAGAATTGCATATACATGATTACGTGTCCCTGCGGACTACGTTATGTTGGGATGACAACACGTCCTGTAAAGACACGAATCAATGAACACAGGAGTAATATCAGATGCCATAGGTTGACTACAAAACTCTCCACGCACTTTATAGATGCTCACCACACTCCAGATGAACTTTGGTGGGTGATACTGGAAGCCCCTACAGTCAGATCTAACGATGCCAAATTCCTCTTTAGACTGGAACAACGTTGGATCTTTAAATTAGGTACATCAGTCCGGGGACTGAACAATGAAATTCCTTGGACTACACTTTCATTATAATTATTTTAGTTAAGAAACTACTTAGAATACCTCCTCGGTTTTTAAAAGAAAACAGGATTTGGGTTATCTATAGCCTGTTGGGCTCTTTACAACTCATATTACAGGCATAGTTAATCTCTATTATTATTTTCCCTGAGGACCATTTTTAGTTACTTAAAATAACTTTTTGTAGTAACATCTTTTAACTCATTAACATGAAGAAAAACACCAATTCAACAATCATGTAATTGTCCACCGATAGACTTTCGTACATTTGACTATTATTAGAAATGCTTAGTCTCTTCTCCGAGCGGAATTGAGTCAGTTTTTGATGTTTATGTAATCAGCATCGGAAAGTCCTTCTTCCTTGATTATGACTCTCCGAATACGCGTGCATTCCCACCATGACGTATAATAAACGCTGCTGAGCGCGGAACCCGCTGTTGTTCGGGACGCTGTCAGCCGGGTAGGTGCAAGGACCTACGAACGATGTTAAATTGTAAGTGGTCTTCCAGCTTTACTTTTTGTAGCAGTAACAGGCGGCCTTTGCAACTCGCTCCTTTTGATGGTTTTTGACGAAAGAAAGAGTGTTTCACCCAGAACCCTCTCACCATCGCTGAGTCGAGCGTTAATAGTCTCCTTTATGTTAATTATTAACTAATCAAGCACCCGTTTTACTTTCAATTCAGGGCTTCATGAACATTTTTCTACGAATTAGATTCTTTTGGAAAGTATCTACTTACATTTATGATACTAAAGCATTAACACTGAATGTTGTTATATGAGACTGTGATGTTTAAGACTGATAATCTAATAGATAACATTAGACTCATAATGGATTTATTTGTGATAAATACACCAGATGTCCAGAGTTGAGTCCCTGATTGAGATGTACATCGAACTTTTGTATCTATCTATTGTGACATAATCCTTGTTATTTTATGACTACCAATACTTAGAATGTCAGTTCCAGCCTCTGACTAGCGATTCCTAGGAGCTCTATCCAAAAACCAGGGATGGTAAGCTTCATTCCTCTACAGCTTGACACGAATGGTGCACAATATCACTTTGTTCACAATGTTGAGTGTATTACACAATTTTTACTTTATTCATTTTTGTAATTTTCACTATTATTTCAATTTGTAGGGCAACCTTTTTTTGACATAGCAGACGCACCAAAGTAAGTAACTGTCCTTTTTTCCTTTCCCGAGTAGGGTAAAATTATTCTTATGTTGGAGAAGTCCTTGTTATTTTTGGTCCTGATGAAGCGTCAGTGGACCCGATTGGGCCAATAGACGCGAAACATGTAGATCTACTGTCAAGTGGAACCACAACTGGTCTGTTCCTCTTGCTTGAGTGTTGAGAGCACGTGAGCATTACCACTCACCCTCTGTCTCTCACCCTGTTTTTAACCTTGGTCTCCATCTTTCCAACGCTGGTTAAAATTCATGATTATTATTTTAGATGGATAACCAATTTTACTATCTTCTCTCCATTATTGCCTGAGTACTTAAATGTAATTACTCATTCCATCTGCAATACGGTTAAGAGCTCCCTTCGGGGAGCCCGTTAGGCATTGCAACACCGGCCTAACGAGGAGCTTTCCCAATGATGAAACTAGACATCCAATGTGATGCTTGAGGGTTCTTGCTCCTGATGAAATAGGTTCCCCTTATTCTCCTTTGTTTGGAACAGTGTACTTCTTTTTTCTTTAGTACTTCATTTGGGAGACTGTACACTGGACCATTAACCTCCCGGTCCCTCTTCTATGATTTCCGATTAGAGTAGAGTGTCATAGAGTGCAGTGGGGCTCAGCAGAGTAGTATGGAATAAAGTGTATTAGCGTAAAGTGAAATGGTGTAGAGTATGATGCAGTAGCGTGCAGTGCAGTGGCGGAGAGTGTGGTAGCCTAGAGTGGTGCAGAGTAGGGTAGCATAGAGTAAAGTGGTGTAGTATGCAGTGACATAGAGCGGAGTGGTAAAGAAGAGAGTGGCGTGCAGTGGAGTGGCCTAGATTAGAGTGATGTGGTGTAAAGTGCCGTAGCTTAGAGTAGAGAGATGCACAGTAAAGTTTCATAGAATGCAGAGGCCTGGAGTAGAGTGGAGGGGTGCATCGTGCAGTGGCATAGAGTAGAGTGTTGCAGAGTAGTGGCATAAAGTGCAGTGGCATGAAGTGGTGCAGAGTATAGTGGCATAGAGTGCAGGGGCATAGTGTGCAGTGGTCTAGAGTAGAGTGATGGACAGTAGAGTGTAGTGGTGTAAAGTGGGATGGCATAGAGTAGAGAGGTGCAGGGTAGAATGTCAAAGAGTGAAGTGGCATAAAGTGCAGTTGCACAGAGTGCAGTGGTGTGGAGTGCAGTAGAGTAGAGTGCAGTGGAGTAGAGACCAAGGTAGTGGGATGGGAGGGAGAAAAGCAACATGGGATGAAGTAGAAGTTACATGGCCGGGATATGGGAGACGGACTGAAAACCTAAGCACTCATGTGGAGTGGTTGAACCCAAAGAAAAAAATTAGCCCCACAAACACAAGCAGTGGATGGACACAGGTACTTGGTCCATGCTCCAGGGGAGGGCCAAGCACAAGAAGAGGACATGACAATCTCATGCTATGACAAATGTGGAGAAAGGAAATGAGAGAGACACTGAAGTTAATGAATGGTAACTTATGGGTGGAATGCAAACCCACTTTATGAAAAGAACATGTCTTGCAGAGACAGTGCATGATCTGCCTAGGCAAAACCTAAAAATGAAGCATAAATGTTTGGTGTTAAAAAGAAGAGAAAGAGATAGCCATCTAGTGGGTGAATTGTCTAATGTGAAACCAGAAGACTTGGAACCAAACCTGTCTTCACTGCTTCACCAAAATGCATAGCCCTTGGCAAATATGTCATTTTATATAGCCTCCTTTTTTCATTATCAAATATGAGAGCGTGTTCCAGTATGTGAGTTCACAGTGCAGTGTACAAAAATAATTTGATGTATAGGATGAAATCTTTCTGCATGCCAGTGGAATACCTTTTTCACTTTTAAAGGGCCTCTCATACTTTGTGCTGTTTGTTACATGGCTTAGATGGCAACTATTTTCAAAGCTTAGCACATGGAGAGCTATTAGAGACCCTTGGCTCTCTCGTTTAACTTGCTGGATCTTCCCCCTCTACGAGCTGCAGGAAAATATCTCTGTAAAAATGGGGTTTCTTCCAAATATTTACTCACATGGTTCATTTTCGAACAACGTCAAGAACGCATGTCATACTTTTCAGAATCCCTTCCCAAAACCACCTCAGCGTTTATGTTTGTTCTGATAAGCACTTCAAACAGGGGAAGCTCCTCCATGGGGGGCAGAGGAGCGTCACCCCTCTGCCACCTGCAACAGCTGCAAAACTCTTACCAAAAGGGGTGGGGCAATGGGAGTGATGAGTAGTAAGGGGGAGTGCTCAGCCGTCTCGGGCCGGCCAAACACACATGCGCACAAGGCTCTCTACACCTCAGCAACATGGTTGCTGGGCTGGAGAGAGCCTGCACAGGCTCCCAGTCTGCCTGGGAGCATGCTAGCTGGGCGCTCCCAGACAATCCTGATGCTGCTTTGAGCAGCGTTAGGATTGGGCGCAGGGCAGGCTGGGAGCCTGCACCTGCAGTCGACGAGGGACAGAGAATCAGCGTGCAGAGGAGGTAAGTTTATTTTTCTTTAAATTTCGAATTTTATTTTAATTACCCCCTACCTTCCTCCACCGTGTGCCGCCCCACCCCTTCACCTTGTCGTGAGCTGCTCCTGAATTCAAATGACAAACAATTGTTTTCATTTATTTGGCTCTGAATCTTTTTAGAGTCCCAGAGACCAGCTTATTTATTCCACAGAGCAGTCATTAGAAAAGAACATTTTGTTTCTGTGGTTTCTTGAGGTAAAATATCTGCACAAACACCTCATTTCAGCGCTGAGCAGCTTAGGACAGGGCTGGAGGGAAGAGAGCTTTGTCCAAGTTGGTATAGGGAGATTTATTTCTATTTTCTGGAAGGTTCTATTATTTTCTCGCCATGCTCGGTGACCGGTCTACAACAGATCTTTCACGTCGACAGATAAACAGCAAGCGCTGAGGACATACATGTGGTGGAGAGGGAATGCCTGGGAGCCAGAAGAGGACCAGCCCAGCTGCGTGGGGCCGCAATGCACACTGGGTAGCAGAAGCATTCACAGAACATCTGCTCTGGCTTTTAATTTTGATTTTTCAGGCATACGTGAGAATTATAGCAAAGTATTACGCTATACAGGGTTCAACGCTGAGGTAATTCCAAGGTTGTTCCAAAAATATAATCCTTTTATCTCCTTTCCTTTTTGATTCTTCCAGGCTGCCACCCATGGGCTTCTACAGTATCCAGGTGTCTGGAACCCTTCAGCTGCAAAATGTTGGGAGGCGGATGTTGTGAAAATCTACCCCACATCTCCCCAGTAGCACTTCAGCGCAATTCACTGGTTCCCCAGTGAGAGCACCAAAGTCGCAACAAATTGCCAGCTGAGGTTCAGGAGGCAGGGAGTCTAGGAAACAATGCAGCTGCAGTTCTGAAGTATTCCTCTTCTTATTTAAAAAAAGAGCCTGCGGACAGAGGGCCGAAGCACTATGTGCAGCATGTAGAATAAAGTGTATCAGTCACCTATGAGCTTGCAGGACGGTAGCCAGGAAAACAGCTGCAAGGAATGCCGACTCCAGGACAGTTGGTGGGCACAAGCACAGCCAGCTGCTGTTGTCCGCAATAGGAGAAAAGGAGCACTAACTAACAATGAAAAATCCCTTCTATGCACTGTAGATGTCCCCGTCTACCCAGCAAGATCAAAAAAACATAAAATGCAGCACATATGACTGCACCAGCAGACAGACAAATCACAAAATTCCCAGTTGCAAATTGCAGTGAGATGGGGCGAGTTGTGCATTACTGCACAGATCTGAATCTAAAACAAGCGCTCGCCTATGCAACGAAATAGAGCACTAGAGTGGGTGCCTGCTTCGGCCCCCCAGGGGAAGAGGGACTTTTGAGAGCATGGTTCCCCCGGGGATTGATCAGTGCAGTTGTGATCAGGGTTCCAATCTTGGTAGCACAACATCCAGTGTTTCTGTGCAAATCACGATTTCTTGCCTCTGAAGCGCTATGATACCTTCTTTGGTGTTTGTGCTAAGTGTAAAGAAGCATAGCAATTAAGAAAAGAAGTTCTGAAACCAAAGTGGATGAACACACTAATTGGGCCTCAGGACACTGATAACAGCAAGCACACAAGGAACAAGCATTGGTAAATGCAGGAAATAGTGCTACATCCAATAGAAACCGAGGAAAGGTAAGTGGCAAGCATAGGAACCAATTAAAATCAATGAAAGCAAGGGGGCTGGATGTAACCCCTTTTAAGATTTATATTAAATACAATAGATTTCACAAGCACAGTGCAAGCGCTGTGCAGGCAAAACCTTAACAAGCATTTGAAATGCAACGGGTCTCGCATTTGCTCGAGTTAGAGTTGTTGGCGTTCTAAATTCCTAACTGGACTTTTCTTGCCAGATAAATTAAAAATGAAAAGTAAAACAGTTGACATAAGTGAGGTGATTCAAAGTGTCATGGCCGCCATGAGCATGAGCGCAAAGGAGAGGCACAAAAATAAAAGGTGTTCGCTCGCAGTCAAACGTATCGGCAATCGTTCAATTATCCAAGTAACAGGGTTGAGGGCCAAGGCTGTAACAAAACTACCCCCGGGAGGGACAAGCGTAAAGCATTTACGAATAACAAAGGATTTTTGAAAGGTAAGCCCATGAACGAGTGATAGTGATGGGTGTGCGGTGGGTGAGGTTAAAAGCCCACAGATAGATTTCAACATATCAGAGGGCTTGCACGCTTGACCTATAAAGCGGGTGGAACACAAATATGGCAGGGTGAGCTCAAGGTATACTAACAGTGGTGCCCCAGCTCCGATAATTCTAAATTACCCCCTCCAGTGTGAAAGGACATTTTAGTTTAACTGATCCTCAGCATTGCTGTTAAAGTGAGGGATAATGTTTTTTTCTTCAGCCTCCTCTGCTTTCTAATTAGTCATAAGTGTTTAGCACAGACCTGCTTTCATGAAGTTAAACAAAACACATCTGCAATAAGTGCTTAAAATATCTAATTTTAGCAATATTTTTTATTTCGCAGTGTTTTGGCTGGTGCACAATTAGCTCTTTTACACCTTTGTATATTTCCTTAAATAAACTCCAATTAAAAAGATATGGTGATAATAAAGATTACATTGGAATTTAATTGTATTACAAAGTAAGTAAAACAACAAATCTCGATGTAAAACAGAGAAAACAAACTTACCTCATGAAAATTCTGGCATGCACCTCTAGTCCTCGAGAATACTTTCAATGCTGTTATTTGGGCATCAAACTAGAATGCTCGCTCCTCTGGACTATCATCATTATAGTTCACCATCACAACATCTCCCACTTTCAGATCACTCCATTTCAGAACAGTTCTTGCTCGTGGGCGAAGATTGCGGGAAAACATTTATATAACACCATTCACTGGAAAACTTGAAGTAAAAGAAAGTGGAAAGGGAACGGTCACCGAAATCCATAGTATCTGCATGAAACAACACTGTAAACAAAACCACAGGACATCTAAAAGAACAGAAACTTACAAATAGCCACTTAAGTCACAAATTTATTTGAAGAAAAATAATGTTGCTTTTAACCCTCTCAATTATAGTATTTCAATGATATACTGATATTGTGAAAATTAACAGTCTTCTGTAGGAGTAAAAACAAGATAAGATCACAAATCGATTGTGACCTTTCACTCAGGCTGAGGCAAAGCTTGTTCACAACGCCATAACCTACATTTTTATTTCCAGTCCTTTTCACAAAATTGTTCCGTCACCTGCCGCTCCTAGACAGAAAGTAATTATGTAATTTACATATCATACTTTTTACGTATACATGCAGTTTTTAAGAAATGTAAGAAGTAATAAAATGTTTTTTTTTCACCTGAAACAAACTGTCTGTGTTGTTCTAAACCTGTTGTTCTAAACCTGTTGTTCTACTGAAACATATTGTTCTCAAGCCACTTTTAAACACAGGGCTTCCCTTTCTTGGTGTGATTACAAATATCCACGGTCACCACTTAATTGCATTTCAAGCTCTCGGTACTCTGAATTGCCAAGGAGTTTGGGAGGCAGATTCCTCTTCACCAAACCCAGCAAGTCAAGTCAAGATCGAGCTGAATGCAGCAATACAGAAGCAACATGAGGTACTTAAGCGGGCATTATTCAGTCTGCACATCCCGCATTCCATTCCATTAAAGGAGAGGAAGGGGGGTGTTTATGAATTTGTATGGTGTTTTTATCCCTTTCCTCTGTTAATGCAGATGCTGTGTGTGTGGTCTGTAGAATCAGCATTCTCTCATCCGAGAAAGGATTTTCGTAACACATGGTTCAGGTATCAATGTGCATTGCCAGCATGGAAAATAAATCTACTCCGAATGAAGGGCACAACAATCCATTAGGCTTAACAGCTTGCTCGTATGCGGGCTCTTGTCGCTTTCATCAGCCAGAGTATGTCAGTTAAACATTGTCTTGCACTTGACCAACAGGCAGAATGGCTTATTTTAACATACATGATATTGCAAAAACCAACGAGAAACAGAAAAGACTTCTGCCAAGTGAGATCGCTCTGCAAAAAAAGATAAAACGTAGTCCACAAACCAGACAGAAAACAGCGAGCCTCGCATGTTTTCAGTACTTGGTTGCTGCGCTCGAGGAGGGCTAACCACCAGAAAAGGCATGACGTATGCATGCCTTCCACTAATGAAAGCAAGCAGATTTTAACAGGCAAGCCTCCAAACCAATGAAAGACACTGAAGTGATATGGACGGGGCTCCAAGCCCTTTTCTAACTACTAAAGCGTCTCGGAAGCGAAACGCATGCACAAGCGCATGCGACGCAGGCTCGACCCTAAAAATGAATTCACAAGGTAAATTACTTAGCTACACCGTGCCTTTTTGATAGCCTAAGGTAACCAGGCCTAAGGCATTTCATAATAAACGCTATATATGTGGATGATTGGATAGGAACTAATAATCTAAAGTTAAATGCAGAAAACACTGAAATAGTAATATTAAGTAACAATGTGAACCTTTGGAACCATCAGTTTTGGCCTGAAGAAATGGGTTTGGCTCCTGACCTCAAAGCACATGCTAAAAGCCTCGGGTTCACTGTGGTCTGTGATCCTTCCTTGAAATCATATATGTTAGATGTGTTTTCAAAATGCATTTATGTGCTAAAAATGATCAGGAAAATACCCCAGAAAACTCTGAACATTGTGGCCCTAATAACCCACATATTACATTACAGTAATTCCATCTGTCTGGGCTCACCGAATACTGTGTCCCACAGATTTCCAGTGGCTTGTCTAATCTACCAATTTTCCAGAAATTCCCCATTCACCTAGCTTTTGAGGGAGCTCCACTCCTTACATTTAAGGCTCCTAAGGGCCTTGGTCCACACTTTGTAAACAAACGTTTTAAATCTTATATTCCATCTTTCTTTCTCCGCTGATCTCACTCTAAATTCAACACCGTACTCAGATTTTAAAAAAAAAATGAGTAGACGTAGTTTTTCAGTGCAAGCACCATCTTTGTGGAACTTTCTTCCAAAACATCTGCGCCATGACAACGAACTTACATCATTCAGAAACAACTTGAAATGTTGGCCATTTAAACAAGCATTTGCAATGCAACGGGTCTCGCATTTCTCCGAGTTCGAGCTATTAGCAGTTGCAAACTCCCAACTGGACTTTTCTTGCCACATTAAATGGAAAAAAGAGCGCGATCGCGCTGCTACAGTTCACTCGTAGTGAAACCTATCGGCAAAAGTGCAGTTATCTACGTAACCAGCAAAAGTGCAATTAACTATGTAACAGGGTTGATGTGATGGAAAGTGCTCGACTTCTGCCAAGCGAGATCACGCTGCGAAAAAATATAAAAAGTAGTCCACAAACTGCATGGAAAACAGCGACCCTGCCATGTTTTCAGTACTTGGTCGCTGCGCTCGAGGAGGGCTAACCACCGGAAGAGGCATGAAGTATGCATGCCTTCTACTAATGAAAACAATCAGATTTTAACAGGCAAGCCCACGAACCAATGAAAGACACTGAGGTGACATGGACGGGGTTCTGAGCCCTTTTCTAACTACTAAAGCGTTTCGCAAGCGAAATGCATGCACAAGCGCATGCGACGCAGGCTTGACCCTAAAAAGGCCAACAGGACTAATTGATCTCATTCTTATCTTAATATGTCTTACCTTCCTGCCCACTCCAGTGGCTTTACACAAACTTAGAAATGGCTCGGTTATGTAGATCCTGGAAGCCCACATGCCATGAGCGCTGTGGAAATATGATCTTGGTATTGAAGGTATGCAAAAGGTATTGTTAGGAAGAGCCGTCAGCACATGTTCCGATGTCTGAATCCAAACTACCTGAATCAATGTTCCCCTTTCTGACCATCACCATTTCAAAGACGCCAGAATAGTGAAAATATCGACCCAAAGGTTATTATGTTAAATGTTTTAATGAGAATTATATAGTATGTCCACTGAGGTGATTCCGTGTCACCACTTATTAATGATTAATACAAAACTTGACACGAAATACAGTGATTTACTCATCTACAGTATCTTACATCTCTCATCATTAACATGTACATATTTCATAATCTCCTTAACAAAATAATGTTCATTTTGATGAATATGAAATATATATATAACTTTTCAGTGAACATTAACAGCAAATGTTGCTTTGAAAATGGCAACAATAATCTTTTACTATGCTATGAGGTTTCTAGCTTGAAACCAGAGTTAAGTGTTCAGTACTCAGTGTGTGACATTGTGATTTTATTTAAGTACTTTTAGTGAAATTTCCACAAAAGCAATGTAATAATCAGCTTTACCACGGATAGTGTTGACTCATCCATCTCCGATGTGTACAAAAATGCTATTGATTGTCATTAACAGTAGTTTTTTTCAAAAGTTATTTGTTATGTTATTCTTTAAGTTGCTTAGCACAAGACAAGTCCTGAGAATGTATTCAGTTATGTTAAGTTGCCAATTGTAACTGGCTGGGTCTAATCTGAGGTGGCTTAGTGGATAAAACTGATGGGTTGTAATCAGTCGCGGCTGGCAACTGAGAAAAGTGGAGGAGGGGAGGGAACAAAAATAAAATACATATATATAAAAAAACTTACAGTCCCCGCATGGCCACACCTCCCCTCTGCCGCGCTGCAGGCTCCCAGCCTGCCCTGCAGCCAATCATGACGCTGTTCAGAGCAGCATTACGATTGGCTGGAGCGCCCCGGCTGGGCGCTCCAACACAGACTGAGAGCCTTGGTTTGCTCTCTCCAACTCAGCAATACAGTGCCGGAATTGGAGAGAGCCCTTGTGGGCGGGTGTGTTTGGCTGGCCCGATACGGTCGGCCAAACATACATGCACACTGAGGGAAATGCACTCCTCTCACTGCTCATCACTCCCATAGCCCCACCCCTTTAAAAATAAAATGATAAGAAACATAGTTTACTATCGTTTTATTTTTGAATGTTTGCAGCTCCTGCTGCTGGCGGGGGGGGGTGATGCTCCTCAGCCATAGCGGAGGAGCTGTCCCTGGTTGTAATGCTAGGTGGAGCAATTGCCAGTGGTAAGATTATTTGCACCTATTAGTCTCATCACTGTTTGTTTTTTAGATGTAATGCCCTAAGTGGCCAAAGGTATTCCCAGACAGGGGTCCTGTGCTCACTGTGTTATTGGAATCAAGCTACAACTGATGACTGATGAGGCCCACCTAGGCTATAAGCAGTCTTAATTTCTTTGCATTCTGGTTGAGAAAGGACCTTATTTGCAGTTTGTTCTGAACTCTTCCTATTTGAACAGAACCAAGGCTGATATGCATATGGTTGTATCTAATCTGAGGTGGCATAGTGGGCAAAAAAAAAAAAAAAAAAAAAATGGATGGGAATGGTGCCTCGAGTGATGGCCAATGGTTTGAATTGTTTGCAAGTATTCCTATTGGAATGTCCCTTTTTGCAGGGTTATCCACAAACTTTTTGCCTTCTTCCTCCTATTTTTTCTGACCTGTTTTTGTTGGCTTTAGGACTCTGGGTCCTTTACCACTACTGACCAGTACTCTCTTACTAAATTGTATTGGTGATTGGTTTATCCATGATTTGCTTATTTGATTTACTAGTAAGTCCCTAGTGAGGTGCACCAGAGGTGCTCAGGGCCTGTAAATCAAATGCTACTGGTGGGCCGGCAGCACTGATTGTGCCACCCACATGAGAAGCCCCGTAAACATGTCTCAGACCTACCACTGCAGTGTCTGTGTGGACAGTTTGGAACTGCCAGTTAGACCTGCCAAGTGTACCCACTTGCCAGATCGAAACCTTCCCTTTTACTACATGTAAGTCACCCCTAAGATAGGCTCAAGGTAGCCCAATGGGCAGAATGCAGTGTATTTAAAAGGTAGAACATGTACTGGTGTGTTGTGCATGTCCTGATAGTGTAATACTGCTAAATTCGGTTTTCACTATTTCAAGGCCTATCTCTCCCATTGGATAACATGGTGTTGGAAAGTGGGTTATTGGTAGTGGTACGTATGAACCTACCACTTGTAATAAGGCCACTAACCAAATATAGGTTCAATAAATGTCTCTGTAAATTAGCCCCTTGCTCAACCCAATTTATAAAAATAGGTTATATTTTTATGAGTAAATAGACAGCAAAATGACAAAAATCCAATGTAGTGAACCAGAGATATGAACTTTTAAAGAATAAACCCTTTCTAGTGCTTAGAAACACAAAGTGCCAACTTTAGCAAAAATTCTCCAAACTTCGGGAGGTGTTTCCTCAAGATCTCCTTGCAGGTACAAAAGGTCCACAACACAAATTCAAGGGTCTGGAATCTCCTGGTTGGTCCTTGGAACCGGAGATATGAGGTTTTTTTTTAAGAATAAAAACTTCCTAGTGCTTCGAAACACAAAGAGCCAACTTTACCAAACTTCTCCAAGATTCTCCAAAATTCAGGAGGTCAAAAACACAAATCTAAGGGTCTGGAATCTCCTGCATGGTCCTTGGAAAGTTGGACCACAAATCCCACAATGCACCTAGCCAAATCCTTAAAAGTCCATTGGATGCACTCCAGGCTGGGGGCTCTTGCTGGGGATGATGCAGGTGAAGCTCTGTTAACCTGTAGCTGCAGGGAGTCCACTCCTGAGTCCTTCTTGAAGCAAGGCACAGTCCCCAGGGCTGTAGTAACAGATTGTGCAGCAGGCGCAGTTCAATTAGAAGTGAAGGCCAAGGGTGCAGATCCAGATTCCAGCAGGGCAGTCTTTCTTCCTCTTGTAGTTTCAGGCAGCAGATCTGAGAGGCTATGCACATCTCACATACTTATTTCCAGCTCCTGGGCATCAGGAAGGGGGGGGCACCCCAACCAATAGAATTCAGAGTGATGCCCAGGTCATGACCACTTTCTCCAAAGTGTGGCATAATCCTGTCCCAGGAAGCACCATTCTTCCAAAATCCATGAAGGCTGGAATTCAAGCAGAGCAGTAAGAGCTGACTAAACCATCTCCCAGTGTGGCTCATTTCCGTAGCTCTCCTCCTAACATCTGCAAAATCCTTCCTTAAGCCTGGTATCTGGTTGATGGGTCCAGAAGGCGGGGGTTAGGTGATCTGCATTCCCTCCTGTCCTGCTCTCATTTGAGGCGGTATATTTTATTACCCCCTCCCCTGCTCTGTCATTCTTGTGTAGTCCTAGAGCTGCCCTTCACCAGATCGGCTCCCCCCTGCACAGCCACTTATCTCTTAATCAAGCAGCTCTGCTAATTCTGTTAGCACTGACCAATCAGAGGGGACCTCAGAAGGCTGGATTTTGGCCTACAGAAAAAAAAGTTTTATAACTTCTTTTCTGTAGAAGTTGTGATAAATTCACCAGTGTCAAGTTGCTGGATTCATCAAAAACAATATTTTAAGTTCTTGAATGACTTTTCAGTTCATTTTCTTATCATATTTACAATGAAATACAATATTGCAATGATAGCCTATAAAGGCCAGTATCTATAATGGGGGGGAAATTAAATGATCAGTTTTTACCTCATCAGGGTTCATAAAACATCTTTTATGAGGCTGCTGCTTATATTTACGTGACCCTTTCCCCCACCCCGGGACACCTAGGGGAGACCCTGGGGATACCTAATATGTGAAAATAAGGTAGATTATCACAGTTATGGTGCCCATAGCACCAAAGTCGAATTGGGATACCATTTCCATTTAAATACAGCCTGCAGAGTCAGGCTGCATTTAAAAATGACAGAAAACCTCCAGCAGTGCCCACATGCAAAGCACAGCAATGCTGCTGGGCCTCTACTTCCATGCCTTATTATGTACTATGGAACTATAGGTAGTTGGCACCCCCTTGCCATAATATTTACTAGGGACTTATAGGGACTGTCATGCAAATTGTATGAATTTAAATTTTAAAGACAGGCTGCAAGGCAGGCCTGCATTTAAAAGGACAGAAAGCACACAACAGTGCACACAAGCAAGTGCAGAACTTCTGCTCTGCATCTAATGTCCATGCCCTATTATATTCCAGGGGGTTATAGGCAGATTGTACAACCTTGCCCTATTATATACTAGGGACTTACAGGGTTTGTCAGGCCAATTGGAAGGGTACCCTTATACCTAGTGTACTCTACTACATGTGTGTGTTTTACCATAGCACTGACCTGGGTCTAGCTAGCAGATCCAAGGGCACAGTCAGAGTAAGTTATCATCAGCACCAGTCAGCAACAAAAATATGGGGGTGAACAGTGCAAAAGATGACTTTACAACACATGGTGATTGTCTTGAAATATCTTTTAAGTTTGGTTTTCCATTGGGAGCACATAGAGATCTGAAGTGTGGGGTCTCTGAACTCACAATTTAAAAATGCATCTTTTGGTAAAGTTGTTTTTTAGGTTGTAAGTTTCAAAATGCCACTTTTAGAAAGTGGGCATTTTCTTGCTTAACCATTCTGTGCCTCTACCTGGCTTCCCAATCCATGTCTGGGTCTTGTGAATTCACTCTAGACAGTCACACAAAGGGAGCTGAGGTGTGTATTGCATATCCTGATGGGTTTTCGTGGGCTAGAGTGCAGAGAGGAGCTGACACTTACACCTGAATAGGGCTGTACCTGCCTGTACACAAAGCAGTCTCCAACCCCCTGCAGTGTGACAGGGGCCAGGGTAGAGAGAGGCAGGGTCTTGTGCACTACAAAGACTTTTCTTTGAAGTTTGCCTGCTTCAAAGGCAGAAATTAGTATAAGCATTGGACAGCTGACCCCACAACTTTAGAACACTTCTGGTCTGAGGACATTCTACCAGGGTGAAGAGCTGGATGCTGGAGGAGGACTTGCTACGCTGCTTGTTGCTTTGTTGTCCTGGCCTGCTTCTGCTACTTCTGCCCTGGGATTGAAAGGACTGGACTTTGGTTTCTAAATCCTGCTTTCCAAGGTACTCTAAGGGCTTGAACTGAGCATGCCTCCTGTTTTGAAGTCTCAGGGACATCAAAGGCTTCATCTCTCAGTGCCTGGGCTCTTATGCTGAGAGTCCTGACTAGCCAAGCGGTGCCAAATCCAGTCCCCGGGCCCTTGGAAGTGGAAACTGGTTATTTAAAGAAAAAGCATGCACCACAGCTGTTTCTGCAGAAACATCGATGCACCACCTGCACCGTGGCTGAAAAATTGACACAACACTAATGAAATTGATGCATCACCTGCTTCAGGGTGGATCCATTGTAGCCACGTGCTTGGATTTTCCACACATCGCCCATCAGCGTCAAATCTTCAACATCAGTGCAAGGAACCGAGGTAGTGTGGCCGGAAATTGACACATCAGGGAAAGAATCGATGCATTGCTTACCCAGCGGGGAAAATATCGACGCACATCCTCTCTTGCAAATAATGAATCGATGCATCGCCTGCTTTTCTGATGCATCACCTCTTCTGTGTCTTTATTTTTTATGCTTACGAGGTAGTTTGTGCTAAAACAAAACATCCATTGATTCCTATAGATTAAGACTCTTTTAACTTTAAAAAGTGATAACTTAATTTGTGTATGTCGGATGTTTGTTATTTTGGTCTTGTTTATCTTAGATAAATATTGGCTATTTTTCTAAACTGGTGTTGAGTGTTTTTGTGGTCTTTTCACTGTGTTACTGCATGTGTGTGTACAAATACATTACACATTGCCTCTGACATAAACCTGACTGCTTGTGCCAAGTTACCAAACGGATGAGCAGAGGGTATCTTAGGTGTGTGACTCCCTTACCCTGACTAGATTGAGGGTCCTTACAGGGTGTAAACAGCAAACTAACAATTGCTCTCATAACATTTTGTGTGCTTGAAGCAAGTTTGTATACCCTAAATTGCTTTACATTTGTTAGTTTAGTTCAGGGGCCATATCAGATCCCACTGAAGGAGTCTGTGCGCTTCTCTTCAAGTCTTGAGTCTAAACTAACTTGAAAAATTGCCTAGTTACTGCCTGGGCGGCAGACAAAAGAGCTTAGAAACACAGTACAGTAATGACTTCTTTGAGATGCATCAGAATCCCATTTTGTGAGCTATGCAGATGTGTTGGAGTGTATCTTTTAAAATCAATATTAACATGAAAGGCTTGCAATATAATGTCTAATGAAACCGCATAGAAAATGTGTTAGTGTAATGCACGTGTTTGAAATGTGCCCACAGGGAGTGGCCACCAATGTATACGATGATTAATGTAACTGACTAATGATGAATTACTAATGTACTAATGTACGATTTTGTATTGGTGTTAAGAATTATTACATTAGATTTTGCCAAATTTATCACTAGGCCTTAGTTAGCAAGGGTTTGGGCCTAGCTGCCTGGTTTCATATTAATTGTGTGTTTTTCTAATGTGCAATGTGCTGTTCCTAAAGGCCATGAAGCTGTACTTTTCCAGAAGCTAGAGATGTGTGTGTAATCGTAGTAAATTCTTTCTCATGAGACCCGACTTGCTTAAGGAGACATTCTTGCTGAATGCAACAGTGTAATTCGCAACAGGAACAAGGTCGTCTAGACTAAGGAGAAGACAATGGAACTACTGACTGGAGCGACAAGTGTAACTTTTCTTACCTGACATCCTACCCGTTGAAGACGTAAATCACAGAAGCCAATCAACTGCATGAGAACTGTGTTAGGTGAAAGTTCTAGTAAGGTGTGCAAAGGACTATTGGACAGAGATAACGATGCACCAAAATCGATCCAATGACGAATTAGAAACTTGTTAGACAATTTTGATATAACAACGTGACACAAGGAGAATTCAGCCATTCTTGCCATTATCGAGCCATTCTTCGCCGTTCTTCCTCACCAAGCCTAGCTATTGCTACTCTAAGAGACTTTTGCCTTTTACTTTAAACCCTCTTTATCCTGTTCTTGCCCATACTTACTTCTCCTCCTTATGAGGGAAGAGCCCTTTGCCCTACTTTGCTGAGACTTTGCTGTTTATCCTGGCTGATGGCGAATCGATTAATGTCCTGAGGACGAAGACTGAAGCTGTATGCTGCCCTATTCGGATAGGTAACTATCTGATGATAAATTGAAATTGTCTGTTTGCCTTTTCTTTCTAGGTACCAACTGCTCTTTTGATAGAGGCCATAGTTAGATGTTTTCTAAATTCATGTTACTAAATTGTTTTGCATGAAGACCAACATGCTGATGCTAATTTGTGGTTAGTTAAGGAGTTCACTGATACTGGGTGCAAATAGACAAATGACTGAATTCTTGCTTTGTTGAATAACGTACTAATGTTACTCTGCTAAAGTTGATTCATGTTGAAGTCGTGTTTTGTTCTAATGTTCATGTTCTATGCTTTGATAAAGTCTTATTCCAGTTGTCATATTATAGTGCTATTGATGTGCTTATTGATATTGAGACTAATAAACATAATGACATTAGATTGTAACTAAAAGGGAATAAATATTCTAACTTTACTAAGATTTGCCTGGTTATTCATGGCTGAAAGGTTTTGGTTTGTTAAATTCCTATTAAATGTTATTGATTAGCCGAATTGATTAGTTATCCTGAATATTGATGAGGTTATTGATCTATTAATTGAGAGGCTAATGAGATATCTCGTCCTAAGGAGTCTCCAATCAGGGTCAAAAGATTCATTGGCCTAAAACGAGTCCCCTTATAAGTAAATTATCAAGATCGGGATGCGTTAACAGACGTACAAGGGGATTGTGCATTTCTTTTTCCCGTCTACAATACACACATTAACTCACAAGATTTCCAAGTAAATAGATGTGCTGCAGAGAGCAAAGCTTGGAACACAGAGAAGCAGTTACTGGCCTATTTGTACAAGCTCTGCTGTAGGAAACTGGCAGTGTATACACTATAAAATGAGATATAGTGTGCACAGAGTCCAGGGGTTCCCCAGAGGCTTGACAGAGGCAAAAATAGATAATACTAATGCTCTATTTGTGGTAGTGTAGTCAAGCAGTTAGGCTTATCAGAGGGTAGTGCAAAGCATTTGTTGTACACACACAGACAAGAGAGGAAGCATACACTAAATGACAACTCCAGACCAAGATGATTTTATAGAGAAAAATATGTTTTGTTAATTTATTTCTAGAACCACAAGATTCAATTTGCAGGTAAGTACATAAATTAAAAGGTACTTTGCATAGGTATATTCAGGACTTTGAATGACATCGACAGTACATAAAGTTTTCTTTAAAGTGGCAAAAAGCTATTTTAAAAGTAGACAGTACAATTTTCAACAGTTCCTGGGAAAGAAAAGATAGTACAGTTTTACAGGTAAGTATCAAACTTACAGTTCTTGTCCCCGGATTTTAGGTAGTCCACTGTTGGGGGTTCCAGGTAACCCCAACCACCCACCACCAGCAACACGGGCCGGTCAGGTGCAGAGGTCAAAGGAGAGCCAAATTAATGTGGGCTCCTATGGAAACAGAGGGTACTTCAGTTCCGGTCTACTTGCAGGTAAGTATCCATGTTGTCGTAGGGCAGACCAGGGGGGTTTAGAGGATCACTGGGTGGGGGCCAAGTAGGCACCAATCCCACACCCTCAGCTGCACTTGGGTGGCCAGGTGCAGTGTGCAAACAGGGTGTCGGGTTTCCAATTCAAATCTATGACGGGACCACGGGGGACACTCAGGCACTGCAGGTAAGGTACGGGGGGCTCCATGGGCCAGCCACCGACTGGATAGGGAGGAGGGCCGCCTGCTGGACGATGCTGCATGGGGGGTCGGTTTCTCCTAGGCTTGGGGGCTGCAGGTGCAGTGGTTCTTCAGGCATTGGTTATCTTCATCTGGGGCAGTGACGGCCAGGGCAACCCTCGGGGTTCCCTCTGCAGGCGTCGTTGTGGAGGGATGGAGAGGTCAACCCAGGCAGGGTACTTGCCTGCAATCGCTTGGGGACCCTCTCTTGCTGGATGGACCACCTGAACACGGCCCGTGGGCGTCGGGTGCACAGGGGTCAGGACTCACGCTTCTGGAGTGAGGTGAGAGTCCCTTGTTGTTGGTTTCTTTTCTTCTTTCTTTTGGACAGAGCCGCTGTCCACAGGAGTTCTTGATCCACTGTGACGCAGGCAGTCCTCTGGAGGATTTTCAGAGGTCTCTGGAGCTGCAGTGTTAGAAATTGGGTTTTTGGTTGGCAGTCAGGTTGCCCTCTGTCCAAGCAAGAACCCTCACTCTAGTCAGGGTAAGTCAAACACAATCCAAAATCAGCCTGTGCTCACCCTCCGGTAGCTTGGCACGAGCAGTCAGGCTTAACTTAGAAGGCAATGTGTAAAGCATTTGAGCAATAAATCATACAACACCATAGCATAACACCACAAAAATACACCACACAGTATTTAGAAAAATATATAATATTTATCTGGGTATCTTCAGGTCAAAACGATCAAAGTTGCAATACGAATTTGTAAAGATATCACTGAAAAGTGATAGAAAGTGTCTTAAGTCTTTAGAAAGTAAACAAAGTCTCTTTCAAACACAAAGTACCTGGTTTCTGGTGGAAAATCTCCTCAGAGGGCCACAGGAGAAGAGGTGCGTGGAAAACTGGTGTGTGTGTCGATTTCTCCTCAGCACACACGGACTTGCGTCGTTATTTTCCACGCGGGGAGTCGGGCGTCGTTTTCCGGCGCGCGGACAGTCTCTTACTGTGGTTTGCGGGGAGAGCCAGATGTCCCGGGTCTGTGCGTGGATTTTCCTGCTTGTTTTCCGGCTGCGCGTCGTTCTGCGGGGCTGCGCGTCGAAGTTTCGATCTCACGGCAGGCGTCGCGTCGATTTCTCCGGCGGAGTCGGGCGGCGTTGTCCTTGCGAGGCCGTGCGTCAAAGTTTTGATCTCACGGCAGGCGTCGCGTCGATTTCTCCTGGAAAGTCGGGCGGCGTTGTCCTTGCGAGGCCGTGCGTCAAAGTTTCGATCTCATGGCAGGCGTCGCATCGATTTCTCCTGCGGAGTCGGGCGGCGTTGTCCTTGCGAGGCCGTGCGTCAAAGTTTCGGTCGTCCCGAAGACGTTGCGTTGATCAGCGTCGGTGTGCGGCGTTTTTCTTGCCGCGGAACAAGCTGTGCGTCGAAAAGTTCGGCGCACGGAGCGTCCAAGAGGAAGAGAGAAGTCTTTTTGGTCCTGAGACTTCAAGGAACAGGAGGCAAGCTCTATCCAAGCCCTTGGAGAGCACTTTCACAGCCAGACAAGAGTTCAGCAAGGCAGCAGGGCAACAGCAAGGCAGCAGTCCTTTGTAGAAAGCAGACAGGTGAGTCCTTTGAGCAGCCAGGCAGTTCTTCTTGGCAGGATGTAGTTTCTGGTTCAGGGTTCTTCTCCAGCAAGTGTCTGATGAGCTAGGGCAGAGGCCCTGTTTTATACTAAGTTGTGCCTTTGAAGTGGGGGTGACTTCAAAGAGTCTCTAAGAAATGCACCAAGCCCCCTTTCAGTTCAATCCTGTCTGCCAGAGTCCCAGTAGGGGGTGTGGCAGTCCTTTGTGTGAGGGCAGGCCCTCCACCCTCCCAGCCCAGGAAGACCCATTCAAAATGCAGATGTATGCAAGTGAGGCTGAGTACCCTGTGTTTGGGGTGTGTCTGAGTGAATGCACAAGGAGCTGTCAGCTAAACCTAGCCAGACGTGGATTGAAGGGCACAGCAAGATTTTAGTGCAAAGAAATGCTCACTTTCTAAAAGTGGCATTTCTAGAATAGTAATATTAAATCCGACTTCACCAGTCAGCAGGATTTTATATTACCATTCTGGCCATACTAAATATGACCTTCCTGCTCCTTTCAGATCAGCAGCTGCCACTTCAACAATGTATGAGAGCAGCCCCAATGTTAGCCTATGAAGGGAGCAGGCCTCACAGTAGTGTAAAAAAGAATTTAGGAGTTTTACACTACCAGGACATATAACCACACAAGTACATGTCCTGCCTTTTACCCACACAGCACCCTGCTCTAGGGGTTACCTAGGGCACACATTAGGGGTGACTTATGTATAGAAAAAGGGGAGTTCTAGGCTTGGCAAGTACCTTTAAATGCTAAGTCGAAGTGGCAGTGAAACTGCACACACAGGCCTTGCAGTGGCAGACCTGAGACAAGGTTAAGGGGCTACTGAGGTGGGTGGCACAACCAGTGCTGCAGGCCCACTAGTAGCATTTAATCTACCTGCCCTAGGCACATGTAGTGCACTCTACCAGGGACTTACAAGTAAATTAAATAGTCAATCATGGATAAACCAATCAGTAGTACAATTTACACAGAGAGCATATGCACTTTAGCACTGGTTAGCAGTGGTAAAGTGCCCAGAGGTCAAAAGCCAACAACAACAGGTCAGAAAAAATAGGAGGAAGGAGGCAAAAAGTTTGGGGATGTCCCTGTCAAAAAGCCAGGTCCAACATGACCCCCTACCAGCCTAAAGCCAGGGGAGAACAATCACTATCCTGATGTACTTCCCTGTTTGAGGCGACAGAACAAGGACCCAGGCCCACAACAGCAGGGGCATGCTCCAGTTCTTCGCCTTCCTGACTCCAATTGGATCACTCTGTCCATACTCTCAGGGCCCACTAAGCCAACCCATGGGGAACCTTTCTCCTTACCTGCGGATCCCATCTGTGCAGCACCTAACCTTACTTTGCTCACAGATGTATCCCAGGAGCAGGATAGTACCACCATGACCAACACAGTGGTGTTTCCCACTCTACCCCCGGGGTGTGACAATTGTCCCCTCCCCAGGGATAACTCTGTCCACCCGGACAGCAAGCCACAGTGATTACTGACAGCTGCCAGGGATGAGAGCCAGGCCCCAGGCCTCTCAAAGCTCTCCAACCACTGTGGCTGTGGAGAGTGGGGGGCGGTAGCCCCAGGTGCTGGGCACCCTTTAACCACTCTCCCTTCCACCAGGTCAGGGATGACAGCCTGAACCTGGTCCTCCCCTCTGGGGCTCTGTACCCTCCCTCCTGGAGCGGTACCCCCAGAGTCCAACATGGTCAGGGTGCCTACAGAAGTCGCCCTGTACCATTCCTCCACCAGTGCAGGGCTGTTAACCTGCAACTGGCCCTCCAACCTGGGGCCTGTACCTTCAGGTTGGACTAGGGCCCGGGGTGAGGCTTCCCTCCCCTTGCCCTCCCTTCTGGGGTCCAGCACCCTCCAACTAGGAGTGGCCTCCTCAGAAGACAACATGGTAGGGGCACTGTTATCAGTAGCCCCTCCCTCCAGGTCCGGGGGGACACCCTGAACCTGGTCTTCCAGCCCAGGGTCTGTACCCTCAGACTGGATCACTGCCTGGCAAACCAGGACTTCCTGGGGGGCACACCTACCACCCACCAGGTCAGAGTTTAACCTCTGCACCTGACCATTCAACTCAGAATCATCACCCTGAAGTTGAACAATTGCCTGGCATGCCAGGACTTCCTGGAGGGCACACTGACCCTCCACCAGGTCAGAGTTTAACCTCTGAACTTGGCCATTCAGCTCAGAGTCACCACCCTGAAGTTGAACAATTGCCTGGCACGCCAGGACTTCCTGGAGGTCACACTGACCCTCCACCAGGTCAGAGTTTAACCTCTGGACCTGGTTCTCCAACCTAGGGTCACCACCCTGAGGTTGGGCAACTGCCTGGCACGCCAGGGCTTTCTGGGGGGCACACCTACCCCCCACCAGGTCAGAGTTTAACCTCTGAACCCGGTTATCCAACCCAGAGTCAGCACCCTGAGGTTGGACAACTGCCTGGTACACCAGGACTTCCAGGGAGGCACACCTACCTCCCACCAGGTCACAGTTTAACCTCTGAGCCTGGTGCCCCAACCCAGGGTCACCACCCTGAGGTTGGGCAATTGCCTGGCCCTCCAGGACTTTCTGGGGGGCACACCTACCTCCCACCAGGTCAGAGTTTAACCTCTGAACCTGGTCATCCAACCCAGAGTCAACACCCTGAGGTTGGACAATTGCCTGGCACATCAGGACTTCTTGGGAGGCACACCTACCTCCCACCAGGTCAGAGTTTAACCTCTGAACCTGGGTATCCAACCCAGAGTCACCACCCTGAGGTTGGCCAACTGCCTGGCACACCAGGACTTTCTGGGAGGCACGCCTACCTCCCATCAGGTCAGAGGTTAACCTCTGAACCTGGTTCTCCAACCCAGGGTCACCACCCTGAGGTTGAACAATTGCCTGGCACGCCAGGACTTTCTGGGGGGCACACCTACCCCCCACCAGGTCAGAGTTTAACCTCTGAACCCGGTTATCCAACCCAGAGTCAGCACTCTGAGGTTGGACCACTGCCTGGTACACCAGGACTTTCTGGGGGGCACACCTACCCCCCAACAGGTCAGAGTTTATCTCCTGAACCTGGTTAGCCAATCCAGAGTCACCACCCTGAAGTTGAACCATTGCCTGGCAGGCCAGGACTTCCAGGGAGGCACACCTACCTCCCACCAGGTCAGAGTTTAATCTCTGAGCCTGGTTCCCCAACCCAGGGTCACCACCCTGAGGTTGGGCAATTGCCTGGCACGCCAGGACTTTCTGGGGGGCACACCTACCCCCCACCAGGTCAGAGCTTAACCTCTGAACCTGGTCATCCAACCCAGAGTCAACACCCTGAGGTTGGACAATTGCCTGGCACAGCAGGACTTCTTGGGAGGCACATCTACCTCCCACCAGGTCAGAGTTTAACCTCTGAACCTGGGTATCCAACCTAGAGTCACCACCCTGAGGTTGAATCTTTGCCTGGCATGCCAGGACTTCCTGGGGGGCACTCTCACCCCCCACAAGGGACATACCGTCCCCAAGGGTCACACAAGAGTCTGGTTGGCGCAGGTCTCCCAACCTCTTCCCATCCGGCAGAGTCTGGGTTTCCCCCAAACCAGAAACGGTTTCACCTGGGTCATTCGTGGGGGGCTCTGCTCTCAGAGCTGTCCCCTGACTCTCAAGGTCCTCCACTGGGGTCTGCAACCCCCTCTCAATCCTATGTCTGGACTTCTGCACCCCCTCACTAGGAGGGGTACTGCCAGACACCAGAACTGTTGGGATGCTGGCTACAGTCACCCCCCCAAGTTCTTCTGACACTGCGGGGCTTCCCTCAAAAGGTGGCCCTACGGTACAGTCTAGGCTTCCCTCCTGGTGTTCCCTCATGGAACCCTCTAGGACCTGGGACCTACCTGGGACACTACAATCCTTTCCCACCACACTCGGTTGGGAACCACCTAGACCACTCCCTTCAGGAGCACCCCCAAATGCCTCTTCAGACTCTCTGGTACTCACCCAGAAGTCTGCCTCCATTGTAAGTTCCCTGGGGTCAGAGAACTCACACTCCACCTGGTGTTGGCGTAGCTCTGGAAAATAAGGACCAGACATATGCTCTCCAGCAATTACATCATTCTGCCCTTCACATGTATTAACCACAGTACCCTTCACCCAACCACCCAGTAACTCAACCTTGGAAAAGCACTCTACTTCACCCTCCTGAGACTGGTGAGACAGTATCTGTCTGTCCCTGACACTCAACCCATACTCTTCTGGGATGTCTCTACACTCTATATCCAGGACGTCCACCAGGGGGGAACCCTTTTCTCTGTCACTCTCTGCTAGAGTCAGTAAAGTGTCCCTCCCCCCAGTAGGAATATGACTCCCTGTGCCGGTTCCCCAATCCTTCTCAGGGACCCTGTGCATAACGGGAACTACCTCATACCCTTGAACCGCCTGGGGTGTGTCAACTCCCTTCTCTGGGCTCACATCTCTGGGCTTGTGCCCTTCTTCAGCAGTACTGGATGCAAGATTTTTGCTGCCACCATCTGAACTGGACTCAGCCCTTCCGGCCTCCAGTTTCAGCTCTTTACAGCTCAGCTCTTGAGCTGCAATCTTTTCTTCTTCCAGGGCTAAGAGACTTGCTGCCTCAGCCCTTTCAAGCTGCTCATCTAGCTCTTCCATACACCGCTGTAGAGCTAGGAGCCCTTCATCTCCCACTAATTCTCTTTCCTCATCTGAGTAGTCTTCCTCCTCATGTGAGCAGTCTTCCTCCTCGTGTGAGTAGTCCTCCTCCTCATCTGAGGGGTACTTAGTCATTTGGTTTCTTGCTGCCTCTCTCTCTTCCCATCTTTCTTCCCCCCAGACTATGTAGGCATGTAGCATCTCCGCCTTAGTAGATCTCCTTGCTACAGGAAGGCCCCATTTTCTGCAAAGCTTCCTTAGGTCAGCCTTAGTGAGGTGGTCAGTAGGCACAAAGAATGAGTAGGTAAGCAATCTCATTGCTGACAAAGTCTTACTGGCAAGAACCAAAATCCAAATTCCAAAATATCAATAGTATATCCAGGAGGACATCAGAGAACCAAAAGCGAAAAAGATGAAAAATCAAGTTGACCTTCAACTGTGGGTAGGTAGTGAAATACTTAGCTACTGTATGTCACTGCACAAACACAAGTCCTATCCTCACCGATGATCACCAATGTTAGACATTGGGTTTTTGGTTGGCAGTCAGGTTGCTCTCTGTCCAAGCAAGAACCCTCACTCTAGTCAGGGTAAGTCACACACAATCCAAAATCAGCCTGTGCTCACCCTCCGGTAGCTTGGCACGAACAGTCAGGCTTAACTTAGAAGGCAATGTGTAAAGCATTTGTGCAATAAATCATACAACACCATAGCATAACACCACAAAAATACACCACACAGTATTTAGAAAAATATATAATATTTATCTGGGTATCTTCAGGTCAAAACGATCAAAGTTGCAATACGAATTTGTAAAGATATCACTGAAAAGTGATAGAAAGTGTCTTAAGTCTTTAGAAAGTAAACAAAGTCTCTTTCAAACACAAAGTACCTGGTTTCTGGTGGAAAATCTCCTCAGAGGGCCACAGGAGAAGAGGTGCGTGGAAAACTGGTGTGTGCGTCGATTTCTCCTCAGCACACACAGACTTGCGTCGTTATTTTCCACGCGGGGAGTCGGGCGTCGTTTTCCGGCGCGCGGACAGTCTCTTACTGTGGTTTGCGGGGAGTACCAGATGTCCCGGGTCTGTGCGTGGATTTTCCTGCTTGTTTTCCGGCTGATCGTCGTTCTGCGGGGCTGCGCGTCGAAGTTTTGATCTCACGGCAGGCGTCGCGTCGATTTCTCCGTCGGAGTCGGGCGGCGTTGTCCTTGCGAGGCCGTGCGTCAAAGTTTTGATCTCACGGCAGGCGTCGCGTCGATTTCTCCTGGAAAGTCGGGCGGCGTTGTCCTTGCGAGGCCGTGCGTCAAAGTTTCGATCTCACGGCAGGCGTCGCGTCGATTTCTCCTGCGGAGTCGGGCGGCGTTGTCCTTGCGAGGCCGTGCGTCAAAGTTTCGGTCGTCCCGAAGACGTCGCGTCGATCAGCGTCGGTGTGCGGCATTTTTCTTGCCGCGGAACAAGCTGTGCGTCGAAAAGTTCGGCGCACGGAGCGTCCAAGAGGAAGAGAGAAGTCTTTTTGGTCCTGAGACTTCAAGGAACATGAGGCAAGCTCTATCGAAGCCCTTGGAGAGCACTTTCACAGCCAGACAAGAGTTCAGCAAGGCAGCAGGGCAACAGCAAGGCAGCAGTCCTTTGTAGAAAGCAGACAGGTGAGTCCTTTGAGCAGCCAGGCAGTTCTTCTTGGCAGGATGTAGTTTCTGGTTCAGGGTTCTTCTCCAGCAAGTGTCTGATGAGGTAGGGCAGAGGCCCTGTTTTATACTAAGTTGTGCCTTTGAAGTGGGGGTGACTTCAAAGAGTCTCTAAGAAATGCACCAAGCCCCCTTTCAGTTCAATCCTGTCTGCCAGAGTCCCAGTAGGGGGTGTGGCAGTCCTTTGTGTGAGGGCAGGCCCTCCACCCTCCCAGCCCAGGAAGACCCATTCAAAATACAGATGTATGCAAGTGAGGCTGAGTACCCTGTGTTTGGGGTGTGTCTGAGTGAATGCACAAGGAGCTGTCAGCTAAACCTAGCCAGACGTGGATTGAAGGGCACAGCAAGATTTTAGTGCAAAGAAATGCTCACTTTCTAAAAGTGGCATTTCTAGAATAGTAATATTAAATCCGACTTCACCAGTCAGCAGGATTTTATATTACCATTCTGGCCATACTAAATATGACCTTCCTGCTCCTTTCAGATCAGCAGCTGCCACTTCAACAATGTATGAGAGCAGCCCCAATGTTAGCCTATGAAGGGAGCAGGCCTCACAGTAGTGTAAAAACGAATTTAGGAGTTTTACACTACCAGGACATATAACCACACAAGTACATGTCCTGTCTTTTACCCACACAGCACCCTGCTCTAGGGGTTACCTAGGGCACACATTAGGGGTGACTTATGTATAGAAAAAGGGGAGTTCTAGGCTTGGCAAGTACCTTTAAATGCCAAGTCGAAGTGGCAGTGAAACTGCACACACAGGCCTTGCAGTGGCAGGCCTGAGACAAGGTTAAGGGGCTACTGAGGTGGGTGGCACAACCAGTGCTGCAGGCCCACTAGTAGCATTTAATCTACCTGCCCTAGGCACATGTAGTGCACTCTACCAGGGACTTACAAGTAAATTAAATAGTCAATCATGGATAAAACAATCAGTAGTACAATTTACACAGAGAGCATATGCACTTTAGCACTGGTTAGCAGTGGTAAAGTGCCCAGAGGTCAAAAGCCAACAACAACAGGTCAGAAAAAATAGGAGGAAGGAGGCAAAAAGTTTGGGGATGTCCCTGTCAAAAAGCCAGGTCCAACATGCAGTATGCATTGCCTTTCCTTTGCAGGTTCTCTGAAGCAGGAGAGAGCCCAGTAGGGCTGTGGCCAAGACAGTTGTTGTCTCCTTTTCTTCTGTGCTGGGGTTTCAGCCAAGCAGTCCTTTTTCTTCTTGTGAGGTCATCAGGAATCTGATGAGCTGGGTTCAGGGAAGCCCTTACATACAAGATTTAGGGTCATTTTTAGGGGTCAGAGGGCAATAGCCGATGGCTACTGTCCCTGAGGATGGCTACACGCTATTTGTGCTCACTCCCTTTGGGGAGGGGGGTACATCCCTAACCCTACTGACCCTGATCCTCAAAACCAAGATGGAGGATTCTGCAGGGAGGGGGTCATCTCAGCTCTGGACACCTTAGGGGTGGTCCTAGCTGGGGGAAGTCACTCCTCCCTGCTTTCCCTATTTTTCCTGCTAAACTTGCCGCCAAAAGTGGGGCTTTGTCCGGGGGCTGGGCATCTCCACTAGCTGGAGTGCCCTGGGGAATTGTAGCAAGAAGCCTGAGCCTTTGAGGCTCACTGCTAGGTGTTACAGTTCCTGCAGGGGGAGGTGTGAAGCACCTCCACCCAGCACAGGCTTTGTTTCTGGCCTCAGAGAGCACAAAGGCTCTCACCCCATGGGGTCAGAAACCTGTCTCTCAGTGGCAGGCTGGCAAAGACCAGTCAGTCCTGCACTGAAGGATTGGCTAAAATAAAGGGGGCATCTCCAAGATGCCCTCTGTGTGCATTTTTTAATAAATCCCACACTGGCATCAGTGGGGGTTTATTGTGCTGAGACATTTGATACCAAACTTCCCAGTACTCAGTGAAGCCTTTATGGAACTGTGGAGTTCGTAATGGCAAACTCCCAGACCATATTCTTAATATGGCCCCACTGCACTTACAGTGTCTAAGAATGGACTTAGACACTGTAGGGGCATATTGCTCTTGCAGCTATGCCCTCACCTGTGGTATAGTGCACCCTGCCTTAGGGCTGTAAGGCCTGCTAGAAGGGTGACTTACCTATGCCACAGGCAGTGTTTTGTGGGCATGGCACCCTGAGGGGGGTGTTATGTTGCCTTTGTCTTTTCTCTCCCCACCAACACACACAATCTGCTATGGCAGTGTGCATGCATTAGGTGAGGGGTCCCTTAGGGTGACACAACACATGCTGCAGCCCTTAGGGACTCTCCCTGGTCATAGGGCACTTGGTACCACTGGTAACTTTTTACAAGAGACGTATCTGTGGGCCAGGGGTGTGCCAATTGAGGAAACAATGGTACATTTTTAGGGAAAGAACACTGGTGCTGGGGCATAGTTAGAAGGATCCCAGCACACTCTCAGTCAAGTTAGCATCAATATCAGGCAAAAAGTGGGAGGGTACTGCAAACAAGGAGCCATTTTCCTACATCTGCTATCTACATTACATATATGAAATTACAGATTAAATGAATGTGCTGTAGACAAAAAAAAGAAATACACATACTCCTTCTGTGTCAGCCAGTGCAGCACAAAAAACGAGATCATAATACTCTCCACTTGGTTGACGCAGATCTTTGTGTATTTTTATCTTGTCATCGGTGCATATATCATTGAAAAAAAACTCTGTGCTATTGATTAGCTTCGGGCAGTAGAGGTCGGAAACACAGGGCAGTAAGTGTCTCTACGTGTTTAGGATTTCTGCTGCAAGTAATAAATGCACCAACTCAGAGATTTTTACAGGTAATGCATGCCCTGTAGGCGGGAAACATGCACAAGTCTTCTGGGTTGTGCTGCAAAATGAGTGGTTCGTTTGTAAAAGATTGAGTGCAGGTGCCCAAAGCTGTCCTCCGTGGTGCTATTAAAAATCGCCGAATACCAAGGCTGCTAGTGTTCAATTCACCTTAGGCCACTTCAATCTACTACCAAACTCTGCTGCCCCTTTATCTCACGCTTGCTGGTCTTCCTTTTGTTCAAGTATTTCCGTTTTTCTCTTCCTCCTTCCTTCTTGTTTGTGTGCTTTTCTCTCTCTTTCTCGCGGTCAATATATGATTCATAAAAATCTAGTAGCAGTCCCCCGAAATGAGCACCAGTGTGTCTCACCGGCAACCACTTACTTAAATTAAGCACTGAGCACAACGAATAGGTCATGGTACGGTCCCTAATGAAGTACTGAGGCTGTGTATATTTTTGTTTAGTTTACCCAGAGACACCATTAGTAGGGGATTTATCATGAACTTGTGTGTTCCCACAGGGCACAGCTGTGCGTCTGTTTTTACGTGATTTAATATGGAATTGCGTGATTTAGTTAGTAGTGCAGACAGCGCAGTACAGCTCAGAAACAGAGAGGCAACCACTACTCGCAGGTCCCTGCTGCGCCGGGAGCAGCACTCGTACTTACTTAGAGAAACGTATGTACATTAGAAAGTGCAATCACACAAAAACAGAGACGTAGGTGTGTCCTGTGAACGGACGCGTTCATGATACAGCTTAGATGTCATGCAGATCTCATATATATATATATATGTAGCTAGGTAGAAGCCTTTATATTTCAGAGTAATTAGTCATGCAAATTGATCACCGGTTCTCCTGGTTAAATTGCAGCTGCTTGCTTCTGCAGCACTCACAGATCACGCAAAGCGCTAGGGGAAACAGTGAGTCTGTGTTCACCAGAAGGAAAAACAATGCCACTATTCTTGGTATTTGCGGCTTTCATGGCATTTCCTTCCTGTAAGTCTCTGATGGGAAATGACTTGTGCAACAGACGATGAACTGACAACAGAACTATTGTATTTTGCTAATATTTTGTTTTCTTCATGTCTAGGGGTTCTTTCTCAGGTCACTCTTCAGGAGTCCGGTCCTGGGACGCTTAGGCCATCGGAGACCTTGACCCTCACTTGCAAAGTATCAACTTCTTTGAGCGGCTATTACTGGGCTTGGGTCCGACAACATCCGGGGAGAGGGCTGGAGTGGTTGGGACGAATCCATTTTTCTGGGTCCCCCACACACTACGCTACTTCTTTGCAAAGCAGAATAACGATTACCCTGGATTCCTCCAAAAACGAGTATTTTTTACGACTAACGAGCATGAGACCCGAAGACAGTGCCAAGTATTACTGTGCGAGAGACACAGTGTGAGAGAGGAAAGAAGGGTTCACACAAGATCTGCCATAGTGGCAGGTCACTGGCTGACATCTGCTCCTTAAAGCAAAGGATCTGAGTGTCCTTTGTGAGGCTTGACTATAACCTCTGTTCCATTTTTTATTCTGCAGTTCATCCACAGAGGTTCAAAGTGGGCAACATTTCTAGAAGAAACTGACCATATTTATAATAATCTATTGGGATTTAGCGCCTCACTGATGTCAGCCGTGATGGATGCTTCACAACGCTGCTGACGTTCTCGAACAGTATGCCAACTGAGGCCACGATCAACAGTATTGTGGGATATGGTTCAGCGACCAGCAAGTTGAAGCTATGATTCCAGTCCGTAGTCCCACACCAAATTCCATAATTTACGAGATTTTTCCCAAGAATGACGAATAAATCTAGAGCTCAGTAATACCAGATGTTTTTAAAAGCAATTCTTTCTGATTCCAAAAGAGAAAAATGACTGACATTTTTCACATGCTCTGAGCTTGAAGACATTGCCAGTAGGAGGGCCGGTGAGAAGATGGGTTAGAGGAGTCAGGGATGGAGTCAGGTGTGTGCCTGGCTGAGAAGTCTAAAGCAACACAAAAAGATGATGGACGGAATGGTGAACATTGTCAAACACTCACCCCCAGTCACAGATCTGGATTAAATCCATGGATATTTTTGCTCACCATGCCACTCCAGTTAGGACCCAGTTATAAGCAAATCAGTCTTGACCCTGGTCCCCATGGGAACAGTTCACCCTGAACTGCCAGTCCCGGTCCTCCCTGGACGGAAAACAAGTATCTTGGGACCAGTGTCGGGTTATCCCCCCTCATTGCCAGGCTAACTTGAATCCAGTGACACAGTGAGCATGGGACCCACATCTGGGGATACTCTAGCAAAACAAAAAGATATTGGACAGAATTCTGAATATGGCGAACACTCACCCACAGTTACAGATTTGGGTTAAATCAGTTGTGTTTTTGCTCACAATGCCACCACAGTTTGGACGTAGCCATATGAAAATCAGTCTTGACCCTGCTCCCCATGGGATCAGTCTAGCCTGAACTGCCAGGTAAGGTCCTCCCTGGACTAGAAACAAGCATCCTGGGCCAGTTTCGGGTTATCACCCCTCATCAGCCAGGCTGGCTTGGATCAGGTGGAACAGTGAGCACGGGACCCACGTCTTGACATGCACTTCCCACTTAGGGTGATTATACCAACACAAAAAGATGGTGGACGGAATGCTAAATATTGTCAAACACTCACCCCCAGGTACTTATCTGGGTTAAATCCATTGTTTTTTGCTCACCATGTTACCCCAGTTTGGATCCAGCCATTTGCAGATAAGTCTTTACTCTGCTCCCCTTGGGAACAGTCCAGCCAGAGCTGCCAGGACAGGTCCTCCCTGGAGTGGAAACAAGCATCCTGGGAGCATTTTTGGGGTAAATACCCCTCATCAGCCAGGCTAGCTCAAATCTATTGGCACAGTGTACACAGGACCCACGTCTGTATGTAACCTTCCCACTTAGGGAAATTATAGCCACACAAAGAGATGATGGACAGAATGTTGGGCATTGTCACACACTCACCACCAGTTACAGATCTGGGTTAAATTAATTGGTTTGTTTTCCTCTCCATGCAACCCCAGTTTGAACCCAGCCATTTGCAGATCTGTCTTGATCCCATTCCCCATGGGAACAGTCCAGCCCGAACTGACAGGACAGGTCCTCCCTGGAACGGAAACAAGCATCCTGGGACTGGTTTGGGGTTAATACCCCTCATCAGCCAGGCTAACTTAAATCTATTGGCACAGTGAGCACAAAACCCATGTCTGGGCATACCCTTCTTACTCAGGGTGTGCTAGACTTTTCATCTTTGGTGTGGTCTCCTTAACTTTTTGCCTCTGTTCCCCAGGTTGTTGATGTGTGCTGGACTCTGATTTTACTGTTTTTGCTACTCTGGGCACTTTACCACTGCTAACCAGTGCTAAAGTGCAAGTGCTCCTTTACAAAATGTGTATATAATTGGCTTATCCATGATTGGTATATTTGATTTACTAGTTAGTCCCTAGTAAAGTGCACTGGAGGTGTCAGGGCCTGTAAATCAAATGCTACTAGTGGGACTGCAGCACTGGTTGTGCCACTCACTTAAGTAGCTCTGTAATCATGTCTCACACCTGCCACTGCAGTGTCTGTGTGTGCAGTTTTAACTGTAAATTCGACTTGGCCAGTGTACCCACTTGCCATGCTTAAACCTTCCCTTTTCTTACATGTCAGACACCCCTAAAGTAGGCCCTAGGCAGCCCCAAGGGAAGGGTGCAGTGTATGGTTAAGGTAGGACATATAGTAATGTGTTTTATATGTCCTGACAGTGAAATATTGCTAAATTCGTTTTTCACTGTTGCAAGGCCTGTCCCTCTCATAGTTTAACATGGGGGCTACCTTTAAATCTGATTAAAGTGTAGATTCCCTTTGGGAGTGGATGGACATGTGGAGTTTGCGGTCTCTGAGCTCACAATTTAAAAATACATCTTTTAGCAACGTTGATTTTAAGATTGTGTGTTTGAAAATGCCACTTTTGGAAAGTGAGCATTTTCTTGCTTATACCATTTCTGTGACTCTGCCTGTTTGTGGATTCCCTGTCTGGGTCAGTTTGACAGTTGGGCTGGTTGCACCTCACACTAGAAAGTGACACAAAGGGAGCTGGGGTGTAGTCTGCATTTCCTGATGAGCCATCTGTGCTAGGAGGGAGGCGAGGAGTGGTCACTCACACCTTGAAAGGGCTGTGCCTGCCCTCACACAATGCAGTCTCCAACCCTCTGGTGAGTGTCTGGGGCTGGGCCTGGGCAAGGCCAGTTTTCACATTCAAAAGACACTTTACTTTGAAGTAGGCCTACTTTAAAGGAGAAATTGGGTATAAGAAGGGCACCCAAAATCACAGACTTTAGAAACACTTCTGGAAACAAGAGGAACCTCTGCCTGGAGAAGAGCTGAAGAGCTGAGGAAGAAGAGCTGCCCTGCCTGTGACTGTGCTTTGTGGAGCTATCCTGCAGTTGTTGCTTCTGCCAGAGTAAGAGGGCAAAGACCGGACTGACTTTGTGTGCCTTTCATCTTGAGAAGAAATCTCCAAGGGCTTGATTTAGAGCTTGCCTCCTGTTGTTTGAAGTCTCAGGGACAGCAAAGACTTCTCTCTGCCAGCACCTGGATTCTCTGGAGAGACTCCTGCCCTGGCCATGGGTGCCCTATCCAATCCCTGGGCCCTGGAAAGGAAAGCTGGTGGAAATTCAAGGAAATCGACTTCGGACCGACGCCGCTGCTGAATACGGTGACGCCGCCTGCAACCGACTCCGTGATCTTCGCTAGAACGCGACGACCTTCGCAGGCCCAACATCGCTGCAGCCCCGCCAAAATCCGCGACTCGGTGGAGGTCGCCACACCACGTCGTGACCGACGCCGCTCGAAGTGCGCGGATTCAATGTTTCGCACAGATGCCACGATCCCCGACGTCGTGCATCGGCTCGTTTTCATTTCTTCACCAACGTACTGTACCTGGGGGTCTACGCGACTCCGTGTCTGGCGCCGCTAGTGTTGGATTGGTGGGAACGACTCCGTCACGACGCTGTGTTAACACCTCATCGAAGCATTTTGTGTTTCTAAGTGCTATTTTTGTGTTTAATCTTTAAAAATTAATAACTTGACTTGTGTATGTCAGATTTTTGTCATTGTGGTCTTGTTTTGTTTAGATCAATATTTCCTATTGTTCTAAACTGGTGTGGTGTCATTTTGTAGTGTTTTCATTAAGTCACTGTGTGTGTTGGTACAAATACTTTACACCTAGCACTCTGAAGTTAAGCCTACTGCTCTGCCCAGCTACCAAGGGGGTAAGCAGGTGATAGCTGAGGGTGATTCTCTTTTAGCCTGACTAGGGTGGGTGTCCTTGCTTGAACAGGGGGTAACCTGACTGTCAACCAAAGACCCCAATTCTAACAGGGTGACAATGGCAACATAAAAAGAGAACGGATGGATTTCTGAACATTGAAAAACACTCACCCCAAGTAACAGATCTGGGTTTAATCCACTGTTTTTTCCTCTCCATGCCACCCCAGCTTTGGCCCCAGCTATGTTCAAATCAGTCTCCTCCCTGTCTCCCATGGAAACAGTCCATCCAGAGCTTGCCAATGATGCTGGTCAAAGCTTCTGCTCCTAAAGCAGTACAGAAAAGGCCAGTGTTTCTGTACCACAAATTATCAAGTTTGGTATTTGTGGACTTGATAATACTAGGCCTGGGGTAATTCTTAATTGTGAGTTGAGGAGCTCTGCATGAAGTATCACAACTCATAATGAGGAGCACAGATGATGCATCAACACAAACAAATAACACTTCAAGGTGTGAATAGTGCTAAGCCATCATTAGCATTTACAAATCCAAAATCTCTTTAATTAGTCAAACTGAGGTATGTGTATTATTTCAAGTTAAGATTTTAAAACTGCAGCTCATTTATGTGAAAACGGAACTATTTCTTGATTTTATTTGCTTTCATAAACAACAGTACTATTTTAATAAATTGATAGGTACCAGGCCTCAAACCTGTTAATAAAAAATCTCGTTCCGTATTTAAAATGTTGGTTCAAATCCCCCTCAGGGTCATCTCTGTGTAATTTAGGACTTTGTCATACTTACCTATCAGACTCTTACTGCCTGTAAGCCCCATCCAAAGGATTCCCTACTCTATGCTTTTCCCTCCAAAGCTTACTCACATCCCAAATACCTCTTCCCCAGGGCACTAACAGGATGTCGAAAGAAGATCGCCATAGAGGTGCTAATGATGACCTTGGCAGAGGTGAGTCCACAATGTTGGCAGTCACATCACCTGGGGTAGTGTGGGAGGCTGGTCACCACTTGCAGCATCTTGAGATGCTTCTCCTCCGATTTGACCTTGGTTCTGGAGACCATGGCAGGAGTGGAAGGGGATTGTTGGGTGCTTCAGGCACAAGGGGATAAAGTGCATGCCACCTAGAGGCAAGTAGCTCAAGCCCATTACCATGCAAACAATGGCCTCCTCTCACTTCTCAAGTGCTGCCCTGGATAACCGGAGAGGAAGAAGTCAGGCAGAACTACAGCATGACATTGCCATTTTCAAGTCACTTTTCAAAGGTGACAGGTGAATTAAATATACTTTGAGGATGTTTCAGTGAAAGAGACCGTGATTGGTCTTTATAGATCCTAAAATGCTTGAATAATATTCAGAAAGTATCAAGCTGCAGCACTGTAAACTAAAAAAATGATACAGTGCTAGAGCGCTCTGAGAGAAACCATAGCACTACCAGTACAAGATGACTTCAGAGGCAGAATCGGCAGGCAAAGCTGAAGAAGGGAAGATGAGTTACACAGGGAAGACAATCTGGAAAAGAGGTGAAGGTGGCAAAAAATAACTTCTTCGCAACAGAATGTCTTATTGTTTTAATCAGCATCCTCTGGTGCCAAAGAAAAAGGTTTACAAGTTAGGAGTTAAAACTTTTCCAAGATGGCCAGTTCTCAAGCATGCACAGACACGACCGTCATTTTAGTATGGATGGGATTTTCTTTAGAAAATCCATAAAAGAAGGCATCTGTGCATGTGTATGCATGTACAGCAGCTATATTTGAAGACTTTTTCTTAATACAAAAAACCTGAACAATATAACCACTAGGCGTGAATCAATACACACCACACGTGGCAATCTTGGGATGTGTTAAATCCCTTTAAATATGGCTGCATGCTACACAACAACGTGGTCGTAGCAGAGGTGCTGGAGCAAGTGAGGGTGGGATAACACTTTAATAAGAGGGCAGGGTTGGGGCAGATTGAGCTGAGGAGCAGAAACTGTCAAGAGTGATGGGACAGAAAATAGCCCTTCATGCATTGTAAGTTAGAGACATTAGCAGTGAAAGGATACAACTATTCCAGTTAATAAATAGTGAAACTGAAATACACATTGGACAGGACAGACACAAGAAGAGGGAGGAAAGCTTTCAAATCAAGAGCAATGAACCAATACAGATAAGACAGCCTATGAGTTATAAGCAAAAACTCTAAGTCTATAGTACATGCTCTCGGGCTGTCTAACAGGCAGCTGGAGTTGTGTAGATGATAACTAAAAAATGATTGGAAAAGGAAAGACAGCCTTTAATTAATTACACATAAAATGGTTAGTGGAAGGATCACGTGTACAAAAAACGAAAGAAGACAATAAATGAAATACAGTCTACTTCTGGACTAGTTTCATTTTTACATATTTTCGCACTGTCAAGAGGTGACTCCTGAAACAATGGCCTAGCTTATAGGGCATGAAAATGAACTTTGGCCATCTCAGGTCAGGTTTTACATCATTCCCATCATCAAGAATAGAAATGGTGATGTTCCAGACTTATAGTTTCAGATCTTGTACTATCTCCTCTTAACACATTCATCTCCAGGTACCAAAGGCAAGCAAAACCATGACAGGCACCAGAAGCCATCAGTTAGTGAGCGCCTCACCTACCAGGGAGGGGCCACGGTGCAGTGCTTTCACACCACAGTGTAGACCAGAGGCCAGGCATTGATTAGTATACAATCTTACAAGGCACCAGCGCCACTGATGTGCTAGGTACCAGCATGTCAGTGGCTGGGCATCTTTACCGTACTCCCCCTTGTCAGCCATCACTCAATCTAGCAGGTACTTCAGACTTCTATTCTATACAACATGTGCCATACTTAACAGTCTGGACGGTTCGTGCACTGCCATGAATTTATCTGTTACACTAGTAATGCCAGGCTCTAACACTAGTGGACTTTGTCCACTATGGGGCACGACAACTGTCCAAACTGTAAGGCATCAATGCTAATTGTCTCTATGTCAGGAAGCAGAACCCTTGGCATTATAACATACTAATGAGTAGATTAGAGAGGTCTTTGTTATCAAGCACCGACTCCCTGTGAGCGACGTCCACCAAACTAATCTCCCATCTATCCACCAATTCAAGCCTAACCTCGCCTTCCATACACCAACCCACTAACACAGAAAGCAGTTATCCCACATTGTCAGATGATATCTATTGCCTTTGTCAATATTTTCTACAGCCTGTAGTGTTGACAGAGTGTGTATTACTAAAGGAGAGTGAGAGGCATCAAACGTTTTCATCTGACCCCATCACTTGAACTGAACCCTGAGTCTGGGTGGACAGGACAGTCTGCACCTGATATCGTCAATGCTCCGCAGCTAAATACCAGCACTTTATATTTTCATCTTGACTTGAATATGCAAATCAGCCCCTTGCTGTTCCTGGTTATCTGGGAGCTTTGCGCATCTGCAGCACCACAGATCACACAGCACAGGAGGGGCAGCTGTGAATCTGTGCTGTTAACTTCAGGGCACTATGGCGCATCTCATTGTGTTTATCGTCTTCTTGGTCTTTCCTTCCTGTAAGTCTCCGGTGGGAATTGACGCTTGACTGTGCTATGAAAAGAGCGCGAGCTGATGCGGTTTGTTAATAATTATGTTACTCTTTCCTCATCCCTAGACGTCCATCCGCAGATCACGCTGCTGGAATCTGGTCCAGGGATGCTGAAGCCAGCGGAGACCTTCACGCTGAGCTGTAAAGTTACCGGATTCACAATCAGTAGCAATTATTGGTGGGCTTGGATCCGTCAGCTCCCTGGAAAGGGCCTAGAGTGGATAGGGCAAATCGAACATAATGATGCTAGAAAATTTTATTCTGATTTGCTGAAAAGTCGAACGTCTATTACGAAGGACAACGCCAGGAATGAGTATTACCTGCAACTAAAGGATGCGAGAGCCGAAGATTCGGGCGTGTATTACTGCGGGAGAGATGGGCACAGTGTGAGAGAGGAAGTAAGAGCTGTGGCAAGAACCGCCACAAATGAAGACGGGTCCCCCAAGGTAACGCCTTTGTGAAGCCCAGACCAAAAATTGTGTGGTGCTCCCCAGGGACATAGATTCGTGCCTGGTGTTTGAAGTATTACACCCCTAATAAATGCATTAGATAGAAATTAGTTGGGTACAGGTGCTGTCAGTTGGGTATGGGCAGGTGTCTATCGGGTTTTACCTGGGATTTGTACATACACAAACAAAAACACATGCACTCTTTCTCGTCTCTGTTTTGAAGATCTTAAAAACATTGGTGTTTTAAATACCCCTAACAATACGCACTCCTCTCTCTTTCCACTGCCTCTTAAGCCATACTGATTGTTGGGAAATCTGTAGCTCACACGCCCCAGTCTTACTGACTAAGCTAGGCCTGTGGTGCTTGCTGCCATCTCCACCTCCGTCTTCACCGTGGATCCCTTCCCACTCCACACTCTCCAAGTCGTAAGTAGAAAGCATTTAAAATGCAATGCGTCTCGCGTTTGCTCGAGTTAGAGATTTTAGCATTGTAAATTCCTAACTGGACTTTTCTTGCCCCATAAACTGAACATGAAAAGTAAAACAGTTGACTTAAGCGAGCTAGTTCAAAGCGATATGGCTGCCATGGCCATGAGCGCAAGGGAGAGACACAAAAGGAAAAAGAAGTTCACTCGCAGTCCAGCATATCAGCAAACGTGCAATTATCAATTTAACAGGGTCGATGACCAAGGCGGTAACAACATTTCCCCAAGGAGGGACAAACGTAAAGTATTTACCAATGAAGATAAAGGATTTTTGAAAGGCAAGCAATTGAATGAGTGATAGTGATGGGCGAGCAGTGGGCGTGGTTAAAAGCCCACAGATAAATTACAACAGGCCAGAGCCCTTGCGAGCTCAACATAAAAATACCACAGGGGTTCAAGTACAGGAAATAACTGCTGAATGAGATCAGTAGCCTATAGATCAACTATGTAGGCTGTGCAAAGAGTGGACAAATGTTCTTAATCAAGCAGCCTCAAGACCAGCCATAAGCACAATCCCATCGCAATAAGATACCCAAAAAGTTTAAAAAAAAAAAAAAAATGCCAAAGCAGCCCTTGAAAAGAGAAGGATTTCCATGCGCTGCTCCGAAAGTCTAGAACTATCTTCTCATAAACATTCACCAGGCTGTGACCCTAATTATTTTTACAATGTAACTAAATATGCTGTTTTGCAAGGTTCCCTTTCAGGTGCCTACACTCTCCTTGATATTCCATATTGTGCTGTTCTCTGTCTCTCCTTTCAAGGCCCAGACCACAGCAAAGGCTTTCCTCTCTATTGAATTACAATTTTGTTCCCTGAGGAGTAGTTTCTTGCTTTTAAAAACAATTGGCTGGTCATATCCATCATCATTTTTCTGGGAAAAGACCACTCCTATCCTCATTTCAGAAGCATCTGTTTGGACTTTGAATTGCCTGGAGTAATCTGGTGCCTGCAGGACTGGAGCAGAGCACATACCATTCTTCAGAGTGTCAAAGGCCTTTTGACAACTCACTGTCCAGTTAACCTTTATGGGCATTATCTTGGAGGTTAGCTCTGAGAGGTGGGCAGCTATAGTGCCATAGTCCTTCACAAATCTATAGTACCCAGACAAGCCACGGAATGCCCTGGCCTGTGTATAGGTTGTGGGAGCTTCCCAAGCCAGAATGTTGGGTTGAAGGGGTTATACTTGGGCTCCACCAACCAGGTGGCCCAAGTAAACAACTTTCCCCTGCCCTGTCTGGCACTTACTGACCTTGATAGTGAGGCCTGAGCCTCAAGGACCTTCCCTAAGTTGATCAGGTGATCCAACCAGGTGGAAGTATAGATAGCTATGTCATCCAGATAAGCTGCACTTAAAGATTCCAGTCCAGCCAGGACGTGGTTCACCAACCTCTGGAAGGTAGCAGGTGCATTCTTTAGTCCGAAGGGCATAACAGTGAACTGATAATACTGACTAGGAGTACAAAATGCTGAGTAGAAAATGCTGAACTCTCTTTTGCTCCTGGAGTCAGACCAATCTGCCAGTACCCAGATGTCAAATCAAAGGTACTCAGATATTTGGCTGCCCCTAGTCTGTCTATGAGCTAATCAGCTCTTGGAATTGGGTGTGGGTCAGTTTTTGTCACAGAGGTGAGGCCCCTGTAGTCCACACAGAACCTTATTTCCCCTTTGTCTCCTTTGGAGTGAGGTTTGAGGACTAAAACTACTGTGCTAGCCCAGGGACTCTTGTTCAGGGTTCAATGACACCCAAATCCAACATATTTTTAACTTCTGCTTGAATACTCTCCCTGACGTGGTCTGACTGTCTATAAATCTTGTTCTTAACAGGCAGGCTGTCACCAGTGTCCACATCATGGATACACCAATTTGTTTTTCCATGGGTCAGAGAGAATAATCCAGCATACTGGTTGAGGATATACCTGAAATCAGTTTGCTGTTTCTCTGTGAGAGTGCCTAATAAGACTACTCCATCCACAGGGCCATCTTGGAGGTTGCTGGAGAGGAGATCAGGGAGAGGCTCACTCTCATGTTCCTGTCCCTCACCTGTAACCATGAGCATGGTCACATCAGCTCTTCCTTAGAAGGATTTTAGGCAGTCAATGTATAACTCTTTTGGGGGTTTTGCAACTGCCTGGGTCAACTAGATAAGTGATCTCTCCTTTTCTTTGAAGTATGGGATAGGGTCCAGACCATTTGGCCCAAACTTTCTGCCTTGGTTGGAACTCCACCATAGCAGCTTCCTAGTCATACCAGAGCTTTTGCAGAGCCTGGCTGGCCTGAAGATATTTGTTGGCTTTCTCAAATTACTCGGCCATTCTTGAACGTAGGCCAAGCACATAGTCCACAATATCTTACTTGGGCTCTTTGAGAGGCTTCTCTAAGCCTTCGCTAACAAGACTGAGTGGTCCCCTAACAGGGTGCCTAAACAAAGGTTCAAATGGAGAGAAACCTAGTCTCTTTTTTGGCACCTCCCTGTAGGTAAACAGCAGGCAAGGAAGCAGGACTTCCCATCTCCTTCTGGATTTTTCAGGGAGTCCGCCAATCATGCCTTTTAGGGTCTGTTTAAATCTTTCAATGAGCCCATTTGTTTGATGATGATATGTGGTGGTGAACTTACAGGTCACCCCACATTCCTTCCACATTGGTTTTAAGTATGTAGGCATGAAGCTTGAACCTCTGTCTGATACTACCTACTTAGGTAATCCTACCCTGGTGAAGATACTCAGGAGAGCTTTGGCAACTGCAGGTGCAGTAATAGTCCTAAGGGGTATAGCCTCAGGATACCTAGTGGCATGATCCACTACCACTAGTATATATCTGTGTCCTGATGCTATCTGAGGGTCAAGGAGGCCAACAATGTCAACCGCTACCATTTCAAATAGTACCCCAACCACAGGTAGTGGCATTAAGGGGGCCTTTAAGGTCCCACCTGCTTTGACACTGACATGTGAGGCAGGACTAACAACAGTCACGTTTTGGGACATTCCTGGCCAATAAAAGTGGTTAACTAACCTACTTCAAGTTTTATTTTGGCCCAGATGCCCAGCTAGGGGAATGTCATGGGCTAGAGTGAGGAGAAACTCTCTGAACTGCTGAGGCACTACCGTCCTCCTAGTTGCACCAGGTGTGAGATCTCTGGCCTCAGTGTACAGGAGCCCCTCCTCCGAATAAACCCTGTGGGTACCACTGACATTCCCTAACTCTTCCTGTGCAGCTTGCTGCCTCGAGTCTTCAAGAGTGGGGCAGGTCCTCTGCCCCTGGCACAGATCTTCCCTGAAGGGACCCCCTCTGTCCAAGAGCTCTGTGTGGTAAGACCCAAGGTCTTCAGGCTCAATTCCCTCCATGAAGGTTGGCTACTCTTCTTGGGAAGAGGCATCCTGGTTTGGGATCTGTTTTGAAGCAGGTCCCCCAGTCTTCTTGCCTTTTCTCTTGAGAGGCTGGTACACTATTTCAGGATCCATCTCTCCTTTTTCTCTCTGAAGTTTGGTTTGGGCCCTTGCCTTGACACATGCCCACCCAGGGATCCCTATCATTGCTGCCTAGGTCTTCAGTTCAACATCAGTCCAGGGGAAATGCTTCAGGTAATTTCCAAGCAGGGAATCTACTGGGATGGATGAGGACACAACCACTTCTTTTTGCTCTACTATTGCCCCCCAATCAAAGATCACCATACCCATGGGATGGAACTTTGTTTCTTTGTCAGCATTGGTGACAGGATAAGACTTTTGTATCAGGAACTGACTTAAGTGAACCAACTGCTGAGTTACCATGGTAACACTAGCTCCTGTGTCCCTCAGTGTTTCCACTTTCTCCCCATCAATCAAAGGGTGCTGTCTGTATTTCTGTATATTACTTGGCCAGACAGCACAGGATAATTCTACCCCACCCCCAGTGACTATTGTTGCCTCTGTGGGGTCACTGACATGGTCAGACCACACCTCTGACCATGTTGACTAGAGGCATTCTTGCAGGTTGACTAGAGGCATTCTTTTTGTTTTTTACAGCTAAAGTCTCCAGTTTGGTGCCCTTTAGTTTTGCAATCATGGCACCAAGCCTTGCTGGGATCAAACTTTCTATCTTTGTACCCACCCCTAGACTGTGAGGAGCCACTGGGACCACCCTCTTGTGTAGGTTTTTGAGGGCCTTGAGAAGACTCTTTGTTATTTTTGCTTTGACTCCCGTTTTTCCCTTGGGAGGGCTTTTTGTCCTCTTTCTTTTGGCCTCCCCCACCAGTGGTAGTTTTGGTCACCCTTGTCTTGACCCAATTGTCTGCCTTCCGCCCCAATTCTTGAGGGGAAACTGGACCTAGGTCTACCAGATGTTGATGTAGCCTATCATTGAAACAATTACTCAGCAGATGCTCTTTCATGAACAGGTTATATAGCCCATCATAGTCTTGTACCTTGTATCCTGCTAACAAACCACCCAGCATTTTTACTGAATAGTCCACATGGTCTACCCAAGTTTTGCTCTGGGTTTTCCCAGCCGCCTTAAACTTTATTCGATACTCTTCAGTTGTAAATCCAAAGCCCTCAATCAGGGTACCCTTTATAAGGTCATAGGATTTAGAAACTGCCTCATTCAGTGCCAGGAGCCTATCCCTGCACTTCCCTGAGAATAACTCCCACAACAGCATGCCCCAATGTTTTCTCTCAATTTTCCACCCAATACAGGCTCTTTCAAAGGCAGAAAACCATTTGACTACATCAGCCCTTTCAATGAAGGGAGGGGCAACTCCTTTTGGGAGCTTGATGTTGAAGGATTTGTCCATCAATACTTTTATGCTGCCACCAGAGGTGGGTCCTAAGCCCAACTCTTTTATCTGTTTCTCTATTTCCAAAAGCTGACTCTCTAAGGCCAGTCACTTGGTCAGCCTGGCAATGTCCCGGTCTGTTTCTGTGGGTGCCCCAGTGCTTGTGGTAGAAGAGGAATCAACCTCATCCCCATTATCCACAGGATCTTCTTCACCCAACCACAGATGCATCATCTTCTTCTTTATCCAGGGGATTATCTTTTTCGTGCTGGGCCACCAGAAACCTAAGTTTCTCAGCACTGGGGCTTTTTCCAGTACGAATTTGGTACAGCCTTCAGAGTCTCCTCAATTGGTCATAGCTATATGCCTCATAAGGTTCCAGGTCGAGCTCCTGGGTTTTGGTCTCTGCATCTGTCATTTTTACTTTACCAAAGTTGGGACCTTTTTAAGAATTTGGAATCCCCTTTTTTGATAGGCCAACTAAAGTAAGGACTTTTAAAACTTTTTGCTAAAGTTGTAGGGACCTAACCAAGGCCCGAACAATTATTTTAAAATTGTGCAAAAAATGTTTAGTCAATTAAAAATAAAGAAATAATTAACTGAAGGCAATTTGGAGAGTTATCTGTGTGTTCACAAAATTGACCAAGTGGTATCAGCAAATGAAAAGTCTTTATCCCACCACTGATCCACCAAATGTAGGAGGCTGGCCATCTATGTAGTGTGCAAAGCTAGGGGCACTGTGAAGGGGGTTCAGGCAGCCACACGTTGGTATACAGAGGGAAAAACTAGATCACCTAATGCTCTAATTTTTAAGGTAGCTTGGTAAAGCAGTTAGGCCAATCTTGGAGAAGTGCAAAGCATTTGTTGTACTCAGAGTATCAATCTTGCAACTCACACATTTACAGAAATAACTCACAACCCATTTATAAACAATACATCAGATTTTTATGTAATTTTTAAGGCCAAGATTATCAAAATTGGTTAAGTACTTTTAGAGATATGAATCTTTCAAGTTTAATAAATGTAGTCTTTTTGTGCGTAATTACGCACCATAGGAATCAATGGAAGATCATCTTTAAAAACACATATGAAATCATACAGTTGGTTTACCAGGTTGTTCTTTTGCAGGTTAGATGAGGTTGTAGGTGGACACACTGTGTCAGCTGGAGAAATTCGGGCAGCTCCCGGTTCTGCCGGGAGCAGCAGGAGAAGGTCTCTAGAACTGGTGCAGGGCCACTGCTGGGGACCACTTGGAAAAGCACCTCAAAGGTAAGTTTAAAGATGGGTCTTTGGGGTCCCCTTGGAGTGTCCAGGTCACAAGAGGTAGGGGACACAGCAGGTTATTTGGTGCAGAGCACAGGGCTGCCGGGTGCAGAGTGAATCGGTGAGCCAGGAGCTGTGCACAAGGATGCCCTCAGAAGAAGTAAGTAAGTTGGTTCAAGGGTCGTATACAGGACAATGGGGGCACTCTGGTGAGAGGTCTGGGGTGTTCCTGAAGTCGCTCCACTGGGGCTTCCTCCTGGTCCTTTTTAAGCCCTGGATGGGCTGGCTTTCTTGGTGTCCGACGTAGGCTGACCAATACCCAGGGTATTGGCAGGGTATGACCACCAAACTTGGCACACTATCAGGGTTTGCCCTTGCAGTCATTGGTGTGTCGTTTGGTCCAGCTGCAGCTTCCAGTTCAGGAGTTAGCAGCTGGTCAGTGAAGTGCCCCTCACTTATGCCTTCACACATCAGACAGCTATCCAGTGCCCTATACTGATTAACATGTAAACAACTGGACCTCACAATTTGCCTCAACTGAGGCAATCTCATTAGGTTTACTGGCATGTGGTCCTGTCTGACCTGAATGGATAATGGTCTATTCTTGACATCCCAGTAAGATTATTTGAGTTTTGGATGATCCTCTTTTGGATAAAGACTTGTGAATTTTCACATTAGGAATTCAGAGGCCCACTGTGCTAGATGAACTACAACAGCAAACAAAGAGAGTAGATGGGTTCCAGGGCGCCGCAGGAAGATCTAAAAGGTGTTAAGTATACATAACAGAGTAGACACATTATGAAGAAGGCGTAAACTGAAAGTAGGCTTACGCCAATTCCGAGCCACTCCACCATTGGCACAGACCCACACATAGTGTTCCATTGTAACCACCAGCCACAGTTTGTACCCTGCACAGCCAAAAGAACAAGCATGTTCTACTGTCTACTTTCCTGAAATATAACTAACTCTTGCATAACTAGCTTCATCAACTTCTGCCAAGACCTGGCTTCTGTACAAGCAGTGACTGGCATCATCAAAACCTTGACTCTATAATCAAAATCCCTACTTCTCTGTAGAAAATGCCCAGCCCCTCATCTTCTATATGAGCATTATCTTTCATTGTTGCCTAAGCTCTTATGGTTACTTTTGTCAAACAATGGAAAAGGCTCACACTTGCATGGTAACTGTAGGTCTCTGACAGTATGCCCAGCGCCAACAATGGATTCTTCGCATTGGAGACGGCTCCTGCCCTGGAAGTAGGGCTAGTTCCCATAAGTGGTTTCTGTGCACAGGAAAGGCAGTCTATGTTCAGGACAAGAGGCCCTGCATGGTGATGGTCACCAGCCTTGGCTCCTACTCTGGTGAAAACACTGAAAAGGAATCCAGACATGACTGTTTTTCAGTACAGTTACATCACAGCCTCACACTTCAAAGATGATACTGGTTCCTGCTCCACAGTATAAATGGATCCAGCACATGTGATGCAACTGTTTCTATATTCTGTAATTCAACTGTTTCTAGCTATTGCACTGCAACTGACTCCAGGCTGTGCAATGGAGCTGGATATTCTAGCAGTACTGGACCCAGACTCTCCACGTCCCCCGTGAAACTGGTTCCCCGCCCTGCTATACAACAGGTCCTGCACCTGCAAGGCAACTGTTTCCACATGTTTCAATGCAGCTGTCTGCACAGTCTGCCGTACAACTGACTCCAGGCTTTGTAATGTATATAGTGCCCTTTAGAGTACTGAACCACACTCCCCCCAGGAGCTGTTTATGACCAACACAACAGTCTCTGATTTTGATATCTTGTGAAAGATAAGGCACTGCTTACCACCATTGTACTGGAATTGCTGAACATGTTATGTTCAGAGGACTCTGCCTACCATCTCCGATCACAGACAGAGGCAAACATTCTGTTTAGAACATCAGAAACTCTTTAATAACTTTATTTTAGTTGGAACCCTGCCCATACAGAGCAGCAAACAGGGTGGCATTTAAAGACCTATCCTTTGCTGGTCTTATTATCCTCTCTTGCGCTATTCTGTCAGTCTTGAACAAGAGAAATTAACTCAGCCCATCTCTCAGATTTAGAGAATGGATAGTCAGTCTGTGCTGCTGTGACTAGTCTGTACCTGTTTTCTGCATATGAGAGAGGTTTTCTCTACTACCTGGCTATGTACTTATTCTGGATGGATGAGTGTGTGATAGGGACATCTGCACTGTTGCTGTGAATGAGTATGTGTGCTGTGAATGAGTACGTGTGCTGAGAGTGATGTTTCTTGACACTTCCGCCTCTCTTGCTGTATGTGGCTTCTGTGCATGAAAGAAGCTTGCATTGTTACTCTCAGTGCCGGACCTGCTCCAGTGTATACACGGAAGCTTGCCTTGCTGCTGGCCATGCTGTACTTTGTCCCTGTATATGAGGGAAGCATGAGACACTGTTGTTGTTGCTGTGAGAATTAATGTGTGTGTGTGTGTCTGAGTGGCAGCCTGCACTGCAGATTTATGTGCTGTACTTGTTCTGCATGTGGAAGCTGCCCCAGCTGTGCAGATGTCCTCTGAGTGAAGGAAGGTTGCTCTTAAGTTGCCAATGCTATACTTGTACTGAGTGTGGCAATGGCTTGCAGTGTTGCTGCAATTGCTGTGCGTTGTTTCTTTGTGTACGAGAAGCGTAAGTTACTGCTGCAATGAAGGGCTTGTTCCACTGTCTATGTGTGTGTGAGGGATGCTTATCTTTCGACGGCCCATGCTATATTTTGCCTCTGTGCTTGAGGGAGGTTTGTGCTGCACCTTGTCACGTGTGTGCAAGTGTAGGTGAGGCTTGCACTACTGCGACATGAGCTGTGCCTTTTCTGTGCACTGGGAAGCTTGTACTGCTGCTGGCTGTGTGCTGTATGTGCTCTTGGTGTGTGAGGGAAGCTCTTGCTTATGTTGCTCATGATTTACTTTTGCTGAAGATGACGATGGCTTGCAAAGCTGCTGCCTTTGGTGTACACGTCTTCAGAGCATGAGAACACTGCATTATCTGTGCATGAAATGCGTGTCGGTCAGTGAGGGAAGCAGACAGACATCTTCGAATCAACAGCTCTAAATGGCTGAACCTCCTTTCTTGTATGGCATTGTGCCTTCTGAACCACCACTTCAAGGCACTTCTAATTTTGACTAGTAGAGGAAATGGAGCTGGAATCAGTAACGTTAAGAAAAATGATGGGCCGCCGACTGCAGAATGTAGAGAAGGACCCCTTCGTTTCCCATCTCTCACAGATATTCTTTGACCTTAGGCTGAATGGGGGCTTCCTGAAGGGTTAGAGAGCCCAGACAAGTTGGTGCTTCTCTGCACCACAAGGGATGCTGGGTCTTGCATTACACCCTTGGCTGGAAGTCTTTTCAGATTGGGGTTACTGGTGAGTGGCGTTGAATCTCTAACGGTGATTATTTTTTAAAAATAAAAAAAGTGCTAATGGCCCTCATCAGGAGGCTACTGCAGCTTCCACCACTTATTGCCCCTGGCAATTCTGCCATTGACAGTACCAGCACAACTACTACCCATCACACAACTTCAAGTGTGATATCTCATGTTATTCAAGGCCACACAAAGATATGAGTATAACTTGGGCAACACCTATTAGTCATTTTGATTGTATATTAAATTATTCAACAAATGCGGATGGGGCGTGGCTAGGCCTGCCAGCAAGATGGCCGGCACGTTGTGAGGCTCTGCAGGGCTTGGGGCCTAATTCGTGCATTTATCCTGGTGGAGCGGCCGTCTTAGTCCTAAATTTTATAGAGAGGCCCATTGGAGACTTGTGTGCTGCTGGCGGTCCCTGCGGTGGTTTCGCGGGGGCCGATTGCTGTTGTTTCTCCCGACTCAGGGGAGGCGGGCCTTGCAGTTTGGTCGAGGCCTGGGGCTCTTGGGATCGCGCCTCGCCGGGCCGCCTCCTCCTCTCCGGCGAGCCCCGCAGGCGTGACTGCGCTGCCTGCTGTGGCGTCCGGTGACAGAGGGGAGCGACTGGCTCTCCCTCTCGAGGCCTGATCGGTGGTCAGATCGGACTGCGGCCTCGTTGCGTATTGGGTGCCGGCAGACCTGGCTGGGCCACGTAGAAGAGTGTGATCTTGGGCCGGCCTACTGTGGTGCTATTTTGAAGTGGTGAGCTGGCTAGGGGTGGAGCTTCCTGGTCCTGGCATTGGCCTGGCCGCGCTGTGGTGGATTGCTGGCTGGCCATTATTCCCTGAGCTGCTGGAGGAGGTGAGGGGCTACTAGTTGGGGTCTCCCACGTGGATCGGAGACCCGGCAAGCTCGCTGCTGTGTGGGGCTGCGTCCCGGGCCTCGCCTGTTGGGGGTCCCTTCGCCGGTCGGATCGGACTGAGGATCATTTACAGGGATTAGTTTCGGCCCCTGGTTTCCTCAGCTTGCTGGCTGCTCCTCGGTGGGCAGCGCAGCGCGGTCGTGTGGAGGTCGGGCAAAGGAGGGCCCTCTGGCTGTCAGACGCCGGGCTGCTCCTGGAGGGTGCCCCGACTTTGGTGACACCTGAGCAACTACTGGCTGCGATTTATGGGCTGGGGCTCGGATCGGCCCAGCCGGAGCGAACGGAGTGCTTACGGTGAGTGCTTGGAGGCCTGTTTTTTGCTTTGGCGGGGCTGCGCCGCATTGCTTCCTTGGGCACTTGGAGCAGCTCTTTGGTGTGTGGATTTTCCGTGCCAGCTGCCGTTCTGATCTGTCGACCGGGGGTTACACCCCAGTTGTGCCCTGGCAGCCACAGAGAATGAGCAAAGCTGAGCAGAAAAAAGCAAAGCTGACTTTCGATGGTGGTAAGAAGAGGGGTGGTATTTCTGCCTCTCAGCCGGGGGATGCGCCTGTTGAGGAAGTGGCCCTGGATACTTCGGTCAAGGCTATGTTCCTGGACCTTAAGAATAGCCTTGCAGGCATTGACGGTAAGCTTGACCATCTGACTGAGCAGCTGGACCGAATTAAGGCCAGGGTGGATGATCATGACTCCCGGTTTGACCAACTGGAAACGCGTGCATTGGAGCTAGAAGATCAATGCAATGGTGAACAATTGCTCTGAATGGAACGTGTGCTGGAAGTTATATGTAATAAAAATGAGGATTTGAAGGCACGGTCAAGCCGCAATAACATCCAAATAGTTGGCCTCCCGGAGTCCACAGACATGGGTAGAATGAAAGACTTTGTGGAGGGCATGCTCTCTGATCTCTTCCCTGGTGAGCTTTCCTGGATGCTGGTGGTAGAGAGGGCTCATAAGTCTTTGGGACCCCGGCCTCCAAGTGGTACTCCGCCGCATCCCATCATTGTTCGTTTGCTGAATTATCATGACAGGCATGCTGTCCTCAGGCTGGCCAGGGAGCGGAGACCGGTGATCTACAAGAACACTGAATTGAACATTTTCCCGGACTACTCCCCCAGTGTACAGGCTGCACATAGAGCTTTTTTGCCGATTAAACCCACTCTGAGTCAGTCAGACGCTAGGTTCTCTCTTATTTATCCTGCAAAAACTGAGGGTACAGCATGGGGGTAAGCTGCATTTTTTAACGGACCCAAAACTGGCGGCTAAATTTGCCAAAATGGTACCTAAGAGGTCTGAGGCGGCCGACCCGGATGCCCCCGGAGCTGAGCGTGCAGCTTTAAGTGACAATGACGAAATTGGAATGGGTGCTGATGACTAGGGTTGCCTCTCTGTGACTGTTGGGGTATACAGTTATTGTGCCACCTGCACTATTGGCCGCTCTGCTGTTTGGTTTTCTTTTGGGCCCTTTGCCCACCTCCCCCTGTCCCGTTTGGGGTGGTGGGATGGATGGCTTGGCACTCGCCCCTTGGATGAGTCCCTTCCCTATGCTATTTGTTAAGAATGGGGTTATTGTTGTTCAGGGGGGTGGGTTCCTTGCTCTGACCCGTTTGGAGGGAATTTGATATGTATGCTACAGGAGACTCATTTAGTGGCAGCTACGCAGAATCGGCTGAAGGCTGGCTGGATCGGTGAATACCACGGTGCGGTGTTCTCGCGCTATGCAAGGGGAGTGGCGATTCTGCTGTGTAAGGGGCTGCAGTGGTGCACCCAGAAAGTAATTGTGGATCCTAATGGCAGATATGTCTTGTTAAGTGGCATGCTGCTAGATAGAGCTTGCAGACATGTCTCAGTCTACGGCCCTAATACTGATGACCCTGAATTCTTTTGTGAAATGTGGCTCTTGGTTGAGTCGCTGGGCAGCGGTGCTGTGATCTGGGGTGGGGATTTTAATGTGATTTTGGATCCAGAGCGGATCGTGAAAACCTGGCCACGGTGCAGCACGTTGCTGCTGCTAAGACTCTGTCGTCTGTGATGGCTGAGGGTGCCTTGGTGGATCTATGGAGGGCGAAGCATGGGGCTGCAAGAGAGGGTATGTGTGTAAATTATGCTCACAACAGTTGGTCCCGCATCGATCATTGGCTGGGTACGAGGGATGTGGTGCTCTGGATGCAGTCGGTGGAACACATGGCCCGTACCTTATCGGACCACTCACCGGTCAAGTTAGTGCTGGCGGTGCCTAGTGGGCCAGGGTGCACATATATGTGGCAATTGCCTCATGGGACGCCTCGGGACGGTGCATTTCGAGAAGAGGTCCGCAAGGCCATTACTCATTATTTTGCTGAGAATGGTGGGTCCGTGTGTTCGGCGGGTACAGTATAGAAGGCTTTTAAGGTGATAATTGGTGGAGTATGCCTCTCGAAACAACATGGAATATTGAGGATGCTGCGGTGGGAATTGGCTGACTTAGAGGAGCAGATAGCAGACTTGGAGCGGTGCCTGGTGGCAGACTGGTCGGGTGCTACGCTTGCGGCTCTGGGAAGTGCTGTGTCTCTGAACGAGGAGGCCTCTCTTCAGGAGATTTGCTTTTTGGGAAAGTTTGCCAGGGCGAGGCAATATGGAGAGGGGGAGAGGGCCGTGTGCACGCTGGCGAACATGCTACGCAAGCCATGGGCCTGTAATTATATTACTGAAATAGACAGTGCGGAGGGTGAACATGTGGTGGGAACGGATGGAGCAATTCTTTGCGGATCTGTATGCGGAGCCTTCCAGGTTGGATGTCGAGGCGACACAGGATTACTTTTCTGAGATTCTTTACTCTGGTTTGACGATGCTCACAGGTCTTATTTCGATGCCCCCTTCTTAGTTGAGGAGGTCAAAGCGGCAATTTGTAGTCTGCCTGGAGACAAGTCCCCTGGCTTGGATGGATTGACTCCTGCGTTTTATAAGGAATACTCTGATATTCTTGCTCCTCATCTCTTGTAGGTTTATGCAGAGTCAATGGAGACTGGGGTTCTCCCCGCCTCCTTCCGTGAGGCCTTGATTGTTACGATTCTCAAACCTGGCAAGGATCCACAATGCAGTGACTCATATCATCCCTCTCCATGATCAACATAGACAATAAAATCTTGGCCAAGATGATTGCGGCGCGGTTGCAGCCGCTGCTTCCGAAGTTAGTGCTACCGGACCAGTCTGGGTTTGTGCCAGGTAGATCTACGTCGCATAATTTGCGTACGTACTTCGCGGTCGCAGGCACGTTCGAAGCCGAGGAGGATGTGGCTGCAGTGTTTCTGGACACCACTAAGGCTTTTGACTCACTGGCATGGGAGTATATGTTTGCGTTGCTTGCCAGATTGGGAATGAGTGTGCGTTTTGTGCAATTGATCCACTTGTTGTATTTGGAACCCACCGCTAGACTGGGGTTAAATGGAAATATCTCTGGCCCCTTTCGGGTGGCTCGAGGGACTCGCCAGGGGTGTCCTTTATCTCCGCTGCTTTTCGCAGTTGCGTTGGAACCACTTGCGGTGTGCCTGAGACAACATCATAACAATAGAGGGCTGCCATTTCGGCAGAGGACTATATTAATATCCATGTACGCTGATGATATTGCGCTGTATGTTCGCGAGCCGCACAGAAATCTTGATGTAGTACTGGACGAAATAGTGCGATTTGGCACTTTCTCTGGAATCGCGATTAATTGGTCCAAATCAGTAGTGATGCCCCTCTCTGCGGGAACGGCGAGCTTTCCTTCCCGGTATCTGATTGGATGGACGGATGGTCCAGTATGACATTTAGTAGTTTGGCTGAGTCGAGACGTGGAGACACTTTGGTTGGCCAATTACGGTAAGGCTATCTCGTGGCTGGAAGATAAGGTTGAGGTATGGCATTCGCTGCCGCTCTCGTTTATAGGACATATTGCTTTTGCTAAAATGGCAGTGCTGCCTAAATTCCCGGCTCTGTTTGTGAATCTTCCTCTTATTCTTACTGCAAGCTTTTTGCGGCACCTTTGATTGCACTGATACAGCTGGTTTGGGCAGGCGGGCAGCCTAGAATTGCCTGGGAGAAGTTGATGTTACCCTTTGAGTTGGGCGGCCTTGCTGCTCCCGACTTGGAGCTCTATTATCACTGTGCTCAGGCTCATTTAGCGTATTATTGGATACACCCTGTTCGATGTTTACCCCATCTTGCACCTGAAAGTGATGCGGTGTGGCCGGACGGCCTGTCTCCAGTCCTCGGTAACCCTTTCCAGCCCAGGACACGCGGTGTGGACACCCTGGCATGTACCGCTAGAGCTTGGACCGCCCTATTGCACCGTGCTGGCGTGCGCGGGCCCTTCGCTCCCTTGATGTCGGTGCTTGCTGTCGCAGACGAAAGGATGTTTCGCGATGTGAGGTTGCGCGACTTTCTCCATGAATCGAGTCTAACTGAATTAGGTAACTGGTTTGAGGATGGGCGGTTTGTCTCCCCGGAGGTTGTGCTCGGGGATGGACGTGCTAATGCGTTGCATCGGTTGTATGTATTGCATGTTTGCGCAATGTTACGTGTGTGCTTCCCTGGCCTCCCCAAGACTCCATTGGTATGCCAGGCTCTGGAGGTGCTTTGTCGCATGCAGTCACCGCGCAAGCTCATTACCAAGCTATATAATTGTTTGCAAGATCAGCAGAGTGGAACGGAAATGTCTGCTAAGGCTCACTGGGAGGCGGATGTTGGTGAGACCATCTCTGAGGAAGCTTGGAGGAAATGCTGTGCGCATATGAGGGTTCTGTCACCTAACTATAGGCTGCGTCATATTAATTTAAAATTCCTACATCGTTTATACTGCACCCCTTGAGGTTTATATGCTATGGTCCTGCACGCGGATGCGTGCTGTGAATGGTGTTGCGCCCCTGATGCTGACTTTCTACATGTCATGTGGCACTGTGTGGGAGTTCATACTTTTTTTCATGGAGGTAATGCATATGATTGAGGAGATAACTGGCCTGGATCTGCCCTTTTCCCCTAAATTAGCGCTGCTCGGATATATGGATGAGGTGCCGTTGGCCCACAGGAGACTGGTTGGCCTGCTGCTACTGCTGGCTAAGCGCAGGGTCGCGATGTGCTGGGGTCATGGCCGGACTCCTCGCGGATCTGATTGGCTGCGTGATGCCTCATTTTGTCAAGAACAACTAATGATTTTCTGGGAGTTTGTCCCCAAGGGTTCCTGGGCTGAGGGATATATGGGCCCGCTGCGTTCTTTTTTGGAGTCCTTGCAGTGAGGCTGTAGACGTGAATTATATTTGGTTCTGATTGCTGTTGCTACTCTCATGCGCCATGGCTGCTATGCGAAACTGGTAGGCTGCTCTGCTCTCCTACGTCTCCTCTTTGCCCGTCTCTTTTCTTTTTCTCTCTGTTGGTTGTGGATATGTTCTTTAGCCCTATGAACGTCTGGTCCTATTGACCATGTCCCTGGATTTGTACTTCTTAATGTTTTAATACTCATGTTGCTGGTGCTTCATCTTGACGTGTTAGATGGATATGGAGCTGCACACTAGCTGTGATTATTACTGGTGGTTTTGAGCTATGTTTTGGGATCTTGTATACTGTATGGGACTACGTAATGTATCAATTTTGTTTTTCCGTTCAGTGGGCTCTTTTTGTTGTATGTTCATCTTTATAAAATAATAAATACAATTTTAAAAAAAAATATTCAACAATGGCTGTGCTAATTTAAAAATTAGACAGACAGACCCACCATGTGAACTGTCATAAATGCTGGTGTTGACAATTAAGTGCTGGGCACCATAAACCAAAGCCTCAAAATAATTGCTCTCTACAATAATAGCGATTATGAAAAGTCAGTTGCTTGAGCAGCTCTAGTGCATAAGCCAACACATTTCATCTGGAGTATGTGCCCACAACATTGTTGTAATACAGACTTGTAGCTTTGAAGCAAGAGTTTCTTAATGCATGTGTAAAATGTAGAATAATAGTACAAGAACATTTATAGTAAACACATGTTCCCCATTTAAACCTGAATGTGGGTGCTGATATATGTCTCAATACTAACTCTAGCTAGTTGGCCTGGTTGCAACTCCAAAAGCAGCTAAACGTTTGTGCTTCTAAAACAGTGGGCCATAGCTACTTTAATGACCATCAAAAATTACGATGCAGAGAGAAATAACCTCTACTACAATTACAACATCAGGAAAAAATAATGTTTCAGAAGTACAATGCAATATCTTTAGAAAACATAAACGGCCTCAAGAGTCCTGCACAAGGGAAAAAACTCCCACCACCAACACTGTTCTCAAATTACAATTAGGGTTCTATTCATAACGTAAAGTATACACATATTGATTTACTCACATAACCATATAATACTACACCTAATTATAAGTCTACATTATTCACTTTTTCCACGTGTAAATTTACATCTATGTGTAGACGTACATGTTTACACTCACTCAAATGAGAAGGGGAGCCTCCTACAACAGGATTTATGAGTTTAAAGTTATTACACGAAACCTTTTACATATAGTGGTAGCTCTCTGCCACAGTGATGAAGTTCGCCCCATGGGAAAGTATCGAGAAAATTATGTCAGTTTATTATGCTTTAAAAATAATAGACATACTTTAATACAAAATATAATTGTAAATGTATTTATTAATTTCAAATATGTATTAATAACCTAGAACTAATAAAATAATATTTTACAGTACATTAATTCATTAAATTAAATGCATTTTAAATATGTGTTTAATCAAAATATATTTAATTTATAAATCATATTTCTTAAATAATAAAAAATACCCACCCTTACTAATATTTTAATTTGTATTTAATATTTTCGATGAGGTTGTGCTGCAATATATTTGAGTTTTCATATGTAGTGCTTGACTCGCGCCAACGTTTGATAGCACCGGCCACGGACTTCTGAGCAGAGCTCTGGTCACCGACAGTTATTCTTTTACAACTAAAGTACTTCATGGAACCATCGGTCTGATGAACAAAACATTATTTGTGGTCGGAAGGCCAAACATTCACAAAACTACCCATTTTTTTGTGTAAAAATGCTGGTGAAAATGGCACAATGCAAGTCAGAAATGTTTTTACACAACTTGTAAAGTGCATTTTGGAAATAATATCGAAAGGAAGTTGCAATGGGCATGCCTTTTTTGCCTCAAGATGCTCTATACAATGTATCAATACTACATGACTGTAATTGCAGTCTCTAATCATTGATCTCTTACTGACCTTTGAACAGTTACAACTCGATGAATGGGTGCTGCCAGTAATGGGAGAAGCAAATGGCACGTCAAGAGACCGCTGCATTTTTTACCCAAAGCCATTCACTGAATATCAACTTTCAAAACAGTAACAGTGCAACACATTGCTTGATTACACAATTTAAAATATTTATAATCCAATATTGACTGAAAGGAGTTTGGAAGCGAACCATAGTTCAATGTGTGAAACATACTGACACAAATTAAATTGGAATATGTGTGAGTTGTAAAGAGTGTGCGGGGAGCCATTCGGGCTCTCCTTGAATGTACAGCGTGCTCTGCGTGTCTGGGAGGGGCACAGAGCACAGGTATAAATAAAGAGCGAACTGCGGTGACGCAGTTCCTGGTATGCTAGCATTCAAGCACGATCTCGGTGTCATTATTTATGTGACTCCCAAGCCGAATCTACATTGGCGACAAGCGGGAGACCGTATATGCCGCGCGGCTGATGTGAAAAATAAAACATCAATAACGAGGTGAAGACCTTCCCCGCCCTCTGCAAGAACGTACCGTCGTAGATCAGGTGTGGCGTCAAATGTTGCAGCGTTGGAGGCGCTGCGTGGCCTCAGTGACGAGGGCGATCGATGGTCCTGGCTCGGTCGAGCCCGACCGCCTCGTGTCCTGCCTGGCGAGTGTGCGGCCCAGTGTGCGGCCCGGCTTCCTGCCCGGGGAAGTCAAAGACGGTGAGCCACGCCCACGCCCCAGGGGAGCTATCGAGCGGAGCGCTCCGACAAGCGTTCTGTTGCTACGCGAGAGCAACAGTGAATGGCGGTCGTGTTCTGAAGGCCAGAGACTCCCTCTGCAGGAGCTGGAAGAGGGCGTGTCTCCTTTGTTTAATGCCGGAGACTGGTGCAAGTAGAAGGCTCCGGATCTGAACCAGTAGGCAGAGGCCTGCTTACACATACAAAAGCACAAACGAATGGGGAGTCATTTGTAAAATACCACAGAGTGCACACAACAACAAACAAAAAAAAATATATATAAAGAAAAAAAACACCAAATAAATAACAATGGCAAACAAACAAAGGGTGAAGTTAAAAAAAAAAAGAAATAAAATAAATACATGAGAATAAAACTTTAGCCTCTTTAAACCAGTGGAGTGTGAGAGCGCAAACATGAGTGCCCCACCGCAAGAGAATGCAAATCCGCCACCACCACCACAAGGAAATCCCCAGCTCCCGGCACAGTTAAATAACAGTGTTCATTCCTCAGTCACATCATTACCCCCATTTAGCCAACTGATTGATCCGGCCAATGCCGCGCCTAGATGGCGCCTGTGGATGAATCGTCTAGACAACTATTTTTGTGCTATGAGGGAAACGGATGGGGCAGTACGAAGGTCTTTAATGCTGTTGATGGGCGGAGATGAACTACAAGAGCTGTTTGATTCCCTCCCCGATACAGGGGACAAATCTGACTTTGATGCGGCGGTAACAGCTTTAAATAGACACTTTGATCCTCAACTTAACTCCGATTATGAACGTTTCAAACTTAGACAGGTGCAACAAACAGAAGTCGAGTCAATGGACATGTTTTACGCCACGTTAAGAAAGCTAGTGAGTTCGTGTACAGGACTCAGCCAGCAAGAAGAGATCCGGGCTCAGATTATTCAAGGCTGCAGGTCCAATGCCTTAAGAAAGCTTATTCTTCGGCAGCAGGGTATGTCCCCTGACGATATTCTAATTCTTGCATGGTCCCATGAACTGTCTGCGGTACGGGCAGACGCAATGGCGGCTGTGAGAGGTCAGTCGTTGGCTGCAGCGTCGTCAACCACTGCTGTCCAAGTGAAAGAGGAGCAGGTGGACGTTGTTCAGACACGCCCGGCAGCACCGCGCAGGCCGAACCTTGCCAGATCCAGTGACCGTGCCTGCGGTGGCTACGAACACAGAGCTAATATGGGGTGCCCAGCAAAAGGACATTCGTGCAACCGCTGTGGTAAAGCAAATCATTTTGCAAAAGTGTGCAGGTCAAGGAGGAATAAGCAAGGGGACCAAAAGGGTAAGGATGCTAATGTCAGGGCTGTGTCCAAAAGTGCTGAAGAGGTGAAAGACCACGCAACAGCGGGTAGCCCTGTTTTTGAGGAAGATGAGGAAGAGGACATTTTTGTGATTTCTTTCACTGGAGGGAGGCAACAAAAAAAGAGACCGCCTCCCATGAGCGATGTACACGTCAATGGCATGTTGGTATCAGTACTTATTGACACAGGGGTATCGGTCAACGTCATGGATGAAACCCTCTTTCAGCAGCTGACTTCTACACCGCCACTTACCCCTACTGATACGAAGATATACAACTACGGAGGACGAGACCCCCTTCCTCTCAAAGGAACTGTGGAAGTGTCTGTGACCAGTGGGGATAGGTCAACAGAGGCAAAGTTCTACGTGGTGGCTGGGGATCGCGGCACTCTGTTAGGGTGTCACACGGCAGAAGATTTGGAACTGGTGTTCTTTGCACGTCAAGTTTTTGACACTCAGGTGGAACGCCTCCTTAATGAGTTTCCGCAGCTCTTTGAGGGGTTGGGACGCTTGAAAGGAAACTGTGTTAAACTGCACATAGATCCCAGTGTTGTTCCTGTGGCGCTAAGGCATCGTCGGGTGCCATTCCATTTCCACCCTGCCGTTGAAAAAGAGTTGCAACTGCTTGAAGACCAAGGAGTCATTGAAAAGGTAGATTGGCCTACGCCCTGGGTCTCACCGTTGGTGATCGCGCCAAAACCCAAACAACCTGGAGCTATTCGCCTCTGGGTTTACATGCGGTTGCCTAATAAAGCCATTCGAAGGGAGCGACACATAACGCCCACAATGGATGACATAATCGCAGATCTGAATGGGGCACAGTGGTTCTCAAAACTGGATCTTAACGCTGGATATCATCCACTGGAGCTAGATCCTGAGAGTAGGAACATCACCACTTTCTTGACACATGTAGGGTTACGAAGATATAAAAGGCTACGTTTTGGGGTGTCCTCGGCCGCCGAGGTGTTCCAGAATGCTATCAGAGAGACTTTGTCCGGATTACCAGGAGTAATCAATTTAAGTGATGACATTTTGATACACTCCAGGAAGAGAGAGGAGCATCATCGTCATCTAAGAGCGACGTTGCAAAGGCTAGCAGAAGCGGGATTAACACTTCACAAAAAGAAGTGTGCATTTTATCAAACATCAGTAGATTTGTTTGGTTACATCTTTTCGAAGGATGGTCTACAAGTGGATCCACATAAGGCTAAAGCAATTCGTCAAGCCCCAATTCCGCAAAATCCCACAGAAGTGCGCAGTTTCCTGGGGATGGCCACGTATTGTGGGAGGTTCATACCACAACTTGCCACCATGTCAGAACCTCTTAGACAGCTCACAAAAGGGCAACACCGCTGGGAGTGGACTCCTGATGCACACAAGGTGTTCGAAGACATTAAGGCCGCATTGCTGGATAGGTCAACTATGCTGTTTTAACCCTAGCAGGCGAACAGAAGTGGTGGTGGATGCAAGCCTTGTTGGGCTTGGGGCTGTTCTTCTTCAAGAGCAGAGACATCAAGATTAGATTCCCGTTGCATATGCCAGCCGGGCTTTGTCGGCGGTTGAAACAAGGTATGCGCAGATTGAGCGCGAAGCCCTAGCTATTCGGTGGGCATGTCGGCATTTTCATTTGTATCTGTATGGGTATGAGTTTCAAGTAGTAACTGATCACAAGCCTTTGCTTTCGTTGTTTGCGGGTAGCCCACGTCTTACACCCCCGAGAATTGAACGATGGACTGTTCTGCTTCAACCTTATCAATTTACAGTCATTTAGCGACCTGGGGCGAACAATCCAGCAGATTATTTGTCTCGCCATCCATCTCCTAAGGTACTTGATTCTCACCAAGAGCAAGATGAAGAAAGCACTGAGGTTTTTGTCAGCATGGTCGTGCAGTCGGCATGTCCTAATGCTCTTCTCGTAACTGACATTGTGAACGCTACCCAGGATGACGTGGTGCTGAATCATGTTAAAGAGGCGTTGAACTATAAGAAATGGAAACACTTTCTAGAGAAGACAAATGCGTCCTGCCCAGACCAGAAGTTGGCTATGCAAAGCATATGGAAGGTGCGTGATGAATTGTCTACAGATAATGCTGGGCTGATCCTGAGGGGAAGGAGAATTGTACTTCCTTAATGTCTATGGTCTCGGGTGATTGAGTTGGCTCATCAAGGGCATCAAGGTGCTGCCAAAACCAAAGCTAGGTTACGTGCCAAAGTGTGGTTCGCTGGCATGGACAGTCAAGTTGATGAAATGGTAGGGAAGTGTCACTCCTGTATCATCACATCAGTGGAACCTCCAAGCTGCCCGGTAGTGACTGAACCTGCTACTTTGAAACTGTGGACCAAGGTGAGCATGGACTTTGGGAGTTTTCCGGATGGAAGGCTGACCGCTGTTCTGATCGATTCCTATACAAAATTCCCTGTGGTCGAGGTCGTAGCATCCACGGCGTTTGAAAATGTACGGCCAGTTCTTCAGAAGACTTTAGCACTATTTGGGCTACCCGAAGAAATTAGAACAGACAAGAGTGAGGGGCAAGAGTTTTGCTCGTATCTTGATGGATTGGCGATTCATCATCGTATGATAATGCCCTACTGGCCTCAGGCAAATGGGGACGTTGAAAGATTTATGCGAACTTTGGATAGGGCTCTCAGGATTGGAGTTGAGCAAAGAGAGGACAGTGAACAGTGCTTGTACCAGTTCTTGAGTGCCTACCGTCAAACACCCCATAGCACCACTGGGTGCGCCCCCTCCTCTTTGATGTTCAAGGTGTCTCCACATGACTGTATTCCATCTGGTCCAAGGTGGAAACCACCTGTGTTGGATATTCAGGCCACTCAGAGATGACAGGAAATTACTAATCAGAAGGCCAGTGTAAAACGAAGAGCCAAGTATCGAGGGTTTCAAGAAGGTGATCGAGTGGTGGTGAGATGTCAGCGAGGAGGAGGAAAGTTCCGGACACCGTTTGATCCTGAGGTATGGGAGGTCATTGGTGTAAAAGGAGAAATGATAACAGCGGCCAGAGGAAGACAGAGAGTAACACGAAATGTGTCACATTTTCATAAAGCTGGTGTTAGGGCATCGGCCGAAGAAGAAGGAGAAATGGAGGACGTAATAGGTGGTTCACCAATGATACCTAAAGAGACTGTGAGTGTCCCAGGACCTGTGCTGGTTGAGCAAACCAGGCCTTGTGTTGCTCCTGGGCATGGAGGTTTGCGCACCAGAAGTGCGAGTTATGATTTACGCCCCAATCCCGTCCCAAACAGTCAGTTGAAAGATTTTGTCTGTCAAGCAGGCTGTTCGTGAACTGTGTTTCGTTACCATCTTTTATTGACTGAACACTACTGAAGCCCGATTTTGATAGTACGAGAAGGTGTCCAGAGGTCTAAAGTGAACAGTGTTGGTGAGGATGGGAATGTGGGTTGTTCCTGGATTATATCACTCCGTTTCATTGTTATTTCTATTATCTTCCTTCGCTCATTCCCCTTTCGGGGTCTGTGGGGTAATGTTCAATTGTTTGTTTTAAGTTTACAGGTTAATCCTTGTCCGTGTGAAGTAAAACATGGGGGGGATGTAAAGAGTGTGTGGGGAGCCATTCAGGCTCTCCTTGAATGTACAGCGTGCTCTGCGTGTTCGGGAGGGGCGCAGAGCACGGGTATAAATAAAGAGCGAACTGCGGTGACGCAGGTCCTGGTGTGATAGCATTCAAGCACGATCTCTGTGTCATTATTTATGTGACTCCCAAGCCGAATCTACATGACTGATTAGCTGAATGGAAGAGGGTTCAGAACATTAAAGGCCACACCAGCGAATGTTCTTTGCACCTTTTGTTCATCTACGCTGGACCTTTCCGTGTTTACAATTGATAAATTAGATTTCTGCAGTCTAACAGTGATGCTTATGATTGCTCTCAATCTTTTGATTTTGAAAATACATAATGATGTTCCTAATCCTGATATGTGAACATTTATAGCTATCCTCTAATTGATGCAACAGTCCTTTGTGATTTCTTGCATCCCTTTATATTAATATCCACAGAATGCTAATTTACTCATTCATAAAAGTCAGCCCTGCATTACTGTTTGGTAGGATAAGTTTCTCATAATCCTCATTCAATATTTTCTTTTCATAATGCAGTGAGTCACTAAGAGCTCTACTTATGATAATATTCAGAGATGTTCTTTAATAGATACAAGTCAGCTACAGGTATGTTTTATCAACCTAGAGTTAGTTTGAGCTGTCCTCCTGACAATACTCTGAGACACAGACGTCTGATTTTGATAATCGCCATAAACTCTGTGATATACTCCTAATACTCTCAAAGCTCGACTGTAAAAACTAGTACCCATTGTCACCTTGTTAATACATTGTCAACTGGAGCTCTGCTATTGATGATAGAAATACTCAAGGTCAGAGCTCTGCTGTGAAAACTTACATTTGCTGCTTAAAAAAACAGATTCACATAGGATTCTGCTCTTGATGTTGCCTTGAATGATGAACTGCCTGATTTGGAGTTTCAAGGATGGATACTCTGTCTCACACATGACTGATATCCTGTCTGCTTTACAACAGGTGCAGTATATTCAACTCACGTAGAAGACAGGCGGTATATCTGTTGCATGTATGATAGACTACCCATCCACCAAAATCAGAATTAGCCCTCAAGAGCTATGTTCTGTAAAATACCCACATTAATTCAAAGTTCTCTTTTTGATAACGCCCGGGTTCAATGTTACCACTGTTTATAATAATATCTGAGATCTGTCAGAGTTTTGCTTTTGATGGTACAAGATATGAGGAGAAAGGGGAAACCTTCCAAAACCACCTTCTCCATAAATATTGTCTCTGAACCACAAACGTTCTACAGGGCACAGAGATATAGGAAGCAATCCTCAAATGTACAGAAAAGTGTCAGTCTCTAACAGAGGTAGAGATAACTCTTTTAGTTGGTCATTATCAAAATATAGCATTTATTGCCTTGGTATAGGACGTAGAGACCTCATCCACCCAAGATTGGTAAGCTTCATCAAAGGGGCTGCTTCTCAGTTGTACCAGATGTTTTGGTAAGAGTGGGCTCAAACTTAACAGTTGAGGGAGGTCTTTCGGCTGTGTCAGTATGGCTGTAAAATTGTGAACACTGTCACAATGATTTACTCCAATTAGTAGGGGGTCAGGTGTGGGAGATCAAAATCATAAAAATAAAATTATTGCCTAAAACGTTTATGATGGTTACCAAACAGTATGTTTAAAAAGGTAGAAGGAAAAAGTATTTTGCTATGACTGGACCAACACATTTTGGCCCCTGACTATCAGGATCAATGCCCCTAGATGGATTGTCTAATGAGAGGACCCTGTGGTAAGTTTGTCCACCAGTGATGTGTATACAACATCACGAATAAAGTTATTACAAAACCAAATAGGTAATTGGCAATAACCAGGAGAGGTTCAACCTCAATGTGATTGCCTGGACAGAGAGAAAGTAACATGAATACACAATTCTGTGATAACCTTTAACTATAAAATGTACTCAAGAAAAACTGGTGTAGATGATTCCAAAAGATTACATGCAAAAGTATGTGTAAAACTGTATCTAGTCACACAAAGGCAAACATCAATTAATACTCCAGATCTATAAATTGTCTTATGCACTTATCCTATCACATATAGACAAGTGGGCAAGGGCACTCAGTACACAATTTAAACCTCAGGTGAAGAGTAAAAAATTCTTAAAAGAGAAATTGCAGCTACCAGCGAGTGGTACCCCCATATGTTATGCAACACAAAATGATGGGGAACCCTGCAGAATGTGCTGAGGGGTCTCTGAAGCTCCCATAGGCAGAGTTATTCATTAGCCATCGGCTTAAAGGGGACCCCTGAAGGGCTGGGGGCCCCTGTGAAGGGGTCCCCTGTACTGCACTGGCTGCTGGGGCCTGTGTTACATTCCTGCCACCATATGTGGCTGGCTGAGAAAGCTCTCTGTGTTTTTGAAGTTCTGCTGAAGTTGCACCATAATTAGTATGCCACCTTTGATAGAGGTAGTCTCAGGTCACCAATGTGAGGCTGAAAAAAAAGCTAGAGAAGAGGTATGTAGGTGTGCTTTTAGGAAACATCTACAAGGTTGTTACCTCACTGCATGGTATCACAGTTACTGCATTGTATTACATATAAGTGCAAGGTTGACTTGGATCTTGGACAGAATCAGGGGCGCAACTAGACCCGAACTTTGGAGGGGTAGTACTTCAAGCAGCAGTGGTGGGGCTACCATGTCACATAATATGTGTTGACACCTCCACAGAGCCAGTATGAGAGCACCCATTGCCAATATGTCTGGATGTAATGTGTGAACACATGCAAACAGCATTTGTGCATGTCTGTTTTTTATGCTTCAGCATGTTTGTAATGTTTGTAATGTTTTTTAGCACATTACAGTCAAATCTATTGGCTTTGTCTTTAATTTCCACTCAGACATTAAGCACTGCTGGAGCTTCAAGAGTATTCACTGCACCTGCAACCATCGGATGTCTGCAAAATGGTTGGTGACAAGCGAGTCTTGTACATGTGTGCATGTCTGACACACAGTAGAGAAAGTACTGAAACCTTATTGGAAATGTGTCTTATCTTACCAAAAGCAACTTAATACACATATTAAACAAATACTTAAAAGGGGACAAGAAGATGTGCATGGGGAAATCTCCCCCAAAACACAAGAAAGTGCTACCACAGACATCAAGAAGTAGACTTAAATGACCCTAATAAAAGTGTGACACATGCACTGGTATAAAGAAAATTATATAGGACTTCTGTCTGCATGTCACAAAATGAGGGGAGCTCAAAAGAGCTTAAATTCACAGAGTGGATTAAACAGGATAACTTCACAATGTAAAAACATTTATGTCTTTATATTGTTATAGCACAGACTTAGCTGGGGAGCAATGGAGTGTTGTGTATTATGGGAAATAATGAAAGTCGAAGCAAGATTGCATACATCAAGTGAGGGTTTAAATCTTTGAACTACACACAGTTACAAACAAGGCATCATTAAATAGTAAAGGGCCTGATTTAGAACTTGGCAACCGGAATACTCCATCACAATGGTGACGGATATCCCGTCCACCGAAATGTAAATACCATTATGTCCAATGGGATTTAGATTTTGGCAGATGGGGTATCCGGCACTGTTGTGATGGAAACCTGTCGGCCGAGTTCTAAATCAGGCCCTGAGTGATTTGCGCAGAACTGCAGAAGCTGGATTCAAATTCAGATTCTCATGTTGACTTAGAGCCTGATTTAGAGTTTGGCACAAGGGTTACTCAGTAACAAACAAGACAGATATACCATCCACCATATTTCAAGTTCTATAGTCTATAATGGAATTATAATACAGCAGACAGGATATCCGTATTGTTTGTGACAGAGTACCCCCATCCGCCAAATTCTAAATCGGCCCTTAGTCACTACACCACATATTCGTCCTTAGCTGATGTAATAAAACATTAAAAAAAGATTATGAATTGAAAATGCTCCCAAAGTTCACCTTCACCAATCCTTGTGAACACTTATATTGTTTTGATATTATCCCGTATGCATGATGCTGTGTTCCTTGTATTGTCTAGTGAGTCGGCTGAATGCAAATTATTGTGGTATGTAGGTATTAAACAGGGGTCACACCTTGATTACGTTATCTCTCATTTAACTTTCAGATTTGTCTATGTGCATATTCACTTTAGGTAAAAGTATAACATGATATATAACATAAATATTTAGATAGTTCTAAACAATGTAATGACTTATTAATAGAGATGTATTTCCAGTGTACTTATTGGGGTGGGCCAGAGATCGTGGTCCAGATGAGGAGTTCATTACTTGTTTTTACTGTGGTATTTGTTATAATTTAAAATAGTATACAAAGGGTTGATTAATCTTTTTTTCAGTCTTTCACACTACAATCCTTTCTTGAAATAGCTTTTTGCTGATGTGACAGGAAAGCACCAATATTGCAAATTACAACTATAAAGCAATTTTTGTATGAGAGTTGCAGGTTAAATATCTTTCACAAAAATACAGGTGCAAGGCCACATTTGCACCAGTCACATGTTCTTTTTCTCGTAGTGAAAGAGGCAAAATTTAAATTTGCATATGCTGCACCAGAAATTCATTATGGTAAATAATGTTCTCAGACACCTTATGAGGGAGTTGCAGCTAAGGAAAAATTAGATTGAATCTTGCTATGGTGAGCATCAATAGCAAAAGACACACTGCTGCAGGATTAGAATGAGTGATATGAGGGTATACAGAGGGAGACCCTGGCACAGACCCATGTCTATGGGAATGTGTGAGCACACGCATAAAATGAAATGAAATGAAATGAAAGGGGTTTATAGAGCACAAACAAATGCCCAAAGGCATCAAGGCACTAATAACGGTTAGTCCTAATGGAGGGAGTTCAGCCAGAGAAGGAATCAGAAATCGAGCGACCTTAAAGTCTTCCTTTAGAGAGTCAAGAGCCAGGTTTTTAAGGCATTACGGAAAGGGCTATGGGCCTGAAGGCTAGTGATGAAGCAGGGAAGCAAGTTTCAGTGCCTGGCTGCCACCACTGAGAATTCTCTGTCTCCCCATCTTGCCTTTTATGATTTGGGAACTGTTGGAAATGGCCCTTTTTGCAGGGTCATCCCCAGTCTTTTGCCTCCATCCTCCTATTTTTTCTGACCTGCTCTGTTGGATTTTGAACTCTGAGCACTTTACCACTGCTAACCAGTGCTAAAGTGCATTTGCTCTCTGTGTAAATTGTGTGTAATTGGTCTATTCATGATTGGCATATTTGATTTACTAGTATGTCCCTAGTAAAGTGCACTACTGGTGCCAGGGCATGTAAATCAAATGCTATTAGTGAACTGCAGCACTGGTTGTGCCACCCACATAAGTAGCTCTGTAATCATGTCTCAGACCTGCCACTGCAGTGTCTGTGTGTGCTGTTTTAACTGTAAATTCGACTTGGCAAGTGTAACCACTTGCCAGGCCTAAACCTACCCTTTTCTTACATGTCAGGCACCCCTAAGGTATGCCCTAGGTAGCCCCCAGGGCAGGGTGCAGTGTATGTTTAAGGTAGGACATATACAGTAGTAATGTGTTTTATATGTCCTAACAGTGAAATATTGCTAAATTCGTTTTTCACTGTTGCAAGGCCTGTCCCTCTCATAGGTTAACATGGGGGCTACCTTTAAATCTGATTTAAGTGTAGATTCCCTTTGGGAGCGGATGGAGATGTGGAGTTTGGGGTCTCTGAGCTCACAATTTAAAATAAGAAGGGCACCCAAAACCACAGACTTTAGAACACTTCTGGAAACAAGAGGAACCTCTGGCTGGAGAAGAGCTGAGGAGAAGTGCTGCCCTGCCTGTGACTGTGCTTTGTGGAACTATCCTGCAGCTGCTGCTTCTGCCAGAGTAAGAGGGCAACGACTGGACTTTGTGTGCCTTCCATCTTGTGAAGAAATCTCCAAGGGCTTGATCTAGAGCTTGCCTCCTGTTGTTTGAAGTCTCAGGGACAGCAAAGACTTCTCTCTGCCAGCACCTGGAGTCTCTGGAGAGACTCTTGCTCTGACAAGTGGTGCCCTATCAGTCCCTGGGCCCTTGGAAGGAAAGCTGGTGGAAATCCAAGAAAACTGACTTCGGACGACTTCGGACCGACGCTGCTGCTGAATCCGGTGACCCCACCTGCAACTGACGCCTTGACCTTTGCTGGAACACGATGACCTTCGCAGGCCCAACACCGCTTTAGCCCCGCTGAAGTCCGCGACTCCGTGGAAGTTGCCGCACCACGTCGTGACCGACGCCGCTCGAAGTGCATGGATTCAACGTTTCGCACTGACGCCGCACTCCCCGACTTCGCACATAGACTTGTTTTCACTCTTCACCAAAGGTACTGTACTTGGGGGTCTACTCGACTCCGTGTCCGGCGCTGCTGGTGTCGGCTTGTTGGGAACGACTCCGTCACGACGCCGTGTTAACACCTCATCAAAGCATTTTGTGTTTCTAAGCGCTAATATTGAGTTTAATCTTTAAAAATTCATAACTTGACTTGTGTATGTCGGATGTTTGTCATTTTGGTCTTGTGTTGTTTAGATAAATATTGCCTATTTTTCTAAACTGGTGTTGTGTCATTTTGTGGTGTTTTCATTAAGTCAATGTGTGTGTTGGTACACATACTTTACACCTATCACTCTGAAGTTAAGCCTACTGCTATGCCAGGCTACCAAGGAGGTAAGCAGGTGATAGCTGAGGGTGATTCTCTTTTACCCTGACTAGAGTGAGGGTCCTTGCTTGAACAGGGGGTAACCTGACTGTCAACCAAAGACCCCATTTCTAACAGGAACAATCACCTGGTTATGGCTAGAAGACTGTAGCTTTGAAACAATGCTAAGGCCTTAAAATGATACCCTTGTTCACAGGTAGGGTGTGGGTAAGGTGCCCAAGGTTTCAGGCCACTAGGAATTGTTCCAAATGGATGGCTGGCCACCAAAGCTTAAGACCTCTGTCTTATCTCCATTGAGTCTTAGCTAGCTTTTAGCCATCCAGATAGAAACTGCCTGCATGCAGTTTCTGAAGTTAGTGGAAATGGCCTCCATATATTTAGTGATTGACACATATGTTGCATGTCATCAGCATACAAAAGAGCCTGTAATCCAAAAGATTTTATGAGTTTAGCCAGTGGGGAAATGTAAAAGTTGAATAGGGTTATGCTCAGAGAGGAGCCCTGAGGAACCCCACACGGCAGGGTGTTGGGCTCAGCACAGAACTGATCCAAGATAACCGTCTGGGACCTATCACTGAGAAAGGAAGTTAGAAGCTCTAATGCTGAGTCTATGAGCCCCAGTTCCTTCAGCCATCCCACAAGCAGGGTCGGTGAGATGGTACTGAAGGCTGTGGGCAGATCCAAAAGGATCAGTGCTGCAACCTGCCCTGCATCAACCATGGAATGAATGTTGTTAACTGCCGAAACCTGAGCTGTTTTGGTCACATGGTTAGTTTTAAACTCAAACTGTGATGCATCCAGCAGTTCATGTTGTCCCAGATATGCCACCAGCTGGGAGCTCAAAAGCTTTTCAAAGATTTTAAAGGTCTGGGCAGCAGGGAGATAGGGCAGTAGTTTTTTTTTTTTTAATTTGTGGGGTCCAGAATGGGTTTTTAAGAAGTGGTTTAAAAGCATATTTTTTCCATAGTTGTGGGTAACATCGTGAAGTGATAGCTTTATTCAGGGTTGCTGTTAAATGAGGAGCAAAGGTCTTGGCTATCAGCTACAAAATCTTGGGAGGACAAGGTTCAAAGGGAGAGTCTGACTTTATACTAAGAAGATGAAGCGCAGTTTGCACAAGTGTCAGATGGGTGAAGTAGGAGAGGTATGCTGTGAGATTATCTGTGGAACTCCTGATCTCTGAAGGACTTAGCTCTGCACAGGGATCCCTTTGATGGAAAGTAGGCCCATCCTACATTGAGGAGATCAAGTTCATTGTAAGTAGTCAGAATTTTTGTATAAATAAAAACTAGCATTTTAATTGCAAAAATCCTGAGATACCTCTGTGCAGGAGGAACCTAAGGATGTGGAGAGCAGGTGGACCACATTAAAGAGATCTCTAGCGGATTTAGTTGACTCAAGCTTATTGCTGCAATAGAGAGATCTCTCTTCCTTAGTGGCAGCCTTATATTCTCCCACTACAGTCTTGCATTGGCTCTTTCCTGAGGGTCATATCTTTTTTGCCAAGCCCTTTCTTGGAAACAACAGTGCTGTCTTAAAAATCTAAGCCTTTCTGAAAACCATGGGGAAGAAGGTAACTTCCTTCGCTTGTGGGTTTTCCTGATGGGAGCAACAGTATTGATAGTTGAAGTGAGCCAAGAGGAGCACTCAACAACTGCTACTTCCATGGTCTTGTAATTGGCCTAATTACATTGTTTAAGGCTTGAAAAAAGGTTTCTTTGTACAGCCCTTTCCTGCCCATATACCTGCAGCGCCTCACACTGGGATGCTGTAGCTCCAGCTAGTTGGCACCACCTGTACCACCAACCAGTAAGGGGCTCATGTTCCTTCACCAGAACAGATACTGATGATCTCTGGAAGGAAGATGGAAGGAATAGCTAGCAGTCTAGGGGAGTGCTTAGACCTTTTGTGTGCTGAGGGAACCCTGATTAGAACCTGAGGCTACTGAAGAAAATCCCTCCTCCTGTATCCGTGAAGTAGACCTACTCTCCCAGGCTTTATGCTTCACATAGCCACTAACTCAAACTGGGGTTTACCTACTGCAATAAAGCGCGGAGAGGTGGCAGCAGAAGGACTAACAGCTGAATCAGCAATGAATTACAGCATTGCGCATGCTATCCCGAAGAAGCAGGACACTGGCATGAGTTATATCCACTGATAGCAGTACTCAGAGTGAAAGCAGCAGGAAACTGACAGTATATTATATGTGCAACAGCCTCACTCCTGCACAGTGCTTCGTTTGAAAAAAACATGTGCTGTTACCCAAAATGTTTCTTTGCACCTGCAGCATAAAGAACTAGCACAGGTTTTACACCTCATAATGCATCTTGTGTTCTTCGATCATCTCACTTCCAAACCATAGCCTGGTTTTTAAAAAAAGTATATGAGTGGACGTAACTTTTTAGTGAAAGCACCATATTTGTGCAACCAATTTCCAAAACATCTGCGTCAGGAAACTGAATTTAGATCATTCAAAAACAAATTTAAGTCTTAGCTATTTGAAAAAGCCCATTGGGGCTAATTGATCTCGTCCTTATTTTAATCTGTCTCACCTTCCTGCCCACTCTAGTGCCAAGAAACCTCTGGTGAAATAGCACTTTACAAGACTGGTTAACTTAACATAACATTAAAATGTCATTGTGTCAGCAAAATACAAACATTACAGAAGACACATTGGTTCCAACTACACTCTGCACATTATGTCACTTCTGCAACCTAACAATTGGCCTGTTTGATGTCCCATTTCAAAACACTGATAGGAACAGTAATGGGGCAATATAACCATCAGTGAAATTCCATAGACTTGATGAACAACCCAATCAGGAAGAGCACATGGAACCTAAGGGCTAAAGGAGGCTGACCGAAAGCCACTCTATGTATACTTCTACCTGGTGTTTTTTTTAATGATTAATGACATGACGTCTTCATACATCGAAACATGGCTGTACGCAAACTTAGCAAGCATTGGCACAGCCAATAGTATTCACACATGCAAGAGCTTTTGGCTTTGCCAATGTGTTTTAGCCATGTTATGTTTAAGCATGGCTTAAAATTAGTGGAATAGAGAAGAGTGGTGTGGAGTATAGCAGAGTGTAATGGCGAAGAGTGGAGTAAAGTGTTGTGGAGTGGAGTAGCAGAGAGTGCCATGTATTGGAGTCGCATAGAGTGGCATACACTGGAGTGATACTAGAGTAGAGTAGACTGGTATAGAGTCCATTGGCACTGAGTGCAGTGGCATTGAATTCAGCAGCATACAATGCAACATTGTAGAATGTAGTGGGCTAAATTAGTGAGGTGCATAGTAGAGTGAAGTAGTGCAGAACAAAGTGGTGCAGAGTGATGCTGGTGTGGTGGCGTACAGTTGAGTGATGCAGAGGGCAGTGGCGCAGAGTAGAGTTCAGTGGCATGGAGTGCAGTGGCATTGAGTGATGCAGAGCAGAGTAGCATAAAGTTGTACAGAGTAGAATATAGTGCACTAGCGTGCATTGGCATCGATTGGAGTAGTGCAGAGTAGAGTGGCATAGAGTTCAGTGGTGAAGAGTGCAGTGGTGCAGAGTAGAGTGTCACCGTACAGTAGTGTAGAGTGGAGTAGAATGGCATAGAGAGCAGTGGTGCAGAGTACAGTGATGCAGAGTAGAGTACAGTGGTGTAGAGTGCAGTTGTGTAGAGTGTATTGCTTAGAGTACAGTGGTTAAGAGTAGATTGTTGCTGAGTGAGGCATAGAGTGGAGTGGCGCAAAATGCAGAGTGGTCTACAGTAGATTGTTTCTGAGTAGAGTGAAGTAGTGTAGAGTGGAGTGGTGCAAGGTAGTGTGCAGGTGCATAGAGTGGCATAGCGTGTAATGACTTAAAGTGATATAGAGTGCAGTGCTGCAGTGTAGGTTAGAGTGGCGTACAGTGGATTGGCATAGAGTGCAGGGGCATAGTTGTTACAGAGTAAAGTGCATTGGTGCAGAGTTTATTGGCATAGGGTGCAGTGATGTAGACTGCAGTGCTGCAGTGCGGCATAGAATACAGTAACGTAGAGTGAAGCTGAGTAGATTTGTGTGGCCTAGACTGAACTGGTGTACAGTGTAGTGGCAAAGAGTGCAGTGGTGTAGAGTATAGTGTCAAAGAGTGCATTGGCCTAGAGTAGAGTGGTACAGGGTAGAGTAGAGAGGCGAAGCATGAAATGGTGTAGAGTGGAGTGGTGCAGATTGCAGTGGCATGGAGTGGTGTAAAGTGAACTGGTGCAGAGTAGAGTGCAGTGGTTTGGTGTGGTGGAGAATAGAGTGGAGTGGCATAAAGTGGACTATTTATGGTGTGGTAGCACACTGCCATTACAGACAACACATTTTAAATGGAAATGGCCATTATGTTTGCACAGACATACAGCTTTACTACAAAAACTATATAGTGCAAAGATGAAAATGTGTGGAAATTGCATCACCTAGTTTAATAATTCGTTTTGATCATATTAAAGTATTTGTTTCCAAGACACATCAGAAATAACAGTAATTTGTGCATTCATAATTCTGATATATTCTGAAATACTAACACAGATCATTTAAATGTTGTTGTGTGCTAGAAGAAACCTTTTTCCTAACCCAATTCCTAACAAGATTGACACATAATTCCAATCCCTAAGAAGTCAGAGAAAGAAAAGTAAATAAGCACCGTTGGAAGAATGTGCTTGACATTTGACCTCCGTGGTTGAATGCACATCAAATGTGATGAGTTAAGAACAAGATCTAAAGGCCTTTTAACAGAAAGTGAATTTGTGGAAATATACAGAAAGCAGGGTTTAGGCATTGGGAGGGACCAAATGAACCTGGAGAGCCTAAAGAAAATAAAGCCAGTAAATGTCAAGCCAGAAAATGTGAGCTACAAACCACAAAATCATTTGTAATCAACAAGTGGAATTCCTAGGTCAACTTTCTGAAATTCCCCAAGATGTCTTTAGCAAACCAGACAACTGCACTGTCTGGTAGGCTGCAACCTAAAAAGAAAACAAGAGAAACCATGCTCCTGTTGAATGTGGCAGCCATGTACTTGTAAAAAACCTAGCCATTGCATCATTTTAACTGAACAGCACTGCTGTTTTCTGGAAGGCTTACTAGTAGGACTGGTATTGAAACTCTTTTTAGTTTTAATGCACACTACAAGAAAAATATGATATCTATTGGAACAGGCAAAATTCATTACTGGCTTTCAATTACTGTAACCTGAAGACGTAGTTTAGACACACAGGATGGACAAATAAATGTATAAAACAATTTAAGAAATGGAAAGAAAACAACATCCGCAAAGTCAAGTATCTTTGCACCAGGCTGGGCTCATTATGGCACTTCTTTTCAGGTGGATATCCACACTTGATTAGGACAAAATGCCAACCCTCACAGTACTAGAGAGGCAATGATTAAAGTGGGCTGACTCCTAGGCCATACTGTATGCTGGGGTGGGCAGAAGAAACATATCAATGACAGGTAAACAGACCAATAGATAAGCAGCCTTGACCCCAAAGAATGTATGCATGTGTAATAAATATATATGTATTACCTACTGGCGGTCGCCAGTAGGTAGTTGTAGTTAGGACCATGCTTCCATTAGAAAAACATTTTTTGTCTTGCCTATATCTTTGGTGCTGTTTAATGGATGTTCATGAAACCTTCCCAAACAAATGTGCTGGTAAATCTTGTTGCACATGAAAGGTTTCTGAGTGATCCATGAAGCGTGGCTGAGAAAGAGGGGGAGGTCAAAAAAAGTGCATTTCCCACCTTAATTCCCTCAGGAGTTTTGAACAAGATTACAACCCAAACCACTTGGCGAAATTACACCAAAAGTGGCAGAAAGCTAGCTTTTGTTCCACAGATTGTACTTTTTATTATTTGGTGTAAATCTGTTCAGTAGTTGTTATGAAATTAAAATAAATACAAAGTTATATATCTAAGGCTGCGGTTCCTCCGCAACGACTTCAGGAAACATAACAAGCTTGTGCAGGGAAATGCAGAGCTCTGATTGGCTGCCACCACTGCAATCAGGAAGTGTTGGCAGCCATTTTGAGACGTGGCTTCAGCCGAGTCTCACAAATAACTGTTAAAAAAATTAAAAGGGGGCGGGGACCTTTACCTTACCCCACTAGCTTTGGTGTAGGGGTTCCTCAGTAACCTTCCCAGGGCTAAAAAACATTTATTTTAAAACAATTGCAGCAAAATTCGTAATTATTCACAAATTTCAGCCCAATTGTTTCTTTTTTTTTCAAAGCAATTATGGTCTCCGATTCTTGCTTGTAACATTGCACCTTGATGGGCCAGGTCCTGGGGAGTAATTGGGGGTGAAAAAAGGATGGGTGCACACAGGGTCCCTCTCCTATGACTTTTCAAGGCCCCAGGGACTGCCACCTTCTTGTGGCACTGCAAAATGTGTATGCAGGAGTGCACCCCGCCATGCCCCTGGGACTATCACCTTCCCAGGGCATAAGTTCTTTATTGAATGCAGTGGCAACCGCCACCTCCCCGGGACTTAAAGTGAATGGAATGTGGGGTGGCCGCATGCCCCGGTGGCCTGGAGACAATCACCTCACCCAGGCAAAATACGTTAATTATAATGGCCGGGTCCTGCTGACCCACCCTATGCCCAGGGGGATGCCACATCCCCGGGGCAAAATACTATAATTATAACAGGGGAGATCCTGTGCCCCCCATCCACCAAAGGGACTGTCATATCCCTGGTTCAAAAGTTCTTTAGTGAATGTGGGAGGGCCCATGTGGCCCCCCTGCATCACTGGGGATTGCCACCTCACCGTGCCGCTGTTAATTATGAATGGGGGCGGGCCTGCAGGGCCTTCCCATGCCCCAGGGGCTGCCATTCTCCTGGGCAAAAGTTTTTTAATGAATGCGGCCCCTCTCAGCCCCAGGGAATGCCACCTCCCCAGGGCAAAAGATCTTTAGCACATATGGGAGGGCCCACATGACCCCCCTGCAGCCCCGGGGACTGCCACCTCCCTGGGCTGCTGTTAATTATGAATGGTGTAGGCCAGCCCACGACCCAGGGACCGCCACCTCCCCGGGGCAATAGGAATAATATATGGTGGGGGACAAAATACGTTAGATATAATAGTGGGTATCCTGTGGACCCCTAGTGCCCCAGGGACTGCTGCTGCCCTGGGCTACTAAATTAAATAAGGAGGGGGTCCGTCGCAGACCCCCGGCCATGGGAACCACCACCTCCCCGAGGCAAATGGTACACAGTGGAGGGGGGCTGTGCAGCCCCACTCTCGGAGCCATAGATCGCCCTGGGGACCACCACCCCCTAGGGCTGACTCATGCAACCTCCTGAGGTGCCCACCCTCTGGAGGTAGCTGTTTGCTTTTGCTTGGTGAGAACTGACAGCTCCCACCAAACAAAAATAAACATTACTTCACTTTCTGCAAGTGGAGCTGTCAAACAGCTCCTGCTTGCAGAAAGTGAAGTTTTCATCTGCATCATATTTGCCTGCTGGGAAACAGATGAAAATGCGGAAGCACTGCCAGCTCCAGCAGGACGTGGGGAGCTGGTTAGGACTGTGGGGGCATTCAGGCTCGCCCTGCGGTCCTCTGTTGGCAGCAAGCATTTTACTTGTGTGCCACTTTAACCTTATTCTATGGAGATACCATTGCAATAACAATAGTCTCTCGATAGAATGACTTCAAAGTGGCACACAAACAAGATGTTTGTTTTGAATGTTAAAGTTATATTTTGAGCACAGCAGAACATAGTGACGTGTGACCTACTGTTAAAGCTCTTGGACTGTCACTAATTAGGTTGAAGGTTCAAATCATGGTATCTCATGCAGCGTGTCTGTTTATTTACTAGTGTTTTGACTGTTAAACATTTCTAGTGGTGCAACATTTACGTCTTTTTACTATCAAAATCTTTGAGTTGAATATCATATATATGTTTGGAAACTACATTGCAAAGAGTCACCTGTGACCTAGAGGTTTACGTCTCAGGCCCTCACACTGAAGGCTCCAGTCTAGTGTGTCAGAAGTCCGATTCCTGCTTTAATTACTTTTCAAATTCAAATATTAAGATAGATACTGCACTCTTTTTTTTCTTTTCAATTTGTCCCAACATATCTCATTCTAAGTACATCATTCATCAAAGTCTAGAAAAACTCTCTGGGTGGTTATAGGGGTGTTGGCCACAAGCCCAAGGAAAGAGGTATTTCAAGTAACTATAACTCAGGCCCTAAGGTAACTCTCTCTCTCTCTCTCTCTCTCTCTCTCTCTCTTTATATATATATATATATACGTATATATATATATAAATAAATTTATTTATATTTTTGATTACACAAGGCTGGCGAGACAGCTGAAGTGTCTCTAATCCATATCTTAAAATAAAATAGAGTGACTCAGTTGCTCAGAACAAAATGCAGGCTCCAATCCACTGCCTTATGTTCAAGAAGATGTCCGGCTTTGTTTTCGACTCCCACGTTTCATGTGCCAAACAGACATTTGCAAAGTGCCTGCTTCCTGCTGACACACTATCTAATACCCGGGAATGGGAGGCAGGCCACTACAATCCTTTAAATTAGAGCCACAATCCACTCTTCTGGTACTGAAAAACACAATCCGACCTGTTTCCCCTACTGTGAGAGTATTGTACAAGAAACTTTCCACAAGCGACTTGATCCATAAAATACATTTGTCAGAAAGGCACTTAAGACTACGAAGAGCCCTAAAATATGGCCCCCTAACTGGTCCAACTTTGACACAAACCTTTTCTAACCATCTCATTTATATAGACCAGTGTCCAATTCATCTTGGTTTGGAAAAGCAATTCAGCTGTGTTTTAATTAACCTATTTCATTTATCAAAAGAGAACATTTGCTAGTAGATAATCAGTGCAGATCTGCTCTGCCTGTAGCTTTGAAAAAGCTGTTCTAAACTTACCATCTCATGAGCACCTCAGCAGCCTTTGACACAGTTCACCATTCCAGCCCAATATAAATACTTCATGGGCTTTGGTGACCACGTTGCAGGAAGATTCTTTCTTTTTTCCCTGAACAAATAGATATCATTTGGTAAGATTAGGAAGAATATTTCTGGACAAGCAGCAATGCTGGTTGGTGTTCCACAGGGCTTCACCCTAGGACCTAGGGCCACATGTATCATGCATTTATGTGGTCGCAAACGGGCCGATCGGGGCGTTTGTGACCGCAAAAATGCATTTTGATATATATGAATTCCAATTTGTGATTCAGTAACATGTTACCGAATCGTAATTTGGAATTGCACATACATACTGATTCGGTAGTAGGAAGGGCTGTGTTTAGGGCATCCCTTCTTAATACTGAATCGCAGCAGTGGGTAGGAATGTTTTGAAACTGAAATGCAGTTGCAAAACATTCACATTTTCCACCTCCTTCATAAGTACCCCTTCCCATTTTTGAATGGTATCGAAAACGTTTCTGAAGAGCAGGCATTGGTCCCACGGACCACTGCCTACTCTTAAGAAACAGAAAGGAACTTTATTTTTTATTTTTTTTTAAATGCATCCCGTTTCCCTTTAAGGAAAATGGGCTACATTTTTTAAAAAGTGCTTTATTCATAAGCAATCACAGACATGGTGGTCTGTTGAGCCCAGCAGGCCACCATCTCTGTGATTTTCATGTTTCTTAATGGGTCGCAAATTGCAACCTGCCTCATTATTATTCATGCGGTAAGTCGACTTGTGACCCATTAGGAAATGCAAAATGAAATTAAAATAGAGAATCACAATTAGGTAATCGCTATTTAAAATAATGATACATCTGGCCCTTAGTCTTTTTAATTTGTATCTTCAGCTATAAGTTACGTTGTTCAAGGAGGCAGGAGTGCCCAATCAACAATTGCAGATGGCACTGAATATCACCTAACAACGGTTTCCATCAACAAAGTTGCTTAACTATTGGCTACATTGTGGTAAAGAATAGACTCCGAAGAAGGAGGCGATAGAAATTATTTAAGGTGCACAAGACGAATAGAAGATTGGAGCACTTGACTAATGTCTCCTTCCACAACACAAGCACTAAAAGAGTTGTGTCCGGGCAGGCTGGTATGAAGGAATGACTCTGTAGCACAGGAAGCTGTGTCCAATTAAATACACAGAGGCTATAAGTTTGAGGCAGATTTTGACCATTAGACTAATATGAAAAAGTGGCCTGAGTTCTGTAGCCAATCAGCCCAGCCAACTCTCAGCTTCTTCTAGTATGTGAGGGGCATGTTTACAAGCCCCTAGCGTCACTTTTTGTAACTCTCCAGTGGCACTGTGCACTCCGCTGTACTTACAAGGTGGCGTTAAACCACTTTTTGTTGCTTAAATCCACCTTGTAAATCCGACCCCTTCACACCCAGCACTTTGTGTGGAAGGAGCATGCAATTGGTGTTGCTGTGGGAATTCCACAGCAACACCCATTGCCTTTTGACGCTGCCCCAGATTTACGAGATTTTGCAAATTTGAGGCAGCACCAAAAACAAAAGCCACCACAGGGGTGGTGTTAGCATGGTGCAACGAAGAGAAATGCTTTAATTTCTCCTCGTTTTTTGCTCTTTCTATGTGTGTTGCATTCTGCAGCATGCATATAAAGAGCAAATCGCCACTGAAGATTGTTTTTGTGCAGGAAGGTGCTCCTTCCTGCACAAAAACAAACAATCTTCTGCAGCGCTGCAGGGTGGCTGCACTGGCACTCAGCATCAAATTTAGCGCCGCTGCAGGGGGCAACACGGGGGTGCGCTGTATTCTTGTTAATACAGCGCATCCCTGCATTTCTAACTTTTTCCACTTTATTGTAAATCTGGCACTGAGTGTGCAGGCATCATGCCTTGCAGGCACAAGCGAACTGCTGAGATAGGCTGAGGCTCCCTAGGAATCAAAATCTAAAAGTAGGTGAAGTTGCCTGAGGAATTACAGGCCTGCCCAACCTGCTGACCAACATGGGATGTGGAGGGCAGTGAACAAGTGGGAGATAACATGAATGGTGGTCGAAACAAAGTAGCATGAGCAAAAGGTCAGAACGCTACTACATAGAACCTCTTTGCAAAAGAGGCATGCAGAGCATGGTGAAAGACAAGGTCACCAATACAGGATAGAACTCCAAACAGGAAAAGTCACAAAAGAGAAGGAAAAGGAGGCAGTAATGAGAAGCATGTCAACACTGATGATCCGGAAAGCAAACATTCCACCAGAGTCCTATCAGTGACTTACTAAAATCAATGCAGGACAGGTGGAATAACGTGAGAGGTCTGGTAGGAAATTAAGTTACTACTGTGACATGGAATGCCATATTTCTACAGATTGCAGCTTGTTAAGGCAGGCACAGCAGGAAGATCTAGATGACCTTGTCCTTGTCTACAAAGCACCTGGAATCCAGACTAGGGGTTGATGGAAAGAAATACAACATATTCTAGATCTACAAACAGGCAAGGGAAGCTGCAATGCAGGATCGTTCCTAAAAACCTGATGGCAAAAAATCTAAATGTCCTATATGCTGCATCTGGTCTTTATAAGAGAGAAAGCATGCTGGTTTAGCGCTCCCTGGTGCATATTCTTGCACCCCATCATAATCAAAAGCTTTTATGACCAGGGCAGTGTATTATAAGGCTGAAAAAAGCGGGAATGATCACCTAAATAGTGCAGAAAGCAAGCAGGTCTTTTGAGGAAGTCAAGTCTGACTAACCAACAACTCAATGGCAGGCCCTAGTTTGTTCTTCTGTAGATAAAACATGAATCTCTGAGACGCCAAGGGCGCATGGTACTGGCTGTAAAGCTGGATTACGAAATCAGCACCGGGTAAAGGCAGATGGAAGCCAAAATTCAAGAGCAGTAGGGGGAAAAACAGAAACGTAGTAAAGATCCGGAAACACAAGCACTTTTGTGGAAGGGGACATTCGGGGTGAAAATCGCCATTAAGAATTGGAAAATGAACAATTGATGTCTCCATGTGAAGGGTGAAAACGAAGAAGCCAACGTGGCGAAATAACGGCAATCTGTTTATAGGCTGATGGACTGCTGGGACTACTCACGCAAACGGGATGAAACCGATAATTGTGCATCACTGCAAAAGAGGGAACTGTTCAGTATGGAAGCAAAGGTCTGCATCTCGGAAATAATGGGAAATGGTAAATGTCGAGATACGCACGTAGAGTACAAGACTGATTCAGAGACACTTTGTAACAACTGCAGAAGATGTGAAATTTTTGACATTGCAATGGATGATGGGAATCACACATTTGACACAGCCAAAGCGAGTGCAGTTGGTAGGGTCGTACAAGAACTAGAGTGGGGCGTCACGTTCTGAGGTTTGTTAGGAAGAGCATTCCGGCATCGAGACAGGTACTGAGATTAACATGTTTTACTACAAGAAGTTGAAGAATTCCTAGAATGCCTGAAACAGTGAGGGATGAAAGATTCAAACTTGAGTTCTTATCCCACTTTTGGCCACCAATCGGTTTACACAAGAAATATGTATTTTAGAGATCAAATGGATGTCTGAGGAGATGAACTGAGTATTGCCATTGCCGTAAAAACACAGAATTCTTTCTCATCTGTGATTTAGCATGCCTAAGGCTTAGGGGGACAAAGAATTGCAATAGTATTCGAATTAAGGTGACGGTTTCCATAAAAGCTACTGAATTAGGTATATTTACAACAAACATTTTGTCACAACATCATATGAAAAAAGCTAGCTGTGCCTCTTTTTTTTATACCATCTATGTCAGTAATATGTAAAGCACCATAACCCAGGATACATGGAGAGCTAACGCTGCACTGTATGATCCATCGCTGTACCTATGTCACAGTAGGTGGTGTAGCCCACTACAACCAAAATGCAGGTTTTCAGCACAGGGGACTGGGGCCTGCGTCTATGATAGAAGGAAAACATAACAGGAGCTGAGAGCTTATAGGCCGTCGCTGAAAGCGTTTATTTCACCCCAATCAATATAAAGTTTATCTTCAATCAGTTTTCAGATGCAAAATAATTAATGTGATTAACGTTTTACGTCCCATGTGCTTCCAGTCCCTGCACTTTGCGCATCTTGAACTATTCACAATGTATATTTCTGTGTCTGCTCTTACATTTTCTACACCTAAAAGCATAGACAGCACAACTACATGAGTAAATGCAATGAATTCTAGTCGATGCACATTATCTATCCCTGAGGCATTCTTTCCTCAATCTCTGGGATTGAGGAAACTTTATATGCCAGGACATGTCACATTTGGAAAAGAAAAGAAGAAAAGCATTTTGCTGTTGGCTGGTCATAAGAGCTGGGTACAGTGGATAGGAACAATAAAACTGCACAACTTTCTATCGGGAACACCTAACATTTTAAAAAAACGATGGTTGGACCGTGTTCGAAGGTTGACCTGAGTGCAAGATTTGGGCTCTAGACAAATTGATTTTGACAGAAAAAAGCACCTCCCACTACATCGAATATCTCAAGGATGGGCAAGGGTCCATGCAAGAATAATAAATCCACGCCTACACCTTGCACGTTCTTTCCCTCACTTAAGTAAGATGTTTGTATCCTCACCCAAGGGCATTCGGGGCATACCTTCGTAGCATCTTCCTTCCATCACACAGAGCGAAGGGCAATACCCGCAGTTCCATACCAGCATGTACCAGGGCACCACATAGGGCATCGGCCCTGCTGGGGTACCTGTCAACAGGCAAATACCCAAAAATGTTCAACTTCAGGCATCTCAGGGTAGAGCAGAAAGTTCCAGGACCACCGGCAGGTCAGCCCCCTCCTCCCTGCCCAGTGCCCACACAAATCAACACCCCTGCAAGGTGTAAGTTCAGTAAATCAGACCAAGTTTTTTGGGTAGCTCCCTTTTCTGCTGCAAGGCAAGGAGATCACTGGCGATCTCGCCCTCCCCAGCCAGAGACTCAGTAACGGGTCCTAAGATTTCTCAACTTCTGCATGCAGAGCTTGTGGCCCTTGAAGGATAAATGCACTTCAACCCTATGGGACAGCTCTCTGTCCCCAGCATACTAATCTATGGGAGCTACCAGATATACTTCTGCTCCAGCTTCCCCATTAGGTACAGGTTCGCTGGCTGACTGCACCAGCATCTTTAAAAACTGTAGGCCATACCACAACCTTAATGTCTGGCCACAAATTCCCCTAAATGCATGGATTGATTCTATCCAGAACTGCATATTCCAACTAATCTCAGTTTTATCCCAAGCAGGAGGGTAGCCTGGCCCTACTCGTCCCTTTTGTACAGGGATGGATGTACTCTACCATGTCCTTCTGACATCTCCATAATTTACCCAGGAATTATTTGCCGGATGGCACAATACTCTGAGCCATGCATCACCATGAAGTAACTATTTAATCAAGGAAACAATCAGTGTATTAGGTGATTGACATAAAATGGCAGATAAAAACACAGAAAGAGGAAGACCACACACAGATGGTACAACAATTGACTTGAGATACATAAACCCAAGACTCATTTATCCCAGATTCCTCAGAAAGGGAAGATAGGTCAACAGTCACACCTGACGTAAAACCCCCAACTCTCAGCGTGAGAGCTTGTGACATTGACCATTTGGCAACAGGTGACCAACATGTATAAGAACTAGCAGCGCCTTTCCTCATGCCTCTCCTGCAGGGACCAGGGGCCCACAATTTGTATTTCCCAAAATGTCATAAACATTCCTTTATACAAGCTCCGTTTAACGCTAACTATATAGCCAAGCGCCTACCACTCCAGGACACTGCATGATACACCATCTTTGCCAGGGTACCTGCGGCCTGCCAGGCTTCCAGGCGAAGCCCTATTCATAAACAACTCCAGGCAACCCAGCCTACTGCTAAGCCTACGGTTTGAGACAGGGTTCCGTAGTCACAGAATTCACTTTACTGCAACAGAATCAGTGATTTCCTCTGTCACAATATGAGCTTCAGAGTTGAAGCTTCGTGATATTACCAGTCAATGAGGCGCAGTTAGGAAATTAAGTGAGGGCTAGAGGTGGGAGGGGCACTATGCGTCTGGAGATAAGATAATTTTATAGGCTCCGCGCCTTTCCAAATAGATATCTTAGGGGAATTCCAGAGAGCCAGTTAATGTTTGTCTCAGCAGGTGGATAGTGCACAGAACGGTGGTCGGTCACAATGGTTTAGGAGTGGGACTTTCGAAGCTACACTCTGCCTCTCTTATAGGAAACCACTTTGCTGGAGACACCCCTATTCAGATTTTTTAGGTCAAGCATTGCAGCGCGCAAGCGCTGCTTTTCCGACCTGTTGGTATGTATCTGGGCTTTTAACAACACCCACCTCACGCCCATCACTACCACTCGTTCGTGGGCTTGCCCTTCAAAAAATCCTTTGATGACATTGGTAAATAGTTTACCTTTGTCCCTCCTTGGGGAGGTTTTGTTACCGCCTTGGCCATCGGCCCTGTTACATGGCTAATTGCACTTTTGCTGATTAGTTTTACTGCAAGCAAACATTTTTCTTTTTGTGTGTCTCTTCAGGCTGATGCTCATGGCGGACGTGGCACTGTGAATCGGCTCCCTTATGTGAAACCGTATAACTTTTAATTTTCAATTTATGTGGCATGAAAAGTCGGGTTAGGAGTTTACAACGCTATTAGCTCTAACTCGAGCAGATGCGAGACCCACTGCATTGCAAATGCTTGTTTTATTTTTTATTCTGAGTGGAATTAACGCACTCGTGTTATCTCACTGACTGCTATCATATCGTCTATCATTGCACTACCACACCCATGCAAGGATGTATTACATATCTTCATGTGTATCTGTATGCAAGTAGTCTGTGATCGTAGTTTTGCTTGCATGAGCATTGTCTGCATCTGACCTTGTGGTACCTGTATGTGCACTGTGTGTGCATATTTAATCCCTTGTAGATGTTTGGTGCAACCATTGGTACCTTCATGTCAATTGTGACCATGTACTTGTATAAATACAGAGAGGTTTGGCTTGTGTGCACTAGGATATATACTTGTGCATTCCGCCTAAATGCTCTCTGATTTCTGCATGCTTAATAAGTGTATGTGACTCTGCCTTGCAGCATGACACATGGCAGTGATGACGCAGAAAAGAAGGTCTCACAAATATTCATATATCATATAATCAAAATCGTATAAGGTAGTGTGATTTTAGCAAAGAAAATAATGTACGTGGAAAATTGTGCCCACGGGGTAGTTCGCCATTATTATAAACAAGCTTAATGTATCATGAAGAATTGACAAATGTAGTAATCCGTCATAATTGCAAATGTATTCTATGATTTTTCTTGTCAAGACTGTTTTATGCTTAGCTTAAATTTAGCAGAGGCTTTGGCCTAGTTGCCTGGTCTCAAATTTAACTGCATGGTTTTCACTTGCTTTAACAAAGATATATTCTTTTACTTTAAGGTTGTATTTTTCCAGTAGAAATGACTAATACACTTATCTCAAGGTTTCGTGCTAGGCTAGCTTCATCTCCTTTGAAGCAAGGTCAGCTTCTGCAGGTGCGGACAATAAAAGCACTGATACTGAAATAATTGGCAAACTTAGTTGCAACTTGTGTTCCAAGGCCCCAAGGACACCTTATGTAAAATTGAGTACTAGGAGAAAGACACTATTCATTGGTCAAATTGAAGCCACCCTATGCACCCTCCAATGGAAGACCCTGGAGAATTTGGAATGTTTCTTACTTAAACCCACCGGGCAAAGAGAAATGAGGCATTTTCTACAATGCCATTTTGAAGCAAGATTCAAGAAGCCATTTTAGAACGACCCCTTGATGCCTTTTCTCTGTCGCGGAGAAAGAGACTTTAAGAATTCTCACCCTAGAGACTTTAACTTTAATTTTGCCCCGTCTTGCAATGCATTAACTTTTGCCCCATTCTCCTTGCTGCTGCAAGGAGACTTGCCTTAACTTTGCCCCTTTTGAAATCTGCCCCATGTTGATCGAACCGGTACCTGAAGGACGAAGATTATTCCTTGAATGCTGATTGTATTTGGTAAACATGAAAGGATAATTGTATTATGCATTGTGTTTTCCTTCCTAGGTACCAACTGCTTATTTTGATAGGGCCCAAGCTAGAAGTTTTTCTAAATTTGTGTTGACTAAATTCGTTTTGCATGAAGCCCCACATGCCAATGCTAATTAGAGGCTAGTCGAGGTAGTCGTCTGATGCACCATGCTAAATTGAAATCTTTTGACCGATGTATGAAATTAGTCAAAGTCAATTGCTTATATTAGTGATTTGCATTGCTATAACCGAGTGCATTATAATCCAGATATTGCGTAAATTGCGTTTCTTCCGTCGCTATGGACAACTAGTAATGTTCACATACATATATCATTTGATTTTGAGACTTACATATATTGTGTTACCTTTGTTAATATAGGGAAATAAACTCATTAACTTTTAATAAACTGGTGTGGTTATTCATGACTGAAAGGTCATGGTGTGTCAATTACTGATTGTTATTGATTCCTAATGTGTTGATTGATTATTAATCGATTATTGGTTGTTGATTATAATTAGTTATCAATGATTGACTTGAGTGATCCGACTATTCTTGGATGAGGAGAGCCCAACTAGGTTAAAAGATCCACGGCCTCTAGCGTGTCCAAGTACAAGTAATTTATAAGGACTGGACGCGCTATCAGCAGACAAGCAAATAAAGCAGTTGTCGAGAGAGAATGTTGCTGAATAACTTTGCAATTGTTAGGAGTTCTATTTAGCCTACACTCCTCATGCTCTTAAGGTGAATGGCATTGCAGGAGTCAGGGGCACTCTGGGGTTTAAAGGGTCCCTTTGGTCCTCATAAGCACATGTTGGGACAAGAGTGACAAGTGGTACTGTTCACTTGCAATTCTGCAAATGACTGCATGCCCAGCAAGTGAGATGAACGCAAATAATAATAGAAAATGTAAAACTGTATAATAGAGTGGCCACGAGAAAGCTTTGAGTGTCTCATTCTCAGTATGACCCTGCTGCTGGGCTAGCCACGCATGTTAAGCAGTGCCTGTGCACACAAGGGCAACTGGGAAAAAAGTACAAGCAGCATGATGGTCTGATCTGTGTCACTGCTGTACCCATGGTGTCACTGCCTGTAGATCCGCCAATAACAGCCAAGCATCCTGTGTGGCTGTCGGTGTGCTTCTCACTATATAAGCATTACAGTATGTACAACTGCCCCAGAGCCCCTCATGCTGCAGAAACAGAGAGGCAAATCACATGTGCACAAAACTCAAAACACCGCAGATGGCTGCAAATGGATGTGAGATTGCCAGGTATAGATCAGCTACACTGGGTTGGGGTGATGGAGTGCCAGAAGCCTGTGACTGGGAGTGGACACCGTTGCCAGTAGAGGTAGCAGCATGCCTAATGGCACGAATCAGGATATTATGATGCATTGCATGCATATCTGTACAGTACTACAGGAAGAAAGACCCATACCCTCCTAACCATAGCCTGTGTCATCTATTGCTATTGTGCTCTGCTTCTGAATGACCTGCCAGACCAGGCCATTGGTAGGCTGAGTGTAGCCTCCCTTTCTTCCCCGTCCCTACCAGAACCAGGACATGTGTTGCCGCTGTTATATTTTGAAGGGACGGAGCAGTACTGACTTTGGGAGACATTTACACACCCTGTGGTTCTGAGCATATATCGCCGAAGTTTATGGCAAGACCGGAGGCTCCTATTATGAATTTCTTTTCTTGTTTTATTAAATAGCAGGAGACAAGAGAAACAAACTACAAATCCCAGCAGGCGAAAGAAACATGGCCAACGGGAAAAAACGAGTAGTCCATGAGTATACACCAATCACAGTATAGTGTTCTCCTAAATACTAATCTTGACTGTGAACAGCCCTCTTTTCTTACTGCTCGCAGTCAAGATAAGTATTGCAAAAAATGTATCTTTCATTATTTATTGTTCAACATTGTTCGTTGTTAAAGTATGCTGCGCTATGTTTTATCTCGCTTATTTAGTGAAATGCTATTTCAAGCTGGCTTGTAGCCGTACATATACTCGCGTCTGTCTCTTAAACGTGCGTCTGTCACAGCGCGAGATCCTCGTAGAATGTTCGGCATTTTCTCTCACCGCGTCGCCATTTTCAGTACAACGGTTGAGACAAACGTCGTTTCCAGTCAGCCCTCGTCTACAAAATTGATATTTTGGTATTTTTTCTTACTGTGAGGGTTTTTGCTCTGCCCTCTGGTCCTGTCTGCCTCCCTGCATCTGGGTATTTCCTTTCGGGCCTTCCCCTTTCTCCACCCCTTTCTCCGCCCACAGGCAGAGCCGAGTTGGTTTTTCCTCCAGTTGAGGAAATTATTAACCCTTTCTCTCCCTCTAGTCTCCTCAGTTTTTCTGCCCTATTATTATTATGGATACAGATTTTTTCTCTCTGGATAAAACAATGAATGAAGAGGAGGATATGATTACTGGACATTACAATTACTTTATTCAACTTTCTGTGGAACAGGCTGTTTCAGCCTCTATAAATAAACTGTCCAAAGATTTGGAAAATTCTGTTTTAAGCTTGGTTTCCAAGACAATGTTGGCCCAGTCTGCGGGGATAGCAGAAAATGCCTTCTTTCTAATTCTACTCCCAAAATGGCGTTGGTTGGTGAGGTTTCCTCATGAAAGTCAGAGGACGCAGCTCCTCACAGGCCTCCCTTCAGGGAGGGGTTTTCAAATATAAATAAATTGTCTTTAAAATATTCCAAAAAATCTAAGCATATTACTGCGCCTATTGTTATTTCTAATATTTTGGATACAGATGATGAAATTCCAGATGTGGTTTCTGATGCAGACAAATCTGATAAGGTTGATGGGGATACTGTTAGTTCTCCTCCTCCTAAAAAAGCACGATTTGCGGCGCAAGAGGTTTCTAAACCTCTATTAATTACAGACTCGGAAGGGTATGCTATGTTTGGCCCAAATGACATACACCATCCGCACTCCACGCAATGGTTTCCGGCAGATCATGTTGGGGATTTTGTTGCTTCCAGATTGCGCACTCCCCTTGACAAACAATCTAGAGCGAAACTTCGCTCTGAATGGCCACGTCCTTCGCTGCACTCCAAAATAACTGCTACTCCAACTATCGACCCTTCTCTACTGAATTTTTTTACCAAATTCGGCAAAGATCCCCGCAAGGGGGTTGATAAGGCATGGTCCTCATGCCAGGACAAACTCTTGGACGTCCTGGAACCGTTGACTCGCATTTTCGATATAGTGGAAGCAGCTCGTCTGGATAATTCCTCTATCAATCCTGCTGATTTATCCTTATGGGTCCAAAGATCTTTGTGTCTCTTGGGTAATGCCAAGGTTGCTATTACTCATGAGCGCAGGAAAGGTCTTCTCCGAAAGCTTGACCCCAAACTAGTCAACCTGGCCACCTCAGATCCAGGCATCAAGGCAGAAGGTCTCCTTTTTGGGGACTCCTTCATAAAAGAGTTAAGCAAATATGTGGCTACTTTTGCTTCATTGGATAAGGCCCGGCAATCCCTTAAGAAGATGTTCACCAACCAGGGTTTTGCCAGGGCTGGCAGAGGCAATAACTGCTTTGCCAGCCGAGCCTACAACAATCAGGCTTCCCGTGGTGACTACAATTTCACCTACCAAGAATACAGACCTCAATTCTACCCACAAAGAGGTTGTGGCTTCCGCAACAAAGGCAACAGAGGTTTCAGATTCTCCACCCAAACTGGTAGGTCCTATTGTAGGAGGTCGCCTTTCGTTGTTTCTTCAGAAATGGCAGTCGATTAGAGCAGATCCCTGGGTATTAAACACTGTACAGGGTTATTCTATCGAGCTTTACACTCAACGCCTGTTCAATGGGTGTCTCCTCATCCGCCCAAGTTTTCTCTACAGGTGACAAAGCTAATATCTACAGAGATCCAATCCCTTCTGCAAAAATGAGCAATTGTTCCTTGTCAGTTAGATCCTACAGTTTCATCAGTTCGGTTTTCCTTGTTCAAAAGAAAAACAAGAAAATGCGTCCAGTCATCAACTTAAAACTCTTCAACCGTTTTGTGGTCTATCAACATTTCAAAATGGAAACCATTCTCCACCTCAGGGATTCTCTTCTTCAGAATGATTGGATGGTTTGTTTAGACCTACAGGACGCATACCTAACCATTCCCATGCACCCAGACCCAAGGAAATTCTTGCAATTCGAATGGTTAAACCAGACTTATCATTTTTCCTCTCTTCCTTTTGGCCTCTCTTCAGCTCCTTGGTTTTTAACAAAGCTCATGAGACCGGTGGTAGCTTGTCTCAGAGCTCAAGGAGTCAGATTAATTATCTATCTGGATGACATCCTTATCATGAGATGCCTCACTCTTCTATCTCATCTCCAGTTAGCCCGTTCCCTTCTGTCGAGCCCCGGTTTTCTCATAAACATTGAGAAGTCTCTTCTAGTTCCGGTACAAAGACTAGAATTCTTAGGGTTTCTAGTCGACCCCACCCTACATCTTCCTTCCACAAAAGTAAAATCCATAAAATCAGAAATTCTTCAACCCCTACGCAAATCTTCTATATCCATAAGAGGCGTAGCAAGGATAGTAGGTCTGCTTTCTTCTTCGATTCAGGCCATCTTTCCAGGCCCGCTCCATTACAGAGCTCTTCAAAAACTCAAAATACATCTTCTTCAAAAAGTTCTCTCTTATTCAGACAACGTTATTCTAGATCAAGAATCTCGCGCAGAACTGCAATGGTGGATAGACCATTTAGATGCCTGGAATGGCAGGACAATCTATGCATCAGCACCAGATCTAGTATTAGAATCCGATGCAAGCCGTTCCGGCTGGGGAGCCCGGTGTGGACCAATCTCGACTGGAGGTGCATGGTTTCTACAGGAGTCAAAGTTTCACATCAATTGTTTAGAGATGCTTGCCGGCTCCTTTGCAATAAAAAGCCTGGCCAGGGACAGGATTTGTTGCTCAGTTCTTCTCAGAATGGACAACATCTCAGCAGTCCATTGCATAAACCATTTGGGAGGCACAAAATCCAAACCTTTAGCGGAATTAGCAAAAGGGTTTTGGACATTTTGCCTCCAAAACAGGATTTCCATCCAGGTAGAGTACTTGCCAGGCAACCTGAATATGGTGGCTGATTGGCATTCCAGATATCTACTGTATTCAAGCGATTGGAGACTTCATCCCACGATTTTCAAGGCTATTTCTCGCAAATGGGGCCCTTTCCAGATAGATCTTTTTGCCTCCTGTCTCAATGCTCAACTCCCCCTTTTCTTCAGTTGGCATCCAGATCCCTTAGCTCTAGCATTCAATGCTTTTTCTCAGGATTGGTCAACCTTCCTCAATTACGCTTTCACTCCGTTTATTATGATAAGCAGGTTTCTAGCTCAAGTCAGATGTCAACAGGCCGTGGTGGTTCTCGTAGCCCCCCTTTGGCAATCCCAAGTGTGGTTCCCTTCTCTACTGGAGTTAGCAACAGATTTCCCTTGTCTGCTTCCATCCTTCCCAGGCCTCCTCTCCAATCCCCTTGCTCTTCCTCACAACTTGATTTTAGAGAATCTTCTCACCCTCTCAACATGGAAATTGTTGGGGATTCCCAACTAATCCCTTCTATTTCGGCAGAGGCTTCAGTCTTCATCGAACATTCATGGGCCTCCAGTACCAAGGCGGCTTACAAATCAGCCTGGTCATTTTGGCATAGCTGGTGTATGGGAAAATGTATCAATCCCCTTTCAGCGGATGTATCTTTTATCGTTAATTTCCTTGCGGTGGAAGCAAGCAAAGGTAAGTCCTATTGCACTATCAATTTGTATAGGTCAGCAATTCCCTCTGCCCATCCTTACATCAATGGAAAACCAGTTGGCAAACACCCTTTGGTCTGTTGTTTGTTAAAGGGAGTAAAGTTTTCCAATCCTCCTACTCGTAAGTACAGTTCCCTGTGGGATGTTAATGCTGTTTTCAACCTCTTTTTATCTTGGCCAGATAATATTTTGCTTTCCTTACAAAAAGGTATTGGCTAAACTTGCTATGTTGTTATGCCTTGTTTCTCTTAAACGCCTTTCAGATGTTAGAGCTCTGGACATTGCAGCTCACCATTTTACTCATTCTGGTGTATTATTTAATGTTCATAGACGTACTAAAACTAATTTGTCTACAGTCTTTTATCCTTATTTTTCTGACCAGACTAAACTCTGTGTAGGTCAGTGCTTAAAAATGTATGACCAAAAGACAGCCGATTTGAGATCTTCTTCCGCTTCCCAAATCCTGATTTCCTTCAAAAAACCTTTTAAGCCAGTTTCCTCCCCAACTCTAGCCCGTTGGGTTAAGTGGATAATGTCTCTAGCGGGAGTAGATATTTCAGTTTACGAGCCCATTCTGTCAGAGGGGCTATGGCCTCTAAAGCCTTCTGGGTTGGCTCTCGGTTGGAAGATATTCTCAAATCGTCTGACTGGTCTAACGATAATGTGTTTAAAGTATTTTACTGTAAGCCAGTTCAACATACCTCGTTAACTATGATTAATTTACTTTAAACTAGCATAATAGGCGCCTCCGGTCTTGCCATAAAATGTAGATTTTCCTAGTAAGTTATGAAGGTAAGTCTTAATTTTATTAAAGACACAGAGGCGAGTTTTATCCCACCTCAACATATTTTGATATTTTGTTTTCTCCCTCCCTTTCAGCAGCCGCTACTGCTTCACAATCATTATCCTGATCATCTGTTCCCAGTGAACCTGCAATGGACTCATCCTCAACCTCCGGATTCTCAACATTGCCTTCTACACCCGGACGGCTTTCTTTTTGCCAGTTCCAAGTCTCCGTTGTTGAACTTTGATCAAGACCTCCTGGCTTTAACTATGGCAATCTGCATTGTTTGTTCAATTTGTCCTTTATTTTTCACTTTCTAGACCCTAGCACAAGAAAAGAGGGCTGTTCACAGTCAAGATTAGTATTTATGGGAACACTGTGCTGTGATTGGTGTATACTAATGGACTACTCGTTTTCTCCCATTGGCCATGTTTCTTTTGCCTGCCTCAACATCCCTGCTATTAGTTGGCTTTAATGTTATGCAGAGGTGTTGGAACTGGAAACCAAAAAACGCTGAAGGGAATACTGCAATTCTGGAATTACACCTCTTAATAAACGTAAGCACCGGTGTTTGCCGCTGCTCTTTAATAAAACAAGAAAAGAAATGCATAATACTCGCCACCGTGTCTTTAATAAAATTAAGACTTTCCTTCATAACTTACTAGGAAAATCTACATTACTGTGGCATAGCAACGCCGGCTAAGCGTATTGCAGGAAATCTGGCCGCACACCCAAGGTAAGCCTCTTTGCGCTTTTTCAAACACTGACAGGGCCCAGGTTCTATCAAAATATGCCCAACTGCGCATGCCCAAACACTGGCTGGACAGAGGTTCAGACAAACTTCCATCTGAGCAACATCACAAAACAAAATAAAAAAATAAAATTATGGATGGAGTGTTGAAACTTTTCAAACACTCAACCCGAGTCACAGATCTTGGTTTATTCCATCGTTATTCTGTTCGCCACGTCACCCCAGTTTGGACCCAGCCATATGCAAATCAGTCTTGACCCTATTCCCTCATGGGAACAATCCAGCCCGAACTACTAGGCCAGGTCTCCCCGGACAGGAAACAAGCATCCTGGGACCGGTTTCTGGGTATCACCCTTCATCAGCCAGGCTGGCTTGAATTCAGTGGCGCAGCGAGCAAGGGACCCAAGTCTGGGCATACCCTTGCCACTTAGGGCGCACAAAGCAACATCACAAAACAAAATAAAATGATGGACGGAGTGTTGAAACTTTTCAAACACTTACTCCCTGTCACAGATCTGGGTTTAATCCATCGGTATTTTGCTCGCCACGTCACTCCATCTGAGCCTTAGGCCTTTGTCACCTACCACCCTTCGCCTCCAATGTACCAGGGCGGAACTATTGTTTCCTGGCCGGAGCCATTTCCTAAGGTAAGGAATATCATCCTTCCCTCCTTTTTTTTTAATTTTTTTTTTTACTACCTGGTTTGGTGATCCCCAGGCCACTATGTTGCTATAGCATCAATGTCGTGCTTTACGGTCATTTGTTGTGACAATATGTGCTGCAGCAGAGAATTCACTATTTAGCGGATATCACCATCCTCCAAAACTCCTGGCTTCAGAGTCTGTATGGTCTGACCCACTGTCCCTCAGTCCAGTCTCTAATTTGTGTCTGCTTCGATTGTTGTCAGCACCCCCTATGCTCTGAAGGCCTCAACATCCCTGCTATTAGTTGGCTTTAATGTTATGCAGAGGCATTGGAACTGGAAACAAAAAATGCTGAATGGAATGCTGCAATTCTGGAATTATACCTCTTAATAAACATAAGCACCGGTGTTTGCCGCTGGCAAAAAACTGTCTTTAAAAAACAACTCCCATAACCTGGAATGGATTTTTACATAAAATAATCCAGACACCCAATTCGTCCAGTCACTTATCACGAATGAGGGGAGGTTGTGTGATTTGCAAAAACATTCTTAATGACATTAGGATGGTTTCTAAGGTGAGAAAACGTGGCTAACATACAGGCGGCATGCCTGCTTGCCTGTGATGACAACCCAGCATAGGAGGGAATGCGGATTTCATAACAATATGTTAGATAGTGACCAGTTTAAAGAACGGCAAGGATTTAAACTGTTGCGCCTCCTGTCTCCAGATGTACTGGGATTATAAACAGGATAAATGCCTACTAACTGCATTTAAATGCAGAGATATTGGCCCTCATTACAACCATGGTGGTCGGTGATAAAGCGGCGGTAACACCGCCAACAGGCTGGCCGTAAAAAAAATGGAATTATGACCAATGCGGAAACCGCCAACACAAACATCCACTTTAACACACCAAACACCATGGCTGTAGCAACAATCACTGTGGCGGTAACCGCCAACAGCCAGGTGGAAGACAATGTACCGCCTACCCTATTACAACAAGCCAATCTGCCAGTTTTTCCGGGGAGGTACCAACGCCATCAAAAGCACGGCAGAAACAGTACACAGAAGGGAAATGACTCACCTCTGGACACTCAAGGAAGAACCACAACACCAGGGAGCCCGAACTGCAGATCTTCCCCATGCTGGTTTACCTCCTCCTACACCAGAAACACGAACGGCGGCGAAGACGACCACTGTGAGTACCGCACCTAGCACACAAGGGAGGGAGGAGGAAAAAGAGAGTGACACACACAAGCAACACGCAACACCCCCACCCCACCCCCAACACCATACACACAAACAGATGGAAGAACATTACATATACACCTCGTACCCCTCAGGAATAACGCAAGGCCAAAGGAAGTGAGTAAAGTCAGTGTAATCATATACATTTCAATAAATATGCCCTCAAAGCACAAAATACTATCTACAATATATACAATGGAGGTACACTGCCCAGTCCAAATTGTCCGTGGCCCACAGGACCATATCACATAGGCCAAGGCCCCACTTGACTCCTGCCTCAATACGGAGAGAGCACTGCTGGGGCATCAGTTCGAAAATACACTGGCACCTCAGGGGGAAGGGGGGCACCTCAGCCGGAAGATGGTACAACGCCACTGCTCCTGGAGGGGGCCACATGCCCACTGTGATGTCCTGGGGAGTACAAAGCCACAGTCTCTCTATTGGGAGGTTGCCCACTGCTTGGTCCTGGGGAGTGCAAAGCCACCGTCTCTCTATTGAGAGGTTGCCCACTGCTTGGTCCTGGGGAGTGCAAAGCCACAGTCTCTCTAATGGGTGGTTTGCCCACTGCTTGGTCCTATGGAGTGCAAAGCCACAGTCTCTCAAGTGGGTGGTTTGCCCACTGCTTGATCCTGGGGAGTGCAAAGCCACAGTCTGTCTAGTGGGTGGTTTGCCCAAGGCTTAGTCCTGGGGAGTGCAAATCCACAGTCTCTCAAGTGGGTGGCATCTTCCACTGGTTCTGGGGGGTGCTTTGTGCTCAGTGTGCTGCCTGTGGTGGGGGGAGGCTCCAGCCCTTCCTGCGGAGCCTCGGACGGCTGCCCACTGGGGCTGCTGCTGCTGGCAGTGGTGCTGGTGGCGGTGCAGGTGGCAGTGCTGGCGGGGGTGCTGGCGGAGGTGCAGGTGGCGATGCTGCCTGTGGTGGGGGGAGGCTCCAGCCCTTCCCCTGCAGACTCGGATGGCTGAAGTGCCATAGCTGGTGTATATTCAGATGCTGCTCCAGCTCCAGGCTCCATATCCATTCTGCTTGCGGCATCTGTGCCTTGGTCAATGCCCTTGGCAGCTGGTGTTCCCTTCCTGCCCTTGGCAGCTGGTTGTGCCTTCTTGCATTTGGCAGCTGGAGGTGCCTCCTTGCTTCTGGCAGCTAGTGGTACCTCCTTGCGTTTGGCAGCTGGTGGTGCCTCCTTGATTCTGCCAGCTGGTGGTGCCTCCTTTCGTTTGGCAGCTGGTGGTGCCTCCTTGCTTCTGACAGCTGGTGCTCCCTTTGTGGATTTGACAGCAGGTGCCGTGGCCGTATACTGGGTGGCTGAGGTGCTAGCCTAGGACCCGACCACCCTGGCCCGAAGTGAAGTACGGAGGGAGGGGCAGTAAATAGGTCAAGGGTGGAGAGGAAAAGCTTTTTAGGGTCACTGGTGCTGGTAGAGGGAGAAGGTTTGGGAGTGGAGGAAAAGGGAGTAGTGCTAGGAGGTGTCTGTCTGCTGTGTTTGGGTGCAGGTGCATGGGCTGGATGCTGTTGTGAGGTGGATGGCTGTTGGGTGTATGAGTGCTTGCGTTTGTGTACTTTGGGAGGAGGGGGCACAGACACAGTGGGAGAGGACACAGGGGACGTGTGCATGGATGTGGGGGTGGTGACTGCCAGTGAGGGGCGTGTAGTGATAGGCGTGCTGGTGATGAGGTATTGGATGAGGATGTAGTGCATGCAGGTGTGAGTGGAGATGCTACTGGGAGGGAGGGGGACGACGAGGAGGAGGTGGACACAGTGGGGGTAGTGGATGTTGGTGTGTCTGCATCTGGATGGTGCTTGTGTGAGTGCCTGTGGGATGAAGTGTGGTGCTTGTGTTTGCCTGAGCCACTTCTGTGTGTTGATTTGGGTGCATGCTGGTCTGAAGGTGTGTTTGGGATATGCTGGGGTTGAGGGGAATGGGACTCTGTAGAGGAAGTTGGAGGGGGGAGGCCAGACACAAGGACAATGGCTGCCATCAATGAGTTGGCCAGAGCCTGGAATGATCTCTGTTGGGCCGCCACGCCAGAGTGAATGCCCTCCAGGAATGCATTTGTTTGTTGCAAATGCCCTGCCAGACCCTGGATGGCATTCACTATGGTTGACTGCCCAACAGAGATGGATCGCAGGAGGTCAATAGACTCCTCACTGAGGGCATCATGGCTGACTGGGGCAGGGCCTGAGGTGCCTGGGGCGAAGGAAAGGCCCACCCTCCTAGGTGAGCGGGCACAGGAAACACGCTGAGGGGCTGCTGGGAGGGCAGTGCTGGTAAGGGGGTTGGCGGCTGTACCTGTAGTTGGGGTGGGCACAGAGGAGTCCGCCACCACTAGGGAGCTTCCTTTGGAGAAGGTGTCGCTGTCTGAACTGTCCCCTCCAGTCTCCACCATGGTACTCTTATCGCCCTCCGTCCCACTGGAGCCCTCACCGTCAGTGGATTCGGCCTCATGGGCCATGTGGAATGCAGCTTCCTCCGTCGCCGGTGCCTCTGCTCCTCCGCCAGATGATGCTAATGCACACAAGGACAGGGTGACAAAACAAAAAGGGGGGGAAGAGACAGAGGATACACTTGGTCAATGCCAACAACAACACCACCGTTGGCACACACTACACACAGGGAACAGCTCTATGCACTAGGCCATGCACTACCAGTTACAATGCTAGTCACCAGGCCATGGAGTACAATGCCTAACACCAATAGCAGCACAACTGAAGCCCACAGGACCCTGCCCAGTAGTAGATGCCCACTGGCATATTTGTGGTTGGAGTGCATCAGACCCTGCCCATCATGGAACCTACCCTGCCATGTTTGTCCTGACCTAGGGGCACCCACAGACCCACATCCCCCACCCAGGTAACACCTCAACACACGCTATTTTCTGATTCTGAAACTGTACTCCCCCCCTTGTGGCTGCTGTGATGCCTTCAAGCGCCCATCCAACTCTGGATAGGCCACCACCAGGATGCTGAACATAAGGGGGGTCAGGGTACGACAGGCACCCTTTCCTCATTCAGAGGCCATCCCCACCTGCGGCTCTGCCATCTTCCTTGCCCAGCGGCGCAGGTCCTCCCACCGTTTGCAACAGTGGGTGCTCTGCCTGTCAAAGACCCCCAGGGTCCGCATCTCCTTGGTGATTGCACTCCAAATACCCTTTTTCTATTGGGCACTGACCTGCAAAAAAAATACATAAAAAAAGGTATTAGTCATACCGTCTGGACTGTTACACTCATGGCCCACCATATCCCTCCCATCCCCTTATGCACATACATTGACTACCATACATGCAGCACTCTGCTCAGGACCCCTTAGCCACCCTCCCCTTACACGAGGCTTACACACACAGCACTCCATGCATTCATGCCCCATGCATCGTGCTCACAGTGTACTCACCTGTTGGTCTGGAGGACCATACAGTAAACGGTACTGGGGTAAGACCCCCTCCACCAGTCTCTCCAACTCCTCTGAAGTGAAGTCAGGGGCCCTTTCCCCAGACACTCTAGCCATGGTCACTTCCAGACACAGGTCACAGCAGCACTCGCAGTGTAGGTCCTCTCCTGTTGAAGGTCAGGTAGCAAGTGAGTGAACAGATAGAAAATTGCAGTCATGTCCACGGCAGTGCGTACCGTCACCGCCGGCGTACATCACCATTGGCTACTTGAACCCATAGGGCCCAATGATATCCAATGAGGTGTTGCGCGGTGGTCCTCGACCGCCTCCCGCAAGGGCACACAACATCAGTGGAATTACCTAATTTCCACTTGTCGCTCCATGAACAGGTGTACAGAAATCGAAAGAGCTATCACTCTATGAATGCGCAGAGAGTGTTCCTGGCAGACCAGCACATCTCCCATGTGAATGCAAAGTATCCTGGGTCTGTGCATGATGCCTTTATCCTGAGGAATAGCAGCATCCCATATGTAATGGCTCAACTCCAGAGGCACAGGGTGTGGCTAATTGGTGAGCCCATGGTCCCCACCCCGTGTATGTTGGTATATGGGTGTGGGGTTGGCCCTAAGGGTGAGTGTCTGGCTAACAGGTATCCCTCGATATTTACAGGTGACTCTGGTTACCCCAACCTCTCATGGCTACTGACCCCAGTGAGGAATCCCAGGACAAGGGCAGAGGAATATTACAATGAGGCACATGGGCAAACAAGGAAGATCATTGAATGCACCTTTGGCTTCCTGAAGGCCAGGTTCAGGTGCCTCCATCTGGCAGGTTGATCCCTGTGCTTCTCACCCAAGAAGGTCAGCCAGATCATCGTTGCATGTTGCACAACCCAGCCTTGAGATACCAGGTGCCTTTTCTGCAGGAGGATGAGGCTGCAGATGGTGGTGTGGCAGCGGTGGAGCCTGTGGACAGTGACGAAGAGGAGGCACAGGAAGAGGATGTGGACAACTGTACAACTAAAATACAACAGTAGTTCCAGTGACACACAGGTAAGACACTGTAACCTCACCTTACATTGCTGCTTTGTGAAGTGATTTTTTTCTGGCTGGCTGCTGTTCACACTACAAGGGCCACTTATTGTACCCTTTAACATGTCTATTTGCAGATATTTGTGCCCTCTGTGGCTCCTGGTGCATTGACTGCAGAACATTACAGGTCATAAGTATGTATACATCACTGAATAGTCTATTTGCAATATCTACTGATTGTTAAACAACTGCATCTTTAAATTGTTTTTCATACTCCATACTTGTTTTTTCCAAGGGTGTTTATTTTAGTGCTGAGAAGTAAATGGGGATGTGCAATGGGCTTGGGTGATGGTGGAGGAAAGTCCAGGATAGGGTCCCGTCTATTTGTTTCACAGGTGCATTGTCCAAGATGGCATAGGAAGGGGAGCAATGGCAGTTCAAGGTGGACAGGGTGACAGGGGACACAAGGGTGACAATCAGGAGAGTCTTATTTCCTGGTGGGGGTCTTGGCAATGTTCTCTGGATCGCAGGGCCCGTTTGCGGGGTGGTTTTCCTTCTGCAGTGGGAGGGGTGCGGGTGGCCTGTTGTTCCTGTGGCGGGGCCTCCTGTCCACTAGCGTCAGCGGAGGTGGAAGGCTGTTCATCGGTGTGGCTAGTGTCAGCGGCCTGTTGGTGTGCCACTGCCTCCCTCATGGTGTTTGCCATGTCTGCCAGCACCCCTGCAATGGTCACCTGGGTGGTATGGATGTCCTGCAGGTCCTCCCTGATCCCCAGGTACTGTCCCTCCTGCAGCCTCTGGGTCTGCTGCAACTTGGCCAGTATCTGGCCCATGGTCTCCTGGGAATGATGGTATGCTCCCAGGATGTTGGTGAGTGCCTCGTGGAGAGTTGGTTCTCTGGGCCTGTCCTCCCCCTCTTGCACAGCAGTCCTCCCAGATTTCCTGAACCGTGTACCCACTGCCACTGACCCCAGGTCCCTGATCGTCCTGTGTTTGTGGGGAGACCTGGGGTCCCTGTAGTAGTGGAGACACTGCTGATTGATGTGTCCTGGGGAGAGTGGTATGGGCCCGCTGGGTGGGTGCTGTACTGGTGTTTCCTGAGTGGGGAGGCTCTGTGGTGGTATGGGGCTGTGCCTGGGTAACCGACTGTCCAGAGGTCCCTGAGGGCCCAGGTTGGTCATCCTGATCCAGGCGTGCAGAGGTGCTGTCATCACTGTGGGCCTCTTCTGGGGGGGGGGCTGGATGTTGCTGGCACCTCCTCTCCAGTAACGTTGTGTGGGGGTCCTGTGGGGATGTAAATTCAGTGTTATTGTTACTGTGTGTGACATCTTGTGCATGGGCATGTTTCCCTCTATGGTTGTTATTACCAAGGCAGCTTTGGCTTGTGTGAGTTGTAATTTGGTAGGCTAGGTGATTCTCTCTAGTGGTGTCCATGCATTGCTGTTGCATGCAGTGCTGGGTACTTGGAGGGGTGGGTTGTGATGGTGGGGTGTATGTGACATGGTGGGGTGATGGGGGCGGGGATAGGGGTGGTGGGTATGTGATGGCATGCAGGTGGGGGGTGAAAGTAGTTAAAATTTGACTTACCAGAGTCCAGTCCTCCTGCTATTCCTGCCATGCCCTCAGGATGCATGATCGCCAAGACATGCACCTCCCATGTTGTCAGTTGTGGGGGAGGAGGTGGGGTCCACCACCAGTCCTCTGTACAGCTATCTTGAATCTTACAACCACGGAACTCACCTTCCCCCGTAGGTCTTTCCACCTCTTCCTGATGTCGTCCCTTGTTCTGGGGTGCTGTCCCACGGCGTTGACCCTGTCCACGACTCTCCGCCATAGCTCCATCTTCCTAGCAATGGATGTCTGCAGCACCTGTGATTCGATTAGCTGTGGCTCTACCTGGATGATTTCCTTCACCATGACCCTTACTTTCTCCTCAGAGAACCTGGGGTGTCTTTGTGGTGCCATGGGTGTAGTGTGTGTGGTGTGTGTGAGGGTGTGTGGGGTGATGTGTCGGGGTGTGTGCTGTGAGGTGCGTGGATGGAGTATGGGTGATGGTGTTATGTGGCTCTGGTTGTGTGGGTGCTCTTGCTGTATCTCTGTTGGCAATTGTTTGTAGTGGTAAAGGGTTGTGGGTAATGTGGGTGTGTGTTTTCTCTTGCCAAATTTTACGAAGTAAAGGACAGTCAATAAACATGTGTAGATCGTCAGCTGATGCAAAACCACACTTCTTACACCTCATCACGTTATCTTGTCTCAGCCTGGACAATTTTTGGGGAGTCCAAAAGGCTCTCTGGATAGAAAATAGATGATTTCTCCTTAACGCAGCGGGTTTAACAGTGTTATACAGAAGTGTAGTAGATACTTGCCAAGGGTCTTTAAGCTGCGGCTCCGGCAAGCACTCCCTCCAGATTTCTTCCGGGAGGTTAAATTTCCCATCTACAATGGCAATCATTAGCCAATACCATCTAGCCACTTCTTTCTTCATTGGAATGTCGAGCTGCATCTGGTCCACCAGTTTGTTTGTACTTCCCACTTCCTCTGTCACATTCCCAACCCAGGACTTCATCTGAAGGTATTTAAACTTAGACAGCCCTCCTCCTACCTCGATATTAAGGTTATCAAAGTCCCTAAGTTCACCATTATAACAAAGATGTTTCCATTGCAAAAAACCTGCCTCTTTCAGGGGAATAGCCAGGGCGTCTTTAGTCCACTCCGGGGAGCCAGGAGAGTCCCAAATCGGTGCATACTCATTATAATATGACAACTTTGTGATCTTCCTCGCCTCATACCACAGCACTGCCCAATCATTTAATATCTTAAATCAATTTTTTTTAAAGAACTTCGGATCCCCGAACTTATACAAGAAACTTCTCTGGACCTCCTGGCCTTCCATCATAGCAATTAACACCTGCCCCAACTCAGAATGGTGTAATGCATAAAAACTCTGTCTTACATTTTTTAAAAGATATGCCCATGCATAATACTGTATATCAGAAGCCGCCAGACCACCTTTTCTTTCTTTCTCCTGAGCTTTTTCCATGATATACGAACACCTTTCAATGCCCAAATAAAACTGCTCATTTTCCCCTGCAATTTCTTTAAAGCAGCCTTGTTAAACATTAATGTCAATGCATTGAAAATAAAAGTTAATTTAGGGACAATCACCATTTTTACCACGTTAATCCGACCTGTTATAGTTAGTGGAAGATTAAGCCATTTTCTCAGTAAAAGGTCCACCTCCCTCATAACCCGAGCAAGATTTGTTTCCACCATTTTACATATATCATGTGTCACCGTGATCCCCAAATATTTAACTTCTTTCTTTACATTCACTACATCATTTAGTTCCATATTCCATGCCATAATTTCGGTCTTTTAATTGTTAACCGCATAACCAGGAATCCCCCCAAAATCCTCCGTTAACTCTTGTAGAACTGGTTTAGCCTGACTTAGGTTCGCTGTATAAATCATTAGATCATCCGCATATAAAGAGACCTTCCTAACCAGGTCTCCACACCGGAAAGGCGGTATTCTCTTATCTCTCCTAATTCTGCAAGCTAATGCACTTGGGTCCTGATAGATTTTTTTCAATGTTCTAATAAATTGGCCTCCAATTTTATATGATTCACATACCGTCATCAAATGACTCTAATTAACCCTGTCAAATGCTTTTGTTGCATCCACCATTACCATCGCCAGAGGCATATGCATTGAAGTGGTGTTATGCCATTACTTGTGTTTGACCACTGACTTTGTGTTTCACCAATGCGCATATTAGTTGTTCAATGTTCACAAGTAGCACATACCATGTTGTGTTTAGTTTAGCTGCCTATTGGCGTTTAACGTGGCATTAGACATTACATTTTGTACTTAGGTTAGCTGCCTATTAGCTTTAATGTGGCATTAGACATTACATTTTGTATTCAGTTCAGCTGCCTATGGGCTTTATCGTGCAGTTTGACATTGCATTTGAGACATTGCAGATGTGCTGTGTTTTTCCACATGGTAGACCAAGCTGTGTTTTTCGTATTTCGAATTCTCACCGAGCCCTAGCGTGATAAGAGAGCGTATATTTTGTGTTTTCCTCTCTACTCAGCCCTGGGAAGGAGCAAGGCTTAGGAGATCTGGCCAATCTCAAATGGCTTGTTTTCTTCCCAACTCTGCATGTTTTGACTATTAGACGAAAGGGCCTGTTAGCAGGCTTTTTCATTAGAAGGGGTGTCCCTGGGCAGCAACGAGGGGGGAATTTTCCAAGACTTCAGTCAGGAGCGGACGTCAGCTGCCTGACCTCCCGTTTGGGTGGAAAATCTCTTTCTCGCAGTTGAACAGGAGTCATCAACTTGCAGGCATGAGAAAGATGACGAGCAGTGATAGGCCCTACAGTGATGAATTTTGACTATTATTCTTTGTTTTGAAGTTATGCTATAATATAATCACATGTATTTGCTGTGTACATTGCAATTGAGAAGTACTTTGATATATTTTTCCTTTCATTGCTGTAACTACTTTTAAACGTGTGCTTCCAACCTACTAATCTCGTCTCTCAGGAACCTCGTGGTGAAGTAATAATAAATGTCTTCTTTAAACTAGAAGTGCATTCCAGAGAAGTTTTGTCAGCTCGGTCATAAGAAAAGTGAAAGCAAAACAAGTGGCTAAATCAATCGACCCTACCAATCCCTGTGTCAATTCATGCATATGCCTACCTATCAGAAACCCTTTCTGATCTGTATGTATGAGTTTCCCATTACCATCCCTAATCTATCAGCCAGGAGTTTGGCAAAGATTTCATAATCACAATTTAACAGTGATATTGGGTGGTATGAATCACACTTCTTAGGGTCTTTACCGGGTTTTAGAATTAACGTAATAATCCCCTCTTTTCAAGAAGGAGGAAGATTTTCATCCCCTCCATGATATTGTCACATAATTGCTTCAGGACTTTTAAAATGCTACTAGCCAGAGCTCGATAAACCTCCATAGGTAGCCCACCTGGTCCGGATGCCTTTCCCAATTTACCTGCTGAAATGACCCTTTCTACCTCACTCAGCTGCAACGGCTCATTATCCGCACTTCTCTCCTCTTCATTCAGAGTCGGTAAATCTAATTCCCCAAGCCACTCCTTCAATACCTCCGAAGGCGGCTTCAAATCTTCAGTATATAAGTCCTTAAAGAAATTGAAAAAGCCTTCTTCAACCTGCTTACCAACTTTACTAATATCGCCCGAGTCCTCATCTCGAATTTCTGTCACCCGGTTCCTGACCATGTCTGACTTTATCTTCCAAGCCAACAATTTACTGGTGTTCTCACTATACTCGAAATGCATCACCCTATTAGCTTCACATCTCAATCTAACCCTGCGATCTAAAGGAGCTGCCAACTCCAGACTGGCTGTCTGACGTTGCTTAGATAAATCGTCCAATTCTTCACCCTGCTCCTTACTTAACATTCCCTGCTGAAACCGTCAGTTTTGACTCTCCAGCCTACTTATTTCTTCATTATATAATTTCCTCCTATGTGCAGCTATCCTAATCAGGCATCCCCTCAAAAAGACCTTAAATGTATCCCAAACTATCGCTAAAGGAGCTGAACCCAAATTTATCCTAAAAGATTCCTCTGAATCCGCCCGCAATTCCGTAACCACCTCATCTTCCAGAAGCAAAGTTCTGTCTAGAGTCCACCATTTTTTCCCTCCTTTCCGTTGGCAACCTAAGAACTAAACTAACCGCCGAGTGATCTGATAAATGGGCCCCAATATGTACTACTGACTCAACAAAGTCCCTCAACCCCGTATCCAATAGGAAATAGTCAATTCTGGACTGATGCCAATACTTATTATTATTATAAGAGTAACCTCTCTCTGACCCCCTCTTATCCCTCCAAACATCATATAACCCCCATTGGGACATCATTACCCAGATCTGACCATGCATTTTCTCATTTATTGTGGACCTACTACCGCTGATCTATCTAATTCAAAATTCAATACAACATTAAAATCACCTGCCCATCTTACAGGATCTAAATATTGTAAAAGACAATCTGAGAGTTCCCTTAATGGGCCTACATCATCCCTATTAGGACAATAGTATTCTACCAAGGTAAAGACATATTCAAAAGCAGACAGCTTCCCCACCACCCACCTCCCTAAGTTATCTATGGGGCCTTCCAGAAAAGTAATACTGGCATGTTTCTTAATTAGAACAGCCACCCCTTTACTACCACTCAATCAATTTGAGCTAGCTATCTGCTAAACCCACCGCATGCCTTAAAAACTTCAAAACATTCCTCCCTATAAAGGTGAGTCTCTTGTAAGATCAAGACATCAAACGGGGCATCCCTCAAATATTGCACCAACCTTTTCTGCCTACTCTTTACCCTGAGACCATTTACATTCCAAAACAGAAGCCTCAAGTTCTTTATTGCCATTTTCCAATATCCAAACCATCTACCTTCTTCCACCCCTCACCCATCCCTCCCCCACCCTCCAGGTCCACCTCCCACAATGAGGATCTTTTTCCCCCTAATATGCTCCCCACCTAGTGCTCACCATCACCACCCCTCACTCCCGCTCCCCCAACTTACTTACACCTAAGATTAACTTTTTGTCCTCTATTATACTCCCCACCGAGTGATCCCCTCCACCATCATCTTGCACCTCACCCAATCCCCCTCCTCCCCTGGAAACCCACCCAAACATTAACCTGACCAAGGTCAGAGGGGGGTCACTGCTCCTAAGTTAGGGCATTGCCCACAAAACCTCCTCACCGGAGGAACAAACCAATCTTAGGTTAGACCGGCCTTGTTCCTGCCCTCTTTCTCACTTTTCATAATCAGCTCATCCACCTCGTTCCAGTCCATAAAATTATACATCTTGTTGTTTACCATAGCTTTTAGAGAAGCAGGAAATCTCAACTGAGCTGTTGCCCCAAGTTTTTTCAAAATATCTATTCTTTTACCCAGTTCCCACTGTTTATTCAAAGTCACAGACGCAAGGTCTGACCTAATTTCAAAAGGGGATCCATTTACCATCAACAATTTCTTTTTTAGCGCCAGGGCAAGAATATGTTCCTTCAGAGAGTATGCCTGAAAATAAACTAGGATTTTCCTTGGTCTGTCCCTGTTGGAAGGCATTTTTGACGGGACCCGGTGCACCTTTTGAATATCTTTAACAATGTCTTTCTCTGATATTTCCACATTCACCTCTTGCTTTATCATCTGTTTGAAGTGTTTGATCAGTTGCATAAATGTGCAAGATACTGTACCGCATCTTGCCCGATTTAACTTTGCTATGCCCAACATTTTCCCCAGCTTAAATATTTAAATGCTGCTGCTGTGTGTCTCAGAGGCACGTTTTATTTATCAATTAAGCACTGTTGGACGCTGATATCTCTTTACTGCAACCGCAACATCGCAATTTGCAAAGGCTGAGACTGTCGTGACAGGATTTGAATCAGTGACATACAGATCACCACAAGTCAATTGCGAACGTTCAACTTTCTGAGCCATCCTTTGCTGGGCCGTAAATGAAAACTCTGAAATGGGCCTTTACCTTCGGATCGAGTAAACTAAGACCATGCGACAAAGTGCAGCTAGGGGAAAAACTCAAACCTGCTTTGAAGGTGCGACACAGCCTGTGCATTACTTTGCCCTGCGCTATAGCCTCCGGGCCCACTGCACTGGGTGGAAGAAGCTGGTGGATATTCCACTCGGCTTCTTATCCCAGGGGGTGTTCTGATCACTATCCAATGTTAGAGCCTAGAAGAGGTAAACGACTTCAGACACACCTAGCATAGAACCATCACCTCTGAGGGTCCGGAGTCCCGACCATCAAGCCCCTGGAGTTGGTGTACCTTTCTAAGCTATACTTTCTGCAACTGCATCATGGGGAAAACACAACTTAGGCTAAATAAACTAAGGTGAACATACAGCCCACACACACAAACAAAGAACCTTTCACCAGGTCCCCTGGCAACACCTTCCCAAAGTTCCTGCCATACATTGCGCTGTTGCAGCAGGCTGGCCAACCCCTGGGTACACAGTCAACTCCTTGCGCCTATGTTGCTGCCTTCTCCGCGAGGGGCGGCTCTCCATATTTGTACATAAAACAAAAAGAACAAGCAATCAGTGTTTGGTGCACCTTCCCAAAGCATCGATGGAACGACAAGCAATCAGTGTTTGGTGCACTTTCCCAATGCAGGTTACCAATTTAATTCCTATTTTATTATAATTCGCTAGTTGGATACTAAGCAACCAGACACGTTGGCCCTTACGGACCTTGGCGTTAGAGGCACCAGCTTTAAACAAGTGCGCTACCTGGGAGCTCCCCAACGCCACAGTGTATTTATTACTCACCTGCTTAATAAATGTAAGGCAAGAAACAAGGATCTGGCTACGCTAATGGCAGTCCCCTCCCCACGCTCCTCCATCCGCTGTGCTCACCTTTATCCTTTCCCAGAAACATGTTAAGGTCAGGACCCAGAGTGAAGTCCTATGTGGCGCAGTGAAGGAAAAAGAGGCCGATCCTTCGCTCCGCAAAGCCCTAAATCCAGCTGTACTGGACACCTTCTGATTATGTCATCGAGAAAACAGATGAGGGACTCACCACCTTGGCTCCTGTCTGTGGAACGACTAATGGCACCCTACTACTATTTGCAGGGGTCGCCTGGTCAAGAACCATGGTGAAGACTGTGTGATGCCCTTTCAGTTTCAAAGTGAACTAAAACATTTTCAAAGGAGAAACATTCTAGTTTTATGTGTGACTAGTGGAAGGTGATGGTTAAGCTAGTAAAGTAAGGGACTTGCAACCCTCCTCCAGGAGTGCAGATGGTGTCATCCCAACTATCTCTCATTAACATTAGTAGGTGGACAGCTCCGGTGGGGCTTGGGCCAAGCGCACGATAATGGCTTGCCGGGGAAGAGCCTGTTCCTGTTGGTGTAGTATCCTGCTTGGAATGAGTCTGTCCTGCTTAAGCAGAGAGTACCAGGTTCAACTGTTATATGAATGTGGTCTCAAAAAACGGAATTAAAATAAACATTGGAAAAGCTAATAGTTCTGGTTTAAAGTGCTAATGCATGAAGCGGTTTATCCATTATAAATAGACAGTATTGAAGGATCCAGCAGATGGGAACAGAAAGGGTTATAGTCAGTGGCGGCTGCTTCTTGTTTAAAGTAGTGTGACTATCAGGAAGGCCCTTATGCCCAGCCCAAAAAACTCTCAAACGTGGCCTGTTTTTATAAGGGGTCATTGTTTATAACGGGTCACGATTAAGAGCTCTGGAATTAAGGCTGAAGTCAGTGCAAATTTATCACACTGTCTAGCAGTGTGTAAAACAAAATAAAACGGCACAGCAAATAAAAAAGAAAAAAAAAGAAAACATGCTTACCTACTCCAGTCTTCTTCGTCCTGTAATCTGGCAGCAAGGGGGTCTATGAGCCAACTCCCCTCTACCAATCCTGGTGCCGCACTCATGCTGCTCAGGCATCATAAGAGAAGAAACCAGTGAAGCACCAGGATTGGCTGGAGCATGTTAGTTTGATGCTTCTTTAGGCCCTGGGGGCCTTTTCTTGCTCTCCACACAGTTGTCTAAGACAGCTTGGGTGAAGCGGTTTAAAGTGTGAATGTCACGCTGGCCGTTGCACTCCCCTGCTGCCAGTCCACAGTGATGGCCCGACCAAAAACTTAGCTCGGACTGGCTGGCTGCACTGAAAAATAAAATGGTAATAAAATGGTTTTATTACCAATTTATTTTTCATTTTTGCTGTGCAGGCAGCTGAGGGTCAATGCTCCCCTGCCTTAAAGGGGGCACCGCTGCCGGTTTTAGTTGCAAACTGACACATCATCCAGTTCAATTCAGATACTCGAGTGGAGGAGGAAGGATATACCCGTCTAATAAATAACATTAGGTGTGAGATGACCACTCCACTAGTCTGAACCAAGATGTGGGCTGAAAGTCTCAAGCAAATGGCTTAGAGGCGTTGGTAGAAGAAATCCAATGGTTTAAAGAAGAGGACCCAAAGCAACTCTGTGCATATTATAAGAATTAGGTTTGTTTGACTGCTTCACTCTCAAAACAAAAACTTCGCCTACTCAACAGAAAAGCCAGACACTAAATAGGTTTTCTAGGTGATGCACGAGAGCGACACATGGAAGACTACGTGGGTTTAACGGCACTTGAAATGTGTTAGACCGGACAGCCTTAGGGTGGTCACCCCTAACTTTTTGCCTGCCTCCCTCCACTTTTTGGACATTGTTTTTACTGGTTTTTAGACTCTGTGCACTTTACCACTGCTAACCAGTACTAAAGTGCATATGCTCTCTCCCTTAAAACATGGTAACCTTGAATCATACCTGATTGGACTATTTCATTTACTTATATGTCCCTAGTAATGTGCACTCTATGTGCCTAGGGCATGTAGGTTAAATGCTACTAGTGGGCCTGCAGCACTGGTTGTGCCACCCACTTAAGTAGCCCCTTTTCCTTGTCTCAGGCCTGCCATTGCAAGGCCTGTGTGTGCAGTTTCACTGTCACCTCGACTTGGCATTTAAAAGTACTTGCCAAGCCTAAACCTCTCATTTCTCCACATATAAGTCACCTCTAATGTGTGCCATAGGTAATCCCTAGGGCAGGGTGCTGTGTGGGTGAAAGGCAGGACATGTACCTGTGTAGTTTACATGTCCTGGTAGTGTAAGACTCCTAAATTCGTTTTTGCACTACTGTGAGGCCTGCTCCATTCATAGGCTAACATTGGGGCTGCCCTCATAAAGTATTGAAGTGGTAGCTGCTGATCTGAAAGGAGTAGGAAGGTCATATTTAGTATGGCCAGAATGGTAATATAAAATCCTGCTGACTGGTGAAGTTGGATTTAATATTACTATTCTAGAAATGCCACTTTTAGAAAGTGAGCATTTCTTTGCATTTAAATCTTTCTGTGCCTTACAATCCACGTCTGGCTGGGCTTAGTTGACAGCTCCTTGTGCATTCACTCAGACTCACCCCAAACACAGGGTACTCAGCCTCACTTGCATACATCTGAATTTTGAATGGGTCTTCCTGGGTTGGGAGGGTGGAGGGCCTGCTCTCACACAAAGGACTGCCACACCCCCTACTGGGACCCTAGCAGACAGGATTGAACTAAAAGGGGACCTGGTGCACTTCTTAGCCACTCTTTGAAGTCTCCCCCACTTCAAAGGCACATTTGGGTATAAAACAGGGCCTCTGCCCTACCTCATCAGACACTTGCTGGAGAAGAAACCTGAACCAGAAACTACATCCTGCCAAGAAGAACTGCCTGGCTGCTCAAAGGACTCACCTGTCTGCTTTCTACAAAGGACTGCTGCCTTGCTGTTGGCCTGCTGCCTTGCTAAACACTTGTCTGACTGTGAAAGTGCTCTCCAAGGGCTTGGATGGAGCTTGCCTCCTGTTCCCTGAAGTCTCAGGACCAAAAAGACTTCTCTTTTTCATTTGGACGCTCCGTGCGCCGAAATTTTCGACGCACGGCTTGTTCCGCGGTGAGAAAAACGCTGCACACCGTCGCTGATCGACGCAACGCCTTCGGGACGACCAGAAGTTCGACGCACGGCCTCGTAAGGACAATGCCGCCCGACTTCCAGCGGAGAAATCGACGCGACGCCTGCCGTGAGACAAAACTTCGACGCGCAGCCCCGCAGAATGACGCGCAGCCGGAAAACAAGCAGGAAAATCCACGCACAGATCCAGGACATCTGGTAATCCCTGCGATCCACAGAAAGAGACTATCCGCGCACCGGAAAACGACGCACGACTTCCCCACGTGAAAAATAACGACGCAAGTCTGGGTGTGCTAGGGAGAAATCGACGCACACACCATTTTTCAACGTATCTCTTCTTCTGTGGCCCTCTGAGGAGATTTTCCACTCCAAACCAGGTACTTTGTGCATGAAAGAGACTTTGTTTGCTTTTTAAAGACTTAAGACACTTTGGCCCTCATTCTGACCTTGGCGGGCGGCGGAGGCCGCCCGCCAAAGTCCCGCCGTCAGATTACCGTTCCGCGGTCGAAAGACCGCGGCGGTAATTCTGACTTTCCCGCTGGGCTGGCGGGCGGTCGCCTTCAGACCGCCCGCCAGCCCAGCGGGAAAGAGGCTTCCATGATGAAGCCGGCTCAGAATCGAGCCGGCGGAGTGGAAGCTGTGCGACGGGTGCAGTTGCACCCGTCGCGTATTTCACTGTCTGCGCAGCAGACAGTGAAATACATGTAGGGGCCCTCTTACGGGGGCCCCTGCAATGCCCATGCCAGTGGCATGGGCACTGCAGGGGCCCCCAGGGGCCCCGTGACCCCCCCTACCGCCATCCGGATCCCGGCGGTCCGACCGCCGGGATCTGGATGGCGGTAGGGGGGGTCGGAATCCCCGCGGCGGTGCAGCAAGCTGCGCCGCCGTGGAGGATTCAATGGGGCGGCGGTACACTGTCGGGAGCCCGCCAGTGGTGCCGGTCCGACCGCGGCTTTACCGCCGCGGTCGGAATCCCCATTGGAGCACCGCCGGCCTGTCGGCGGTGCTCCCGCGGTCCTCCGCCCTGGCGGTCAAAGACCGCCAGGGTCAGAATGACCACCTTTATATCACTTTTCAGTGATATCTCTACAAATTCACATTACAACTTTATTCTTTCTGACCTACAATTATCCTGATAAATATTATATATTTTTCTAAACACTGTGTGGTGTATTTTTGTGGTGCTATATGGTGGTATTGTATGATTTATTGCACAAATACTTTACACATTGCCTTCTAAGTTGAGCCTGACTGCTCGTGCCAAGCTACCAGAGGGTGGGCACAGGATAATCTTGGATTTTGTGTGACTTACCCTGACTAGAGTGAGGGCTTTTGATTGGACAGGGGGTAACCTGACTGCCAACCAAAAACCCCATTTCTAACATTGGTGATCAGCGGTGAGGATAGGACTTGTGTTTGTGCAGTGACATACAGTAGCTAAGTATTTCACTACCTACCCACAGTTGAAGGTCAACTTGATTTTTATCTCTTTTTGCAAAATTGCGTTTTTTTTCTTCCTGACAATTTTCAAAAACTAAATCCTCACTCAACAAGTCTCTGACTGGGTCTCAAATGGGAGACTTTGACCTAGTCCTGTTGGATACATATACGGTCAAACAGCTAAGGGGGTTCTGCAGGGCAATGAGGGTACCCACCCAAGGGGCCTCCAAAAAGGACGACTTTCAAGTGGCGCTGAAGGCCTGGGCAGAAGCCCATTTAGAAGAGGATGATGAAGAAGAGGAGCCAGAAAATGGCCCCTCAGAGGATTTGTTGCTATCTGTGTATGATGTTACCACTGCAATTGTACCCCCTTCCAGACCAGGGAGCAGTGTCTCTGTGTAAAGCCTGATCGCAGAGGAAAGGAGAGAGGAAAGGGAGTTCCAATTGCAAATGGCAAAACTGAAAATTGAGGCTCAACAGGAGGAAAGAAGGGCTGAGAGAGTTCCAAGCAAGCTGAGGCTGAAAGAGCAGCCAAACAAATTGAAGCTGAAAGAGAAGCCAAACAAGCTGAAGCTGAAAGAGCAGCCAAACAGGTGGAAGCTGAGAGAGCTTTGACTGAAAAGAAACTATTATTGGCTCATGAACTGAGTCTCAAGGAGCTGGAGATCAAGGCGAGACAGTCTGAATCCAGCAATAATGGTGGCAGCATACAGACAGGACCTGCAGGAGAAAAGAAGGTTTGTATACCCAAAAATGTGGTGCCCAGTTTTGTGGTGGGAGATGACATAGATAAATGGTTAGCTGCTTATGAAGTTGCACTAAGGGCTCATGAGGTTCCTGAAGGGCAATGCGGGGTAGCTATGTGGGGTTATGTGCCGCCATTGGAGAGGGACACACTTCTCACATTGGATCAACCTGATCAAAACACATACCCACTTCAGAAAGCCACTTTACTTGCCAAGTTTGGGCTTATCCCTGAGGGATACCGTCAGAGGTTCAGGGACAGCACCAAACAAACCACACAAACATGGGTAGATTTCTTTGACTTTTCCAGTAAGGCACTGAATGGATGGGTGCGGGGCAACAAAGTAGATGATTATAAAGGGTTATATGACTTGATTCTGAGAGAGCATATGCTTAATACTACTTATACAGAGTTGCGCCAGCACTTAGTGGAGAGTTGTAGGAAAGTACCATCTTGCCTGGCATGTTACCCCCATACTTCACTGTATATATGTTGTTTTAGTTGTATGTGTCACTGGGACCCTGCCAGCCAGGGCCCCAGTGCTCATAAGTGTGCCCTGTATGTGTTACCTGTGTTATGAATAACTCTCTCACTGTGGCTCTGCTATCCAGAACCTCAGTGGTTATGCTCTCTCATTTCTTTCCAAATTGTCACTAACAGGCTAGTGACCAATTTCACCAATTTACATTGGCATACTGGAACACCCTTATAATTCCCTAGTATATGGTACTGAGGTACCCATGGTATTGGGGTTCCAGGAGATCCCTATGGGCTGCAGCATTTCTTGTGCCACCCATAGGGAGATCTGACAATTCTTACACAGGCCTGCCAGTGCAGCCTGAGTGAAATAACGTCCACGTTGTTTCACAGCCATTTACCACTGCACTTAAGTAACTTATAAGTCACCTGTATGTCTAACCTTTACCTGGTAAAGGTTGGGTGCTAAGTTACTTAGTGTGTGGGCACCCTGGCACTAGCCAAGGTGCCCCCACATTGTTCAGGGCAAATTCCCCGGACTTTGTGAGTGCGGGGACACCATTACACGCGTGCACTATACATATGTCACGACATATGTATAGCGTCACAATGGTAACTCCGAACATGGCCATGTAACATGTCTAAGATCATAGAATTGTACCCCAATGCCATTCTGGCATTGGGGAGACAATTCCATGATCCCCTGAGTCTCTAGCTCAGACCCGGGTACTGTAAAACTACCTTTCCCGGGGTTGCTGCCAACCCCTCAGACAGGTTTCTGCCCTCCTGGGGTCCAGCCAGGCCTGGCCCAGGAAGGCAGAACAAAGGACTTCCTCAGAGAGAGGGTGTTACACCCTCTCCCTTTGGAAAAAGGTGTCAGGGCTGGGGATGAGTAGCCTCCCCCAGCCTCTGGAAATGCTTTGATGGGCACAGATGGTGCCCATCTCTGCATAAGCCAGTCTGCACCAGTTCAGGGATCCCTCAGCCCTGCTCTGGCGCGAAACTGGACAAAGGAAAGGGGAGTGACCACTCCCCTGACCTGCACCTTCCCTGGGAGGTGCCCAGAGCTCCTGCAGTGTACTCCAGGCCTCTGCCATCTTGGAAACAGAGGTGCTGCTAGCACACTGGACTGCTCTGAGTGGCCGGTGCCAGCAGGTGACGTCAGAGACTCCTTCTGATAGGCTCCTTCAGGTGTTGCAAGCCTATCCTCTCTCCTAAGTAGCCAAACCTCCTTTTTCTGGCTATTTAGGGTCTCTGCTTTCGGGAATTCCTTAGATAACGAATGCAAGAGCTCATCAGAGTTCCTCTGCATCTCTCTCTTCATATTCTGCCACGGAATCGACCGCTGACTGCTCTGGAAGCCTGCAAAACTGCAACAAAGTAGCAAAGACGACTACTGCGACCTTGTAACGCTGATCCGGCCGCCTTCTTGACTGTTTTCCTGGTGGTGCATGCTGTGGGGGTAGTCTGCCTCCTCTCTGCACTAGAAGCTCCGAAGAAGTCTCCTGAGGGTCGACAGAATCTTCCCCCTGCAACCGCAGGCACCAAAGAACTGCATCACCGGTCCTCTGGGTCTCCTCTCAGCACGACGAGCGAGGTCCCTTGAACTCAGCAACTCTGTCCAAGTGACTCCCACAGTCCAGTGACTCTTCAGTCCAAGTTTGGTGGAGGTAAGTCCTTGCCTCCACACGCTAGACTGCATTGTTGGGAACCACGTGTTTTGCAGCTACTCCTGCTCCTGTGCACTCTTCCAGGATTTCCTTTGTGCACAGCCAAGCCTGGGTCCCGGCACTCTAACCTGCAGTGCACGACCTCCTGAGTTGTCCTCTGGCGTCGTGGGACCCTCCTTTGTGACTTCGGGTGAGCTCCGGTTCACTCCACTTCGTAGTGCCTGTTCCAGCACTTCTGCGGGTGCTGCTTGCTTCTGAGTGGGCTCTGTTTCTTGCTGGATGCCCCCTCTGTCTCCTCATGCAATCGGCGACATCCTGGTTCTTCCTGGACCACAGCAGCATCCAAAAACCCTAACCGCGACCCTTGCAGCTAGCAAGGCTTGTTGGCGGTCTTTCTGCACGGAATCACCTCTGCACGACTCTTCACGACGTGACACATCCATCCTCCAAAGGGGAAGTTTCTAGCCCTTGTCGTTCTTGCAGAATCCACAGCTTCTACCATCCAGTGGCAGCTTCTTTGCATCCACAGCTGGCATTTCCTGGGCATCTGCCCACTCCTGACTTGATCGTGACTCTTGGACTTGGTCCCCTTGTTCCACAGGTACTTTCGTCAGGAAATCCATCGTTGTTGTATTGCTGGTGTTGGTCTTCCTTGCAGAATTCCCCTATCACTACTTCTATGCTCTTTGGGGAACTTAGGTGCACTTTGCACCCACTTTTCAGGGTCTTGGGGTGGGCTATTTTTCTAACCCTCACTGTTTTCTTACAGTCCCAGCGACCCTCTACAAGGTCACATAGGTTTGGGGTCCATTTGTGGTTCGCATTCCACTTCTAGAGTATATGCTTTGTGTTGCCCCTATCCCTATGTGCCCCCATTGCATCCTATTGTGACTATACATTGTTTGCACTGTTTTCTATTGCTATTACTGCATATTTTGGTATTGTGTACATATATCTTGTGTATATTTGCTATCCACATACTGAGGGTACTCACTGAGATACTTTGGCATATTGTCATAAAAATAAAGTACCTTTATTTTTAGTATATCTGTGTATTGTGTTTTCTTATGATATTGTGCATATGACACTAGTGGTACTGTAGGAGCTTCACTCGTCTCCTAGTTCAGCCTAAGCTGCTCTGCTAAGCTACCTTTTCTATCAGCCTAAGCTGCTAGACACCCCTCTACACTAATAAGGGATACCTGGGCCCCTTGGTACCCACTACAAGCCAGTCCAATAGTAAGCTGACTGATCCCAGGAAGCTTGCTGAGGAGGCGGACCTCTGAGTTAGCACCAGAGTGTCCAAGAAGGTACCTGGGGGGGACACCCACAAAGGTGGTCAGGGTTCCCAACAGAAGAAAGAGGGGGGAGATAAACTTACAGATAAGGAACTCTCCAAAGGCCCCAAAAGAATTCCCAGGGAGGGGGTGGCAACCGTTCCTTTTCCAGATTTGGGAAAAAGACAGGGACATATGATAGGTCAGGGAAATCCAACCCCAAATGCATGGAGTGTTACCAGTATGGTCACTATAAAGGCGACCCCCAGTGCTCCAAGAGAGCACTGTCCACTACCGGACAGACACCTGGGTTGACTAGTGTAGCGCTCAGGGGGAGATGGTCCCAGATAGCTTTGGGGAATAGGTAGAGATTTCCCTAGTGTCCCTGGGAGAAGGAGAAATGGTGCCCAAAGCCCACATGCCCCAAAATACTTCCAAGTACAGGCAGTGGGTCACCATTGATGGGCAGAAAGTGGAGGCTCTGCGTGACACAGGAGCCAGTATGACTACTATCAAGAGTCAGCTGGTGTCAACAGAGCAGATAGTCCCTAATACATTCCACCAGGTCATAGTCGCTGACAATCGTGAGAGTCACCTACCGGTGGCTCTGGTTCCCTTTGAGTGGGGGGGTCTCTGGTATTCTGAAAGTAGCTGTGAGTCCTGCCATGCCTGTAGTTTGTCTGTTAGGCAATGATCTTGAGCATACTGCTTGGAAAGAAGTGGAGCTCAGATCTCATCTGGAGATGTTAGGGTTACCTGAGTGGGTCTGCATGACCACACGGTCCATGGCTGACCGAGAGGGAAGTCAAGGGCATCTGGAGCCTGGAACAATGGCCCAGAGAGCTGCCAAGAGGAGGGGCAAGGGGCGTGGGAAACCGGTCTCAGAAGTTCCTGCAGTGGTTGACGGGGCTCCTGAGGAGGAGGCTCCCGAGCCAACTGGGGAAGACATTGCCACCCTAGGTGACCTACCGGAGCTTGCTGGCTGGCAAGTTGAGGGTGGACCCACCAGGGAGGAATTCTGCAAGGCGCAGAAAGAATGTCCCACTCAAGAGGGTCTGAGGAAGCAAGCCTCAGACCAGGCGGCAGGTGAATCCTCTGGCGATCACCTCATATATTGGGAGAATGATCTCCTCTACAGTGAGCCTAAGGTTCCAGCCTTTGGGGCAGTGCATACGCTGGTGGTCCCCCAGTGTTACCGAACCTTCCTACTGGGTCTGGCTCAAAACATTCCCCTGGCAGGACATCTGGGGCAAGGCAAGACCTTTGACAGGCTTGTCACCCACTTTTATTGGCCCAGAATGACGACAAACTCAGATAAGTTCTGTAGATCTTGTCCTACCTGCCAGGCCAGTGGTAAAGCAGGGAAAAGGGTTAAAACCCCCCTGATTCCACTTCATGTCGTTGGCACCCCCTTTGAAAGGGTGTGCCTCGACATTGTTGGTCCATTGGACCCCAAAACTGCCTTAGGCAACAGGTTCATCCTGGTTTTGGTGGACCATGCCAGCCGTTACCCAGAGGCAATCCCTCTGAGGACCGTAACTGCACCGGTGGTGACCAGAACTCTGATGGGGATATTTACCCGTGTGGGATTCCCAAAGGAGATAGTGTCTGACAGAGGCACTAACTTCATGTCTGCATACATGAAGTCTCTGTGGGATGTGTGTGGTGTAACCTACAAGTTCACCACACCCTATCACCCCCAATCTAATGGTCTTGTGTAGAGATTCAACAAGACCTTGAAAGGCATGATTGGTGGCCTCCCTGAGGCCATGAGGCATAAGTGGGACGTCCTCTTACCATGCCTTCTCTTTGCTTCCCGTGAGGTTCCCCAGAGGGGGGGTGGGGTTCAGTCCCTTTGAGCTTCTCTATTGGTACCCTGTCAGGGGACCCTTAAGCATTGTCAAGGAGGGGTTGGAGAGAGCTCCAAAGGCACACCCTCAGGATGTGGTCCGCTACATGTTGGCCCTCCGCAACCAGATGACCCGCTTCTGGAAAGAGGCCCAAAGTAACCTTGAGGCCAGTCAAGAGGTAATGAAACGCTGGTATGACCAGAAGGCCACCCTGGTAGAGTTTCAACCGGGAGACAAAGTGTGGGTAATGGAGCCAGTAGAGCCTAGAGATCTCCAGGACCGCAGGTCTGGCCCCTTTGAAGTAAAGGTTCGGAAAGGGGAGGCCACTTACCAATTGGACCTCCAAACCCCTAGGAACCCCCTAAGGGTGCTCCGTGTCAACCGACTAAAGGCTCATTTTGAGAGGTCTGAGGTCAACATGCTTCTGGTCACAGATGAAGGAATGGAAGAGGAGAGTGAACCTCTCCCCGACCTCCTCTCTGCCCAAGAAGGTGATGGGTCAGTGAAAGGGGTCATTCTCTATGACTCCCTGACTCTAAACCAGAAAGGAGACTGCTATGAGCTGTTGGAGCAGTTCTCCCCCCTGTTCTCCCTTACTCCTGGACTGACACCGGTGACAGTCTCCCTGTGAAGAACACAATTTACAGGTTATCGGATAAGGTGAAAGCCAGCATCAAGGAGGAGGTCTCCAAGATGTTAGCTTTAAGGGTTATTGAGAAATCCAGTAGTCCCTAAGGCTACTATCCCAGGTGCAAAGCCAGAACTCCGGTTCTGTGTGGACTACCGGGGTCTCAACTCAGTTACACGGACTGATGCTCACCCCATCCCCTGAGCTGATGTGCTCGTTGACAGGCTGGGCGCTGCCAAGTTCCTGAGTACGTTTGATCTTACTTCAGGGTACTGGCAGATCGCCCTGACTGAAGGAGCTAAAGAGAGATTTGCATTTTCAACCCCTGATGGCCATTACCAGTTCTGGGTGATGCCATTTGGATTGAAAAATGCCCCCCCTACCTTCCAACGGTTGGTTAACGGGGTCCTAGCTGGCAAGGATGCCTTCTGTGCAGCCTACCTGGATGACATAGCTGTCTACAGTTCCAGCTGGGAGGAACACCTGCTCCACCTCAAGGAGGTGCTTCAGGCCCTGCAACAGGCAGGCCTGACCATCAAGGCTAGTAAGTGCCAGATTGGGCAGAGTTCCGTGGTGTACTTGGGATACCTAGTGGGTGGTGGCAAGGTGCAGCCACTCCAGGCCAAGATTGAAACTATCAAGGCCTGGCAACCACCTAGAACTCAGACTGACGTGAGAGCCTTTTTAGGCCTCACAGGATACTACCGCAGATTTGTCAAGGGCTATGGTACCATTGTGTCACAGTTGACAGAACTCACTTCCAAGAAACAACCTAGGTTCGTGAATTGGACAGAGGCTTGTCAGAAAGCCTTTGACTCCCTGAAGGAAGCCATGTGCACGGCCCCGTGCTCAAGGCCCCTGACTAATCCCAGGAATTTATTGTGCAGACAGACGCTTCAGAGCATGGTATAGGGGCGGTCCTAGCACAGCTAAATGAGGAGGGCCTAGACCAACCAGTAGTCTTTATTAGCAGAAGGCTATTACCACGGGAACAGAGGTGGAGTGCTATTGAAAGAGAAGCTTTTGCTGTGGTCTGGGCACTGAAGAAGCTAAGACCCTACCTGTTTGGGACTCACTTCCGGGTTCAGACAGACCACAGGCCCCTCAGATGGCTCATGCAGATGAGGGGTGAGAATCCAAAACTCTTGAGGTGGTCCATGTCCCTACAGGGGATGGACTTTAAGGTGGAACATCGCCCCGGGGTTGACCACGCCAATGCTGATGGTCTCTCCAGATACTTCCGCCTTACCGATGGGAGCTCCCAGGAGGTCGGGTAGTTCTCCCCACTTTCAGCTGGGTGGGACACATGTTAGACCGGTCAGCCTTAGGGTGGTCACCCCTAATTTTTTGCCTGCCTCCTTCCACTTTTTAGACACTGTTTTTGCTGGATTTTAGACTCTGCGCACTTTACCAATGCTAACCAGTGCTAAAGTGCATATGCTCTCTCCCTTAAAACATGGTAACCTTGAATCATACCTGATTGGACTATTTAATTTACTTATAAGTCCCTAGTAATGTGCACTCTATGTGCCTAGGGCATGTAGGTTAAATGCTACTAGTGGGCCTGCAGCACTGGTTGTGCCACCCACTTAAGTAGCCACTTTTCCTTGTCTCAGGCCTGCCATTGCAAGGCCTGTGTGTGCAGTTTCACTGTCACCTCGACTTGGCATTTAAAAGTACTTGCCAAGCCTAAACCTCTCCTTTCTCCACATATAAGTCACCTCTAATGTGTGCCCTAGGTATTCCCGAGGGCAGGGTGCTGTGTGGGTGAAAGGCAGGACATGTACCTGTGTAGTTTACATGTACTGGTAGTGTAAAACTCCTAAATTCGTTTTTGCACTACTGTGAGGCCTGCTCCCTTCATAGGCTAACATTGGGGCTGCCCTCATACAGTATTGAAGTGGTAGCTGCTGATCTGAAAGGAGTAGGAAGGTCATATTTAGTATGGCCAGAATGGTAATATAAAATCCTGCTGACTGGTGAAGTTGGATTTAATATTACTATTCTAGAAATGCCGCATTTCTTTGCACTTAAATCTTTCTGTGCCGTACAATCCACGTCTGGCTGGGCTTAGTTGACAGTTCCTTGTGCATTCACTCAGACACACCCCAAACACAGGGTACTCAGCCTCACTTGCATACATCTGCATTTTGAATGAGTCTTCCTGGGCTGGGAGGGTGGAGGGCCTGCTCTCACACAAAGGACTGCCACACCCCCTACTGGGATCCTGGCAGACAGGATTGAACTGAAAGGGGACCTGGTGCACTTCTTAGCCACTCTTTGAAGTCTCCCCCACTTCAAAGGCACATTTGGGTATAAAACAGGGCCTCTGCCCTACCTCATCAGACACTTGCTGGAGAAGAAACCTGAACCAGAAACTACATCCTGCCAAGAAGAGCTGCCTGGTTGCTCAAAGGACTCACCTGTCTGCTTTCTACAAAGGACTGCTGCCTTGCTGTTGGCCTGCTGCCTTTCTGAACTCTTGTCTGGCTGTGAAAGTGCTCTCCAAGGGCTTGGATGGAGCTTGCCTCCTGTTCCCTGAAGTCTCAGGACCAAAAAGACTTCTCTTTTTCATTTGGACGCTCCGTGCGCTGAAATTTCCGACGCACGGCTTGTTCCGAGGCGAGAAAAACGCCTCACACCGACGCTGATCGACGCAACGCCTTCGGGACGACCGGAAGTTTGAAGGCCTCGCAAGGACAACGCTGCCCGACTTCCAGAGGAGAAATCGACGTGACGCCTGACGTGAGATCGAAACTTCGACGCGCATCCCCGCAGAATGATGCGCAGCCGGAAAACAAGCAGGAAAATCCAGGCACAGACCCGGGACATCTGGTAATCCCCGCGATCCACAGAAAGAGACTGTCCGCGCGCCGGAAAACAACGCACGACTTCCCCGCGTGAAAAATAATGACCAAAGTCCGTGTGTGCTAGGGAGAAATCGATGCACACACCATTTTTCAACGTATCTCTTCTTCTGTGGCCTTCTGAGGAGATTTTCCACTCCAAACCAGGTACTTTGTGCTTGAAAGAGACTTTGTTTGCTTTTTAAAGACTTAAGACACTTTATATCACTTTTCAGAGATATCTCTTCAAATTCACATTGCAACTTTATTAGTTTTGACCTACAATTATCCTGATAAATATTATATATTTTTCTAAACACTGTGTTTTGTATTTTTGTGGTGCTATATGGTGGTACTGTATGATTTATTGCACAAATACTTTACACATTGCCTTCTAAGTTGAGCCTGACTGCTCGTGCCAAGCTACCAGAGGGTGGGCACAGGATAATCTTGGATTGTGTGTGACTTACCCTGACTATAGTGAGGGCTTTTGCTTGGACAGGGGGTAACCTGACTGCCAACCAAAAACCCCATTTCTAACAAAATGGTTTTATTAAACGCAAGCTAGGCCAGGGGGACTTCATGACGGTTGACATAAAAATGGTTAGAACTATAAAATAAAAGTAACTTATGCACACAGAAATACGGAATACTGCAAGAAATTGCAATTGTAGATAACGTGAAACTTTGCAAGTAGTACACGTTACATGAAGGAACATCAAAGATGAATTGACCAATGGGTATAAAGTGTGTGCTTTCATAGGCTAACACACCCCAAATGAGAGAGTTTTTCCTTTTATTTAATGTTAGTGAGAACCTGAGGTTTTTCTGAATTGAATTCTGTAACTTTGGGGTGAAGTGAATTCGCTGTACAGCTCATATGCAGCTGTAACAGAGCAGATTAGATTTAGGGTAACCCGGCAGCACATGTTTAACTGGAACAGGTACAGGGGCGTAGGAGACAATACATTTCTGGGGGGGACAGGGACAGCCTTGGGGACTTTCAATCAACCCTAAACAAATCGCTTGTTGTTTACGAACTGCAGGCTCCAATAAATATACAAAATCATATATATTGGAAGTGAAATAGGGAGAAAGGAAGGCATGTTTTCACAGTCTGAAAGTATCTTTAATTGTTATTTACATTCACAAAGTAATTCGCTCAAATGTGAAAATAACATGTTGATTAACCTTGCATCTTCATGCACCAAGCAAATAAAGGTAGGAGGGTAAAAAGGAAGAACATACCTTTTGCGCCCCACACCCACCTTGCCCATCGCCTCATGCCAATTGGAACCACACTGGAGATATCAAAAGCGATTCTGTACAAGAGTTGTAAAGTGTGCTCGAAAACCATAGTTCTAATAATACTTCTACTCCTGTGTGTGATCTTGGGCAGCTCAGCTCTACATCAGTCATAACTAGAAGCATTTCAACTGAAGAAGCTCTTGCAGTTACAGGCTATATAAACATGGATTCTCTAATCTCTGTATAAACTTCAGTCACAAATGTCTTTAGAAACGGCTGTTTGTGATGCACCAAGTCACTGCGTATAAAGAAAAGACATTCACTGATTATAAAGAAAAGACATCGGAAAATGACTATGATAGGGTTATTACAGTCAAGTTCTCACATTACGGTGCCTTCTGCCAGAGCTAGCAGCCAAGGTAAAAGGCAGATAAGGTCACAGAGCACAAGTAATGCAGCTGTTTAAAGCAAAAAATGGAATGTTGCTTTTCTTTCGTCTGCTCTACTTTAATAGCTTGCAATGACAGAAGCTATGCACTAAGGTTTTAAGTGGTTTGTTGGAAAGTTGGTGGTGTGACCATGTATTATATGGGGTAAAATACCCCTGGCATACATAATGATATTGCAAGTCACCTTGAAGATCATACATTATAAACAAGCATTGGCAAAACCAATAGGCCTCGCCTATGCAAGTTCTATTGCCTTTGCCAATGTGTTTTAGCCATGCTGTACACTAGTGAGACTACTATTCAGCATGGCTCAAAGTTAATGGCATAAAGGAGACTGATGTGTCATGGAATAAGTAGAGTGTCCTAAAATGGAGCAGTAAACTAACTTTAAAGGAACAGGGGTCCCTTGAATAAAATGCAACAACACTCCCATAAACAATGATATTAAAGTAGTATGCAAATGGAATGTTTCATACATTTACTCAATCAAAATATAAAAGATCAAATGTAGTGGGAAAACATCAACAGGGTAAATCGAGAAAGACTGGTATTCTGGCATTACACTAGTTATCTGGATGACCCAATGTCACCAATTACAAGAAAAATTTAAAAAGTAACCTATATAGTAGAATGGTTTAGAGGAGGTTTGTATTGGGTACCTATGGTGCTTACACCTTATACCAGGTCCAGTTATCCCTTATTAGTGAAATGTAGGCAGTGTGTAGAAGCCAGGCTCTCTAGGGATAGCTGTAGCCAAGGCTTATCTAGGAGACATGCAAAGCTCATGCAATACCACTGTAGTCACACATCACTCACACACATGAAAGAAAATACTCAGTGTTACAAAAATAAAGGTACTTTATTTTAGTGACACAAATGCCAAAAATACCATAGAGACTATACTCCCTTAGGAGGTAAGTAATACACCAATTATATACGCTAGTATGCAGCAATAGCAATACAAACAGTTAGAAAAGTACAATTAGTGAAAATCACAATGGTTAGAAATGGGCCTAGGGGAAACCCAAACCATATATTAAGAAAGTAGAATGCGAATGTTGGGTTCCCACCTAGGCAAGTGTGGTGTGTAGAGGGGCGCTGGGAGTATTAGAAAACACCAAAGGTAAGTAATAGAACCCACCTCAGAGCCCAGGAAAGCAGGAGTAAATCACAGTAACTTTCCTAGAACACACAAGAACATGAGAAAGAAGATAATGCAAGAACCAGAAGATACTTCAAGACACAAAGGGTGGATTCCTGGACCTTAAGACCTGTGGAAGAATGGGATTAGGTACATGAAGCACAGAAGAGTACAGGGAGGACAGGAGCCCCTGCTAACCAGAATCAAGGTGCAAAAGAAGAACCACTGGTGAAGAACAACAGTCAGTACTGCACCCAAGAAGATGGATGCGGGTTCTTGGTTGGTGCAGATGATATCCCACACCGGATGGATGATTGCAGTCTGATTTGCGTCGCTGGATTCCGCCAACAAACCTTGGCACGCGCAAAGCTCACGATTAGCGGAAAATGGCACTGCCTGGGACCAGGAGGGACCTGGTTGACTCTACCCAGGAGGAGGAGTCAGAGGGGGCTCTCAGCAACTCAGAGAGCTGCAAAAGGAGGCCCATGCAGTACAAAAACAAAGGATCCCACACCACCAGAGAACCACTCAGGAAGCTGTGCATTGCAGGAAGGAGTGCTGGGGGCCAGAGTTACATTGTGCACAAAGAATTTCATAGAAGGATGCCAACAAGCCTTGGCAACTGAAAAACACGTGGTGAACAGGGTTACTGTCTTGCGTGGGAAGGCAAGCTCTTACCTCCACCAAAGTTGGACAGTAGGACGTCAGGACCATCGGGACCACTTCAGTCCACCACCCGTGATGTAGGATCCATGCAACTCAAGAGGAAAGGGGACCCTAGCAGATGGTCGTTGTTGCAGAGAGGTGCCTGCTGAAGCAGGGGAGTGACTCCTTGAATCCAAGGGAGATTTGTTCATTCTCCTGGTGCAGGCTTAAGGCAGGCTGTCCTCTGAGGATGCACGACCGGGAAACAGTTGCATTTGCTGGCAAGAGCTGAAGATACAATATTGCAGAAGTTGTCTTTGCTTCGTTGTTGCAGTTTGTGGAGTTCCTGGAGGGTCCAGATGCAGTTTCTTCAGTGAGAAGGTGAAGTAAAGGATGCAGAGGATTCCTGCTGGAGTCTTGCAATCTGAATCTGAAGAACCTCCCAAAGGAGAGACCCTAAATAGCCATGAAAGGGGGATTGGTCAGCTAAACAGGTAAGTACCTATCAGGGGACGGCTCTGACACCACCTGCTGGCACTGGCCACTTAGATGCTCCCAGAGTTTACTGCCAACTTGGAATCCAAGATGGCAAAGCACAGGGACCCTCTGGAGGAGCTCTGAGCACCACACCTGGGGTGGTGATGGACAGGGGAGTGGTCACTCCCCTTTCCTTTGTCTAGTTTCGTGCCAGAGCAGGGACTGGGGGTACCTGAAGCGGTGTAGACTGGATTATGCAAGGAGGGCCCCAAATGTGCCCTTCAAAGCATTTTCCAGTGGCCTGGGGAAGGAAGCTACGCCTCCCAAGCCTGTAACACCTATTTTCCAAGGGAGAGGGTGTAACACCCCTCTCCCAAAGGAAATCCTTTGTTCTGCCTTCATGGGCTTGAGCTTCTCAAGCAACAGGAGGGCAGAAACCTGTCTGGGAGGTGGCAGCAGCTGGGCCTGCCTGGAAAACCTCAGAAGGCCGGAATGGCAATACTGGGGGTCCTGTAAGGAGCCCCCGGAGTGCACGAAATCACACAACCAATGCTTGCAAAAGCCTTGGGTTATGATTCCAACATGTTTGATACTAAACATACCTATGTTTGGAGTTACCATTATGTAGGTGGGAATAGGTAGTGACCTATTTCAAGTACACGTGTAAAATGGCATCCCCGCACTCAGGTAGTCTGGGAAATGGGTCCTGGAGGTCGTGGGGGCACCTCTGCTAGTGTAGGGGTGCCCTCACACACAGTTACTCTGCACCCTGCCCTCAGGGCTGGGGGGCCTGCTATAGGGGTGACTTATAAGTGACATGGTGCAGTGTAACTGGTAGTGAAAGGGTGCATGCACCTTTTCAAGCAGGCTGCAATGGCAGTCCTGCAGAAGCCTATGCATGGGCTCCCTATGGGTGGCAAAAGAAATGCTGCAGCCCATAGGGATCTCCTGGAACCCCAATGCCCTGGGTACCTAAGTACCATATACTAGGGACTTATAAGGGGGCACCAGTGTGCCAATTTTGGGTGAAATACTGGGTTACCAGTATGCAACAACCATAATTTAAGGGAGAGAGCATAACTACTGGGGTCCTGATTAGCAGGATCCCAGTAGACACACTCAAACACACTGGCAAACAGGCCAAATGTGGGGGTAACCAAGCTAGAAAGAGGCTACTTCCCTACAAGGTTAGCATCCACAATAATGATTTACAAGCTTTTGTACACTGACTTTTACCAGAATGATCCAAATAGTGAATCAAGAAGTCATTAGCTCATGGTACCTATGCTTATGCCAACTTATGTACAATATCACAAATTCAAGTCAGGGTAATTTGGCCGACGATATTTCAATCCCCTAGATAAGTATCAGGATCATCCTAAGCCTTCGTTAAGCTTGAGTTAAAAGGGTAACAGAGTGCTTGTAATCAAAACGGCGAAGACAAATCGGACTCACTTCTCATATGAGTGAGAAGGCAATCAATGGAGATCTGAATCTCTAATCAAACGCCAATGCCATAGAGTAGTAGTAGAGTGAAGTAGTGTCACAGTGTAATAGAGTGTCATAGAGTGAAATGGCAGAGTGTGGTAGAGTGGAAAGGCATAGGGAAGAGTGAACTGGAGTAGAGTGAAGGTAAGTAATGTGAAGTGGCATAGAGAAAGTTGGGTAGAGTGTTACAGTGAACATAGTACATTGTTGTATAGTGGAGTGGCATAGAGGGTTGTGCACTGGCATTAAGTAGAGTATCGTAGATTGAAGTGGCATAGAGTGGTGTGGAGTGGCATACAGTGGAGTAAAGTGGAATGGAGTGGCATATAGGGAGTTGTGTAGGGAGTTACAGAGTGGAGAAAGTGTTAGAGTGTAATGAAATAGAGTGTCAGAGTCTAGTATCATGGAGTGTAATGTCAGAGTGAAGTGTCATAGGGTGGAGTTGGGTGGTCTAGAGTGAAGTGGCATAGAGTACAGTGGTGCAAAGTACATTGGTGTAGAGTGTACTAGTATAGAGTGCATTGGTTTTGAGTAAAGTGGTGTAGAGTGCATTGGCGAATACTGCACTGGTTTAGCATACAGTGCAGTAGCCTAGAGTGGTGAAGAGTAGAGGGGAGCAGACTGGAGTGGCACAGCATAGATTGTAGTGGTTCAGAGTGCTGTGTCATAGAGTGATGCGTTGCATGGTAGAGTGGAGTGGTGCAAGGTAGAGTAGACTGGTGTAAAGTGCAGTGGTGGAGTGCAGTGATGCAGAGTAGAGTGGCATAGAGTGTAGTGGCATATAGTACAGTGGTGTAGAGTGCAGTAGAGTGGCATATAGTTTAGCGGTGCAGAGTAGAGTGCTGAGGTGCAGAGTAGAGAGGAGTATAGTTCAGTGGCAGAGCGCAGTGTTGCAGAGTGTCATAAAGGGAAGTGCTGTTGAGTAGAGTGACATAGACTGCATTGGTGAAGAGTGCAGTGATGTAGAGTGATGCAGAGTAGAGAAGAGTGGCGTAGAGTACAGTGGTGCAGAGTAGAATAGAGTGGCATAGAGTGCAGTGGCATGGAGTAGATTGCTGCAGAGTACAGTAAAGTGGTGAAGGGTAGATCGTTGCAGAGTGGAGCATAGTGATGTAGAGTGCAGTAGCATAGAGCGGTGCAGAGCAGATTGGAGTGGTGCAGGGTACATTGGCATGGTGCAGGATAGATTAAACTGGCATGGCATAGAGTAGAGTTGCGTAAGTTGCAGTGGCATAGAGGAGCTGATTTCAAAGTAGAGTGAAGTGACCTACATTGGAGTGGTGTAGAGTAGATTAGAGTGCAGTGGTGCAGAAAAGAGTGCAGTGGGACAGAGCACAGTGGCATTGAGTGCAGTGGTGCAGAGTAGAGTGGCGTGGAGTTCAGTGGCAGAAAGTGCAATGTTGCAGATTAGAGGGTCGCAGACTACAGTGGTGTATTGTAGAGTGACATAGAGTGCAGTAGCATAGAGTGCTGTGACGCAGAGTACAGTGGCATTGAAAACAGTGGAATAGAGTGCTGTGGTGCAGAGTAGATTGGCATAGAGTGCAGTGGGATACAGTGCATTGGTTTTGAGTAAAGTGGTGAACAGTGTACTGGCAGAGTGCAGGGGCGTAGTGTACAATGGTTAGAGTAGAATAGCATGGATTGCAGTGGCGTGTTGTAGAGTGAAGTGGTACAGCATAGATTGCAGTGGCGTAGAGTTGCACAGAGTGGAGAAAAGTGGTGTAGGGTGCAGTGGCATAGGGTAGATTATTTCAGAGTAGAGTGAAGAAAAGATAGAGAAAAGATAATATACTTCAATATGCTGAAGTATGTAACAATAACAACAACATAAATAATAATGCTAGGCATAACGGCCCAAAATGAAATATGGCTTCTCCCTGTTAGCCACGCTGTAATCAAGCACTTCATTACCTAGAAAACAAAACATTAAACATAAATGTTAGAAAAATATACCCTTCTAATAGCTAAATTGTTGTGTGAAAAGGTCAAATTTGGGCTCAATCTTGACTTCACTGTTTCACCAACTGGTGTGATCGTAGGCAAATACAAAAATTGTGTTTCACAGAGTCTCCTTTCTAACCTGCAGGTGTCAGGCTGAGTGGGACTCTTTTCTCTCTTTACATCTTCCTCATTGTCTTGAAGCTCCTCTTGAAGGCGTCCTGCTGTGCTCCTCTTCAAGGCGGCAGGTGATGTAGACAGTAATCATCCAAAACTCTTTTCTCCTCCTCGTGCCCTTTGTTCTTATGAGCACCCTTAATGCCCACAGCTGTGAACAGGACAAACAAAAGGGCAGAGGGCGCAGGGGGCCTCCGGACTTACATTCATTCTGTTACCATCAGATTGGAGGATGGTCAGTACAGGGCTATCATAAGTAGCGCTTTTGTGCACTAATGGCCCTCTGAATAATAGATGTGAGAGGGGAAATTATTGTGTCCCTTTTGCCCCCCCCCACCTTCATCCCCTGTGCACCCCACCCTCCAAAATCTGAGGGGGATACACCCCCAAGTCCCTCACACTTCCTGCACCCATGAACAGGTATGTGTCACACGTCTGTGTACATTTCATTAGGATAAAAATGAAGAGATGTCGAAACAGTTCCCTTTATGGCAGGTGAAGCCAGTCACAACATCCCAATAAATCTCTGGCACTAACGGCCGTTGTCCTTTGTAAAACCCATGAGCTGCAGAAGTGAAACTGCGGCGAAGAAGTGAGGGTGCTCACAATGAAGAGGCCTTGTTGTGCAGTACAGGATCTCTCTGCAGCCGGCACCAGCGGGTCATGCCTTCCAAGCTTTAGCGTCGCGCCCAGTGACGCAACTGGAGAGCAGCGGTGACATTCTGTACCAGACAGCAGGGGGTGTCTGACCCCCATAGCCCGCCCCGCCCCCTCCCTCGTCCTGGTTATGTGGGCGAATCCATGTACGAGGTGCGAGAGTTAATAAATCGGAGTGTGCTAGCAGACGGGAGTCAGAGTGAAATGCCCTCCACAAATATTATAGCGTCCCATGTCGTTTATTAAGTGCGGCGAGCACAGCAAAGTATTGAGTCTCATACGACTCGACACAAGCCTGCGAGGTGAGGTCTGTTAGCGTGCCTGACCTTAATAAGTAAACTTACAAGGGGACGCGAATAGGTCGATGAACCTTTTGACTCGCAATTATGATGTTCTTACCATAGCTCCAGTACACAATCAGTAATCAATACACAATAGTCAATAATCATCAGCAATCAATAACATTAGTAATCAATGGAGTCAGTGAAGGTCACACACCATGACCTTTCAGTCATGAATAACCACACCTTTTAGATTAAAATTAGAGTTTTATTTCCCTATTATAACAATACTAATGTCATGTAGATTAATCTCAAAATCAAAGCAAAACACATACAGAATCTATACCTAAAGCAGTGGAAAACTCATTCTATTCAAGCTTGAACAAATCAATAGCAAAGTCAGTTACATCGACAAAATCAAACACATGACGTTTAGCAGAGAAATTCCACCAAGCATTAGTCCCTGTTATCATAAGTCATTATTGAGAATCCTTAACTAAAATCAAATTAGCATCAGCATGTTGGGCTTCATGCAAAACAATTTAGTAACACAAATTTAGAAAAACATCTAGCTAGGGATCTATCAAAACTGCACAATTGGTACCTAGAACGAAAAAGCAAATATGCATAATAATCACATAAGAGTGTATACCTATCCTCGGGTGGATCAGCAAAGCAGAATCAGTTTTCGTCCTCAGGACATCAGTCGATCAGCAAAGTATCAGGATTCATCAGCAGAGTTCAATAAGGGTAAGGTCTTGAAGCATTAAAGTTAAGCTCATCTCTTATCAAGACGCATATGAAAATAATAACCTTTCGGTCAGAAATGTGAGCAGAGAATGCTCTCTTCTCTCGGAATGAGTGTTGTTATATTAAAGTCACCTGAACTATCCCCTAATTCCCTATTGGTCAATTAATTGTATGTTTGTACTTTATCCAATAATATTTCTATGTCAAATCTATGAATTCTAATATTTCTCCATTCACATACAGTTGATTGGTCTGCCTTACGATGTTCTCATTATCCGGCTTGTCAGGTAACAATATTGTTGCAGCTTCCACTCCAGTCAGTGTCTTCATTGTTCTTGTCCTGGAAAAGTCACTTACACGCATTACACATAAAATGTTACGCTAGCAAGAACATCATGTCCTAGCAGTCGTCTCTCTCGAAAAGCTTCTATTAAGCATAAATTATACAATACAGTAGACATTTCACAGTTTAATCCATTCTGTCAGCATTTTTTATTAAACGCTAAGAAATACAGCTTCTGCATGAGGCCTGCCAAAATAGGCCAAGACACTCACTAAGTTAAGGCCTACAATTAATAAAGCTAAAGCTTAGTTCACAACCATCATTATGATATATTACTACATTAATCTAACATATATTCAACATTTCATAATATTTAATCATTGATTAGAACATTTCGTTAACATGGCAGCCACTCATCGTAATCACATTTTCAAATGCGTGCATTATTATTTCTAAGTTATTACATTTTCTATGCAAATTCATTATTATGAATACATGAACTCTCATTAATATCTTCATTAATACACCTGCTCTAGCAGGTCCACAGCGAGTAGGAAGCGTTAGGGCCAGACTGGATTAGGGTTGGCACAGTGCCAACAGAACTGCAGAACTGTGCATTACATAAGTACTAAGAGCCAGTCTGCTCTGGGGTTTACGTACAGGTAAACAGAAAGGGTGGGGCAGGCCATATATATTCATTATGCTCTTGGCAAACCATCATCCTGAATGGTCTGATGACTGAGATTAAGCTGGTAATTATGACCCTGGCGGTGAGTGTAAATGTGGCGGTAGTGCCGCCAACAGGCTGGCGGTACATACTAACACATTATGAGAATGGCGGATTGGCTGCAGCCAACCCTCCACTTCTCCACTCATACCGCTGTGGCGGTATCAGCCGCTGGGCCAGAGATGTCAATCTCCATCCCAGCAGCCGGCTTAGTACCGCCGGCGGCATTATGAGCCTGCCTACCACCATGATTTTTTAGTCATTAGGAACGCCACAAAAACCATGGCAGTAGGCCCTACCTGTGACAGGGAATTCTTTCCCTGTCACCGGTAGGCGGCTTCCCCACCACCCCCAACACACACCTGACACCCCTCCACCCTCTTCATCCAAACTCCCCCCACCCCTTCCGATACTCTCATTTCCACTTTTCCCTGCATTCACACACACACCAGCAGACACGTACCACGCATACACCCTATCACTCACACTGGCATACACGCATTCATACATGTATACTTCCTGACATGCTCACACACATTCTTACACACAATCACACTGACATGCAGACACGCACTCACTTCACCATTCTTACACACACTCATTCACATGCATACACCCAGACAAACAACACAACACACACAGATGCATTCACACACACACTCACACATTCATGCACACAACCAGACACACACAACACCCCCAACCCCTCCCCTGTTGAAAGGCTGACTTACCTTCATTGATTAGGTCTTCCGGCAGGGGAACGGGAAGGGGCGCTGCTACCTCCAGCAGCACCCCACCAGCAGAACACCACCAGGCAGTTTCACAGTTCAAGATACGGCTGGCAGCGTTCTACTGCCGTGGCAGTGCTGGTGGTAGCAGCGCCAGCTTACCACCATCTGCCAGTATGATCACTGACGGATTTCCGCCCTTCTTGTGGTGGAAGTCTGGCAGTGATCATACTATGGTGGATGGATGGTAACCGTGGTGACAGTATGTTGGCGGCCATCATCGCGGCAGTAGGTGGCTTTTACCACGATTGTTATAATGACCACCTAATGTTGACCAGCCGATATCTAATGACCAGTGCTGGCGCATGTGGTTACACTGTGTAACAACCACTGATAGAGCCTTACATTTGACCTTCGTGTTTGAATGCCCAGCAAGCGTGACAAGATAAAAAAAGATTTACAGGGCTGTTTATTACAGAAAACAAGTTTGTGGAAGGATTCTGTAAACATGGATTTGGCATGGGGAAGGACAAACTGAAGCTGGAAACTTAACACAAATAAAGCCAGCAAATGGGAAGCCAGAAAACTTGAGTTACAAACCACAAAGGCAATGGCAAGCAACGGGCAGAATGCATTCCCAGTTCAACTTTCTGAAACTCCATAAGATGTATTTTGCATAACAGACAGCTGCAATCTAAAAATGGTTCCGCTCTGTAGAGTTTGGATGCCCAAATGCCATGAGTGCGGAGGATATGTGATCATGATAATGATGGCATACAAAACGTATTGTCAGAAAGAGCCATCAGCACAAGTACAGATGGATAAATGCAAGCTACGCGTATCAATGTCCCTCTTTCTAACCATCACCATTTCAAAGACAGCAGAACTGTGTACATTTTGACCCAAAAGTTAGTATCATAAATGTTTTAATCAAAATGATATACTATGTACACGTAGGTGAGTCTGTGTCACCACTTAATAATCATTAATAAAATATTAACACTTAATACAGTGAATTGATCATCTATCTTAATTATGTCATGATTAATGTACATATTTCATAATCTCCTTAAAAAGCATAATGTTAATTTTGATGAATAATAAATAAATATAGCTTTTTAGTGCACATTAACGGCAAATTTCTCATTGCACTTTTATTATCATTGCTTTGAAAATGGCAATTTTGTGATTTATTTAGTGGTGTAGACAGCAGAGTATGGAGAGACAACCACTACTAGCAGGTTTCGAGCTGTGCTGTGAGCAGCACATGCACCTATTTGGAGAAACGTTTATTGTTAGATTGGCAGTCAGGTTACCCCCTGTCCAAGGAAAAGACCCTCACTCTAGTCAGGGTAAAGAAGAATCACCCTCAGTTAACCTCTGCTCACCCCCTCGGTAGCTTGGCACAGGCAGGCAGGCTTAACTTCAGAAGCAGGGTGTAAAATGTTTGTACCAACAAACACAGTAACTCAATGAAAACACTACACAATGACACAACAAAGGTTTAGAAAAATAGATAATATTTATCTAAGCAAAACAAGACCAAAATGATAAAAATCCTACATACACAAGTCAAGTTCTGGATTTTAAAAAGAATAAGAGTCTTAATCCTTAGAAAACAGAGAGAACGCTGTTATTTCACAAAAGTACCTGGGTAGCGTCAAAATAAAGCCTCATGGGCGAGTGTGCTTCGAAAAAGGCCAGCGATGCGTTGGTTGCTCATCCGCAAGCGAGAACGTGCATCGTTCCTCCTTTGTTTGGATCGGCATGCGTCATTTCTTCTCTTCTGCAAGAGAGCAATGCGTCGATCCGGAATGGCACCTCGGGTCCGGACAGGCTTTGCATTAATTTTCTGCTCTTGCGATGTTGCTTTGAAATCCGATCGCACGGTGTCAAGAAACCACGCTGCGTGGGGCTTGCGTCATTAGCAGCAGCTGCTGCATGTGTTGTGCGTCTTTTCTCCAGCCGCGTTGCGTCAATCTCTCAGCTGCGATGCAGGTGGAACATCAATTTTAGCCACAAGGCCGGCTGCACATCGTTTATCAGCTGTGAGACGAGTGGTTCATCGAAAGATTCCCCGCACAGCAGTCTTTGCATGGATATCTGTCCTTTTCCACCAGCTGCACCTTTTAAGGACCCAAAGACAGGTTAGGGCACCACTTGGCAGGCAGGACAGTCAGCAGAAAGCCCAAGTGTTGGCAGAGCGAAGTCTTTGTTTTCCCTAAGACTTCAACAGCAGGAGGCAAGCTCAGTTCAAGCCCTTGGAGATTCTTCACCAGTGGGAAGTCACACAAAGGTCAGTCTTTGTCTTCTCTCATGTACAAGCACCTACTGCAGGCCAATCCAGCAAAGCACAGTCACAGGCAAAGGGGCAGTATTCCTTCTCCAGCTCTTCTCCTTGGCAGAGATTCATCTTGGTTCCAGAAGCAATCTGATTTTCAGGGGTTTTGGGTGCTCTTCTTATACCCCTTTCTGACTTTGAAGTAGATCTACTTCAAATAGAAGTCTCTGTTATTTTCAAGATCCTGCCTTGCCCAGGCCAGGCACCAGACACACACCAGGGAGTTAGAGACTGCATTGTGTGAGGGCATGCACAGCCCTTTCATGTGTAAGTGACCACTTCTCGCCTCCCCTCAGCCCAGATGGCCCATCAGGATATGCAGGCTATACCCCAGCTCCCTTTGTGTCACTGTCTAGAGGAGAGGTGCAAACAGCCCAGCTTTCAAACTGACCCAGACAGGGAAACCACAAAAAAGCAGAGTCACAGAATGGTTTAAGAATGTTCAAACACACAATCTAAAAACCAACTTCACTAAAAGATGAATTGTTAACTTGGGAGTTCAGAGACCCCAAACTCCGGATGTCTATCTGCTCTCAGAGGGAATCTGCACTTAGATATTATTTAAAAGCAGCCCCATGTTAACCAATGAGAGAGATAGGTCTTGCAACAGTGAAAACCGAATTTGGCAGTATTTCACCTTCAGAACATGTCAATCACATAAGTACATGTCCTACTTTTAACATACACTGCACCCTGCCCATGGGGCTACCAAGGGCCTACCTTAGGGGTGCCTTACATGTATAAAAAGGGAAGGTTTAGGCCTGGCAAGTGGGAACACTTATTATATAGAAAGGTACACTGTTCCAAAAGAATAGAGATGAGTATGCAGGGTCGGGGACAGTCAGAGATATCGATGATGTCAGGAGAGCCTTCAAGCACCCAATAGGGTGACAATTTTCATCACTGGGCTGTCTCCTCGTCAGACCGGTGCTCCAATGTCTGGCGGACCACCCCGGCAACTGGGATAGTACTGGACCAAAGGCAATTTGCCAGGTTGGGGTCTGAAAGAAATAAAGAATGTGAAGATAGAAATGTGTGAATGAGTGTAGGAGAGTATGAGAAGGTTAAAATTAGCTCTGAGCCTTAAACATCACTTTAATGAATCAGGGGAAAGGTTCAGACCAAGATTAAAAATCATAAAGAGTGATTGCGGGAATAATTTCCAGCTACACTCTACAAAAGAAGAAAGGTAGTGTACCTTATCCTGTCGAGTTATGGTCAAAATGTTTCGCGTCTTTGATGGACAACAAATAATCCCATGATGCTGTGCTGCGATCGGGGGCCAGGAAACAGTTTCAGGAAGGCCTCGTAAGAAAGGGGAGAGTCTCCCACACCACTAGACGCCAGGGATTTCACTTGGGGGGGTTGTCCCCCTCGGAAAATGCCCCCCCGGGGCATATTTGTTTTAAAAAAAAGGTAGGTGCCCCCTGGGGGGAGGCGGCGGAAATTGCGCCCCCTAGGGGAAACATTTCTTTTTTCACCTCATCTTGGATTCCCCTAGGTCTCTAGTTTTCAAAATTGCACAAGTTTGGTAGGTTTTCCCTAGGTGCCGACTGAGTTTATCGGGAGACTTGGGGGATCGCTGGGTGGAAGGAAATTTGTGGCTCCTCTCAGATTTCAGAACTTTCTTTCACTGAAATGTGAGGAAAACGTGTTTTTTTAGCCACGTTTTGAGGTTTGCAAAGGATTCTGGGTAACAGAACCTGGTCAGATCCCCACAAGTCACCCCATCTTGGATTCCCCTAGGTCTCTAGTTTTCAAAAATGCACAGTTTTGGTAGGTTTCCCTATGTGCCGGCTGAGCTAGAGGCCAAAATCTACGGGTAGGCACTTTGCAAAAAAAAGCTCTGTTTTCTGTCAAAAAATGGGATATGTCCACGTTGTGTTTTAGGGCATTTCCTGTCATGGGTGCTAGGCCTACCCACACAAGTGAGGTATCATTTTTATTGGGAGACTCGGGGAACGCTGGGTGGAAGGAAATTTGTGGCTCCTCTCAGATTTCAGAACTTTCTGGCACTGAAATGTGAGGAAAACATGTTTTTTTAGCCACATTTTGAGGCAAAGGATTGCAAAGGATTCTGGGTAACAGAACCTGGTCAGAGCCCCACAAGTCACCCCATCTTGGATTCCCCTAGGTCTCTAGTTTTCAAAAATGCAAAGGGTTGGTAGGTTTCCCTAGGTGCCGGCTGAGCTAGAGGCCAAAATCCACAGCTAGGCACTTTGCAAAAAACAGCTCTGTTTTCTGTCAAAAAAAAAGGGATGTGTCCACATTGTGTTTTGGGGCATTTCCTGTCGCGGGCGCTAGGCCTACCCACACAAGTGAGGTATCATTTTTATCGGGAGACTTAGGGGAACAAAGAATAGCAAAACAAGTGTTATTGCCCCTTATCTTTCTCTACATTTTTTCCTTCCAAATATAAGAGAGTGTGTAAAAAAGACGTCTATTTGTGAAATGCCCTGCAATTCACATGCTAGTATGGGCACCCCGTAATTCAGACATGTGCAAATAACCACTGCTCCTCAATACCTTATCTTGAGCCCATTTTGGAAATGCAAAGGTTTTCTTGATACCTATTTTTCACTCTTCATATTTCAGCAAATGAATTGCTGTTTACCCAGTATAGAATGAAAACCAACTGCAGGGTGCAGCTCATTTATTGGCTCTGGGTACCTAGGGTTCTTGATGAACCTACAAGCCCTTTATATCCCCGTAACCAGAAGAGTCCAGCAGACAAATCGGTATATTGCTTTCAGAAATCTGACATCGGAGGAAAAACATAAAGAAAAATGGCTGTTGTTTTCAGCTCAATTTCAATATTTTTTTATTTCAGCTGTTATTTTCTGTAGGAAAACCTTGTAGGATATACACAAATGACCCCTTGCTGAATTCAGAATTTTGTCTAGTTTTCAGAAATGTTTAGCTTTCTGGGATCCAGCATTGGTTTCACACCCATTCCTGTCACTAATTGGAAGGAGGCTGAAAGCACCAAAAATAGTAAAAATGGGGTATGTTCCAGTAAAATGCCAAATTTGTGTTGAAAAATGTGGTTTTCTGATTCAAGTCTGCCCGTTCCTGAAAGTTGGGAAGTTGGGAAAAAACCACAAGCCTTCTTCGTTAGCCATTTTTTCCCATTTTTTTGTAAAAAACAAAATGCTACTAGTAGGCCTTCAGCACTGATTGTGCCACCCACCTAAGTACCCTGCAACCATGCCTCAGGCCTGCCATTGCAAGGTCTGCGTGCAGTTTTCACTGCCACTTCGACTTGACATTTAAAAGTACTTGCCAAGCCTTAAACTCCCCTTTTTCTTCATATAAGTCACCCCTAAGGTAGGCCCTAGAAACCCCTAAGGGCGGGTGCTATGTAGGTAAAAGGCAGGACATATACCTGTGTAGTTTACATGTTCTGGTAGTGTAAAAATCCTAATTTAATTTTACACTGCTGGGAGGTCTGCTCCTTTCATAGGCTAACATTAGGGCTACCCTCATACACTGTTTTAGTGGTAGCTCCTGATCTGAAAGGAGTAACCAGGTCATATTTAGTATGGCCAGAATGGTAATACAAAATTCTGCTTACTGGTCAGGTTGGATTTAATATTACTATTTTAGAAATTCCACTTTTAGAAAGTGAGCATTTCTCTGCAATTAAATCCTTCTGTGCCTTACAATCTACGGCTGGCTAGGTTTAGTTGACAGCTCCCCTGTGCATTCACTTGGACAAACCCCAAACACAGGATGCTCAGTCAACCTTGCATACTTCTGCATATTGAATGGGTCTTCCTGGGCTGGGAGGGTGGAGGGCCTGACACTTACATGTCAAAGGACAGTAGCCTGCCCTCACACAAAGGACTGCCACAGCCGCTGGTGGGACCCTGGCAGACAGGATGGAACTGAAAGGGGACCTTTTGAACTTTTAAGCCACTCTTTGAAAACTCTCCACTTCAAAGGCAAATTTGGGTATTTAAGCAGGGCCTCTGCCCCTACCAACTCAGACACTTCCTGGAGAAGAACCTGAACCAGAACCTGCAACCTGCCAAGAAGAACTACCTGGCTGCCCAAAGGATTCACCTGACTGCTTTTCTAAGAAAGACTGCTGCCTTGCTTTTGCCCTGCTGCCTTGCTGCTCTCTGGCTGTGTTGAGAAGTGCTCTCCACATAGCTCTTCACAACACAGCCAGATAGAGCTTGCCTCCTGTTCCCTGAAGTCTCAGGACCAAAAAGACTTCATTTCTGCAAGAAGAACTCCCTGTGCGGCAAAATTCAACGCACAGCCTGCCAGAACCGACGTACAGCCTGTATCGCAGTGAGAAAATCCAAACTGGACCGACGCAGCCCGACTTTGCAAGGAGAAGATTGACGTAGCACCAGCATAGCGACTGGAAATTTGACGCACAGCCCACTGGATCGATGCAGTGCTGAGCCGGAGCGACGCAGCCCGACCTCCTGAGAGGAATCGAAGCAGCGCCTGCCGTGTGGTAGAAATTTCCACTCAATGCCCACCGGATCTACACAGCTCCTGTGACTTCGTCCTGCCAGCACCAGCTTTCAACGCATCATTCCCGGGGCATCCAAAAACCCTGAAACCCAAAGAGGATCCAATTCTGCACGCCGGAAATTGACGCAACGCCTTCCCTGAATGAAAAATAAATGGCACATCGCCGTGTGCGGCCTGAGGGATCAACGCACACCTCCCTGTTTTCCACGCATCTTTCCTCTGCTGTTCCTTCTGGACATTTTGAACCCAAACCAGGTACTTTGTTATTGCAAGAAACATTTGTTGCTTTTAAGAGACTAAAGACACTTTATATCATTTTACAGTGATTTTTCAATGTATACATATTGCATCTTGATCGTTTTGACCTGCATCTTATCAGATAAATATTATATATTTTTCTGAACACTGTGTGGTAAAGTTTTGTGGTGCTATACTGTGTTATTGCATGATTTATTGCACAAATACTTTACCTATTGCCTTGTAAGTTAAGCCTGACTGCTCAGTGCCAAGCTACCAGAGGGTGGGCACAGGATAATTTGGATTGTGTGTGACTTACCCTGACTAGAGTGAGGGTCCTTGCTTGGACAGGGGGTAACCTGACTGCCAACCAAACACCGAATTTCTAACATTGGTGATCAGCGGTGAGGATAGGAATTGTATTTGTGCCGTGACATACAATAGCTAAGTGTTCACTGCCTTCCCACAATTGAAGGTCAACTTGATTTTTTATTTTTTTCTGCAAGTTCGTTTTCTACCTGACATTTTTAACTAAATCTTCATTTAACATGCCTCTGGCTGGGTCTCAAGCAGGAGCTGAAGATTTTGACCTAGCCATGCCAGAGACATATACTGTGAAAAAGCTGAAGGGGTTCTGCAACAATATGGGTGTACCTACCCAGGGTGCCTCCAGGAAGGAGGAATTCCAAAAGGCGCTGAGGGCCTGCGCAGAAGCCCATTGTGATGAGAATTTTGAAGAGGAGGGTCCAGAGGATGGCCCCCCAGAGGATTTTTTGCCATTAGTGGAGGATGTTACCATTGTGATTGTGCCCCCTGCTAAACCAGGAAGCAGTGTCTCTGATCATGGCCTGACCGCAAAGGAAAGGAAAGAAGAGAGAGAATTCCAATCACAAATGGCAAGGTTAAAAATTGAAGCTCAACAGGAGGAGAGGAGGGCAGAGAGAGAAGCCAAAGAGGCTGTGAGAGCTTCAGCTGCAGCTGAGAGAGCCTTGGCTGAAAATAAACTTTTGTTGGCTCATGAACTGAGTCTCAAGGAGCTGAATATCAAGGCAAGACAGTCTTAGTCCAGCAATGATGGTGGCAGCATACATGCAGGACTTGTTGGGGAAAAGAAGGTTTGTATACCCAAAAGTGTAGTGCCAAGTTATGTGGTGGGAGATGACATTGATAAGTGGTTGGTGGCCTATGAAGTTGCACTAAGGACTCATGGGGTATTTGAGTAGCAGTGGGGGCGGTCTTGTGGTTTTATGTACCAGTAGTGAGGAGGGACACAGTTCTTACACCAGATCCACAAGATCAAAATGTATATGCACCCATGAAAGCTGCTTTACTGGCCAAGTTTGGGCTAACTCCTGAGATATACCATCAGAGGTTCAGGACCATCACCAGACATTCCACACAAATTTGGGTAGACTGTTTTGATTTTTCCAGTAAGGCACTGAATGGATGGGTCCAGGGCAGCAAAGTAAATGATTATAAAGGATTATGGGCCGGATGTATCAAAGGTTTTTACCCATTCTATGTCTATGGGAAAAAGTGTTCATACATATGGCCCTATATGATTTGATTCTGAGAGCATATGCTCAGTATTTGTTTTACAGAGTTACACCAGCACTTAGTAAACAGTAAGCTTACTGATTCCAGAAAGCTTGCTGAGGAGGTGGACCTCTGGGCTAGCACCAGAGTGTCCAAGAAGGTATCTGGGGGGGACTCCCACAAAGGTGGTCAGGGTTCTCAACAGAAGAGAGAGGGGGTGAAAAACCTAAAGATTAGGAACTCTCAAAAAGCCCCCAAAACAATTCCCAAGGGGGGGAATGGTAACCAGTCCCTGTTAAAATTTGGGAAGAAGCCAGGGTACTTTGATAAAAAGTTAGGGAAGTTTATCCCCAAATGCTTAGAGTGCTACCAGCATGGACACTCTAAGGATGACTCCCAGTGTCCCAAGAGGGCACAGCCCACCAATGGAGGGCAGATACCTGGGTTGGCCAGTGTAGCGCTCGGGGGGAGACAGACCCAGTTAGTTTTGTGGAGCAGTTAGAGGTGTCCCTAGTATCCCTGGGAGACAAGGAAATGGTGCTAAAAGCCCACATGCCTGCCAATACTTCCAAGTATAGGCAGTGGGTGTAAGGAAATTCCTTCCTTGGCATTGTTACCCCCTGACGTTTTGCCTTTTGTTGCTGCCAGTTTTGATTGCAAGTGTGCTGGGACCCTGCTAACCAGGCACCTGCTAACCAGCACCAGTGTTCTTTCCCTAAACTGTACCTTTGTTCCCACAATTGGCACAGCCCTGGCACACAGATAAGTCCCTTGTAATTGGTACCCCTGGTACCAATGGCCCTGATGCCACGAAAGGTCTCTAAGGGCTGCAGCATGTCTTATGCCACCCTGGTGATCCCTCACTCAGCACATGCACACTGCCTCACAGCTTGTGTGTGCTGGTGGGGAGAAAATGACTAAGTCGACATGGCACTCCCCTCAGAGTGTCATGCCCACCTCACACTGCCTGTGGCATAGGTAAGTCCCCCGTCTAGCAGGCCTTACAGCCCTAAGGCAGGGTGCACTATACCGCAGGTGAGGGCATATGTGCACGAGCACTATGCCCCTACAGTGTCTAAGCAAAACCTTAGGCATTGTAATTGCAGGGTAGCTATAAAGAGTATGTGGTTTGGGAGTTTGTCAAACAAGAATTCCACAGTTCCACAATGGCTACACTGAAATCTGGGAAGTTTGGTATCAAACTTCTCAGCACAATAAACGCACACTGATGCCAGTGTGGAATTTATTGTAAAATACACCAAGAGGGCATCCTAGAGATGCCCCCTGAATACTAGTCCAACTCCTAATGCTAGGCTGACCAGTTTCTGCCAGCCTGCCACAACCAGACAAGTTTCTGACCACATGGGGAGAGTGCCTTTGTCACTCTGTGGCCAGGAACAAAGCCTGTACTGGGTGGAGATGCTTCTCACCTCCTTCTGCAGGAACTGTAACACCTGGTGGTAAGCCTCAAAAGCTCATGCCTTTTGTTACAGCACCCCGGGCCATCCCAGCTAGTGGAGATGCCCGCCCCTCCGGCCACTGCCCCCACTTTTGGTAGCAAGGCAGGAGAGGATAATGAGAAAATCAAGGAGGAGTCACCCACCAGTCAGGACGGCCCCTAAGGTGTCCTGAGCTGAGGTGACACCTGCCTTTCGAAATACTCCATCTTGAGATTGGAGGATTCTCCCAAAAGGATTAGGGATGTGCCACCCCTCAGCCCTCAATTTAGTATTTAGGGGTGACCCTGAACCCAGGAAATCAGATTCCTGCAACCTACAACAAGAAGAGGGACTCCTGACCTACAAGCCTGCAGAGAAGGAGGAAGCCGACAACTGATTTGGCCCCAGCCCTACCGGCCTGTCTCCAACTTCGAAAACCTGCTCCAGCGACGCATCCGACAGGGACCAGCGACCTCTGAAGCCTCAGAGGACTGCCCTGGACTACAGGACCAAGAAACTCCAGTGAACAGCAGCCCTGTTCAAAACCAGCTACTTCTTTGGAACAAAGAAGCAACTTCCAAAGACTTCACGTTTCCTGCCAGAAGCGTGAGACTCTACACTCTGCACCCGACGACCCCGGCTCGACCTGCAGAAAGCCAACACCTCAGGTAGGACTCCCCGGCGACTGCAAGCCCGTGAGTAACCAAAGACGACCCTCCTGAGCCCCCACAGTGATGCCTGCAGAGATGATCCAGAGGCTCCCCATGACCACGACTGCCTGTAACAAGGGACCCGACGCCTGGAACCAACACTGCACCCGCAGCCCCCAGGATCTGAAGGAACCGAACTTCGATGCAGGAGTGACCCCCAGGCGACCCTCTGCCTAGCCCAGGTGGTGGCTGTCCCGAGAAGCCCCCGTGCCTGCCTGCACCGCTAGAGTGACCCCCGGGTCCCTCCATTGTTTCCTACCTGAAACCCGACGCCTGCTTTGCACACTGCACCCGGCAGCACCTGCAGCTGAGGGTGTGTTTTGTGTGCCTACTTGTGTCACCCCAGGTGCTCTACAAAAACCCCCTGGTCTGCCCCCGAGGACGCAGGTACTTACCTGCTGGCAGACTGGAACCGGAGCACTCCTGTTCTCCATAGGCGCCTATGCGTTTTGGGCACCTCTTTGACCTCTGCACCTGACCGTCCCTGAGCTGCTGGTGTGTTAACTTTGGGGTTGCCTTGAACCCCCAACGGTGAGCTGGCAATGCCCCAGAACTGAGACTTGTACGTGTTTTACTTACCTCCTAATCTAAACTTTACTTGCCTCCCCAAGGAACTGTTGATTTTTGCACTGTGTCTACTTTGAAAATAGCTTGTTGACATTTTTACAAAGACTGCACATGATATTGTTTTCATTCAAAGTTCCTAAATTATCTAAATGAAGTACCTTACATTTAAAGTGTTTAATGTAAATATTGAACCTGTGGTTCTTAAAATAAACGAAGAAAATATATTTGTCTATATAAAAACCTATTGGCCTGGAGTAAGTCTTTGAGTGTGTGTTCCTCATGTATTGCCTGTGTGTGTACAGCAAATGCTTAACACTACCCTCTGATAAGCCTACTGCTTGACCACACTACCACAAAATAGAGCATTATAATTATCTATTTTTGCCACTATCTTACCTCTAAGGGGAACCCTTGGACTCTGTACACACTAATTCTCACTTTGAAAGAGCCAACTTCCTACAACTATTTTCTCCCTTTGCATTCTATAGGATTTCCTACTGTTTGCATTGTTCTATGACTATTTACTTGTCTAATTTTGGTGTCTACTGTATATATTGTGTATAATACTTACCTCCAGAATGAGCACCGTCTCTAAGATAGTTTTGGTATTGTGTCACCCAAATAAATACCTTTATTTTTGGTAACACTGAGTATGTCTTTACTTGTGTATAAGTACTGTGTAACTATAAGTGGTATTGCATGAGCTTTGCATGCCTCCTAGTTCAGCCTAAGCTGCTCTGCTACAGCTACCTCAATCAGCATAAGCTGCTAGAATACTACAACATTCACTAACAGGGGATTACTGGACCTGGGGTAAGGTGTAAGTACCCAAGGTACTCACTACCAACCAGGCCAACCTTCTACAGGGGTGACCAATAGAAAGGGGTCACAAAGCCTCCCCAGGGGAAGAGAGGTGAGACATCCGAAGGAAAAAGTAAAGAGTCTAATACAAGGCCCCAAAAACCTGCTCAGGAGGGTGGGCTCGAGCCTCTTCACAGTCCCCAAATGGGTATAAGGGTAAAAACTTTGATCCCAAGAAGGCCTGGTGTCGCATCTGTACTCAGCATGGACACCAAACTGGGGAGAAGGCCTGTCCCAAGACATGTCCCACAACAGGTACTACTCCAGTTAGACCTGCAATAGCCAGTCTCCAGGTGGGATTAACAGTGTGCCTAGAGGAAATCAAGGTTCACACTGAAGCTACATTAGTCTCTGACGGTCAGGTAGACCTAGCCACACTTGCTGCCTGGCTGCCTAACATGCAAAAAAAGCAGGCAGCAGCTCTTAATCAATGGGACTAGAGTAGAAGCCCTGAGGGATACAGGTGCCAGTGTCACAATGGTGACAGACAAACTGGTTTCCCCAGGACAGTACCTCGCTTAACAGACATATCCAGTCACTAATGCTGACAATCAAACTAAAGTCCATTCCATGGCAATGGTAAATTCAAAATGGGGAGGGGTCACTGGCCTAAAACAGGTGGTAGTCTCCTCTGCAATTCCAGTAGAATGTCTGCTAGGGAATGATCTGGAGTCCTCAGCATGGGCTGAGGTAGAGCTCAAGACCTATGCAGCCATGCTGGGTATCCTTGAACTGGTGTGTGTCAAGACAAGGGCACAGAGCAGGGCTCAGGGTGAAATAAAAGAATGTAGGAGTCTGGAATAATGGCCCAACCTTCCAAGAGAAAATGAAAGAAGACTGGGGAACTAACTTCAACACAGCAAAAGAAACAGAATCTCTCTTCCCAGGAAGATGGTATATCCCCTGAGGGAACTGAGTCCATGGAGCTGGAGCCTTACCAAGTTGAGCTCTTAGGCCCAGGGGGACCCTCAAGGGAACAGCTGTGTAAGGGGCAAGAAACGGGTAAAGGAGCAAGAAAAAGGAAATGTCAGTGGAACCCACAGGGTCTATTGGGAAAATGGACTCCTTTACACTGAGGCAAGAGATCCCAAACCTGGTGCCACTAGGAGAGTGGTAGTGCCTCAGGAGTTTAGGGAGTTCATTCTGACCTTAGCCCGTGACATTTCCCTAGCTGGGCATTTGGGACAAATCAAGAAATGGGAGAGATTAGTCAACCATTTCTACTGGCCCAATATGTCCCAGAAGGTAAAGGAGTTTTGCACCTCCTGTGTCACCTGTCAAGCCAGTGGTAAGACAGGTGGCCATCCAAAGGCCTCCCTCATTCCACATCAAGTGGTGGGGGGTCCCCTTTGAAAGAGAGGGAGTGGACATAGTGGGTCCACTGGAATCTCCCACATCATCAGGGAACCAGTATATCCTATTAGTAGTAGTGGATCATGCTACTAAGTACCCTAAGGCGATTCCCCTTAGGTCCACTATTGCCCCTGCAATAGCAAAAGCACTCATTGGTATCTTTACCAGAGTGGGATTTCCTAAGGAGGTGGTTTCTGACAGAGGTACCAACTTCATGTCAGCTTACTTAAAGCACAAGTGGAATGAGTGTGGGATGACTTATAAATTCACCACACCATACCATTCACAAACCAATGGTCTTGTGGAGAGATTTAACAAGACATTGAAGGGCATGATCATGGGGCACCCTGAAAAAAATCGAAAGGAGATGGGATGTCCTCTTGCCATGTCTGCTTTTCGCCTACAGAGAGGTGCCACAGAAGGGAGTAGGGTTTTCCCCCTTTGAGCTTCCTGTTAGGGGACCACTGGCACTTGTGAAAGAAGGCTGCGAGAGACCTCTCCATGAGCCTAAACAATATACGCAAACAGAGATCACAGCACAACAGTATGCAAAGTAAAACAAAAAGAAGTTAGAGTATTTAGTCATTGCAAAGTGAAAAATGAATGAAGAAGTCGAGCAACAACGATGTTCAAATCTTGTCTCCAGAGAAGAGTTCATTTATTCTGAACGAAGTGATATTCCATAGAACAGAGAGCATTTTTCCAAAACAGCCAACACGTGTTTCGTCACATCAGTGACTTTTTCAAGGCTGTAAGTAAACATATACATATGTGTCCGATTTAAGCAAAAGAGATCAACACATTACATGATTAAATGTGACAAACAAATGATATTGTGTAAAAGAATCTGTACATAAGGGGTGGCAAGATCAAGGAAGCTCAGCAAAGCTAACACATGTACCTAAGGACATGGCTGAAAGATTTGAAAGGAAACATAAACATCCGTGTATACCAAGGTGCCCAAGACTAAAAACATGCTAAGGAAACAGTGGAAACAGTAGAAACAGTCCCATTAACCCTAAATAGGATGGTGTGTGAGAGAAAGGTGCCCAAATATGGTGACAAAGAGGGGGTTGTCACAAAGATAGAGAGTTAAGAGTCAAGAAAAGTGTGAAGAAAGATCAGGTCTCTAATCTTACCCGAAAATGACAAAAAAGTTCCAGGCAGGTTAAGTCAGATACGACTCAGAAATAATAAATAGTCCAAACGGTACTCAGTAATCTATAGATAGGGAGGTAAGTATAAACGTATACCTAGGTGAGTCATGTTGAGTAAAGCAAAGAGTTCCAAATTTACAGAAAAGGAATATGACGTAACCAAGAAAAAATTGAGCGTTAAAGTACCTCTTCAGTATCTTCGTCAGTCTATGACATAAATAGTCCAAAAGGCATGTGAAGCTGTCAATCAATGAGAACCCCGGTAGGTCCAAACGTGTGTCTCTATAGGAATAGTAGAATAAGCCAAAAAAGGGAATGCATAAATCTTACTGTCTATTTCAATTGTCCCAGTTAAGTACCAGTTTTAATAAGCCTGGGAAGTATATTGACATTTGATTAGTTGAACCGGTTAGGGAGCAAATGTATGAGTCCCCCCCCCCCAAAAAAAGAGAGAATTTAAGTGTGACCATAAGGGGTAGCCTTGTGGTGGGCCGCACCTTGGGTCACACTTACTTATTGACTAGAATTTTAACTTTTTCTGCTTTTGGACATGGCTTCCTTTGAGGACAACCGTGATACTCTAGCTGCTGAACTATTCGCAAGAACACCTACTTCTTCCTCCACTTCCATTACTATTAATAGGAAGGAGGGCCTGAGACAAAAATTCATTAAATTAGAAAGGCTCAAAAAACAAGAGCTAGCGAGATGGTGGGATGCCACCACATTGAAACGATATATAGAACTCAAGCAGGTACCTAGGGGACTGCAAGTCATCATTTTTCCATCATTTGATGACCTCGATCCAGATCTTTTGGGGGAATGGGAACACCTTATCTCCTCCACATCTTTTGGCATGATGAACATCCTTATTAAACACGCAGAGAGAAAGAGGGAGAAACTACTTTTGGAAATCTCCTCCTTGGAGGATCAGATTAAGAGCCTTGACCTCCCCGAGGCTACGGCCAAGAATTACAATATTCTGAGGGATACACTTAATGACTATCAACTTTACATTAAAGACAAAAAGCTTAAGAAAATTATTAGAGACGAAAATGACTATGCCAACGGCCGCATCTACACCTTTGCTCGCCGTTTCGATCAGGTCAACAAAGACCGCACAGACAAAGGCAGTAACACCAACCTTTCAGATGTTTCCATTCCCAGCAGCAGCATATCTGATACCTCTAATGTCTCTGGTTCAAGTCTGAACCCTGCAATTGGTGGGTCTATTGTTAATGTGTCCACTTCAAACACTTCCAAACCCTCTCCTTTTTTAGAGGAATTGGGACGCTACCGGATAGGCATACAACAAAACTTCAACAGGAATCAAAATGCAAACCCACCCGCAGGGGGGGGGGAAGAAACACAGTGGGAGACATAAGAGAGGGAGTGACCACACGTTCTACTGCCAAGACCAAGAAAACTTGAACTCTGCATCTTTCCATACAGTACAAGTTATTAACCTGTCCAAACTAATTTTGACTAATGAAGAAACCAAAGTTCTGGAGAAAGGCTTGGGCTTTTGTCCCGTATCTAAACCTGACTTTTCTGAAATCCAGGTAGACTTGTTCAAGTACGTACGTCGCCTCAAACTAAAGAAATTCTTTCTCAACAAAACCATTCAGGACATAACACACCAACAGCCCCCACACACTTGTAATAGGTCCATAAACGACATACGAAACATTCAGACCATCTTGTCCCTAGACTCTACCACACCTGCCGGTGTCAGTATGGAGGACCTACTTATCCACTTGAACATTCAACCAAACTTAGATCTGGATAGTGGCTTTAAACCTAAGTCCACTTTTGTACCTATGTTACCGCCTGACAATAAAATTGATGTCTTTTATAAGGCGGTCAGCTTGGTCTTATTCGAACTAGAGGACAAATTTAGAATACACAATCATAGACTTAAATACAACCTCAGCCATAGAGAATTCTTGGCATTACGACGTCTCTCTACATGTGAGGAAATTGTCATCAAAGAAGCAGACAAAGGAGGCAATGTAGTGATCATGGACAGAGTGGACTATATGTCCGAAATAGATAGACAACTGAGTGACATTAATGCATACAAACTATTACCTGACAATCCCCTTAACAAAATCGTAAGCTTGACTCGAGATAAACTGACACATTGGAGAAACTTGGGTCTTATTTCAGAACAAGAATTCAGATTTATGTTCAACAACACACCCGGGCCCCTTGCATCTACATCCTGCCGAAAGTTCACAAACCGGGGCCCTTCCCTGCGGGTCGGCCCATCATCTCTGGCATAGGTTCCCCTACAGAGCAGATCTCGAAATACATTGATTCTTACCTACAACCACTTGTACACAACTTACCTTCTTACATTCAGGATTCCAGACATCTACTGTGTTTACTAGAGGATATAGACTGGACAGATGAGTGTATGTTTGTGACACTGGATGTTAGTTCCCTTTATACATCCATCCCTCTAGAAAAAGGCTTGGAAATGCTTTCATTGGCACTCTCGGACCGAGATGCCACCTTGTTCGAACATACCCAAATGCTTGTGGACTTCACCCGTCTGGTTCTTGACAACAACGTTTTTTTACACAATGGTCAATGGTACCAGCAATGTCAAGGGGTGGCCATGGGAGCTAAAGTTTCACCTTCATTTGCCAACCTGTACATGGGACAATTCGAAAAACGACACCTCTGGTCTCACTGCCCCGCGCACATTACCTCACATATCCTTTTCTGGGGCAGGTACATTGATGACATTTTGACAATCTGGACAGGCGACATTGATAAACTTAAACTACTTCTAGACCACCTTAATACTAATGACTTCAACCTAGAGTTCACCCACAAGAGTTACAAACTTCAGATCGAATTCCTTGATCTGTTACTATCTGTCACTGGAAACAAAATATCATCCCGACTATACAGAAAACCCACAGCTTGTAATTTAATTCTTCATGCACATAGTGCTCACCCCAGATCCCAAATCCAAGCCATTCCATATGGGGAGATGGTGCGTCTACGTCGTAACTGTAGCGATGACACTATCTTCACACAAGAACTTGATGACCTTACACAATGATTTATTGCCAGGGGCTACTCTCCAGAATTGATTTCTAAGGCTAATAAACGTATTACTGCCAAACAACGACAACAATTGCTTATCAGAGGTCATAACAGGAAGACTAACATGACTAAAAGGAAGGCTATCCCCTTTATCACTAAATTTAGCCCTGCCAGTATGTCAATCTATCGGATCCTGAAAAAACACTGGCATCTTTTACGTTTGGACGACAACCTAGCCACTGTAATTCACAAGACTCCATCCATTGTACATAGTCGGGGGAAAACTTTGAGAAATCGCTTATGCCCTAGCTTTCTGGCCCCGCCTATCAGAACTGCTCAACATACCTGGTTACCCAACGCACCTATAGGCTTTTACAAATGTGGTTGCTGCATCTCATGTGCAATGGCCCTCAACAAAACCTTGACTTTCTCGTACAACACTGGGGTCATTCATCCCATTAGACAATTTATTAACTGCAACACCAAATACACGGTGTACTGCATAATCTGTGTCTGTAGTTTAATATATGTGGGCAGTACAATCCGTCCCCTGAAAGAACGTATACAGGAACACATCAGGGCCATCAGAAACCAGAATCAACATTACCCTCTTGCTATACATTTCAATCGAGAACATGGAGAGGGTGATATTCGCAACATAAGATTTTTTGGCATCTCACATGTCACTACTGCACCAAGGTTTGGCAATAGGACTCTGGACCTACATAAATGTGAGGCCAGATGGATCCTGAAACTGAGAGCGGTAGAGATGGGCCTTAATGTGGACAAGGAATTATGGGGGTGATTCTAAGTCTGGCGGGCGGCGGAGGCCGCCCGCCAGACTTCCCCCTCCAAAATACCGCTCCGCGGTCGAAAGACCGCTGAGGGTATTTTGGGTTTTGCACTGGGCTGGCGGGCGACCGCCAAAAGGCCGCCCGCCAGCCCAGTGCAAAACACCCTTCCCACGAGGACGCCGGCTCAGAATTGAGCCGGCGGAGTGGGATGGTGCGACGGGTGCAGTGGCACCCGTCGCGTATTTCAGTGTCTGCAAAGCAGACACTGAAATACAAAGTGGGGCCCCCAGGGGCCCCACGACACCCCATACCGCCATCCTGTTCCTGGCGGGCGAACCGCCAGGAACAGGATGGCGGTATGGGGTGTCAGAATCATCCATGGCGGCGCAGCTCGCTGCACCGCCATGGAGGATTCATTTGGGCAGCGGAAAACCGGCGGGAGACCGCCGGTTTTCCGCATCTGACCGCGGCCAAACCGCTGCGGTCAGAATGCCCTGCGGGGCACCGCCAGCCTGTTGGCGGTGCTCCCGCCAACCCTGGCCCCGGCGGTCCATGACCGCCAGGGTCAGAATGACCCCCTATATGTTTTTCTCAACTAACACAGTCACGATGACATCCAATTTGTCATTCATATGCATTATTGTGCCTCTCCCCTTTTTCTGTCCATTTATTCTTCTTACATCATGTTGACTTGAATACCTGTTAATAATACTCTCTTGTTTATGTCCATTCATTCTTCTCATATCATGTTGACTTGGATACCTGTTAATAATACTCTGTTGTTTACCCTAATCTTGTCAAATCCTTTTTATAACTATTGTTACTACTAAGATGGATTCTTACTTGATTGTTAACTCTGCTCAAATGCATATCACGGATTACCTTGTATATGTTCCAATTTTACTACAAAGATGGATTCTTACTTGATTGTTAACTTCGCTCGAAAGCATATTACGGATTACCTTGTATATGTTCCACTTATGTATTTGTATTTTTACTTTATTTACTACTGTTCTTCGCCCTTTGTCTATCCCTTTCCTTTTTCCTCTCTCCCCTTTTGCTTGTCTGTTGCACTTCTTTTCAGCTTAAACACTCGATAAATACTTAGGACAGCGGCCCGTCTGGGCACGTGTCCGTTCTTCACATAGTGTAATATTTATTTGTATCTTTACTTTTGCTACTGTTCTTCCCCCGCTTTCTATCCCTTTTCTCTCTCCCCTTTTTGTTTGCTTCTTGCACTTTTTCCAGCTCAAACATTCGATTAATACTTAGAACAATCGGCCCGCCTGGGACCGTGTCCTTTTTTCACTTTTCATTAACGCGTATGACTCCATTTACGTGCTTTAATTACTCCTATCTAATCAGTCATTTGACTTGCTTTTGTCTGACTTAGTATCCACACACAATATGGCTCCTCCAGTTTACCGATCTCTCGCCTATCCCTTTGTCTGATGTGACGACCTTGGTCCTTTCTTTACTTCGATACCCGTTTCTAGTCACGTGCCTTACAGTTGCACATGACTTAAACAGACTGACTTTGCTACCTCTAGCTACAGAGGAGAATACGCCGACACACGGGCGGACTGCAGCATACTTACTCACGGTGAGCTGGAACTTTAGACTATGCGTATCGATTACGGCGCTTGATTGACATCTGTTGTGTGACCTACTTTGTCGACATTTCGCTCGTATTCGCTTTTTAATCTGCTATTATACAGAGGTATCTCTTTGTAGTGTGAGGACGCCGCTTAACATAAATCGGCAACAACTCACAGATTTCCAAACACGCGTGCGCTTGTCTTTGGTGCCAGGCGCGTTGTTAATTCCATTTCATTTAATAATACCGTTAACGTCTCAAGACTGCTCCGTTTAGAAGTAGGGGCGTATATGCCCCTTTACGGTTAGTTTGTTGTTTTCACTGCCTCCTATGGAGGCTAAACTCCGGTTTCTTTTCACATTTACGTTTTTATTAAACTTTCTTTTCCTCTTTTCTTACCGTACTTTTTGTAGGTTACCTCATTAGCATTTATCTGTTAGACATACAGCTACCCCTTATGGTCACACTTAAATTCTCTCTTTTTTTTTTTTTTGGGGGGGGGGACTCATACATTTGCTTCCTAACCGGTTCAACTAATCAAATGTCAATATACTTCCCTGGCTTATTAAAACTGGTACTTAACTGGGACAATTGAAATAGACAGTAAGATTTATGCATTCCCTTTTTTTGCTTATTCTACTATTCCTATAGAGACACACGTTTGGACCTACCGGGGTTCTCATTGATTGACAGCTTCACATGCCTTTTGGACTATTTATGTCATAGACTGACGAAGATACTGAAGAGCTACTTTAACGCTCAATTTTTTCTTGGTTACGTCATATTCCTTTTCTGTAAATTTGGAACTCTTTGCTTTACTCAACATGACTCACCTAGGTATACGTTTATACTTACCTCCCTATCTATAGATTACTGAGTACCGTTTGGACTATTTATTATTTCTGAGTCGTATCTGACTTAACCTGCATGGAACTTTTTGGTCATTTTCGGGTAAGATTGGAGACCTGATCTTTCTTCACACTTTTCTTGACTCTTAACTCTCTATCTTTGTGACAACCCCCTCTTTGTCACCATATTTGGGCACCTTTCTCTCACACACCATCCTATTTAGGGTTAATGGGACAGTTTCCACTGTTTCCACTGTTTCCTTAGCATGTTTTTAGTCTTGGGCACCTTGGTATACACGGATGTTTATGTTTCCTTTCAAATCTTTCAGCCATGTCCTTAGGTACATGTGTTAGCTTTGCTGAGCTTCTTTGATCTTGTCACCCCTTATGTACAGATTCTTTTACACAATATCATTTGTTTGTCACATTTAATCATGTAATGTGTTGATCTCTTTTGCTTAAATCGGACACATATGTATATGTTTACTTACAGCCTTGAAAAAGTCACTGATGTGACGAAACACGTGTTGGCTGTTTTGGAAAAATGCTCTCTGTTCTATGGAATATCACTTCGTTCAGAATAAATGAACTCTTCTCTGGAGACAAGATTTGAACATCTTTGTTGCACGACTTCTTCATTCATTTTTCACCTTGCAATGACTAAATACTCTAACTTCTTTTTGTTTTACTTTGCATACTGTCGTGCTGTGATCTCTGTTTGTGTATATATTATTTGTGTATTCATATTACACATTATTGTTGCCTAAGGGTAGTAGGGCATATGATCACGTGCACCACTTTTTGTTCATCTGACTACACAACATTTATGTACTTTTCCCTTTGAGTGCGGTCAACTCTCACCCTTACTACCCGCTACATGAGCCTAAACAAGATGTGGTGGACTAAGTACTAGGCCTACGTTTAAGGATGGCAGAGTACATGGAAAAGGCAAGCAAAATCCTTGAGGTCAGCCAACAACTCCAGAAGTTGTGGTATGACCAAAAGGCTGCTATGGTTGATTTTCATCCAGGGCAGAAAGTCTGGGTTCTGGATCCTGTGGCTCCCAGGCCACTTCAGGACAGATGGAGTGGCCCTTGCCCAGTTCTTGAGAAAAAGAGTCAGGTCACCTACCTGGTGGACCTAGGCACTAGCAGGACCCCCAAAAGTGTGATCCATGTGAACCGCCTTAAACTCTTTCATGACAGGGCAGATGTAAACATGTCAATGGTTACAGAGGAGGACCAGGAAGCTGAGAGTGAACCTCTCCCTGATCTCCTCTCCACTGACCCTAAAGATGGCTCAGTAGATGGAGTGATCTATTCAGACACCCTCTCTGGCCAACAGTAGGCTGGCTGCAGGCAAGTCCTCCAGCAGTTTACTGAGCTCTTTTCTTTGACCCCTGATCAGACACACCTGTGTATCCATGATGTGGACACAGGAGATAGTATGCCTGTCAAGAATAAAATATTCAGACAGTCTGATCAAGTCAAGGAAAGCATCAGTTGAAGTCCACAAGATGCTGGAGTTGGGAGTGATTGAGCACTCTGACAGTCCCTGGACTAGCCCAGTGGTCTTGGTGTCAAAGCCCAGCTCACCTGAGTTCTTGTTCAGTTCTGATGGAGGTTGAAGACAATCCGACCCCACCCTGAAACTGCTTGTTCCAGCACACTAGTTTTTAAAACAGTGCACTAAGAACAGAAGCTCAAGGGAAGGGGGGAAGTGGATAAAATAAAAAAGAGAGACAACACCGTTCTTGCGTTTCCACTGTTGAAGTGCTGCACAAATCTGCGGCCCTTTCTGACTTCTGTAGAAACTGGTGCCTAATGAAACATAAACAAAGAACATATAAGTGCAACCTATTCCTAAATGGGTTCCTGACTATCCCTTTATTTATTAGACATTCTCTTCTAAAAGTACCTCTTGGATCCTGGTCTCTAGTTTCCAGGTTTGGAATGTTTTGCTGCTCTGGGATGTGTTTTCTATTACTGTAAAGCTTCTAAAACATTAAACAAATACCGTTATAAGAATTACCAATATCAAACATTCATCATAATATAACTAAAGCCTAAATTCCCAATAGCAGACTCACTTTTCCCATATTTCCAGAATCTTTTATAAAACAAATACTGTACTTTTACATCAAAATACAGCATGTAATTTGTGCAAGTCCTTGATTTACTGTTTGCCTTGCTGTTAATGGTTTCCACTGTTCGATTCTTAAAAGTTCCATGAGAAAAAACAATGTTTGCTTCACAAAGTTCTGCAAAATATTCTTGTAACAAAGAGTTTGAATCACAATGTTCGTGGAAGGTATTTCGTTTCAAATTGTCTATACACGAATCCAGAAATTGTTGTCAAAGTTCTTTCAGGTAATAAAAGATTTTGCACTTACTTGTTGCTGGCAAGAGATACTGATCAGTCTAACCTTGTCTTCTTTCTCTTTTGCAGGTTACTCATAGGAGAGAGGCTGAAGCAAGGAGGAACCGGAAACCGGAAGAAGGAAGAGCCAGAAGCTGCGCCCATTGAAGTCAATGAAAGTCTGTAAAGAGCAGGAGTGCCAGCGCCGAGGGATCTGTTCTCAGGTAAGCGGGAGGTAGACGAGCACAAGCACTGGGTGAGGCTCGGGGGATGCCTTTTATAGAAAGGGCTGGGTATGGTTTGAAGGGCTGGGTGTGGTCCTCACATGCTGCACATGTTCTTGGAAGGTGTGCAGAGCTGGGTGTGGTTTGAAGAGCTGGGTGTGGTCCTCACATGCTGCACATGTTCTTGAAAGGTGTGCAGAGTTTCAGTTATTATACAAATGAGTTGGATTAACACATGGCCTAGGGAGGAGTATTTTAAAGAAGCCTTGGTAAAAGCAAGGCCCAATGTGTAAACAAAACAGCACATTAAACAACATACACAGAAGCCTAGGGGGGGGGAAGGTGAGATAACAAGAAAGGCTTTCAATAGTAAGTTTAAAAGGGAGCTATTACAGAACCCACTAGTGCAGTGAGAGGGGACATGCTCTTTGCTGTGTACAAACCCTAACACTTGGTCCCCAAACCTCACACCAAGGATGGCAAGAGAGAGATGGGGTTTTGTGTGGACTACAGAGGGCTCATCTCTGTCACCAAGACAGATGCTCACTCCATCCCAAGGGCAGATGAGCTCATAGACAAATTAGGTGTAGCCAAATACTTAAGTACCTTTGACTTGACAGCAGGGTACTGGCAAATAAAAATGGCACCTGGAGCAAAAGAGAAAACAGCATTCTCTACACCTGATGGCTACTACCAGTTTACTGTGATGCCCTTTGGCTTAAAGAATGCCCCCTGCCACCTTCCAAAGGTTGGTTAATCAAGTCCTTACTGGCTTGGAGTCCCTTAGTACAGATTATCTTGATGATATTGCTGTCTTTAGCTCCAACTGGCAGGATCACCTGGTCCACCTGAAGAAGGTTTTGAAGGCCCTGCAAGCAACAGGCCTCTCTATCAAGGCATCTAAATGTCAGATAGGGCAGGGTACTGTGGTTTACTTAGGACACCTTGTAGGTGGAGACCACGTTTAGCCACTCCAACCCAAGATCCAGACTATTCTGGACTGGGTAGCTCCAAACACCCAGACTCAAGTCAGGGCATTCCTTGGCTCGACTGGGTACTATAGGAGGTTTGTTAAGGGGTATGGATCAATAGTGACACCCCTCACAGAACTGAACTCCAAGAAAATGCTCAAGAAAGTGAACTGGACCGTGGACTGTCAAAAGGCCTTTGACACCCTGAAGCATGCTATGTGTACAGCACCAGTTTCGAAAGCTCCAGATTATTCTAAGCAGTTCATTGTGCAGACAGATGCCTCTGAGCATGGGATAGGAGCAATCCTGTCCCAAACAAATGATGATTGCCTTGACCAACCTATTGCTTTTCTTAGCAGGAGGTTATTCCCCAGGGAGAGTGCCATTGAGAGGGAGGACTTTGCTGTGGTTGGGTCCTTGAAGAAGTTGAGACCATACCTTTTTCGTACTCACTTCACAGGTCAAACTGACCACAGACCTTTCAGATGGCTGATGAGATAAATGAAAAGAGAAAACCCTAAACTGTTGAGGTGGTCCATATCACTACAGGGAATGGACTTTGTAGTGGACCACAGACCTGGGACTGCCCATGCTTATGGCCTTTCCAGGTTCTTAAACTTAGAAAATGAAGACTCTCTTGGAAAGGTTAATCTCATCCTCTTTCGTTTGGGGGAGGGGGAATTGTGTAATTAATTGCCTTCCTTGAGATGGTTACCCCCTGACGTTTTGCCTTTTGTTGATGCCAGTTATGATTGAAAGTGTGCTGGGACCCTGCTAACCAGGCCCCAGCACCAGTGTTCTTTCCCTAAACTGTACCTTTGTTCAGACAATTGGCACAGCCCTGGCACACAGATAAGTCCCTTGTAAATGGTACCCCTGGTACCAAGGGCCCTGATGTCAGGGAAGGTCTCTAAGGGTTGCAGCATGTCTTATGCCACCCTGGGGACCCCTCACTCAGCACATGCACACTGCCTCACAGCTAGTGTGTGCTGGTGGGGAGAAAATGACTACGTCAACATGGCACTCCCCTAAGAGTGCCATGCCCACCTCTCACTGCCTGTGGCATAGGTAAGTCAAACCTCTAGCAGGCCTTACAGCCCTAAGACAGGATGCACTATACCACAGGTGAGGGTATATATGCATGAGCACTATGCCCCTACAGTGTCTAAGCAAAACCTTAGACATTGTATGTGCAGGGTAGCCATAAAGAGTATATGGTCTGGGAATTTTCCAAACATGAACTCCACAGTTCCATAATGGCTACACTGAAATCTGGGAAGTTTGGTATCAAACTTCTCAGCACAATAAATGCACACTGATGCCAGTGTGTGATTTATTTAAAATGCACCCTGAGGGCATCTTAGAAATGTCCCCTGAATACCAGTCTGACTCCTAGTGCTAGGCTGACCAGTTTCAGCCAGCCTGCCACAACCAGACGAGTTTCTGACCACATGGAGAGAGTGCATTTGTAACTCTGTGTCCAGGAACAAAACCTGTACTGGGTGGAGATGTTTCTCACCTCCCCCTGCAGGAACTGTAACACCTGGCGATGAGCCTCAAAGGCTCATGCCTTTTGTTACAGCACCCCAGGGCATCCCAGCTAGTGGAGATGCCTGCCTGTAGGAAGGTAGCCTCTTTCTAGCCTTGTTACCCCCACTGTTGGCCTGTTTGTGAGCATATGTCAGGGTGTTTTTACTGTCTCACTGGGATCCTGCTAGGCAGGGCCCAGTGCTCATAGTGAAAGCCCTATGTTGTCAGTATATTTGATATGTGTCACTGGGATCCTGCTAGCCAGGACCCCAGTGCTCATAAAGTATGCCCTGTATGTGTTCCCTGTGTGGTGCCTAACTGTATAACTGAGGCTCTGCTAACCAGAACCTCAGTGTTTATGCTCGCTCTGGTTTTAAAATTGTCACTGCAGGCTAGTGACTAATTTGACCAATTCTGATTGGCACACTGGAACACCCTTATAATTCCCTAGTATATGGTACCTATGTACCCAGGGTATTGGGGTTCCTGGAGATCCCTATGGGCTGCAGCATTTCTTTTGCCACGCATAGGGAGCTCAGAAAATTCTTACACAGGACTGCCATTGCAGCCTGAGTGAAATAACATCCATGTTATTTCACAGCCATTTTAAACTGCACTTAAGTAACTTAAAAGTCACCTATATGTCTAACCCTCACTTGGTGAAGGTTAGATGCAAAGTTACTTAATGTGTGGGCACCCTGGCACTTGCCAAGGTGCCCCCCCACTGGGCAGCCCAGTCACAGGAAGGCAGAACAAAGGATTTCCACTGCGAGAGGGTGTTACACCCTCTCCTTTTGGAAATAGGTGTGAAGGGCCTGGGAGGAGTAGCCTCTCCGGGCCTCTGGAAATACTTTGAAGGGCACAGATGGTGCCCTCCTTGCATAAGCCAGTCTGCACCGGTTCAGGGATCCCCCCATCCCTGCTCTGGTGCGAAATTGGACAAAGGAAAGGGGAGTGGCCACTCCCCTGATCAGCACCTGCAGGGGAGGTGCTCAGAGCTCCTCCAGTGTGTCCCAGACCTCTGCCATCTTGGATGCAGAGGTCTGAGGGCACAATGGACAGCTCTGAGTGGCCAGTGCCAGCAGGTGACGTCAGAGACCCCTCCTCATAGGTGCGTACCTTTCTCTGTAGCCAATCCTCCTCTGATGGCTATGAAGGGTTTCTCCTGTGGGTATCTCACCAGATAACGAATTCAAGAGCTCACCAGAGTTCCCCTGCACTTCCCTCTTCGACTTCTGCCAAGGATCGACCGCTGACTGCTCCAGGACGCCTGCATAACCGCAACAAAGTAGCAAGAAGACTACCAGCAACATTGTAGCTCCTCATCCTGACGGCTTTCTTGACTGTTTCCTGGTGGTGCATGCTCTGAGGGCTGTCTGCCTTCACCCTGCACTAGAAGCCAAGAAGAAATCTCCAGTGGGTCGACGGAATCTTCCCCCTGCCAACGCAGGCACCAAACTTCTGCATCACCGGTCCTCTGGGTCCCCTCTCATCCTGACGAGTGTGGTCCCTGGAACACAGGAGCTGGGTCCAAGTATCTTTGACAGTCCAGTGGCCCTTCTGTCCAAATTTGGTGGAGTTAAGTCCTTGCCTCCTCACGCCAGACAGTAATCTTGTGTACTGCGTGAACTGCAGCTGCTCGGGCTTCCGTGCACTTTTGCAAGACTTCCTTTGTGAACAGCCTAGCCCAGGTCCCTTGCACTCCGTCCTGCATTGCCCAACTCGCTGAGTTGGACTCCGACATCATGGGACCCTCTTTTGTTGTTCTGAGTCAACCGTTGTCCTCAGATCTTCTAAGTGCCTGTTCAGGTGCTTTTGCGGGTGCTGCCTGCTTCTGTGTGGGCTCTCTGTGTCGCTGAGCGCACCCTCTGTCTCCTCCTCCAAGGGGCGACCTCCTGGTTCTTCCTGGGCCTTGGCAGCACCCAAAATCCTCAACTGTGACTCTTGCAGCTAGCAAGGCTTGTTTGTGGTCTTTCTGCGTGGAAACAACTCTGCATCCTGAAGCATGCCGTGGGAAATCTTCTGACCAAAGGAGAAGTTCCTGGCCCCTTCCGTTGTTGCAGAATCTTTGGCTTCTTCTACCCAAAGGCAGCCCTTTTGCACCTTCATCCGGGGTTTAGTGGGCTCCTGCCCCCCGGACACTTGCATGACTCTTGGACTTGGTCCCCTTCCTTTACAGGTCCTCAGGTCCAGGAATCCATCTTCAGTGCTTTGCAGTCAGTTGTTGTCTTTGCAGAATCCCCTATGTCGACTTTACTGTCTTTCTGGGGTAGTAGGGTAACTTTACTCCTACTTTTCAGGGTCTTGGTGTGGGGTATCTTAGACACTCTTAGTGTTTTCTTACGCTCCCAGCGACCCTCTACACATTACACTAGGCCTGGGGTCCATTCATGGTTCATATTACACTTGTGGAGTATATGGTTTGTGTTGCCCCTAGTCCTATTTTTCCCTATTGCATTCTATTGTGTTCTACAGAGTTTGCACTACTTTTCTAACTGTTTACTTACCTGATTTGGTTTGTGTGTGTATATTTTGTGTATATTACTTACTTCCTAAGGGAGTATATCCTCTGAGATACTTTTGGCATATTGTCACTATGAGAAAGTAGCCTCTTTCTAGCCTTGTTACCCCCACTTTTGGCCTGTTTGTGAGTGTATGTCAGGATGTTTTCACTGTCTCACTGGGATCCTGCTAGCCAGGGCCCAGTGCTCATAGTGAAAACCCTATGTTTTCAGTATGTTTGTTATGTGTCACTGGGACCCTGCTAGCCAGGACCCCAGTGCTCATAAGTTTGTGACCTATATGTATGTGTTCCCTGTGTGATGCCTAACTGTCTCACTGAGGCTCTGCTAACCAGAACCTCAGTGGTTATACTCTCTCATTTCTTTCTAAATTGTCACTAACAGGCTAGTGACCAATTTCACCAATTTACATTGGCATACTGGAACACCCTTATAATTCCCTAGTATATGGTACTGAGGTACCCAGGGTATTGGGGTTCCAGGAGATCCCTATGGGCTGCAGCATTTCTTGTGCCACCCATAGGGAGATCTGACAATTCTTACAGAGGCCTGCCAGTGCAGCCTGAGTGAAATAACGTCCACGTTATTTCACAGCCATTTACCACTGCACTTAAGTAACTTATAAGTCAACTGTATGTCTAACCTTTACCTGGTAAAGGTTGGGTGCTAAGTTACTTAGTGTGTGGGCACCCTGGCACTAGCCAAGGTGCCCCCACATTGTTCAGGGCAAATTCCCCGGACTTTGTGAGTGCGGGGACACCATTACACGCGTGCACTATACATATGTCACGACATATGTGTAGCGTCACAATGGTAACTCCGAACATGGCCATGTAACATGTCTAAGATCATGGAATTGTACCCCAATGCCATTCTGGCATTGGAGAGACAATTCCATGATCCCCCGAGTCTCTAGCTCAGACCCGGGTACTGCCAAACTACCTTTCCCGGGGTTTCACTGCACCTGCTGCTGCCAACCCCTCAGACAGGCTTCTGCCCTCCTGGGGTCCAGCCAGGCCTGGCCCAGGAAGGCAGAACAAAGGACTTCCTCAGAGAGAGGGTGTTACACCCTCTCCCTTTGGAAAAAGGTGTCAGGGCTGGGGATGAGTAGCCTCCCCCAGCCTCTGGAAATGCTTTGATGGGCACAGATGGTGCCCATCTCTGCATAAGCCAGTCTGCACCGGTTCAGGGATCCCTCAGCCCTGCTCTGGCGCGAAACTGGACAAAGGAAAGGGGAGTGACCACTCCCCTGACCTGCACCTTCCCTGGGAGGTGCCCAGAGCTCCTCCAGTGTACTCCAGACCTCTGCCATCTTGGAAACAGAGGTGCTGCTAGCACACTGGACTGCTCTGAGTGGCCAGTGCCAGCAGGTGACGTCAGAGACTCCTTCTGATAGGCTCCTTCAGGTGTTGCTAGCCTATCCTCTCTCCTAAGTAGCCAAACCTCCTTTTTCTGGCTATTTAGGGTCTCTGCTTTCGGGAATTCCTTAGATAACGAATGCAAGAGCTCATCAGAGTTCCTCTGCATCTCTCTCTTCCTATTCTGCCACGGAATCGACCGCTGACTGCTATGGAAGCCTGCAAAACTGCAACAAAGTAGCAAAGACGACTACTGCGACCTTGTAACGCTGATCCGGCTGCCTTCTCGACTGTTTTCCTGGTGGTGCATGCTGTGGGGGTAGTCTGCCTCCTCTCTGCACTAGAAGCTCCGAAGAAATCTCCTGAGGGTCGACAGAATCTTCCCCCTGCAACTGCAGGCACCAAAGAACTGCATCACCGGTCCTCTTGGTCTCCTCTCAGCACAACGAGCGAGGTCCCTTGAACTCAGCAACTCTGTCCAAGTGACTCCCACAGTCCAGTGACTCTTCAGTCTATGTTTGGTGGAGGTAAGTCCTTGCCTCCCCACGCTAGACTGCATTGTTGGGAACCACGTGTTTTGCAGCTACTCCTGCTCCTGTGCACTCTTCCAGGATTTCCTTTGTGCACAGCCAAGCCTGGGTCCCCGGCACTCTAACCTGCAGTGCACGACCTCCTGAGTTGTCCTCCGGCGTCGTGGGACCCTCCTTTGTGACTTCGGGTGAGCTCCGGTTCACTCCACTTCATAGTGCCTGTTCCAGCACTTCTGCGGGTGCTGCTTGCTTCTGAGTGGGCTCTGTTTCTTGCTGGATGCCCCCTCTGTCTCCTCATGCAATTGGCGACATCCTGGTCCCTCCTGGGCCACAGCAGCTTCCAAAAACCCTAACCGCAACCCTTGCAGCTTGCACGGCTTGTTGGCGGTCTTTCTGCACGGAAACACCTCTGCCCGACTCTTCACGACGTGGGACATCCATCCTCCAAAGGGAAAGTTTCTAGCCCTTGTCGTTCTTGCAGAATCCACAGCTTCTACCATCCTGTGGCAGCTTCTTTGCACCCACAGCTGGCATTTCCTGGGCAACTGCCCACTCCTGACTTGATCGTGACTCTTGGACTTGGTCCCTTTGTTCCACAGGTACTCTCGTCAGGAAATCCATTGTTGTTGCATTGCTGGTGTTGGTCTTCCTTGCAGAATTCCCCTATCACTACTTCTGTGCTCTTTGGGGAACTTAGGTGCACTTTGCACCCACTTTTCAGGGTCTTGGGGTGGGCTATTTTTCTAACCCTCACTGTTTTCTTACAGTCCCAGCGACCCTCTACAAGGTCACATAGGTTTGGGGTCCATTTGTGGTTCGCATTCCACTTCTAGAGTATATGGTTTGTGTTGCCCCTATCCCTTTGTGCCCCCATTGCATCCTATTGTGACTATACATTGTTTGTACTGTTTTCTATTGCTATTACTGCATATTTTGGTATTGTGTACATATATCTTGTGTATATTTGCTATCCACATACTGAGGGTACTCACTGAGATACTTTGGCATATTGTCATAAAAATAAAGTACCTTTATTTTTAGTATATCTGTGTATTGTGTTTTCTTATGATATTGTGCATATGACACTAGTGGTACTGTAGGAGCTTCACTCGTCTCCTAGTTCAGCCTAAGCTGCTCTGCTAAGCTACCTTTTCTATCAGCCTAAGCTGCTAGACACCCCTCTACACTAATAAGGGATACCTGGGCCCCTTGGTACCCACTACAAGCCAGTCCAATAGTAAGCTGACTGATCCCAGGAAGCTTGCTGAGGAGGCGGACCTCTGAGTTAGCACCAGAGTGTCCAAGAAGGTACCTGGGGGGGACACCCACAAAGGTGGTCAGGGTTCCCATCAGAAGAAAGAGGGGGGAGATAAACTTACAGATAAGGAACTCTCCAAAGGCCCCCAAAAGAATTCCCAGGGAGGGGGTGGCAACCGTTCCTTTTCCAGATTTGGGAAAAAGACAGGGACATATGATAGGTCAGGGAAATCCAACCCCAAATGCATGGAGTGTTACCAGTATGGTCACTATAAAGGTGACCCCCAGTGCTCCAAGAGAGCACCGTCCACTACCGGACAGACACCTGGGTTGACTAGTGTAGCGCTCGGGGGAAGATGGACCCAGATAGCTTTGGGGAACAGGTAGAGATTTCCCTAGTGTCCCTGGGAGAAGGAGAAATGGTGCCCAAAGCCCACATGCCCCAAAATACTTCCAAGTACAGGCAGTGGGTCACCATTGATGGGCAGAAAGTGGAGGCTCTGCGTGACACAGGAGCCAGTATGACTACTATCAAGAGTCAGCTGGCGTCAACAGAGCAGATAGTCCCTAATACATTCCACCAGGTCATAGTCGCTGACAATCGTGAGAGTCACCTACCGGTGGCTCTGGTTCCCTTTGAGTGGGGGGGGTCTCTGGTACTCTGAAAGTAGCTGTGAGTCCTGCCATGCCTGTAGATTGTCTGTTAGGCAATGATCTTGAGCATACTGCTTGGAAAGAAGTGGAGCTCAGATCTCACCTGGAGATGTTAGGGTTACCTGAGTGGGTCTGCATGACCACACGATCCATGGCTGACCGAGAGGGAAGTCAAGGGCATCTGGAGCCTGGAACAATGGCCCAGAGAGCAGCCAAGAGGAGGGGCAAGTGGCGTGGGAAACCGGTCCCAGAAGTTCCCGCAGTGGTTGACGGGGCTCCTGAGGAGGAGGCTCCCAAGCCAACTGGGGAAGACATTGCCACCCTAGGTGACCTACCGGAGCTTGCTGGCTGGCAAGTTGAGGGTGGACCCACCAGGGAGGAATTCTGCAAGGCGCAGAAAGAATGTCCCACTCTAGAGGGTCTGAGGAAGCAAGCCTCAGACCAGGCGGCAGGTGAATCCTCTGGCGATCACCACATATATTGGGAGAATGATCTCCTCTACAGTGAGCCTAAGGTTCCAGTCTTTGGGGCAGCGCATACGCTGGTGGTCCCCCAGTGTTACCGAACCTTCCTACTGGGTCTGGCTCAAAACATTCCCCTGGCAGGACATCTGGGGCAAGGCAAGACCTTTGACAGGCTTGTCACCCACTTTTATTGGCCCAGAATGAGGACAAACTCAGATAAGTTCTGTAGATCTTGTCCTACCTGCCAGGCCAGTGGTAAAGCAGGGAAAAGGGTTAAAACCCCCCTGATTCCACTTCATGTTGTTGGCACCCCCTTTGAAAGGGTGGGCCTCATAATTGTTGGTCCATTGGACCCCAAAACTGCCTTAGGCAACAGGTTCATCCTGGTTTTGGTGGACCATGCCAGCCGTTACCCAGAGGCAATCCCTCTGAGGACCGTAACTGCACCGGTGGTGACCAGAACTCTGATGGGGATATTTACCCGTGTGGGATTCCCAAAGGAGATAGTGTCTGACAGAGGCACTAACTTCATGTCTGCATACATGAAGTCTCTGTGGGATGCGTGTGGTGTAACCTACAAGTTCACCACACCCTATCACCCCCAATCTAATGGTCTTGTGTAGAGATTCAACAAGACCTTGAAAGGCATGATTGGTGGCCTCCCTGAGGCCATGAGGCATAAGTGGGACGTCCTCTTACCGTGCCTTCTCTTTGCTTCCCGAGAGGTCCCCCAGAGGGGGGTGGGGTTCAGTCCCTTTGAGCTTCTCTATGGGTACCCTGTCAGGGGACCCTTAAGCATTGTCAAGGAGGGGTTGGAGAGAGCTCCAAAGGCACCCCCTCAGGATGTGGTCCGCTACATGTTGGCCCTCCGCAACCAGATGACCCGCTTCTGGAAAGAGGCCCAAAGTAACCTTGAGGCCAGTCAAGAGGTAATGAAACGCTGGTATGACCAGAAGGCCACCCTGGTAGAGTTTCAACCGGGAGACAAAGTGTGGGTAATGGAGCCAGTAGAGCCTAGAGCTCTCCAGGACCGCTGGTCTGGCCCCTTTGAAGTAAAGGTTCGGAAAGGGGAGGCCACTTACCAAGTGGACCTCCAAACCCCTAGGAACCCCCTAAGGGTACTCCATGTCAACCGACTAAAGGCTCATTTTGAGAGGTCTGAGGTCAACATGCTTCTGGTCACAGATGAAGGAATGGAAGAGGAGAGTGAACCTCTCCCCGACCTCCTCTCTGCCCAAGAAGGTGATGGGTCAGTGAAAGGGGTCATTCTCTCTGACTCCCTGACTCTAAACCAGAAAGGAGACTGCTATGAGCTGTTGGAGCAGTTCTCCCCCCTGTTCTCCCTTACTCCTGGACTGACACCGGTGATAGACTCCCTGTGAAGAACAACATTTACAGGTTATCGGATAAGGTGAAAGCCAGCATCAAGGAGGAGGTCTCCAAGATGTTAGCTTTAAGGGTTATTGAGAAATCCAGTAGTCCCTGGGCCAGCCCAGTGGTGTTGGTCCCTAAGGCTACTACCCCAGGTGCGAAGCCAGAACTCCGGTTCTGTGTGGACTACCGGGGTCTCAACTCAGTTACACGGACTGATGCTCACCCCATCCCCCGAGCTGATGAGCTCGTTGACAGGCTGGGCGCTGCCAAGTTCCTAAGTACGTTTGATCTTACTTCAGGGTACTGGCAGATCGCCCTGACTGAAGGGGCTAAAGAGAGATTAGCATTTTCAACCCCTGATGGCCATTACCAGTTCTGGGGGATGCCATTTGGATTGAAAAATGCCCCCGCTACCTTCCAACGGTTGGTTAACGGGGTACTAGCTGGCAAGGATGCCTTCTGTGCAGCCTACCTGGATGACATAGCTGTCTACAGTTCCAGCTGGGAGGAACACCTGCTCCACCTCAAGGAGGTGCTTCAGGCCCTGCAACAGGCAGGCCTGACCATCAAGGCTAGTAAGTGCCAGATTGGGCAGAGTTCCGTGGTGTACTTGGGATACCTAGTGGGTGGTGGCAAGGTGCAGGCACTCCAGGCCAAGATTGAAACTATCAAGGCCTGGCAACCACCTAGAACTCAGACTGAGGTGAGAACCTTTTTAGGCCTCACAGGATACTACCGCAGATTTGTCAAGGGCTATGATACCATTGTGTCACCCTTGACAGAACTCACTTCCAAGAAACAACCTAGGTTCGTGAATTGGACAGAGGCTTGTCAGAAAGCCTTTGACTCCCTGAAGGAAGCCATGTGCACGGCCCAGTGCTCAAGGCCCCTGACTACTCCCAGGAATTTATCGTGCAGACAGACGCTTCAGAGCATGGTATAGGGGCGGTCCTAGCACAGCTAAATGAGGAGGGCCTAGACCAACCAGTAGTCTTTATTAGCAGAAGGCTATTACCACGGGAACAGAGGTGGAGTGCTATTGAAAGAGAAGCTTTTGCTGTGGTCTGGGCACTGAAGAAGCTAAGACCCTACCTGTTTGGGACTCACTTCCGGGTTCAGACAGACCACAGGCCCCTCAGATGGCTCATGCAGATGAGGGGTGAGAATCCAAAACTCTTGAGGTGGTCCATGTCCCTACAGGAGATGGTCCTTAAGGTGGAACATCGCCCCGGGGTTGACCACGCCAATGCTGATGGTCTCTCCAGATACTTCCGCCTTACCGATGAGAGCTCCCAGGAGGTCGGGTAGTTCTCCCCACTTTCAGCTGGGGGGGAAACATGTTAGACCGGACAGCCTTAGGTTGGTCACCCCTAATTTTTTGCCTGCCTCCTTCCACTTTTTGGACACTGTTTTTGCTGGATTTTAGACTCAGCGCACTTTACCAATGCTAACCAGTGCTAAAGTGCATATGCTCTCTCCCTTAAAACATGGTAACCTTGAATCATACCTGATTGGACTATTTAATTTATTTATAAGTCCCTAGTAATGTGCACTATATGTGCCTAGGGCATGTAGGTTAAATGCTACTAGTTGGCCTGCAGCACTGGTTGTGCCACCCACTTGAGTAGCCACTTTTCCTTGTCTCAGGCCTGCCATTGCAAGGCCTGTGTGTGCAGTTTCACTGTCACCTCGACTTGGCATTTAAAAGTACTTGCCAAGCCTAAACCTCTCCTTTCTCCACATATAAGTCACCTCTAATGTGTGCCTTAGGTATCCCCGAGGGCAGGGTGCTGTGTGGGTGAAAGGCAGGACATGTACCTGTGTAGTTTACATGTACTGGTAGTGTAAAACTCCTAAATTTGTTTTTGCACTACTGTGAGGCCTGCTCCCTTCATAGGCTAACATTGGGGCTGCCCTCATACAGTATTGAAGTGGTAGCTGCTGATCTGAAAGGAGTAGGAAGGTCATATTTAGTATGGCCAGAATGGTAATATAAAATCCTGCTGACTGGTGAAGTTGGATTTAATATTACTATTCTAGAAATGCCACTTTTAGAAAGTGAGCATTTCTTTGCACTTAAATCTTTCTGTGCCTTACAATCCACGTCTGGCTGGGCTTAGTTGACAGCTCCTTGTGCATTCACTCAGACACACCCCAAACACAGGGTACTCAGCCTCACTTGCATACATCTGCATTTTGAATGGGTCTTCCTGGGCTGGGAGGGTGGAGGGCCTGCTCTCACATAAAGGACTGCCACACCCCCTACTGGGACCCTGGCAGACAGGATTGAACTGAAAGGGGACCTGGTGCACTTCTTAGCCACTCTTTGAAGTCTCCCCCACTTCAAAGGCACATTTGGGTATAAAACAGGGCCTCTGCCCTACCTCATCAGACACTTGCTGGAGAAGAAACCTGAACCAGAAACTACATCCTGCCAAGAAGAACTGCCTGGCTGCTCAAAGGACTCACCTGTCTGCTTTCTACAAAGGACTGCTGCCTTGCTGTTGGCCTGCTGCCTTGCTGAACTCTTGTCTGGCTGTGAAAGTGCTCTCCAAGGGCTTGGATGGAGCTTGCCTCCTGTTCCCTGAAGTCTCAGGACCAAAAAGACTTCTCTTTTTCATTTGGACGCTCCGTGCGCCAAAATTTCCGACGCACGGCTTGTTCCGAGGCGAGAAAAACGCCGCACACCGGCGCTGATCGACGCGACGCCTTCGGGACGACCGGAAGTTTGAAGGCCTCGCAAGGACAACGCCGCCCGACTTCCAGAGGAGAAATCGACGCAACGCCTGCCGTGAGATCGAAACTTCGACGTGCAGCCCCGCAGAATGACACGCAGCCGGAAAACAAGCAGGAAAATCCACGCACAGACCCGGGACATCTGGTAATCCCCGCGATCCACAGAAAGAGACTGTCCGCGGGCCGGAAAACAACGCACGACTTCCCCGCGTGAAAAATAACGACACAAGTCCGTGTGTGCTAGGGAGAAATCGATGCACACACCATTTTCAACGTATCTCTTATTCTGTGGCCCTCTGAGGAGATTTTCCACTCCAAACCAGGTACTTTGTGCTTGAAAGAGACTTTGTTTGCTTTTTAAAGACTTAAGACACTTTATATCACTTTTCAGTGATATCTCTACAAATTCACATTGCAACTTTATTCGTTTTGACCTACAATTATCCTGATAAATATTATATATTTTTCTAAACACTGTGTTTTGTATTGTTGTGGTGCTATATGGTGGTACTGTATGATTTATTGCACAAATACTTTACACATTGCCTTCTAAGTTGAGCCTGACTGCTCGTGCCAAGCTACCAGAGGGTGGGCACAGGATAATCTTGGATTGTGTGTGACTTACCCTGACTAGAGTGAGGGCTTTTGCTTGGACAGGGGGTAACCTGACTGCCGACCAAAAACCCCATTTCTAACAAAATGGTTTTATTAAACGCAAGCTAGGCCAGGGGGATGTCATGACGGTTGACATAAAAATGGTTAGAACTATAAAATAAAAGTAACTTATGCACACAGAAATACGGAATACTGCAAGAAATTGCAATTGTAGATAACGTGAAACTTTGCAAGTAGTACACGTTACATGAAGGAACATCAAAGATGAATTGACCAATGGGTATAAAGTGTGTGCTTTCATAGGCTAACACACCCCAAATGAGAGAGTTTTTCCTTTTATTTAATGTTAGTGAGAACCTGAGGTTTTTCTGAATTGAATTCTGTAACTTTGGGGTGAAGTGAATTCGCTGTACAGCTCATATGCAGCTGTAACAGAGCAGATTAGATTTAGGGTAACCCGGCAGCACATGTTTAACTGGAACAGGTACAGGGGCGTAGGAGACAATACATTTCTGGGGGGGACAGGGACAGCCTTGGGGACTTTCAATCAACCCTAAACAAATCGCTCGTTGTTTACGAACTGCAGGCTCCAATAAATATACAAAATCATATATATTGGAAGTGAAATAGGGAGAAAGGAAGGCATGTTTTCACAGTCTGAAAATATCTTCAATTGTTATTTACATTCACAAAGTAATTAGCTCAAATGTGAAAATAACATTTTGATTAACCTTGCATCTTCATGCACCAAGCAAATAAAGGTAGGAGGGTAAAAAGGAAGAACATACCTTTTGCGCCCCACACCCACCTTGCCCATCGCCTCATGCCAATTGGAACCGCACTGGAGATATCAAAAGTGATTCTGTACAAGAGTTGTAAACTGTGCTCGAAAACCATAGTTCTAATAATACTTCTACTCCTGTGTGTGATCTTGGGCAGCTCAGCTCCACATCAGTCATAACTAGAAGCATTTCAACTGAAGAAGCTCTTGCAGTTACAGGCTATATAAACATGGATTCTCTAATCTCTGTATAAACTTCAGTCACAAATGTCTTTAGAAACGGCTGTTTGTGATGCACCAAGTCACTGCGTATAAAGAAAAGACATTCACTGATTATAAAGAAAAGACATCCGAAAATGACTATGATAGGGTTATTACAGTCGAGTTCTCACATTACGGTGCCTTCTGCAAGAGCTAGCAGCCAAGGTAAAAGGCTGATCAGGTCACAGAGCACAAGTAATGCAGCTGTTTAAAGCAAAAAATGGAATGTTGCTTTTCTTTCGTCTGCTCTACTTTAATAGCTTGCAATGACAGAAGCTATGCACTAAGGTTTTAAGTGGTTTGTGGGAAAGTTGGTGGTGTGACCATGTATTATATGGGGTAAAATACCCCTGGCATACATAATGATATTGCAAGTCACCTTGAAGATCATATATTATAAACAAGCATTGGCAAAGCCAATAGGCCTCGCCTATGCAAGTTCTATTGCCTTTGCCAATGTGTTTTAGCCATGCTGTACACTAGTGAGACTACTATTCAGCATGGCTCAAAGTTAATGGCATAAAGGAGACTGATGTGTCATGGAGTAAGTAGAGTGTCCTAAAATGGAGCAGTAAACTAACTTTAAAGGAACAGGGGTCCCTTGAATAAAATGCAACAACACTCCCATAAACAATTATATTAAAGTAGTATGCAAATGGAATGTTTCATACATTTACTCAATCAAAATATAAAAGATCAAATGTAGTGGGAAAACATCAACATGGTAAATCGAGAAAGACTGGTATTCTGGCATTACACAAGTTATCTGGATGACCCAATGTCACCAATTACAAGAAAAATTTAAAAAGTAACCTATATAGTAGAATGGTTTAGAGGAGGTTTGTATTGGGTACCTATGGTGCTTACACCTTATACCAGGTCCAGTTATCCCTTATTAGTGAAATGTAGGCAGTGTCTAGAAGCCAGGCTCTCTAGGGGTAGCTGTAGCCAAGGCTTATCTAGGAGACATGCAAAGCTCATGCAATACCACTGTAGTCACACATCACTCACACACATGAAAGAAAATACTCAGTGTTACAAAAATAAAGGTACTTTATTTTAGTGACACAAATGCCAAAAATACCATAGAGACTATACTCCCTTAGGAGGTAAGTAATACACCAATTATATATGCTAGTATGCAGCAATAGCAATACAAACAGTTAGAAAAGTACAATTAGTGAAAATCACAATGGTTAGAAATGGGCCTAGGGGAAACCCAAACCATATACTAAGAAAGTAGAATGCGAATGTTGGGTTCCCACCTAGGCAAGTGTGGTGTGTAGAGGGGCGCTGGGAGTATTAGAAAACACCAAAGGTAAGTAATAGAACCCACCTCAGAGCCCAGGAAAGCAGGAGTAAATCACAGTAACTTTCCTAGAACACACAAGAACATGAGAAAGAAGATAATGCTAGAACCAGAAGATACTTCAAGACACAAAGGGTGGATTCCTGGACCTTAAGACCTGTGGAAGAATGGGATTAGGTACATGAAGCACAGAAGAGTACAGGGAGGACAGGAGCCCCTGCTAACCCGAATCAAGGTGCAAAAGAAGAACCACTGGTGAAGAACAACAGTCAGTACTGCACCCAAGAAGATGGATGCGGGTTCTTGGTTGGTGCAGATGATATCCCACACCGGATGGATGATTGCAGTCTGGTTTGCGTCGCTGGATTCCGCCAACAAACCTTGGCACGCGCAAAGCTCACGATTAGCGGAAAATGGCACTGCCTGGGACCAGGAGGGACCTGGTTGACTCTACCCAGGAGGAGGAGTCAGAGGGGGCTCTCAGCAACTCAGAGAGCTGCAAAAGGAGGCCCATGCAGTACAAAAACAAAGGATCCCACACCACCAGAGAACCACTCAGGAAGCTGTGCATTGCAGGAAGGAGTGCTGGGGGCCAGAGTTACATTGTGCACAAAGAATTTCATAGAAGGATGCCAACAGGCCTTGGCAACTGAAAAACACGTGGTGAACAGGGTTACTCTCTTGCGTGGGAAGGCAAGCTCTTACCTCCACCAAAGTTGGACAGTAGGACGTCAGGACCATCAGGACCACTTCAGTCCACCACCCGTGATGTACGATCCATGCAACTCAACAGGAAAGGGGACCCAAGCAGATGGTCGTTGTTGCAGAGAGGTGCCTGCTGAAGCAGGGGAGTGACTCCTTCACTCCAAGGGAGATTTGTTCATTCTCCTGGTGCAGGCTGAAGGCAGGCTGTCCTCTGAGGATGCACGACCGGGAAACAGTTGCATTTGCTGGCAAGAGCTGAAGATACAATGTTGCAGAAGTTGTCTTTGCTTCGTTGTTGCAGTTTGTGGAGTTCCTGGAGGGTCCAGGTGCAGTTTCTTCAGTGAGAAGGTGAAGTAAAGGATGCAGAGGATTCCTGCTGGAGTCTTGCAATCTGAATCTGAAGAACCTCCCAAAGGAGAGACCCTAAATAGCCATGAAAGGGGGATTGGTCAGCTAAACAGGTAAGTACCTATCAGGGGACGGCTCTGACACCACCTGCTGGCACTGGCCACTTAGATGCTCCCAGAGTTTACTGCCAACTTGGAATCCAAGATGGCAAAGCACAGGGACCCTCTGGAGGAGCTCTGAGCACCACACCTGGGGTGGTGATGGACAAGGGAGTGGTCACTCCCCTTTCCTTTGTCTAGTTTCGTGCCAGAGCAGGGACTGGGGGTACCTGAACCGGTGTAGACTGGATTATGCAAGGAGGGCCCCAAATGTGCCCTTCAAAGCATTTTCCAGTGGCCTGGGGAAGGAAGCTACGCCTCCCAAGCCTGTAACACCTATTTTCAAAGGGAGAGGGTGTAACACCCCTCTCCCAAAGGAAGTCCTTTGGTCTGCCTTCATGGGCTTGAGCTTCTCACGCAACAGGAGGGCAGAAACCTGTCTGGGAGGTGGCAGCAGCTGGGCCTGCCTGGAAAACCTCAGAAGGCTGGAATGGCAATACTGGGGGTCCTGTAAGGAGCCCCCGGAGTGCACGAAATCACACAACCAATGCTTGCAAAAGCCTTGGGTTATGATTCCAACATGTTTGATACTAAACATACCTATGTTTGGAGTTACCATTATGTAGGTGGGAATAGGTAGTGACCTATTTCAAGTACACGTGTAAAATGGCATCCCCGCACTCAGGAAGTCTGGGAAAATGGTCCTGCAGGTCGTGGGGGCACCTCTGCTAGTGTAGGGGTGCCCTCACACACAGTTACTCTGCACCCTGCCCTCAGGGCTGGGGGGCCTGCTATAGGGGTGACTTATAAGTGACCTGGTGCAGTGTAACTGGTAGTGAAAGGGTGCATGCACCTTTTCAAGCAGGCTGCAATGGCAGTCCTGCAGAAGCCTATGCATGGGCTCCCTATGGGTGGCAAAAGAAATGCTGCAGCCCATAGGGATCTCCTGGAACCCCAATGCCCTGGGTACCTAAGTACCATATACTAGGGACTTATAAGGGGGCACCAGTGTGCCAATTTTGGGTGAAATACTGGGTTACCAGTATGCAACAAACATAATTTAAGGGAGAGAGCATAACTACTGGGGTCCTGATTAGCAGGATCCCAGTAGACACACTCAAACACACTGGCAAACAGGCCAAATGTGGGGGTAACCAAGCTAGAAAGAGGCTACTTCCGTACAAGGTTAGCATCCACAATTATGATTTACAAGCTTTTGTACACTGACTTTTACCAGAATGATCCAAATAGCGAATCAAGAAGTCATTAGATCATGGTACCTATGCTTATGCCAACTTATGTACAATATCACAAATTCAAGTCAAGGTAATTTGGCCGACGATATTTCAATCCCCTAGATATGTATCAGGATCATCCTAAGCCTTCGTTAAGCTTGAGTTAAAAGGGTTACAGAGTGCTTGTAATCAAAACGGCAAAGACAAATCGGACTCACTTCTCATATGAGTGAGAAGGCAATCAATGGAGATCTGAATCTCTAATCAAACGCCAATGCCATAAAGTAGTAGTAGAGTGAAGTAGTGTCACAGTGTAATAGAGTGTCATAGAGTGAAATGGCAGAGTGTCGTAGAGTGGAAAGGCATAAGGAAGAGTGAACTGGAGTAGAGTGAAGGTAAGTAATGTGAAGTGGCATAGAGAAAGTTGGGTAGAGTGTTACAGTGAACATAGTACATTGTTGTATAGTGGAGTGGCATAGAGGGTTGTGCAGTGGCATTGAGTAGAGTATCGTAGATTGAAGTGGCATAGAGTGGTGTGGAGTGGCATACAGTGGAGTAAAGTGGAATGGAGTGGCGTATAGGGAGTTGTGTAGGGAGTTACAGAGTGGAGAAAGTGTTAGAGTGTAATGGAATAGAGTGTCAGAGTCTAGTATCATGGAGTGTAATGTCAGAGTGAAGTGTCATAGAGTGGAGTTGGGTGGTCTAGAGTGAAGTGGCATAGAGTACAGTGGTGCAAAGTAGATTGGTGTAGAGTGTACTAGTATAGAGTGCATTGGTTTTGAGTAAAGTGGTGTAGAGTACATTGGCGAATACTGCACTGGTTTAGCATACAGTGCAGTAGCCTAGAGTGGTGAAGAGTAGAGGGGAGCAGAGTGGAGTGGCACAGCATAGATTGTAGTGGTTCAGAGTGCTGTGTCATAGAGTGATGCGTTGCATGGTAGAGTGGAGTGGTGCAAGGTAGAGTAGACTGGTGTAAAGTGCAGTGGTGGAGTGCAGTGATGCAAAGTAGAGTGGCATAGAGTGTAGTGGCATATAGTACACTGGTGTAGAGTGCAGTAGAGTGGCATATAGTTGAGCGGTGCAGAGTAGAGTGCTGAGGTGCAGAGTAGAGAGGAGTATAGTTCAGTGGCAGAGTGCAGTGTTGCAGAGTGTCATACAGGGAATTGCTGTTGAGTAGAGTGACATAGACTGCATTGGTGAAGAGTGCAGTGATGTAGAGTGATGCAGAGTAGAGAAGAGTGGAGTAGAGTACAGTGGTGCAGAGTAGAATAGAGTGGCATAGAGTGCAGTGGCATGGAGTAGATTGCTGCAGAGTACAGTAAAGTGGTGAAGGGTAGATCGTTGCAGAGTGGAGCATAGTGATGTAGAGTGCAGTAGCATAGAGCGGTGCAGAGCAGATTGGAGTGGTGCAGGGTACATTGGCATGGTGCAGGATAGATTAAACTGGCATAGCATAGAGTAGAGTTGCGTAAATTGCAGTGGCATAGAGGAGCTGATTTCAAAGTAGAGTGAAGTGACCTACAGTGGAGTGGTGTAGAGTAGATTAGAGTGCAGTGGTGGAGAAAAGAGTGCAGTGGGACAGAGCACAGTGGCATTGAGTGCAGTGGTGCAGAGTAGAGTGGCGTGGAGTTCAGTGGCAGAAAGTGCAATGTTGCAGATTAGAGGGTCGCAGAGTACAGTGGTGTATTGTAGAGTGACATAGAGTGCAGTAGCATAGAGTGCTGTGACGCAGAGTACAGTGGCATTGAAAACAGTGGAATAGAGAGCTGTGGTGCAGAGTAGATTGGCATAGAGTGCAGTGGGATACAGTGCATTGGTTTTGAGTACAGTGGTGAACAGTGTACTGGCAGAGTGCAGGGGCGTAGTGTACAATGGTTAGAGTAGAATAGCATAGATTGCAGTGGCGTGGTGTAGAGTGGAGTGGTACAGCATAGATTGCAGTGGCGTAGAGTTGCACAGAGTGGAGAAAAGTGGTGTAGGGTGCAGTGGCATAGGGTAGATTATTTCAGAGTAGAGTGAAGAAAAGATAGAGAAAAGATAATATACTTCAATATGCTGAAGAATGTAACAATAACAACAACATAAATAATAACGCTAGGCATAACGGCCCAAAATGAAATATGGCTTCTCCCTGTTAGCCACGCTGTAATCAAGCACTTCATTACCTAGAAAACAAAACATTAAACATAAATGTTAGAAAAATATACCCTTCTAATAGCTAAATTGTTGTGTGAAAAGGTCAAATATGGGCTCAATCTTGACTTCACTGTTTCACCAACTGGTGTGATCGTAGGCAAATACAAAAATTGTGTTTCACAGAGTCTCCTTTCTAGCCTGCAGGTGTCAGGCTGAGTGGGACTCTTTTCTCTATTTACATCTTCCTCATTGTCTTGATGCTCCTCTTGAAGGCGTCCTGCTGTGCTCCTCTTCAAGGCGGCAGGTGATGTAGACAGTAATCATCCAAAACTCTTTTCTCCTCCTCGTGCCCTTTGTTCTTATGAGCACCCTTAATGCCCACAGCTGTGAACAGGACAAACAAAAGGGCAGAGGGCGCAGGGGGCCTCTGGACTTACCTTCATTCTGTTACCATCAGATTGGAGGATGGTCAGTACAGGGCTATCATAAGTAGCGCTTTTGTGCACTAATGGCCCTCTGAATAATAGATGTGAGAGGGGAAATTATTGTGTCCCTTTTGTCCCCCCCCACCTTCATCCCCTGTGTACCCCACCCTCCAAAATCTGAGGGGGATACACCCCCCAAGTCCCCCACACTTCCTGCGCCCATGAACAGGTATGTGTCACACGTCTGTGTACATTTCATTAGGCTAAAAATGAAGAGATGTCGAAACAGTTCCCTTCATGGCAGGTGAAGCCAGTCACAACATCCCAATAAATCTCTGGCACTAACGGCCGTTGTCCTTTGTAAAACCCATGAGCTGCAGAAGTGAAACTGCGGCGAAGAAGTGAGGGTGCTCACAATGAAGAGGCCTTGTTGTGCAGTACAGGATCTCTCTGCAGCCGGCACCAGCGGGTCATGCCTTCCAAGCTTTAGCGTCGCGCCCAGTGACGCAACTGGAGAGCAGCGGTGACATTCTGTACCAGACAGCAGGGGGTGTCTGACCCCCATAGCCCGCCCCGCCCCCTCCCTCGTCCTGGTTATGTGGGCGAATCCATGTACGAGGTGCGAGAGTTAATAAATCTGAGTGTGCTAGCAGACGGGAGTCAGAGTGAAATGCCCTCCACAAATATTATAGCGTCCCATGTCGTTTATTAAGTGCGGCGAGCACAGCAAAGTATTGAGTCTCATACGACTCGACACAAGCCTGCGAGGTGAGGTCTGTTAGCGTGCCTGACCTTAATAAGTAAACTTACAAGGGGACACGAATAGGTCGATGAACCTTTTGACTCGCAATTAAGATGTTCTTACCATAGCTCCAGTGCACAATCAATAATCAATACACAATAGTCAATAATCATCAGCAATCAATAACATTAGTAATCAATTGAGTCAGTAAAGGTCACACACCATGACCTTTCAGTCATGAATAACCACACCTTTTAGATTAAAATTTGAACTTTATTTCCCTATTTTAACAATACTAATGTCATATAGATTAATCTCAAAATCAAAGCAAAACACATACAGAATCTATACCTAAAGCAGTGGAAAACTCACTCTATTCAAGCTTGAACAAATCAATAGCAAAGTCAGTTACATCGACAAAATCAAACACATGAAGTTTAGCAGAGAAATTCCACCAAGCATTAGTCCCTGTCATCATAAGTCATTATTGAGAATCCTTAACTAAAATCAAATTAGCATCAGCATGTTGGGGTTCATGCAAAACAATTTAGTAACACAAATTTAGAAAAACATCTAGCTAGGGATCTATCAAAACTGCACAATTGGTACCTAGAACGAAAAAGCAAATATGCATAATAATCACATAAGAGTGTATACCTATCCTCGTGTGGATCAGCAAAGCAGAATCAGTCTTCGTCCTCAGAACATCAGTCGATCAGCAAAGTATCAGGATTCATCAGCAGAGTTCAGTAAGGGTAAGGTCTTGAAGCATTAAAGTAAAGCTTATCTCTTATCAAGACGCATATGAAAATAATAACCTTTCGGTCAGAAATGTGAGCAGAGAATGCTCTCTTCTCTCGGAATGAGTGTTGTTATATTAAAGTCACCTGAACTATCCCCTAATTCCCTATTGGTCAATTAATCGTATGTTTGTACTTTATCCAATAATATTTCTATGTCAAATCTATGAATTCTAATATTTCTCCATTCACATACAGTTGATTGGTCTGCTTTACGATGTTCTCATTATCCGGCTTGTCAGGTAACAATATTGTTGCAGCTTCCACTCCAGTCAGTGTCTTCATTGTTCTTGTCCTGGAAAGGTCACTTACACGCATTATACATAAAATGTTACGCTAGCAAGAATATCATGTCCTAGCAGTCGTCTCTCTCGAAAAGCTTCTATTAAGCATAAATTATACAATACAGTAGACATTTCACAGTTTAATCCATTCGGTCAGCATTTTTTATTAAACGCTAAGAAATACAGCTTCTGCATGAGGCCTGCCAAAATAGGCCAAGACACTCACTAAGTTAAGGCCTACAATTAATAAAGCTAAAGCTTAGTTCACAACCATCATTATGACATATTACTACATTAATCTAACATATATTCAACATTTCATAATATTTAATCATTGATTAGAACATTTCGTTAACATTGGCAGCCACTCATCGTAATCACATTTTCAAATACGTGCATTATTATTTTAAAGTTATTACATTTTCTATGCAAATTCATTATTATGAATACATGAACTCTCATTAATATCTTCATTAATACACCTGCTCTAGCAGGTCCACAGCGAGTAGGAAGCGTTAGGGCCAGACTGGATTAGGGTTGGAACAGTGCCAACAGCACTGCAGAACTGTGCATTACATAAGTACCAAGAGCCAGTCTGCTCTGGGGTTTACGTACAGGTAAACAGAAAGGGTGGGGCAGGCCATATATATTCATTATGCTCTTGGCAAACCATCATCCTGAATGGTCTGATGACTGAGATTAAGCTGGTAATTATGACCCTGGCGGTGAGTGTAAATGTGGCGGTAGTGCCGCCAACAGGCTGGCGGTACATACTAACACATTATGAGAATGGCGGATTGGCTGCAGCCAACCCTCCACTCTCAACTCATACCGCTGTGGCGGTATCAGCCGCTGGGCCAGAGATGTCAATCTCCATCCCAGCAGCCGGCTTAGTACCGCCGACGGCATTATGAGCCTGCCTACCACCATGATTTTTGAGGCATTAGGAACGCCACAAAAACCATGGCAGTGGGCCCTACCTGTGACAGGGAATTCTTTCCCTGTCACCGGTAGGCGGCTTCCCCACCACCCCCAACACACACCTGACACCCCCCCACCCCCTCCATCCAAACTCCCCCCACCCCTTCCGATACTCTCATTTCCACTTTTCCCTGCATACACACACACACCAGCAGACACGTACCACGCATACACCCTATCACTCACACTGGCATACACGCATTCATACATGTATACTTCCTGACATGCTCACACACATTCTTACACACAATCACACTGACATGCAGACACGCACTCACTTCACCATTCTTACACACACTCATTCACATGCATACACCCAGGCAAACAACACAACACATACAGATGCATTCACACACACACTCACACATTCATGCACACAACCAGACACACACAACACCCCCAACCCCTCCCCTGTTGAAAGGCTGACTTACCTTCATTGATTAGGTCTTCCGGCAGGGGAACGGGAAGGGGCGCTGCTACCTCCAGCAGCACCCTACCAGCAGAACACCACCAGGCAGTTTCACAGTTCAAGATACGGCTGGCAGGTTCTACTGCCGTGGCAGTGCTGGTGGTAGCAGCGCCAGCTTACCACCATCTGCCAGTATGATCACTGACGGATTTCCGCCCTTCTTGTGGTGGAAGTCTGGCAGTGATCATACTATGGTGGATGGATGGTAACCGTGGTGACAGTATGTTGGCGGCCATCATCGCGGCAGTAGGTGGCTTTTACCACGATTGTTATAATGACCACCTAATGTTGACCAGCCGATATCTAATGACCAGTGCTGGCGCATGTGGTTACACTGTGTAACAACCACTGATAGAGCCTTACATTTGACCTTCCTGTTTAAATGCCCAGCAAGCGTGACAAGATAAAAAAAGATTTACAGGGCTATTTATTACAGAAAACAAGTTTGTGGAAGGATTCTGTAAACATGGATTTGGCATGGGGAAGGACAAACTGAAGCTGGAAACTTAACACAAATAAAGCCAGCAAATGGGAAGCCAGAAAACTTGAGTTACAAACCACAAAGGCAATGGCAAGCAACGGGCAGAATGCATTCCCAGTTCAACTTTCTGAAACTCCATAAGATGTATTGTGCATAACAGACAGCTGCAATCTAAAAATGGTTCCGCTCTGTAGAGTTTGGATGCCCAAATGTCATGAGTGCGGAGGATATGTGATCATGGGGATTCCGACCCCCTTACCGCCATCCAGGAACAGGGCCCCACTAAGATTTTCAGTGTCTGCCAAGCAGACACTGAAAATCGCGACGGGTGCCACTGCACCCGTCGAACGCCTTTAACTCCGCCGGCTCCATTCGGAGCCGGCTTCCTCGTTGAAGGCGCTTTCCCGCTGGGATGGCGGGCGGCCTTCTGGCGGTCGCCCGCCAGCCCAGCGGGAATGCCAGAATGGCCGCCACGGTCATTTGACCGCGGTGCGGTCATTCGGCGGCTCCCGCCGGCCCTGCGGTTTCCGCGGCCGGCGGGAGTCAGAATGACCCCCTTAATCCTTAGAAAACAGTTAGAACGCTGTTATTTCACAAAAGTACCTGGGTAGCGTCAAAATAAAGCCTCATGGGCGAGTGTGCTTTGAAAAAGGCCAGCGATGCTTTGGTTGCTCATCCGCAAGCGAGAATGTGCATCTTTCCTCCTTTGTTTGGATCGGCATGCGTCATTTCTTCTCTTCTGCAACAGAGCAATGCGTCGATCCGGAATGGCACCTCGGGTCTGGACAGGCTTTGCATTAATTTTCTGCTCTTGCGATGTTGCTTTGAAATCCGATCGCACGGTGTCAAGAAACCGCGCTGCGTGGGGCTTGCTTTGTTAGCAGCAGCTGCTGCGTGTGTTGTGCCTCTTTTCTCCAGCCGCGTTGCGTCAATCTCTCAGCTGCGATGCAGGTGGAACATCAATTTTAGCCACAAGGCCGGCTGCACATCGTTTATCAGCTGTGAGACGAGTGGTTCATCGAAAGATTCCCCGCACTGCAGTCTTTGCGTGGATTTCTGTCCTTTTCCACCAGCTGCACCTTTTAATGACCCAAAGACAGGTTAGGGCACCACTTGGCAGGCAGGACAGTCAGCAGAAAGCCCAAGTGTTGGCAGAGCGAAGTCTTTGTTTTCCCTAAGACTTCAACAGCAGGAGGCAAGCTCAGTTCAAGCCCTTGGAGATTCTTCACCAGTGGGAAGTCACAGAAAGGTCAGTCTTTGTCTTCTCTCAGGTACAAGCACCTACTGCAGGCCAATCCAGCAAAGCACAGTCACAGGCAAAGGGGCAGTATTCCTTCTCCAGCTCTTCTCCTTGGCAGAGATTTATCTTGGTTCCAGAAGCAATCTGATTTTCAGGGGTTTTGGGTGCTCTTCTTATACCCCTTTCTGCCTTTGAAGTAGATCTACTTCAAATAGAAGTCTCTGTTATTTTCAAGATCCTGCCTTGCCCAGGCCAGGCACCAGACACACACCAGGGAGTTAGAGACTGCGTTGTGTGAGGGCATGCACATCCCTTTCATGTGTAAGTGACCACTTCTCGCTTCCCCTCTGCCCAGATGGCCCATCAGGATATGCAGGCTATACCCCAGCTCCCTTTGTGTCACTGTCTAGAGGAGAGGTGCAAACAGCCCAGCTTTCAAACTGACCCAGACAGGGAAACCACAAAAAAGCAGAGTCACAGAATGGTTTAACAATTTTCAAACACACAATCTAAAAACCAACTTCACTAAAGGATGAATTGTTAACTTGGGAGTTCAGAGACCCAAACTCCGGATGTCTATCTGCTCTCAAAGGGAATCTGCACTTAGATATTATTTAAAAGCAGCCCCATGTTAACCAATGAGAGAGATAGGTCTTGCAACAGTGAAAAACGAATTTGGCAGTATTTCACCTTCAGAACATGTCAATCACATAAGTACATGTCCTACTTTTAACATACACTGCACCCTGCCCATGGGGCTACCAATGGCCTACCTTAGGGGTGCCTTACATTTATAAAAAGGGAAGGTTTAGGCCTGGCAAGTGGAAACACTTATTATATAGAAAGTTACACTGTTCCAAAAGAATAGAGATGAGAATGCAGGGTCGGGGACAGTCAGAGATATCGATGATGTCAGGAGAGCCTTCAAGCACCCAATAGGGTGACAATTTTCATCACTGGGCTGTCTCCTCGTCAGACCGGTGCTCCAATGTCTGGCGGACCACCCCGGCAACTGGGATGGTACTGGACCAAAGGCAATTTGCCAGATTGGGGTCTGAAAGAAATAAAGACTGTGAAGATAGAAATGTGTGAATGAGTGTAGGAGAGTATGAGAAGGTTAAAATTAGCTCTGAGCCTTAAACATCACTTTAATGAATCAGGGGAAAGGTTCAGACCAAGATTAAAAATCATAAAGAGTGATTGCAGGAATAATGTCCAGCTACACTCTACAAAAGAAGAAAGGTAGTGTACCTTATCCTGTCGAGTTATGGTCAACATGTTTCGCGTCTTTGATGGTCAATAAATAATCCCATGATGCTGTGCTGCGATCGGGGGCCAGGAAACAGTTTCAGGAAGGCCTCGTAAGAAAGGGGAGAGTCTCTCACACCACTAGACGCCAGGGATTTCACTTGGGGGGGTTGTCCACCTCGGAAAATGCCCCCCCCGGGCATATTTTTTTTTTTTAAAAAGGTAGGTGCCCCCTGGGGGGAGGCGGCGGAAATTGCGCCCCCCAGGGGGAACATTTTTTTTTTTTCACCTCATCTTGGATTCCCCTAGGTCTCTAGTTTTCAAAAATGCACAAGTTTGGTAGGTTTTCCCTAGGTGCCGACTGAGTTTATCGGGAGACTTGGGGGATCGCTGGGTGGAAGGAAATTTGTGGCTCCTCTCAGATTTCAGAACTTTCTTTCACTGAAATGTGAGGAAAACGTGTTTTTTTAGCCACGTTTTGAGGTTTGCAAAGGATTCTGGGTAACAGTCACAAGTCACCCCATCTTGGATTCCCCTAGGTCTCTAGTTTTCAAAAATGCACAGTTTTGGTAGGTTTCCCTATATGCCGGCTGAGCTAGAGGCCAAAATGTACGGGTAGGCACTTTGCAAAAAACAGCTCTGTTTTCTGTCAAAAAATGGGATATGTCCACGTTGTGTTTTGGGGCATTTCCTGTCATGGGTGCTAGGCCTACCCACACAAGTGAGGTATCATTTTTATTGGGAGACTCGGGGAACGCTGGGTGGAAGTAAATTTGTGGCTCCTCTCAGATTTCAGAACTTTCTGGCACTGAAATGTGAGGAAAACATGTTTTTTTAGCCACATTTTGAGGCAAAGGATTGCAAAGGATTCTGGGTAACAGAACCTGGTCAGAGCCCCACAAGTCACCCCATCTTGGATTCCCCTAGGTCTCTAGTTTTCAAAAATGCAAAGGGTTGGTAGGTTTCCCTAGGTGCCGGCTGAGCTAGAGGCCAAAATCCACACCTAGGCACTTTGCAAAAAACAGCTCTGTTTTCTGTCAAAAAAAATATCGGTAGACTTGGGGGAACAAAGAATAGCAAAACAAGTGTTATTGCCCCTTATCTTTCTCTACATTTTTTCCTTCCAAATATAAGAGAGTGTGTAAAAAAGACGTCTATTTGTGAAATGCCCTGCAATTCACATGCTAGTATGGGCACCCCGGAATTCAGAGATGTGCAAATAACCACTGCTCATCAATACCTTATCTTGAGCCCATTTTGGAAATGCAAAGGTTTTCTTGATACCTATTTTTCACTCTTCATATTTCAGCAAATGAATTGCTGTTTACCCAGTATAGAATGAAAACCAACTGCAGGGTGCAGCTCATTTATTGGCTCTGGGTACCTAGGGTTCTTGATGAACCTACAAGCCCTTTATATCCCCGTAACCAGAAGAGTCCAGCAGACAAATCGGTATATTGCTTTCAGAAATCTGACATCGGAGGAAAAACATAAAGAAAAATGGCTGTTGTTTTCAGCTCAATTTCAATATGTTTGTATTTCAGCTGTTATTTTCTGTAGGAAAACCTTGTAGGATCTACACAAATGACCCCTTGCTGAATTCAGAATTTTGTCTAGTTTTCAGAAATGTTTAGCTTTCTGGGATCCAGCATTGGTTTCACACCCATTCCTGTCACTAACTGGAAGGAGGCTGAAAGCGCCAAAAATAGTAAAAATGGGGTATGTTCCAGTAAAATGCCAAATTTGTGTTGAAAAATGTGGTTTTCTGATTCAAGTCTGCCCGTTCCTGAAAGTTAGGAAGTTGGGAAAAAACCACAAGCCTTCTTCGGCAGCCCTTTTTTCCCATTTATTTGGAAAAAACAAAATTTTCACTGTATTTTGGCCAATTTATTGGTCTCCTCCAGGGGAAAAAACAAGCTCTGGGTACCATTGGAATCCCTAGGATGTTGGAATAAAAGGACGCAAATTTGGCGTGGATAGCTTATGTGGACAAAAAGTTATGAAGGCCTAAGCGCGAACTACCCCAAATAGCCAAAAAAGGGCTTAGCACCTGGGGGGGGGGGAAAGGCCCAGCAGCTAAGAGGTTAAATGCTACTAGTAGGCCTTCAGCACTGATTGTGCCACCCACCTAAGTACCCTGCAACCATGCCTCAGGCCTGCCATTGCAAGGTCTGTGTGCAGTTTTCACTGCCACTTCGACTTTACATTTAAAAGTACTTGCCAAGCCTTAAACTCCCCTTTTTCCTCATATAAGTCACCCCTAAGGTAGGCCCTAGGGAACCCCTAAGGGCGGGTGCTATGTAGGTAAAAGGCAGGACATGTACCTGTGTAGTTTACATGTTCTGGTAGTGTAAAAATCCTAAATTAATTTTACACTGCTGGGAGGCCTGCTCCTTTCATAGGCTAACATTAGGGCTACCCTCATACACTGTTTTAGTGGTAGCTCCTGATCTGAAAGGAGTAACCAGGTCATATTTAGTATGGCCAGAATGGTAATACAAAATTCTGCTTACTGGTCAGGTTGGATTTAATATTACTATTTTAGAAATTCCACTTTCAGAAAGTGAGCATTTCTCTGCATTGAAATCCTTCTGTGCCTTACAATCTACGTCTGGCTAGGTTTAGTTGACAGCTCCCCTGTGCATTCACTTGGACAAACCCCAAACACAGGATGCTCAGTCAACCTTGCATACTTCTGCATATTGAATGGGTCTTCCTGGGCTGGGAGGGTGGAGGGCCTGACACTTACATGTCAAAGGACAGTAGCCTGCCCTCACACAAAGGACTGCCACAGCCGCTGGTGGGACCCTGGCAGACAGGATGGAACTGAAAGGGGACCTTTTGAACTTTTAAGCCACTCTTTGAAAACTCTCCACTTCAAAGGCAAATTTGGGTATTTAAGCAGGGCCTCTGCCCCTACCAACTCAGACACTTCCTGGAGAAGAACCTGAACCAGAACCTGCAACCTGCCAAGAAGAACTACCTGGCTGCCCAAAGGATTCACCTGACTGCTTTTCTAAGAAAGACTGGTGCCTTGCTGTTGCCCTGCTGCCTTGCTGCTCTCTGGCTGTGTTGAGAAGTGCTCTCCACATAGCTCTTCACAACACAGCCAGATAGAGCTTGCCTCCTGTTCCCTGAAGTCTCAGGACCAAAAAGACTTCATTTCTGCAAGAAGAACTCCCTGTGCGGCAAAATTCAACGCACAGCCTGCCAGAACCGACGTACAGCCTGCATCGCAGTGAGAAAATCCAAACTGGACGGACGCAGCCCGACTTTGCAAGGAGAAGATTGACGTAGCACCAGCATAGCGACTGGAAATTTGACGCACAGCCCACTGGATCGATGCAGTGCTGAGCCGGAACGACGCAGCCCGACTTCCTGAGAGGAATCAAAGCAGCGCCTGCCGTGTGGTAGAAATTTCCACTCAATGCCCACCAGATCTACACAGCCCCTGTGACTTCGTCCTGCCAGCACCAGCTTTCAACGCATCGTCCCCGGGGCATCCAAAAACCCTGAAACCCAAAGAGGATCCAATTCTGCACGCCGGAAATTGACACAACGCCTTCCCTGCATGGAAAATAAATGGCACATCGCCGTGTGCGGCCTGAGGGATCGACGCACACTTCCCTGTTTTCCACGCATCTCCTCCTCTGCTGTTCCTTCTGGACATTTTGAACCCAAACCAGGTACTTTGTTATTGCAAGAAACATTTGTTGCTTTTAAGAGACTAAAGTCACTTTATATCATTTTACAGTGATTTTTCAATGTATACATATTGCATCTTGATCGTTGTGACCTACATCTTATCAGATAAATATTATATATTTTTCTGAACACTGTGTGGTAAAGTTTTGTGGTGCTATGCTGTGTTATTGCATGATTTATTGCACAAATACTTTACCTATTGCCTTGTAAGTTAAGCCTGACTGCTCAGTGCCAAGCTACCAGAGGGTGGGCACAGGATAATTTGGATTGTGTGTGATTTACCCTGACTAGAGTGAGGGTCCTTGCTTGGACAGGGGGTAACCTGACTGCCAACCAAACACCGAATTTCTAACATTGGTGATCAGCGGTGAGGATAGGAATTGTATTTGTGCCGTGACATACAATAGCTAAGTGTTCACTACCTTCCCACAATTGAAGGTCAACTTGATTTTTTATTTTTTTCTGCAAGTTCGTTTTCTACCTGACATTTTTAAATAAATCTTCATTCAACATGCCTCTGGCTGGGTCTCAGCAGGAGCTGAAGATTTTGACCTAGCCATGCCAGAGACATATACTGTGAAAAAGCTGAAGGGGTTCTGCAACAATATGGGTGTACCTACCCAGGGTGCCTCCAGGAAGGAAGAATTCCAAAAGGCGCTGAGGGCCTGGGCAGAAGCCCATTGTGATGAGAATTTTGAAGAGGAGGGTCCAGAGGATGGCCCCCCAGAGGATTTTTTGCCATTAATGGAGGATGTTACCATTGTGATTGTGCCCCCTGCTAAACCAGGAAGCAGTGTCTCTGATCATGGCCTGACCGCAAAGGAAAGGAAAGAAGAGAGAGAATTCCAATCACAAATGGCAAGGTTAAAAATTTAAGCTTAACAGGAGGAGAGGAGGGCAGAGAGAGAAGCCAAAGATGCTGTGAGAGCTTCAGCTGCAGCTGAGAGAGCCTTGGCTGAAAATAAACTTTTGTTGGCTCATGAACTGAGTCTCAAGGAGCTGAATATCAAGGCAAGACAGTCTGAGTCCAGCAATGATGGTGGCAGCATACATGCAGGACTTGTTGGGGAAAAGAAGGTTTGTATACCCAAAAGTGTAGTGCCAAGTTATGTGGTGGGAGATGACATTGATAAGTGGTTGGTAGCCTATGAAGTTGCACTAAGGACTCATGGGGTATTTGAGTAGCAATGGGGGCGGTCTTGTGGTTTTATGTACCAGTAGTGAGGAGGGACACAGTTCTTACACTAGATCCACAAGATCAAAATGTATATGCACCCATGAAAGCTGCTTTACTGGCCAAGTTTGGGCTAACTCCTGAGATATACCATCAGAGGTTCAGGACCATCACCAGACATTCCACACAAATTTGGGTAGACTGTTTTGATTTTTCCAGTAAGGCTCTGAATGGATGGGTCCAGGGCAGCAAAGTAAATGATTATAAAGGATTATGGGCCGGATGTATCAAAGGTTTTTACCCATTCTATGTCTATGGGAAAAAGTGTTCATACATATGGCCCTATATGATTTGATTCAAGTGTGCTGGGACCCTGCTAACCAGGCACCTGCTAACCAGCACCAGTGTTCTTTCCCTAAACTGTACCTTTGTTCAGACAATTGGCACAGCCCTGGCACACAGATAAGTCCCTTGTAGATGGTACCCCTGGTACCAAGGGCCCTGATGTCAGGGAAGGTCTCTAAGGGTTGCAGCATGTCTTATGCCACCCTGGGGACCCCTCACTCAGCACATGCACACTGCCTCACAGCTTGTGTGTGCTGGTGGGGAGAAAATGACTTAGTCGACATGGCACTCCCCTCAGAGTGTCATGCCCACCTCACACTGCCTGTGGCATAGGTAAGTCACCCCTCTAGCAGGCCTTACAGCCCTAAGGCAGGGTGCACTATACCGCAGGTGAGGGCTTATGTGCACGAGCACTATGCCCCTACAGTGTCTAAGCAAAACCTTAGGCATTGTTAGTGCAGGGTAGCTATAAGAGTATGTGGTTTGGGAGTTTGTCAAACACGAATTCCACAGTTCCACAATGGCTACACTGAAATCTGGGAAGTTTGGTATCAAACTTCTCAGCACAATAAACGCACACTGATGCCAGTGTGGGATTTATTGTAAAATACACCCAGAGGGCATCCTAGAGATGCCCCCTGAATACTAGTCCAACTCCTAGTGCTAGGCTGACCAGTTTCTGCCAGCCTGCCACAACCAGACAAGTTTCTGGCCACATGGGGATTGTGCCTTTGTCACTCTGTGGCCAGGAACAAAGCCTGTACTGGGTGGAGATGCTTCTCACCTCCTTCTGCAGGAACTGTAACACCTGGTGGTAAGCCTCAAAAGCTCATGCTTTTTGTTACAGCACCCTGGGGAATCCCAGCTAGTGGAGATGCCCGCCCCTCCGGCCACTGCCCCCACTTTTGGTAGCAAGGCAGGAGAGGATAATGAGAAAATCAAGGAGGAGTCACCCACCAGTCAGGACGGCCCCTAAGGTGTCCAGAGCTGAGGTGACACCTGCCTTTCGAAATACCCCATCTTGAGATTGGAGGATTCTCCCAAAAGGATTAGGGATGTGCCACCCCTCAGCCCTCAATTTAGTATTTAGGGGTGACCCTGAACCCAGGAAATCAGATTCCTGCAACCTACAACAAGAAGAGGGACTGCTGACCTACAAGCCTGCAGAGAAGGAGGAAGCCGACAACTGATTTGGCCCCAGCCCTACCGGCCTGTCTCCAACTTCGAAAACCTGCTCCAGCGACGCATCCAACAGGGACCAGCGACCTCTGAAGCCTCAGAGGACTTCCCTGGACTACAGGACCAAGAAATTCCAGTGAACAGCGGCCCTGTTCAAAACCAGCTACTTCTTTGGAACAAAGAAGCAACTTCCAAAGACTTCACGTTTCCTGCCAGAAGCGTGAGACTCTACACTCTGCACCCGACGCCCCCGGCTCGACCTGCAGAAAGCCAACACCTCAGGGAGGACTCCCCGGCGACTGCAAGCCCGTGAGTAACCAAAGACGACCCCCCTGAGCCCCCACAGTGATGCCTGCAGAGATGATCCAGAGGCTCCCCCTGACCGCGACTGCCTGTAACAAGGGACCAGACGCCTGGAACCAACACTGCACCCGCAGCCCCCAGGATCTGAAGGAACCGAACTTCGATGCAGGAGTGACCCCCAGGCGACCCTCTGCCTAGCCCAGGTGGTGGCTGTCCCGAGAAGCCCCCGTGCCTGCCTGCACCGCTAGAGTGACCCCCGGGTCCCTCCATTGTTTCCTACCTGAAACCCGACGCCTGCTTTGCACACTGCACCCGGCAGCCCCTGTGCAGCTGAGGGTGTGTTTTGTGTGCCTACTTGTGTCCCCCCCAGGTGCTCTACAAAAACCCCCTGGTCTGCCCCCGAGGACGCAGGTACTTACCTGCTGGCAGACTGGAACCGGAGCACTCCTGTTCTCCATAGGCACCTATGCGTTTTGGGCACCTCTTTGACCTCTGCACCTGACCGTCCCTGAGCTGCTGGTGTGTTAACTTTGGGGTTGCCTTGAACCCCCAACGGTGAGCTGCCAATGCCCCAGAACTGAGACTTGTACGTGTTTTACTTACCTCCTAATCTAAACTTTACTTGCCTCCCCCAGGAACTGTTGATTTTTGCACTGTGTCTACTTTGAAAATAGCTTGTTGACATTTTTACAAAGACTGCACATGATATTGTTTTCATTCAAAGTTCCTAAATTATCTAAATGAAGTACCTTACATTTAAAGTGTTTAATGTAAATATTGAACCTGTGGTTCTTAAAATAAACTAAGAAAATATATTTGTCTATATAAAAACCTATTGGCCTGGAGTAAGTCTTTGAGTGTGTGTTCCTCATGTATTGCCTGTGTGTGTGTACAGCAAATGCTTAACACTACCCTCTGATAAGCCTACTGCTTGACCACACTACCACAAAATAGAGCATTATAATTATCTATTTTTGCCACTATCTTACCTCTAAGGGGAACCCTTGGACTCTGTACACACTATTTCTCACTTTGAAAGAGCCAACTTCCTACAACTATTTTCTCCCTTTGCATTCTATAGGATTTCCTACTGTTTGCATTGTTCTATGACTATTTACTTGTCTAATTTTGGTGTCTACTGTATATATTGTGTATAATACTTACCTCCAGAATGAGCACCGTCTCTAAGATAGTTTTGGTATTGTGTCACCCAAATAAATACCTTTATTTTTGGTAACACTGAGTATGTCTTTACTTGTGTATAAGTACTGTGTAACTATAAGTGGTATTGCATGAGCTTTGCATGCCTCCTAGTTCAGCCTAAGCTGCTCTGCTACAGCTACCTCTATCAGCATAAGCTGCTAGAATACTACAACATTCACTAACAGGGGATAACTGGACCTGGGGTAAGGTGTAAGTACCCAAGGTACCCACTACCAACCAGGCCAGCCTTCTACAGGGGTGACCAATAGAAAGGGGTCACAAAGCCTCCCCAGGGGAAGAGAGGTGAGACATCCGAAGGAAAAAGTAAAGAGTCTAATACAAGGCCCCAAAAACCTGCTCAGGAGGGTGGGCTTGAGCCTCTTCACAGTCCCCAAATGGGTATAAGGGTAAAAACTTTGATCCCAAGAAGGCCTGGTGTCGCATCTGTACTCAGCATGGACACCAAACTGGGGAGAAGGCCTGTCCCAAGACATGTCCCACAACAGGTACTACTCCAGTTAGACCTGCAATAGCCAGTCTCCAGGTGGGATTAACAGTGTTCCTAGAGGAAATCAAGGTTCACACTGAAGCTACATTAGTCTCTGACGGTCAGGTAGACCTAGCCACACTTGCTGCCTGGCTGCCTAACATGCAAAAAAAGCATGCAGCAGCTCTTAATCAATGGGACTAGAGTAGAAGCCCTGAGGGATACAGGTGCCAGTGTCACAATGGTGACAGACAAACTGGTTTCCCCAGGACAGTACCTCGCTTAACAGACATATCCAGTCACTAATGCTGACAATCAAACTAAAGTCCATTCCATGGCAATGGTAAATTCAAAATGGGGAGGGGTCACTGGCCTAAAACAGGTGGTAGTCTCCTCTGCAATTCCAGTAGAATGTCTGCTAGGGAATGATCTGGAGTCCTCAGCATGGGCTGAGGTAGAGCTCAAGACCTATGCAGCCATGCTGGGTATCCTTGAACTGGTTTGTGTCAAGACAAGGGCACAGAGCAGGGCTCAGGGTGAAATAAAAGAATATAGGAGTCTGGAATAATGGCCCAACCTTCCAAGAGAAAATGAAAGAAGACTGGGGAACTAACTTCAACACAGCAAAAGAAACAGAACCTCTCTTCCCAGGAAGATGTTATATCCCCTGATGGAACTGAGTCCATGGAGCTGGAGCCTTACCAAGTTGAGCTCTTAGGCCCAGGGGGACCCTCAAGGGAACAGCTGTGTAAGGGGCAAGAAACGGGTAAAGGAGCAAGAAAAAGGAAATGTCAGTGGAACCCACAGGGTCTATTGGGAAAATGGACTTTACACTGAGGCAAGAGATCCCAAACCTGGTGCCACTAGGAGAGTGGTAGTGCCTCAGGAGTTTAGGGAGTTCATTCTGACCTTAGCCCGTGACATTTCCCTTGCTGGGCATTTGGGACAAATCAAGAAATGGGAGAGATTAGTCAACCATTTCTACTGGCCCAATATGTCCCAGAAGGTAAAGGAGTTTTGCACCTCCTGTGTCACCTGTCAAGCCAGTGGCAAGACAGGTGGCCATCCAAAGGCCTCCCTCATTCCACATCCAGTGGTGGGGGTCCCCTTTGAAAGAGAGGGAGTGGACATAGTGGGTCCACTGGAATCTCCCACATCATCAGGGAACCAGTATATCCTATTAGTAGTAGTGGATCATGCTACTAAGTACCCTAAGGCGATTCCCCTTAGGTCCACTATTGCCCCTGCAATAGCAAAAGCACTCATTGGTATCTTTACCAGAGTGGGATTTCCTAAGGAGGTGGTTTCTGACAGAGGTACCAACTTCATGTCAGCTTACCTAAAGCACATGTGGAATGAGTGTGGGATGACTTATAAATTCACCACACCATACCATTCACAAACCAATGGTCTTGTGGAGAGATTTAACAAGACATTGAAGGGCATGATCATGGGGCACCCTGAAAAAATCGAAAGGAGATGGGATGTCCTCATGCCATGTCTGCTTTTCGCCTACAGAGAGGTGCAGCAGAAGGGAGTAGGGTTTTCCCCCTTTGAGCTTCCTGTTAGGGGACCACTGGCACTTGTGAAAGAAGGCTGCGAGAGACCTCTCCATGAGCCTAAACAATATACGCAAACAGAGATCACAGCACGACAGTATGCAAAGTAAAACAAAAAGAAGTTAGAGTATTTAGTCATTGCAAAGTGAAAAATTAATGAAGAAGTCGAGCAACAACGATGTTCAAATCTTGTCTCCAGAGAAGAGTTCATTTATTCTGAACGAAGTGATATTCCATAGAACAGAGAGCATTTTTCCAAAACAGCCAACACGTGTTTCGTCACATCAGTGACTTTTTCAAGGCTGTAAGTCAACATATACATATGTGTCCGATTTAAGCAAAAGAGATCAACACATTACATGATTAAATGTGACAAACAAATGATATTGTGTAAAAGAATCTGTACATAAGGGGTGACAAGATCAAGGAAGCTCAGCAAAGCTAACACATGTACCTAAGGACATGGCTGAAAGATTTGAAAGGAAACATAAACATCCGTGTATACCAAGGTGCCCAAGACTAAAAACGTGCTAAGGAAACAGTGGAAACAGTAGAAACAGTCCCATTAACCCTAAATAGGATGGTGTGTGAGAGAAAGGTGCCCAAATATGGTGACAAAGAGGGGGTTGTCACAAAGATAGAGAGTTAAGAGTCAAGAAAAGTGTGAAGAAAGATCAGGTCTCTAATCTTACCCGAAAATGACAAAAAAGTTCCAGGCAGGTTAAGTCAGATACGACTCAGAAATAATAAATAGTCCAAACGGTACTCAGTAATCTATAGATAGGGAGGTAAGTATAAACGTATACCTAGGTGAGTCATGTTGAGTAAAGCAAAGAGTTCCAAATTTACAGAAAAGGAATATGACGTAACCAAGAAAAAATTGAGCGTTAAAGTACCTCTTCAGTATCTTCGTCAGTCTATGACATAAATAGTCCAAAAGGCATGTGAAGCTGTCAATCAATGAGAACCCCGGTAGGTCCAAACGTGTGTCTCTATAGGAATATTAGAATAAGCCAAAAAAGGGAATGCATAAATCTTACTGTCTATTTCAATTGTCCCAGTTAAGTACCAGTTTTAATAAGCCAGGGAAGTATATTGACATTTGATTAGTTGAACCGGTTAGGGAGCAAATGTATGAGTCCCCGCCCCCCCCAAAAAAAGAGAGAATTTAAGTGTGACCATAAGGGGTAGCCTTGTGGTGGGCCGCACCTTGGGTCACACTTACTTATTGACTAGAATTTTTACTTTTTCTGCTTTTGGACATGGCTTCCTTTGACCACAACCGTGATACTCTAGCTGCTGAACTATTCGCAAGAACACCTACTTCTTCCTCCACTTCCATTACTATTAATAGGAAGGAGAGCCTGAGACAAAAATTCATTAAATTAGAAAGGCTCAAAAAACAAGAACTAGTGAGATGGTGGGATGCCACCACATTGAAACGATATATAGAATTCAAGCAGGTACCTAGGGGACTGCGAGTCATCATTTTTCCATCATTTGATGACCTCGATCCAGATCTTTTGGGGGAATGGGAACACCTTATCTCCTCCACATCTTTTGGCATGATGAACATCCTTATTAAACACGCAGAGAGAAAGAGGGAGAAACTACTTTTGGAAATCTCCTCCTTGGAGGATCAGATTAAGAGCCTTGACCTCCCCGAGGCTACGGCCAAGAATTACAATATTCTGAGGGATACACTTAATGACTATCAACTTTACATTAAAGACAAAAAGCTTAAGAAAATTATTAGAGACGAAAATGACTATGCCAACGGCCGCATCTACACCTTTGCTCGCCGTTTCGATCAGGTCAACAAAGACCGCACAGACAAAGGCAGTAACACCAACCTTTCAGATGTTTCCATTCCCAGCAGCAGCATATCTGATACCTCTAATGTCTCTGGTTCAAGTCTGGACCCTGCAATTGGTGGGTCTATTGTTAATGTGTCCACATCAAACACTTCCAAACCCTCTCCTTTTTTAGAGGAATTGGGACGCTACCGGATAGGCATACGACAAAACTTCAACAGGAATCAAAATGCAAACCCACCCGCAGGGGGGGGAAGAAACACGGTGGGAGACATAAGAGAGGGAGTGACCACACGTTCTACTGCCAAGACCAAGAAAACTTGAACTCTGCATCTTTCCATACAGTACAAGTTATTAACCTGTCCAAACTAATTTTGACTAATGAAGAAACCAAAGTTCTGGAGAAAGGCTTGGGCTTTTGTCCCGTATCTAAACCTGACTTTTCTGAAATCCAGATAGACTTGTTCAAGTACGTACGTCGCCTCAAACTAAAGAAATTCTTTCTCAACAAAACCATTCAGGACATAACACACCAACAGCCCCCACACACTTGTAATAGGTCCATAAACGACATACGAGACATTCAGACCATCTTGTCCCTAGACTCTACCACACCTGCCGGTGTCAGTATGGAGGACCTACTTATCCACTTGAACATTCAACCAAACTTAGATCTGGATAGTGGCTTTAAACCTAAGTCCACTTTTGTACCTACGTTACCGCCTGACAATAACATTGATGTCTTTTATAAGGTGGTCAGCTTGGTCTTATTCGAACTAGAGGACAAATTTAGAATACACAATCATAGACTTAAATACAACCTCAGCCATAGAGAATTCTTGGCATTACGACGTCTCTCTACATGTGAGGAAATTGTCATCAAAGAAGCAGACAAAGGGGGCAATGTAGTGATCATGGACAGAGTGGACTATATGTCCGAAATAGATAGACAACTGAGTGACATTAATGCATACAAACTATTACCTGACAATCCCCTTAACAAAATCGTAAGCTTGACTCGAGATAAACTGTCACATTGGAGAAACTTGGGTCATATTTCAGAACAAGAATTCAGATTTATGTTCTACAACACACCCCGGGCCCCTTGCATCTACATCCTGCTGAAAGTTCACAAACCGGGGCCCTTCCCTGCGGGTCGGCCCATCATCTCTGGCATAGGTTCCCCTACAGAGCAGATCTCGAAATACATTGATTCTTACCTACAACCACTTGTACACAACTTACCTTCTTACATTCAGGATTCCAGACATCTACTGTGTTTACTAGAGGATATAGACTGGACAGATGAGTGTATGTTTGTGACACTGGATGTTAGTTCCCTTTATACATCCATCCCTCTAGAAAAAGGCTTGGAAATGCTTACATTGGCACTCTCGGACCGAGATGCCACCTTGTTCGAACATACCCAAATGCTCGTGGACTTCACCCGTCTGGTTCTTGACAACAACGTTTTTTTACACAATGGTCAATGGTACCAGCAATGTCAGGGGGTGGCCATGGGAGCTAAAGTTTCGCCTTCATTTGCCAACCTGTACATGGGACAATTCGAAAAACGTCACCTCTGGTCTCACTGCCCCGCGCACATTACCTCACATATCCTTTTCTGGGGCAGGTACATTGATGACATTTTGACAATCTGGACAGGCGACATTGATAAACTTAAAATACTTCTAGACCACCTTAATACTAATGACTTCAACCTAGAGTTCACCCACAAGAGTGACAAACTTCAGATCGAATTCCTTGATCTGTTACTATCTGTCACTGGAAACAAAATATCATCCCGACTATACAGAAAACCCACAGCTTGTAATTCAATTCTTCATGCACATAGTGCTCACCCCAGATCCCAAATCCAAGCCATTCCATATGGGGAGATGGTGCGTCTACGTCTACGTCTTCACACAAGAACTTGATGACCTTACACAACGATTTATTGCCAGGGGCTACTCTCCAGAATTGATTTCTAAGGCTAATAAACGTATTACTGCCAAACAACAACAACAATTGCTTATCAGAGGTCATAACAGGAAGACTAACGTGACTAAAAGGAAGGCTATCCCCTTTATCACTAAATTTAGCCCTGCCAGTATGTCAATCTATCGGATCCTGAAAAAACACTGGCATCTTTTACGTTTGGACGACAACCTAGCCACTGTAATTCACAAGACTCCATCCATTGTACATAGTCGGGGGAAAACTTTGAGAAATCGCTTATGCCCTAGCTTTCTGGCCCCGCCTATCAGAACTGCTCAACATACCTGGTTACCCAACGCACCTATAGGCTTTTACAAATGTGGTTGCTGCATCTCATGTGCAATGGCCCTCAACAAAACCTTGACTTTCTCGTACAACACTGGGGTCATTCATCCCATTAGACAATTTATTAACTGCAACACCAAATACACGGTGTACGGCATAATCTGTGTCTGTGGTTTAATATATGTGGGCAGTACAATCCGTCCCCTGAAAGAACGTATACAGGAACACATCAGGAACACATCAGGGCCATCAGAAACCAGAATCAACATTACCCTCTTGCTATACATTTCAATCGAGAACATGGAGAGGGTGATATTCGCAACATAAGATTTTTTGGCATCTCACATGTCACTACTGCACCAAGGTTTGGCAATAGGACTCTGGACCTACATAAATGTGAGGCCTGATGGATCCTGAAACTGAGAGCGGTAGAGATGGGCCTTAATGTGGACAAGGAATTATGGGGGTGATTCTAAGTCTGGCGGGCGGCGGAGGCCGCCCGCCAGACTTCCCCCTCCAAAATACCGCTCTGCGGTCGAAAGACCGCTGAGGGTATTTTGGGTTTTGCACTGGGCTGGCGGGCGACCGCCAAAAGGCCGCCCGCCAGCCCAGTGCAAAACACCCTTCCCACGAGGACGCCGGCTCAGAATTGAGCCGGCGGAGTGGGATGGTGCGACGGGTGCAGTGGCACCCGTCGCGTATTTCAGTGTCTGCAAAGCAGACACTGAAATACAAAGTGGGGCCCTCTTACGGGGGCCCCTGCAGTGCCCATGCCATTGGCATGAGCACTGCAGGGGCCCCCAGGGGCCCCACGACACCCCATACCGCCATCCTGTTCCTGGCCGGCGAACCACCAGGAACAGGATGGCGGTATGGGGTGTCAGAATCCTCCATGGCGGCGCAGCGAGCTGCGCCGCCATGGAGGATTCATTTTGGCAGCGGAAAACCGGCGGGAGACCGCCGGTTTTCCGCATCTGACCGCGGCCAAACCGCCCCGGTCAGAATGCCCTGCGGGGCACCGCCAGCCTGTTGGCGGTGCTCCCGCCAACCCTGGCCCCTGCGGTCCATGACCGCCGGGGTCAGAATGACCCCCTATATGTTTTTCTCAACTAACACAGTCACGATGACATCCAATTTGTCATTCATATGCATTATTGTGCCTCTCCCCCTTTTTCTGTCCATTTATTCTTCTTACATCATGTTGACTTGAATACCTGTTAATAATACTCTGTTGTTTATGTCCATTCATTCTTCTCATATCATGTTGACTTGGATACCGGTAATAATACTCTGTTGTTTACCCTAATCTTGTCAAATCCTTTTTATAACTATTGTTACTACTAAGATGGATTCTTACTTGATTGTTAACTCTGCTCAAATGCATATCACGGATTACCTTGTATATGTTCCAATTTTACTACAAAGATGGATTCTTACTTGATTGTTAACTTCGCTCGAAAGCATATTACGGATTACCTTGTATATGTTCCACTTATGTATTTGTATTTTTACTTTATTTACTACTGTTCTTTGCCCTTTGTCTATCCCTTTCCTTTTTCCTCTCTCCCCTTTTGCTTGTCTGTTGCACTTCTTTTTAGCTTAAACACTCGATAAATACTTAGGACAGCGGCCTGTCTGGGACCGTGTCCGTTCTTCACATAGTGTAATATTTATTTGTATCTTTACTTTTGCTACTGTTCTTCCCCCTCTTTCTATCCCTTGCCTCTCTCCCCTTTTTGTTTGCTTCTTGCACTTTTTCCAGCTCAAACATTCGTGTCCTTTTTACACTTTTCATTAACGCGTATGACTCCATTTACGTGCTTTAATTACTCCTATATAATCAGTCATTTGACTTGCTTTTGTCTGTCTTAGTATCCACACACAATATGGCTCCTCCAGTTTACCGATCTCTCGCCTATCCCTTTGTCTGATGTGACGACCTTGGTCCTTTCTTTACTTCGATACCCGTTTCTAGTCACGTGCCTTACAGCTGCACATGACTTAAACAGACTGACTTTGCTACCTCTAGCTACAGAGGAGAATACGCCGACACACGGGCGGACTGCAGCATACTTACTCACGGTGAGCTGGAACTTTAGACTATGCGTATCGATTACGGCGCTTGATTGACATCTGTTGTGTGACCTACTTTGTCGACATTTCGCTCGTATTCGCTTTTTAAACTGCTATTATACGGAGGTATCTCTTTGTAGTGTGAGGACGCCGCTTAACATAAATCGGCAACAACTCACAGATTTCCAAACACGCGTGCGCTTGTCTTTGGTGCCAGGCGCGTTGTTAATTCCATTTCATTTAATAATACCGATAACGTCTCAAGACTGCTCCGTTTAGAAGTAGGGGCGTATATGCCCCTTTACGGTTAGTTTGTTGTTTTCACTGCCTCCTATGGAGGCTAAACTCCGGTTTCTTTTCACATTTACATTTTTATTAAACTTTCTTTTCCTCTTTTCTGACCGTACTTTTTTTAGGTTACCTCATTAGCATTTATCTGTTAGACATACAGCTACCCCTTATGGTCACACTTAAATTCTCTCATTTTTTTTTTTTGGGGGGGACTCATACATTTGCTTCCTAACCGGTTTAACTAATCAAATGTCAATATACTTCCCTGGCTTATTAAAACTGGTACTTAACTGGGACAATTGAAATAGACAGTAAGATTTATGCATTCCCTCTTTTGGCTTATTCTACTATTCCTATAGAGACACACGTTTGGACCTACCGGGGTTCTCATTGATTGACAGCTTCACATGCCTTTTGGACTATTTATGTCATAGACTGACGAAGATACTGAAGAGCTACTTTAACGCTCAATTTTTTCTTGGTTATGTCATATTCCTTTTCTGTAAATTTGGAACTCTTTGCTTTACTCAACATGACTCACCTAGGTATACGTTTATACTTACCTCCCTATTTATAGATTACTGAGTACCGTTTGGACTATTTATTATTTCTGAGTCGTATCTGACTTAACCTGCATGGAACTTTTTTGTCATTTTCGGGTAAGATTAGAGACCTGATCTTTCTTCACACTTTTCTTGACTCTTAACTCTCTATCTTTGTGACAACCCCCTCTTTGTCACCATATTTGGGCACCTTTCTCTCACACACCATCCTATTTAGGGTTAATGGGACAGTTTCCACTGTTTCCACTGTTTCCTTAGCACGTTTTTAGTCTTGGGCACCTTGGTATACACGGATGTTTATGTTTCCTTTCAAATCTTTCAGCCATGTCCTTAGGTACATGTGTTAGCTTTGCTGAGCTTCCTTGATCTTGTCACCCCTTATGTACAGATTCTTTTACACAATATCATTTGTTTGTCACATTTAATCATGTAATGTGTTGATCTCTTTTGCTTAAATCGGACACATATGTATATGTTTACTTACAGCCTTGAAAAAGTCACTGATGTGACGAAACACGTGTTGGCTGTTTTGGAAAAATGCTCTCTGTTCTATGGAATATCACTTCGTTCAGAATAAATGAACTCTTCTCTGGAGACAAGATTTGAACATCTTTGTTGCTCGACTTCTTCATTCATTTTTCACCTTGCAATGACTAAATACTCTAACTTCTTTTTGTTTTACTTTGCATACTGTCGTGCTGTGATCTCTGTTTGTGTATATATTATTTGTGTATTCATATTACACATTATTGTTGCCTAAGGGTAGTAGGGCATATGATCACGTGCACCACTTTTTGTTCATCTGACTACACAACATTTATGTACTTTTCCCTTTGAGTGCGGTCAACTCTCACCCTTACTACCCGCTACATGAGCCTAAACAAGATGTGGTGGACTAAGTACTAGGCCTACGTTTAAGGATGGCAGAGTACATGGAAAAGGCAAGCAAAAACCTTGAGGTCAGCCAACAACTCCAGAAGTTGTGGTATGACCAAAAGGCTGCTATGGTTGATTTTCATCCAGGGCAGAAAGTCTGGGTTCTGGATCCTGTGGCTCCCAGGGCACTTCAGGACAGATGGAGTGGCCCTTGCCCAGTTCTTGAGAAAAAGAGTCAGGTCACCTACCTGGTGGACCTAGGCACTAGCAGGACCCCCAAGAGTGTGATCCATGTGAACCGCCTTAAACTCTTTCATGACAGGGCAGATGTAAACATGTCAATGGTTACAGAGGAGGACCAGGAATCTGAGAGTGAACCTCTCCCTGATCTCCTCTCCACTGACCCTAAAGATGGGTCAGTAGACGGAGTGATCTATTCAGACACCCTCTCTGGCCAACAGTAGGCTGGCTGCAGGCAAGTCCTCCAGCAGTTTACTGAGCTCTTTTCTTTGACCCCTGGTCAGACACACCTGTGTATCCATGATGTGGACACAGGAGATAGTATGCCTGTCAAGAATAAAATATTCAGACAGTCTGATCAAGTCAAGGAAAGCATCAGTTGAAGTCCACAAGATGCTGGAGTTGGGAGTGATTGAGCAGTCTGACAGTCCCTGGACTAGCCCAGTGGTCTTGGTCCCCAAACCTCACACCCAGGATGGCAAGAGAGAGATGGGGTTTTGTGTGGACTACAGAGGGCTCATCTCTGTCACCAAGACAGATGCTCACCCCATCCCAAGGGCAGATGAGCTCATAGACAAATTAGGTGTAGCCAAATACTTAAGTACCTTTGACTTGACAGCAGGGTACTGGCAAATAATAATGGCACCTAGAGCAAAAGAGAAAACAGCATTCTCTACACCTGATGGGTACTACCAGTTTACTGTGATGCCCTTTGGCTTAAAGAATGCCCCCTGCCACCTTCCAAAGGTTGGTTAATCAAGTCCTTACTGGCTTGGAGTCCCTTAGTGCAGATTATCTTGATGATATTGCTGTCTTTAGCTCCAACTGGCAGGATCACCTGGTCCACCTGAAGAAGGTTTTGAAGGCCCTGCAAGCAACAGGCCTCTCTATCAAGGCATCTAAATGTCAGATAGGGCAGGGTACTGTGGTTTACTTAGGACACCTTGTAGGTGGAGACCACGGTTAGCCACTCCAACCCAAGATCCAGACTGTTCTGGACTGGGTAGCTCCAAACACCCAGACTCAAGTCAGGGCATTCCTTGGCTCGACTGGGTACTATAGGAGGTTTGTGAAGGGATATGGATCAATAGTGACACCCCTCCCAGAACTGACCTCCAAGAAAATGCTCAAGAAAGTGAACTGGACCATGGACTGTCAAAAGGCCTTTGACACCCTGAAGCATGCTATGTGTATAGCACCAGTTTTGAAAGCTCCAGATTATTCTAAGCAGTTCATTGTGCAGACAGATGCCTCTGAGCATGGGATAGGAGCAATCCTGTCCCAAACAAATGTTGATTGCCTTGACCAACCTGTTGCTTTTCTTAGCAGGAGGTTATTCCCCAGGGAGAGTGCCATTGAGAGGGAGGACTTTGCTGTGGTTGGGTCCCTGAAGAAGTTGAGAACATACCTTTTTGGTACTCACTTCACAGGTCAAACTGACCACAGACCTTTCAGAAGGCTGATGAGATAAATGAAAAGAGAAAACCCTAAACTGTTGAGGTGGTCCATATCCCTACAGGGAATGGACTTTGTAGTGGACCACAGACCTGGGACTGCCCATGCTTATGGCCTTTCCAGGTTCTTAAACTTAGAAAATGAAGACTCTCTTGGAAAGGTTAGTCTCATCCTCTTTCGTTTGGGGGAGGGGGAATTGTGTAATTAATTGCCTTCCTTGGGATGGTTACCCCCTGACGTTTTGCCTTTTGTTGATGCCAGTTATGATTGAAAGTGTGCTGGGACCCTGCTAACCAGGCCCCAGCACCAGTGTTCTTTCCCTAAACTGTACCTTTGTTCAGACAATTGGCACAGCCCTGGCACACAGATAAATCCCTTGTAAATGGTACCCCTGGTACCAAGGGCCCTGATGTCAGGGAAGGTCTCTAAGGGTTGCAGCATGTCTTATGCCACCCTGGGGACCCCTCACTCAGCACATGCACACTGCCTCACAGCTTGTGTGTGCTGGTGGGGAGAAAATGACTACGTCAACATGGCACTCCCCTAAGAGTGCCATGCCCACCTCTCACTGCCTGTGGCATAGGTAAGTCAAACCTCTAGCAGGCCTTACAGTCCTAAGACAGGATGTACTATACCACAGGTGAGGGTATATATGCATGAGCACTATGCCCCTACAGTGTCTAAGCAAAACCTTAGACATTGTATGTGCAGGTTAGCCATAAAGAGTATATGGTCTGGGAATTTTCCAAACATGAACTCCACAGTTCCATAATGGCTACACTGAAATCTGGGAAGTTTGGTATCAAACTTCTCAGCACAATAAATGCACACTGATGCCAGTGTGTGATTTATTTAAAATGCACCCTGAGGGCATCTTAGAGATGTCCCCTGAATACCAGTCTGACTCCTAGTGCTAGGCTGACCAGTTTCTGCCAGCCTGCCACAACCAGACGAGTTTCTGGCCACATGGAGAGAGTGCATTTGTAACTCTGTGTCCAGGAACAAAACCTGTACTGGGTGGAGATGTTTCTCACCTCCCCCTGCAGGAACTGTAACACCTGGCGATGAGCCTCAAAGGCTCATGCCTTTTGTTACAGCACCCCAGGGCATCCCAACTAGTGGAGATGCCTGCCTGTAGGAAGGTAGCCTCTTTCTAGCCTTGTTACCCCCACTGTTGGCCTGTTTGTGAGCATATGTCAGGGTGTTTTTACTGTCTCACTGGGATCCTGCTAGGCAGGGCCCAGTGCTCATAGTGAAAGCCCTATGTTGTCAGTATGTTTGATATGTGTCACTGGGATCCTGCTAGCCAGGACCCCAGTGCTCATAAAGTATGCCCTGTATGTGTTCCCTGTGTGGTGCCTAACTGTATAACTGAGGCTCTGCTAACCAGAACCTCAGTGTTTATGCTTGCTCTGGTTTTAAAATTGTCACTGCAGGCTAGTGACTAATTTGACCAATTCTGATTGGCACACTGGAACACCCTTATAATTCCCTAGTATATGGTACCTAGGTACCCAGGGTATTGGGGTTCCTGGAGATCCCTATGGGCTGCAGCATTTCTTTTGCCACGCATAGGGAGCTCAGAAAATTCTTACACAGGACTGCCACTGCAGCCTGAGTGAAATAACGTCCATGATATTTCACAGCCATTTTAAACTGCACTTAAGTAACTTAAAAGTCACCTATATGTCTAACCCTCACTTGGTGAAGGTTAGGTGCAAAGTTACTTAATGTGTGGGCACCCTGGCACTAGCCAAGGTGCCCCCCCACTGGGCAGCCCAATCACAGGAAGGCAGAACAAAGGATTTCCTCTGCGAGAGGGTGTTACACCCTCTCCTTTTGGAAATAGGTGTGAAGGGCCTGGGAGGAGTAGCCTCTCCGGGCCTCTGGAAATACTTTGAAGGGCACAGATGGTGCCCTCCTTGCATAAGCCAGTCTGCACCGGTTCAGGGATCCCCCCATCCCTGCTCTGGTGCGAAACTGGATAAAGGAAAGGGGAGTGGCCACTCCCCTGATCAGCACCTGCAGGGGAGGTGCTCAGAGCTCCTCCAGTGTGTCCCAGACCTCTGCCATCTTGGATGCAGAGGTCTGAGGGCACAATGGACAGCTCTGAATGGCCAGTGCCAGCAGGTGACGTCAGAGACCCCTCCTCATAGGTGCGTACCTTTCTCTGTAGCCAATCCTCCTCTGATGGCTATGAAGGGTTTCTCCTGTGGGTATCTCACCAGATAACGAATGCAAGAGCTCACCAGAGTTCCCCTGCACTTCCCTCTTCGACTTCTGCCAAGGATCAACCTCTGATTGCTCCAGGACGCCTGCATAACCGCAACAAAGTAGCAAGAAAACTACCAGCAACATTGTAGCTCCTCATTCTGCCGGCTTTCTTGACTGTTTCCTGGAGGTGCATGCTCTGAGGGCTGTCTGCCTTCACCCTGCACTAGAAGCCAAGAAGAAATCTCCAGTGGGTCGACGGAATCTTCCCCCTGCCAACGCAGGCACCAAACTTCTGCATCACCGGTCCTCTGGGTCCCCTCTCATCCTGACGAGTGTGGTCCCTGGAACACAGGAGCTGGGTCCAAGTATCTTTGACAGTCCAGTGGCCCTTCTGTCCAAATTTGGTGGAGTTAAGTCCTTGCCTCCTCACGCCAGACAGTAATCTTGTGTACTGCGTGAACTGCTGCTGCTCGGGCTTCTGTGCACTTTTGCAAGACTTCCTTTGTGAACACCCTAGCCCAGGTCCCTAGCACTCTGTCCTGCATTGCCCAACTCGCTGAGTTGGACTCCGACATCGTGGGACCCTCTTTTGTTGTTCTGAGTCAACCGTTGTCCTCAGATCTTCTAAGTGCCTGTTGAGGTGCTTTTGCGGGTGCTGCCTGCTTCTGTGTGGGCTCTCTGTGTCGCTGAGCGCACCCTCTGTCTCCTCCTCCAAGGGGCGACCTCCTGGTCCTTCCTGGGCCTTGGCAGCACCCAAAATCCTCAACTGTGACTCTTGCAGCTAGCGAGGCTTGTTTGTGGTCTTTCTGCGTGGAAACAACTCTGCATCCTGAAGCATGCCGTGGGACATCTTCTGACCAAAGGAGAAGTTCCTGGCCCCTTCCGTTGTTGCAGAATCTTTGGCTTCTTCTACCCAAAGGCAGCCCTTTTGCACCTTCATCCGGGGTTTAGTGGGCTCCTGCCCCCCGGACACTTACATGACTCTTGGACTTGGTCCCCTTCCTTTACAGGTCCTCAGGTCCAGGAATCCATCTTCAGTGCTTTGGTTCGTATTCCACTTGTGGAGTATATGGTTTGTGTTGCCCCTAGTCCTATTTTTCCCTATTGCATTCTATTGTGTTCTACAGAGTTTGCACTACTTTTCTAACTGTTTACTTACCTGATTTGGTTTGTGTGTGTATATTTTGTGTATATTACTTACTTCCTAAGGGAGTATATACTCTGAGATACTTTTGGCATATTGTCACTGTGAGAAAGTAGCCTCTTTCTAGCCTTGTTACCCCCACTTTTGGCCTGTTTGTGAGTGTATGTCAGGGTGTTTTCACTGTCTCACTGGGATCCTGCTAGCCAGGGCCCAGTGCTCATAGTGAAAGCCCTATGTTTTCAGTATGTTTGTTATGTGTCACTGGGACCCTGCTAGCCAGGACCCCAGTGCTCATAAGTTTGTGACCTATATGTATGTGTTCCCTGTGTGATGCCTAACTGTCTCACTGAGGCTCTGCTAACCAGAACCTCAGTGGTTATGCTCTCTCATTTCTTTCCAAATTGTCACTAACAGGCTAGTGACCAATTTCACCAATTTACATTGGCATACTGGAATACCCTTGTAATTCCCTAGTATATGGTACTGAGGTACCCAGGGTATTGGGGTTCCAGGAGATCCCTATGGGCTGCAGCATTTCTTTTGCCAGCCATAGGGAGCGCTGACAATTCTTGCACAGGCCTGCCCTTGCAGCCTGAGTGAAATAATGTCCACGTTATTTCACAGCCATTTACCACTGCACTTAGGTAACTTATAAGTCACCTATATGTCGAACCTTTACCTGGTAAAGGTTGGGTGCTAAGTTACTTAGTGTGTGGGCACCCTGGCACTAGCCAAGGCGCTCCCACATTGTTCAGGGCAAATTTCCCGGACTTTGTGAGTGCGGGGACACCATTACACGTGTGCACTATACATATGTCACGACATATGTATAGCGTCACAATGGTAACTCCGAACATGGCCATGTAACATGTCTAAGATCATGGAATTGTCACCCCAATGCCATTCTGGCATTGGGGAGACAATTCCATGATCCCCCGAGTCTGTAGCTCAGACCTGGGTACTGCCAAACTACCTTTCCCGGGGTTTCACTGCAGCTGCTGCTGCTGCCAACCCCTCAGACAGGTTTCTGCCCTCCTGGGGTCCAGCCAGGCTTGGCCCAGGATGGCAGAACAAAGGACTTCCTCAGAGAGAGGGTGTTACACCCTCTCCCTTTGGAAAAAGGTGTCAGGGCTGGGGAGGAGTAGCCTCCCCCAGCCTCTGGAAATGCTTTCATGGGCACAGATGGTGCCCATTTCTGCATAAGCCAGTCTACACCGGTTCAGGGACCCCTCAGCCCTGCTCTGGTGCGAAACTGGACAAAGGAAAGGGGAGTGACCACTCCCCTGACCTGCACCTCCCTTGGGAGGTGCCCAGAGCTCCTCCAGTGTGCTCCAGACCTCATCCATCTTGGAAACAGAGGTGCTGCTGGCACACTGGACTGCTCTGAGTGGCCAGGGCCAGCAGGTGACGTCAGAGACTCCTTCTGATAGGCTCCTCCAGGTGTTGCTAGCCTATCTTCTCTCCTAAGTAGCCAAACCCTCTTTTCTGGCTATTTAGGGTCTCTGCTTTGGGGATTTCCTTAGATAACGAATGCAAGAGCTCATCAGAGTTCCTCTGCATCTCTCTCTTCACCTTCTGCCAAGGAATCGACTGCTGACCGCGCTGGAAGCCTGCAAAACTGCAACAAAGTAGCGAAGACGACTACTGCAACTCTGTAACGCTGATCCTGCCGCCTTCTCGACTGTTTTCCTGGTGGTGCATGCAGTGGGGGTAGTCTGCCTCCTCTCTGCACTAGAAGCTCCGAAGAAATCTCCCGTGGGTCGACGGAATCTTCCCCCTGCTACTGCAGGCACCAAAGAACTGCATCACCGGTACCCTGGGTCTCCTCTCAGCATGCCGAGCGAGGTCCCTTGAATCCAGCAACTGTGTCCAAGTGACTCCCACAGTCCAGTGACTCTTCAGTCCAAGTTTGGTGGAGGTAAGTCCTTGCCTCCCCACGCCAGACTGCATTGCTGGGAACCACGACTTTTGCAGCTACTCCAGCCTCTGTGCACTTCCGGCGGAAATCCTTTGTGCACAGCCAAGCCTGGGTCCACGGCACTTTAACCTGCATTGCACGACCTCCTGAGTTGTCCTCCGGTGGCGTGGGACTCCTTTGTGCAACTTCTGGTGAGCACCATTTCACTCCTCTTTGTAGTGCCTGTTCTGGCACTTCTGCGGGTGCTGTCTGCTTCTGAGAGGGCTCCTTATCTTGCTGGGCGCCCCCTCTGTCTCCTGACGCAATTGGCGACATCCTGGTCACTCCTGGGCCACCGCAGCATCCAAAAACCCTAACTGCACGACTTGCAGCTAGCATGGCTTGTTTGCAGTCTTTCTTCAGGAAAATACTTCTGCATGACTCTCCACGGCGTGAGGTATCCATCCTTCAAAGGGGAAGATTCTAGCCCTTGTCGTTCCTGCAGAATCCTCAGCGTCTACTGTCCAGTAGCAGCTTCTTTGCACCCACAGTTGGCATTTCCTGGGCATCTGCCCATCTCCGACTTGCTTGTGACTTTTGGACTTGGTCCCCTTGTTCCACAGGTACCCTAGTTTGGAAATCCATCGTTGTTGCATTGCTGGTTTGTGTCTTTCCTGCAGAATTCCCCTATCACGACTTCTGTGTCCTTTGGGGAACTTTAGTGCACTCACTTTTCAGGGTCTTAGGGTGGGCTATTTTTCTAACCCTAACTGTTTTCTTACAGTCCCAGCGACCCTCTACAAGGTCACATAGGTTTGGGGTCCATTCGTGGTTCGCATTCCACTTTTGGAGTATATGGTTTGTGTTGCCCCTATCCCTATGTGTCCCCATTGCATCCTATTGTAACTATACACTGTTTGCACTGTTTTCTAATACTATACTGCATATTTTTGGTATTGTGTACATATATCTTGTGTATATTTGCTATCCTCATACTGAGGGTACTCACTGAGATACTTTTGGCATATTGTCATAAAAATAAAGTACCTTTATTTTTAGTATATCTGTGTATTGTGTTTTCTTATGATATTGTGCATATGACACTAGTGGTACTGTAGGAGCTTCACTCGTCTCCTAGTTCAGCCTAAGCTGCTCTGCTAAGCTACCATTATCTATCAGCCTAAGCTGCTAGACACCCTATACACTAATAAGGGATACCTGAGCCTGGTGCAAGGTGTAAGTACCCCTTGGTACTCACTACAAGCCAGTCCAGCCTCCTACACTCCCCCTGACCGCGACTGCCAGGTAGCAAAGAACCTGAAACCTGGACCAAGCACTGCACCCGCAGCCCCCAGGACCGAAAGGAACCAACCTCCAGTGCAAGAGTGACCAGCAGGTGGCCCTCTACCTAGCCCAGTTGGTGGCTGGCCCGAGAAGCCCCTCTGTGCCCTACTTGCATCGCCTAAGTGTCCCCCAGATCCCTCCATTACTTTCTATAGCAAACCCGACGCCAACTTTGTACACTGCACCCAGCCGCCCCTGTGCCACTGAGGGTGTGTTTTGTGTGCCTGTTTGTGTCCCCCCCAGTGCTCTACAAAACCCCCCTGGTCTTCTCCCTGAGGACACGGGTACTTACCTGACAGCAGACCGGAACCGGAGCACCCCTGTTCTCCATAGATGCCTATGTGTTTTGGGCCCTCCTTTGACCTCTGCACCTGACCGGCCCTGTGTTGCTGGTGTGGTGACTTTGGGGTTGCCTTGAACCCCCAACAGTGGGCTGCCTATGCCCAGGAGACTGAACTTGGAAGTGCCTTAATTACCTCCAAAACGTAACCATACTTACCTCCCCCAGGAACTGTTGATTTTTGGAGTGTCCACTTTTAAAATAGCTTATTGCCATTTTAACCTATACTGTGTGTACTACTGCTTTAATCCAAATTTGCTTACTTACCTGTGTGAAGTACCTTGTATTTTATGTATTTACTTCAAATCTTGAATCTTGTGGTTCTAAAATAAATTAAGAAAATGTATTTTTCTATTTAAAAACTATTGGCCTAGAGTTTAGTCTTTGAGTGTGTGTTCCTCATTTATTGCCTGTGCGTGTACGACAAATGCTTAACACTACCCTCTGATAAGGCTATTGCTCGACCACACTACCACAAAATAGAGCATTAGAATTATCTAATTTTGCCACTATCAACCTCTAAGGGGAACCTTGGACTCTGTGCACACTATCTCTTACTTTGAGATAGTATACACAGAGCCAACTTCCTACATTGGTTCACCATTGATGGACAAAGGGTAGAGGCTCTGCGTGACACAGGAGCCAGTATGACTACTGTCAAGGGTCAGCTGGTGTCAGAAGATTAGATAATCTCTAATAAATTCCACCGGGTCATAGTCCCTGACAATCGCGAGAGTCACCTACCAGTGGCTCTGGTTCCCTTTGAGTGGGGGGTGTGGTCTCTGGTACTCTAAAGGTAGCTGTGAGTCCTGTCATGCCTGTAGATTGTCTGATAGGCAATGATCTTGAGCATACTGCCTGGAAGGAAGTAGAGCACAGATCCCACCTGGAGATGTTAGGTTTGCATGAGTGGGTCTGCATGACCACAAGGTCCATGGCTGCCCAGGAAGGGGGGCAAGGGCGTCTCGAACCTGGAACAATGGCCCAGACAGCTGCAAAGAGGAAGGGCAAGGGGTGCGGGAAATCCACCTCAAATATTCCCACAGTGGTGGACGGGGCCCCAGAGGAGGAGGCCCCTGAGCCACCTGGAGAGGATATTGCCGACCTGGGTAACCTGCCTGAACTTGCTGGCTGGCAAGTAGAGGGTGGGCCAACCAGGGAGGAATTCTACAAAGTGCAGAAAGAGTGTCCCACTCTTGAGGGTCTGAGGCAACAAGCCTCAGCCCAAGCAGCAGGTGAGGCCTCTGGAGATCACCATATATACCGTGAGAACGATCTCCTCTACAGGGAGCCTAAGGTTCCCGACATTGGGGCAGCACATGTGCTGGTGGGCCCTAGTGTTACCAGGCCATCCTAGTGGGCCTGGCTCACGACATCCCCCTGGCAGGATATTTGGGCCAAGACAAGACCTTTGCCAGGCTTGTCACCTACTTCCATTGGTCTAGAATGTGGGTGGCCTCAAATCAAATCAAATCAAATCATTAACATTTATAAAGCGCGCTACTCACCCGTGCGGGTCTCAAGGCGCTAGGGGGGAAAGGGGGGGTTATCGCTGCTCGAACAGCCAAGTCTTTAGGAGTCTCCGGAAAGCGGAGTGGTCCTGGGTGGTCCTGAGGCTGGTGGGGAGGGAGTTCCAGGTCTTGGCCGCCAGGAAGGAGAAAGATCTCCCACCCGCCGTGGAGCGGCGGGTGCGAGGGACGGCAGCAAGTGCGAGGCCAGCGGAGCGGAGGGGGCGGGTGGGGACGTAGAAGCTGAGGCGTCTGTTGAGGTATTCCGGTCCCTTGTTGTGGAGGGCTTTGTGTGCGTGGGTGAGAAGACGGAAGGTGATCCTTTTGCTGACTGGGAGCCAATGCAGGTGTCTCAGGTGTGCGGAGATGTGGCTGTTGCGGGGTACGTCGAGGATGAGGCGGGCCGAGGCGTTTTGGATGCGTTGCAGGCGGTTTTGGAGTTTGGCGGTGGTCCCGGCGTAGAGGGTATTGCCGTAGTCCAGGCGACTCGTGACAAGGGCGTGGGTCACGGTTTTTCTGGTGTCGGCGGGGATCCAGCGGAAGATCTTGCGGAGCATGCGGAGAGTGAGGAAGCAGGCGGAGGACACGGCGTTGACTTGCTTGGTCATGGTGAGAAGAGGGTCCAAGATGAAGCCGAGGTTGCGGGCGTGGTCTGCGGGGGTCGGTGCGGTGCCGAGGGCCGTGGGCCACCAGGAGTCGTCCCAGGCGGACGGGGTGTTGCCGAGGATGAGGACTTCCGTTTTTTCAGAGTTCAGCTTTAGGCGGCTGAGCCTCATCCAATCTGCGACGTCCTTCATACCCTCTTGTAGGTTGGTCTTGGCGCTGGCGGGGTCCTTGGTGAGGGAGAGTACAAGTTGGGTGTCGTCGGCGTAGGAGGTGATGATGATGTCGTGCTTGCGTACGATGTCGGCGAGGGGGCTCATGTAGACATTGAAGAGTGTCGGGCTGAGCGATGAGCCTTGAGGTACGCCGCAGATGATCTTGGTGGGTTCTGAGCGAAACGGAGGGAGGTAAACTCTTTGGGAGCGGTTAGCGAGGAAGGAGGCGATCCAGTCCAGGGCCTGGCCTTGGATCCCGGTGGAGCGTAGGCGGGTGATTAGGGTGCGGTGACAGACGGTGTCAAAGGCAGCCGAGAGGTCGAGGAGAATGAGGGCGACTGTTTCACCGTTGTCCATCAGGGTTCTGATGTCGTCTGTGACTGAGATGAGGGCGGTTTCCGTGCTGTGGTTGGTTCGGAATCCGGTTTGTGAAGGGTCGAGCAGGTTGTTGTCTTCCAGGAAGGTGGTCAGCTGTTTGTTGACGGTCTTTTCTATTACCTTGGCTGGGAAAGGTAGAAGAGAGATGGGGCGGAAGTTTTTCAGGTCGCTTGGGTCAGCCGTAGGTTTCTTTAGTAGGGCGTTGACTTCAGCGTGCTTCCAGCATTCGGGGAAGGTAGCAGAAGAAAAAGAAGAGTTGATGACGGTCTGGAGGTGCGGGGCGATGATGTCGTCGGCTTTGTTAAAGATGAAGTGCGGGCAGGGGTCCGAAGGGGCGCCGGAGTGGATAGAGTTCATGATGGATTTGGTTTCTTCCGTGTTGATGTGGGTCCAGTTGTTGAGGGTGATGTCCGGGGAAGCGGGTTCAGTGGTGTATGGTTGGGTCTGGTGTCCGAAGCTGTCGTGGAGGTCGCTGATCTTGCGATGGAAGAAAGTGGCGAGGGATTCGCACAAATCCTGTGAGGGCGTGACGGCGTTGGCGCTGGCGCTGGGGTTGGAGAACTCTTTGACGATGCTGAAGAGTTCTCTGCTGTTGTGGCTGTTTTTGTCTAGTCTGTCGGTGAAAAAGTTCCTTTTGGCAGTGCGGATCAGGTGGTGGTGTTCGCGTGTAGCGTTCTTGAGGGCGGTCATGTTGTCAGCGGTGTGGTCCTTGCGCCAGGCCTTCTCAAGGGCACGACAAGTTTTCTTTGATTCTTTGAGGGTGTCAGAGAACCAGAGAGGTTTTTTGGTGTTGGTCTGTCGATGCGTGCGTTTGAGGGGAGCAAGGTTGTCAGCGCAGTTGGAGATCCAGTTTGTGAGGTTGAGAGCTGCGTCGTTGGGGTCGGTGGTGAGGGTGGGTTGGTTGGCGGCGAGAGCGGAGAAGAGTTGCTCTTCAGGGATCTTGTTCCACTGTCGACGAGGGATGGGTTGAGTGCGGAGGTGGGAGGTCTCGCGTCGGAATGTGAAGTGGACGCAGCTGTGGTCGGTCCAGTGTAGGGCAGAGGTGTGGCTGAAGAAGACGTGTTTGCTGGCGGAGAAGATAGGGTCGAGCGTGTGTCCGGCGATGTGGGTGGCGGTGTTCACCAGTTGTTTGAGGCCGAGGTTGGCGAGGTTGTCGAGCAGGGTGGTGGTGTTGGGGTCGTTGTTTTGTTCCAGATGGAAGTTGAGGTCGCCTAGGAGGATGTAGTCCGGTGAGGCGAGGGCGTGCGGGGAGATGAAGTCGGCGATGGCGTCGCTGAAAGAGGCGCGAGGTCCGGGAGGACGGTAGACGAGGGATCCTCTGAGGGTGGTCCTTGGGTCGGTGCGAATCTGAAAATGCAGGTGTTCAGCGGCGAGGGGGGGTCTTCGGTGGAGGTGGTGACGCTGATGGAGTCTTTGAAGATGATGGCGACACCTCCTCCTACTTGGTTGGTGCGGTCTTTTCTGGAGATCTTGTAGCCTTCGGGGATGGCGGTAGCGATGTCTGGAGCAGAGGAGGCGTTCATCCATGTCTCCGTGATGAAGGCGACGTCCGGGGCTGTGGAGTCCAGGAGGTCCCAAAGTTCAACGGCGTGCTTGTGGACGGAACGAGCGTTGACCAGGATGCACTTGAGGTGGTTGATGGCGCGTGGGCTTGTGGTCGTGGTAGTTGCGTGGTGGAAGATGCGTTTGCAGGAGTTGCAGGCGAAGGGTCCATGGGTGCGTTTGGGGTGAGCTAGGAAGCAGGTTTTGGAGCGCCCTGGGTTGAGGGCGTGGAGGGTGGTGGGGTCGTAGCGGATCAGCGGGGCTTGGGGGAGCTGGGGACCAGGGGTCGTGGCGCTGGGCGCGGGCCAGGCGCGGACGGGCGCAGACGGGCTTGCCTCTGGTGCGCCTCCGGCGCGCCAGCGGCGTGCCCGCTGCGCGCGCCCGCTGCGCAGACGCGCAGCGGCCGCCATAAGAGGTAGGAGGGGGGGGAGGGGTCAGCTGGGGGCGAATGGGAGCTGGGGGGCGGGGGCGTGCAGGAGGTCGCGGCGGGAAAGCGCGAGGGAGGGGGGGGGACAGGTAGAGTGAGAGGAGCTGGGGGAGGGGGTTTAGGGTGGAGGAGGGTGAGTGTTAGGAGGTTTGGAGATTAGGGAGAGAGATAGGAGTAGGGTTGTGAAGATAGGGGAGGGGGGGTTGTAGAGGTGGGTGAGGGAGAGAGGTAGAGTGAGAGGATAGGGAGATAGGTAGTAGAGGGGGTGGCGGGAGGGGGGGAGAGATAGAGAAATAGATAGAGAAAATAGATAGAGAAGTCGATAGATAGGGAAATAGATAGATAGACAGATAGGTAGGTAGGAGGAGGTGGAGAGTGGGGGAGTTAGATAGTGAGATAGGGAGCTAGAGAGATAGGAAGATAGGAGGAGTGAGGGAGGTAGATAGCGAACGGGTTAGCTAGGGGTGAGAGAGGGGGAGGCGAGTGAGGGAGGGGGATGAGGAAGGAGCAGGAGGGCAGGCTCGGGGGAAGAAGACGGAGGAGGTAGAAGAGCCGAAGACAGGAGAACAGAAGACAGAAGAACAGAAGACAGAAGAACAGAAGACCGGAAGAGCAGAAGACAGAAGAACAGAAGATCGGAAGAGCAGAAGAATAGAGAAGAACAGAGAAGAACACAGAAGAACACAGAAGAACACAGAAGAACCGAGAAGAAGAACACAGAAGCACAGAGAAGAACAGAGAAGAAGAACACAGAAGACCGGAAGAACACAGAAGAACAGAAGGGAAGAACAGAAGAACAGAAGGGAAGAACAGAAGAACACAGAAGAAGATTGCAGAGGGGGAGCGAGGAGGAAGAGACAGAGAGGAGGAAAAGAAGCAGGAGCAGGAGAGAAGGTGAGTGGCGCGGGGCAGGGCGAGGGGCTGGGAGGAGGGGGGTACTTACAGTTAGGTGGGTCTCAGGAACACAGGAACTCGGGAACTTGGAGGAGCTGCAGCGGCAGGGGGAGCGACCTACCCTTGGGTCAAGGGTCGCTACCACTGTCGCGCAGCGGCCGCCATAAGAGGTAGGAGGGGGGGGGAGGGGTCAGCTGGGGGCGAATGGGAGCTGGGGGGCGGGGGCGTGCAGGAGGTCGCGGTGGGAAAGCGCGAGGGAGGGGGGGGGACAGGTAGAGTGAGAGGAGCTGGGGGAGGGGGTTTAGGGTGGAGGAGGGTGAGTGTTAGGAGGTTTGGAGATTAGGGAGAGAGATAGGAGTAGGGTTGTGAAGATAGGGGAGGGGGGGTTGTAGAGGTGGGTGAGGGAGAGAGGTAGAGTGAGAGGATAGGGAGATAGGTAGTAGAGGGGGGTGGCGGGAGGGGGGGAGAGATAGAGAAATAGATAGAGAAAATAGATAGAGAAGTCGATAGATAGGGAAATAGATAGATAGACAGATAGGTAGGTAGGAGGAGGTGGAGAGTGGGGGAGTTAGATAGTGAGATAGGGAGCTAGAGAGATAGGAAGATAGGAGGAGTGAGGGAGGTAGATAGCGAACGGGTTAGCTAGGGGTGAGAGAGGGGGAGGCGAGTGAGGGAGGGGGATGAGGAAGGAGCAGGAGGGCAGGCTCGGGGGAAGAAGACGGAGGAGGTAGAAGAGCCGAAGACAGGAGAACAGAAGACAGAAGAACAGAAGACAGAAGAACAGAAGACAGAAGAACAGAAGACCGGAAGAGCAGAAGACAGAAGAACAGAAGATCGGAAGAGCAGAAGAACAGAGAAGAACAGAGAAGAACACAGAAGAACACAGAAGAACCGAGAAGAAGAACACAGAAGCACAGAGAAGAACAGAGAAGAAGAACACAGAAGACCGGAAGAACACAGAAGAACAGAAGGGAAGAACAGAAGAACAGAAGGGAAGAACAGAAGAACACAGAAGAAGATTGCAGAGGGGGAGCGAGGAGGAAGAGACAGAGAGGAGGAAAAGAAGCAGGAGCAGGAGAGAAGGTGAGTGGCGCGGGGCAGGGCGAGGGGCTGGGAGGAGGGGGTACTTACAGTTAGGTGGGTCTCAGGAACACAGGAACTCGGGAACTTGGAGGAGCTGCAGCGGCAGGGGGAGCGACCTACCCTTGGGTCAAGGGTCGCTACCACTGTCGCGCAGCGGCCGCCATAAGAGGTAGGAGGGGGGGGGGAGGGGTCAGCTGGGGGCGAATGGGAGCTGGGGGGCGGGGGCGTGCAGGAGGTCGCGGCGGGAAAGCGCGAGGGAGGGGGGGGACAGGTAGAGTGAGAGGAGCTGGGGGAGGGGGTTTAGGGTGGAGGAGGGTGAGTGTTAGGAGGTTTGGAGATTAGGGAGAGAGATAGGAGTAGGGTTGTGAAGATAGGGGATGGGGGGGTTGTAGAGGTGGGTGAGGGAGAGAGGTAGAGTGAGAGGATAGGGAGATAGGTAGTAGAGGGGGTGGCGGGAGGGGGGGAGAGATAGAGAAATAGATAGAGAAAATAGATAGAGAAGTCGATAGATAGGGAAATAGATAGATAGACAGATAGGTAGGTAGGAGGAGGTGGAGAGTGGGGGAGTTAGATAGTGAGATAGGGAGCTAGAGAGATAGGAAGATAGGAGGAGTGAGGGAGGTAGATAGCGAACGGGTTAGCTAGGGGTGAGAGAGGGGGAGGCGAGTGAGGGAGGGGGATGAGGAAGGAGCAGGAGGGCAGGCTCGGGGGAAGAAGACGGAGGAGGTAGAAGAGCCGAAGACAGGAGAACAGAAGACAGAAGAACAGAAGACAGAAGAACAGAAGACAGAAGAACAGAAGACCGGAAGAGCAGAAGACAGAAGAACAGAAGATCGGAAGAGCAGAAGAACAGAGAAGAACAGAGAAGAACAGAGAAGAACACAGAAGAACACAGAAGAACACAGAAGAACCGAGAAGAAGAACACAGAAGCACAGAGAAGAACAGAGAAGAAGAACACAGAAGACCGGAAGAACACAGAAGAACAGAAGGGAAGAACAGAAGAACAGAAGGGAAGAACAGAAGAACACAGAAGAAGATTGCAGAGGGGGAGCGAGGAGGAAGAGACAGAGAGGAGGAAAAGAAGCAGGAGCAGGAGAGAAGGTGAGTGGCGCGGGCAGGGCGAGGGGCTGGGAGGAGGGGGGTACTTACAGTTAGGTGGGTCTCAGGAACACAGGAACTCGGGAACTTGGAGGAGCTGCAGCGGCAGGGGGAGCGACCTACCCTTGGGTCAAGGGTCGCTACCACTGTCGCGCAGCGGCCGCCATAAGAGGTAGGAGGGGGGGGGAGGGGTCAGCTGGGGGCGAATGGGAGCTGGGGGGCGGGGGCGTGCAGGAGGTCGCGGTGGGAAAGCGCGAGGGAGGGGGGGGGGACAGGTAGAGTGAGAGGAGCTGGGGGAGGGGGTTTAGGGTGGAGGAGGGTGAGTGTTAGGAGGTTTGGAGATTAGGGAGAGAGATAGGAGTAGGGTTGTGAAGATAGGGGAGGGGGGGTTGTAGAGGTGGGTGAGGGAGAGAGGTAGAGTGAGAGGATAGGGAGATAGGTAGTAGAGGGGGTGGCGGGAGGGGGGGAGAGATAGAGAAATAGATAGAGAAAATAGATAGAGAAGTCGATAGATAGGGAAATAGATAGATAGACAGATAGGTAGGTAGGAGGAGGTGGAGAGTGGGGGAGTTAGATAGTGAGATAGGGAGCTAGAGAGATAGGAAGATAGGAGGAGTGAGGGAGGTAGATAGCGAACGGGTTAGCTAGGGGTGAGAGAGGGGGAGGCGAGTGAGGGAGGGGGATGAGGAAGGAGCAGGAGGGCAGGCTCGGGGGAAGAAGACGGAGGAGGTAGAAGAGCCGAAGACAGGAGAACAGAAGACAGAAGAACAGAAGACAGAAGAACAGAAGACAGAAGAACAGAAGACCGGAAGAGCAGAAGACAGAAGAACAGAAGATCGGAAGAGCAGAAGAACAGAGAAGAACAGAGAAGAACACAGAAGAACACAGAAGAACACAGAAGAACCGAGAAGAAGAACACAGAAGCACAGAGAAGAACAGAGAAGAAGAACACAGAAGACCGGAAGAACACAGAAGAACAGAAGGGAAGAACAGAAGAACAGAAGGGAAGAACAGAAGAACACAGAAGAAGATTGCAGAGGGGGAGCGAGGAGGAAGAGACAGAGAGGAGGAAAAGAAGCAGGAGCAGGAGAGAAGGTGAGTGGCGCGGGGCAGGGCGAGGGGCTGGGAGGAGGGGGGTACTTACAGTTAGGTGGGTCTCAGGAACACAGGAACTCGGGAACTTGGAGGAGCTGCAGCGGCAGGGGGAGCGACCTACCCTTGGATAGAGATAAGTTCTCCAGGGCCTGCCCCACCTGCCAGGCTAGTGGGAAGACAGGGAAAAGGCTTAAGGCTCCCCTGATCCCACTCCACATCGTTGGCACACCCTTTAAAAGGGTGGGCAGCAGCGTCATTGGCCTCTTGGCTCCCAAAAATGCCCTAGGCAACAGGTTTATCCTGGTTTTGGTGGACCAGGCTACCCGCTACCCAGAGGCAATCCCTCTGAAGGCAGTGACTGCACTGGTCGTGACCAGAGCCCTGATGGGACTATTTACCCATGTGGGATTCCCAAAGGAAGTTGTGTCTGACAGAGGCACAAAATTCATGTCAGCATAAATGAAGTCCATGTGGGATGAGTGTGGGGTAACCTACCGGTTTACCACCCCTTACCATCCTCAATCCAATGGGCTTGTTGAGAGATTAAACAAGACCCTAAAAGTCATTATCACTGGCCTGCCTGAGGCCATGAGGCGTAAGTGGGATGTCCTCTTGCCATGCCTTCTCTTTGCTTATGGGGAAGTGCCCCAGAATGGTGTGGGGTTCAGCCCCTATGAACTTCTCTATGGTCACCCTGTCAGGGAACCACTAAGTATAGTGAAAGAGGGCAGGGAGAAAGCTCCCAAGACACCTCCCCAGGATGTGGTCAGTTACATGCTGGCCCTCCGAAACCAGACACAACGCATCTGGAAGCAGACCAAGAGTAACCTCGAGTCCAGTCTGCCAAGTCGTGAATGCTTCAGTTCATCACACGGTGGCCACCGCAATTGAGCCTTTGGAGAGATGTTTGCTCCAATCCTAATCTGCCTCTGCATCCTAACAGCTCGACGAGCTGGGATCAGTCAATGCAACACCCCCCTAAGCACAAGATAGAGGGTGGGCTGAACATGTCGGCGTTCGGCAAGGTAAATCAGGCATTCACAGAGTGTCCCCTCTCCGGTGCCTTGCTAGATGATCCACTCTCAATACTACCGTCAGAAGATGCTGATGATGACGACTCGCAAGACTCTAATGATGAAGCAGGTCCATCCAGGCCTTGGAGGCCAGCCCAAACTATTTCGGAGTCACCCCACGCGGCAGGGTCATCCAATATGTTGGATCCTGATGATCTATCCACCCTCGCTACTCCGAATGGTTTCCCTCAGACAAGGTCAGTTCATATGTTGCTAGCAGGTTAGGCAAACCTCTGGAGAAGGAGGTTCACGTGAAATTAAAAGCAGAGTGCCCTCGCCTCTCACTCCCTAGTAAAGTCTACTCAACTCCTGATATTGATCCTAAAATGGCCAGGTCCTTCAGGGCCCCACACCAACATTTTGGAGCTGGCTGAGGAGGCTGAAACATGGGATACCCCTTTGTCTCCAGAATTGATCTCTGGTTGGGCCCAGAGGGCAACAATATTTCTGGGGAATGCCAACTGTGCCCTCTCGGCAGAAAGACGCAGGTCCCTTTTAATTAAGATGGATCTGAAACTGGGGGATCTTGCATCTATGGAGGTAGGGCGAATCGCGCAACGGGGCCTCTTTGAAGAGCCCTTCATAAAAGAACTTTCAAAGCTTGTAGCTACTTTCATGTCTTTGGATTTTGCGCAGTCCTCAATCAAGAACATTTTCCAACTTCGCCTTTTCATTGCGGCCACTTGTGGGAGAGGGCGCTCGAATGGCCGTTTCTACATCCAAGGCACCAACAGAGGACACTCCTCATGCAGGGCAGTTGAGCAACCCGTTATGGAGAGTTCTTCACCACCAGACAGGGCCAGCGAGGCAGAGGCACCAAAGGGACCTTCCGGGGACAACTCCAAGGAGCCCTAAACTGGTGAGTGTACTGTCAGAGGTCTTCCTACCAGTTGGGGGGGGGGCGGCTGGCTCAATTCGCACACAATTGGGAGTCCATTATCTCAGATCCATGGGTTCTCCAGACCATCTGTGAATTTCAGGTGGAGTTCTTCGGGTCCCCAGTTCAGGTGCCGTATCCACGTCCCCTGGTTTTTTCCCAGTCTTAAGAGGCTCTAGAGGATCAAGAAGTGAAGGTATTTCTCTGCAAGGCTCCTATAATCCAGACTTCACTTCATCCTCTGGGCTTCTTGAGCAACACCTTTCTAGTGGACAAACGAGATGGGGGGCACCCTTCAGTGATCGATCTGAGGGAATTCAATGGATGGTTACTGTGGCACCACTTCAAGATGGAAGGTATCCATCTATTGCACTTCTGAGTTCCAACGATTGGATGGTACGTCTAGATCTGCAGTACGATTACCTTAAAGGCCTGATCTTCCTCCCCACCGTTGGTTTTTGCAATTCCGATGGAAAGGACAGGTTTACTAGTTCAGCGCTCTTCAGTTTGGAATATCCTCAGCTTCTTGGTGTTTCACCAAGGTTTTGAGACTGGCAAGGCAGCATCTCCGGGCAAGAGGTTTCCACCTTATCATTTATCTTGACGACCTAATGCTGATGGACTAATGCCCTTACAGATTGCGGGATCAACTACAGTACACCATTTCTCTTCTGGAGAGTTTAGGTTTTTGATCAATGTCAAGAAGTCATTGTTGATACCCTCGAGGCAAATAACCTTTCTAGGTTTTGTCATAAAGTTGGTCAACAGGACCGTCAGTTTGCCGTCTCGGAAAATAGCAAAAATATTCAGGGAATTAAGAAGGACAATTTCTAAGACCTCACTATCCCTGCATCAGATTACTTGAATAGTGGGTCTCTAGCCTCCTCTATTCAAGCGATCTTTCGAGGCCCTCTTCATTATAAGTCCCTTCAACTCTTGACATCCTCCCACTTACGCAGGGGTCTCTCTTAATCAGAACAGGTGTCATTGACAGAGGAGATGAAGAATGAGATGCGCTGGTGGCTCTCCCAAATGGAGGCCTGGAACAGTTGAGCGATTTTCGGCTCCGATCCAGACACTGTCATAGAGTCCAACAGCAGTGGCTCCGGTCGGGGGGGCTCTCTATGGCGACTCCTTCACCGGGGGAAAGTGGTCTTTGGCAGAACAAGCCCTCTACATCAATTGCCTAGAAATCCTGGCAGGCTCCTTTGCTATCCAATGCTGGATCAAGGACAGTGCGAACTGTTCGGTTCTGCTCAATATGGACAATTGGTCTGCGGTCTGCTATATCAACCACTTGGGAGGCCCCCAGATCCAAAGTTTTGGCAGGCCTGGTCAAGGAACTTTGGGCATATTGTCTGACATACAATATATCAGTCACAGAGAAATAACTTCCAGGGTCTGCGAATCAAATAGCAGATTGGTGCTCAAGGGAATGGCCAAACACGAGTTTGTGGCATTTAGATCCACACGTTTTTGCGATATTCAACTCAGTTTGGAATCCTTTCATGATAGACCTTTTTGTGTCACATCTGGATCCCCAGATCCCTTGCTATGTCAGCTGGAAGCCAGACCCTCAGGTCTTAGCGATGGGTGCATTTCTCCAAGATTCTCCAAAGGCTACGCCATTCCGCACTTCGCCATGATCACATACCTGGCGGCACAGGTGAGCAGATAGGAAGCACAAGTGGTAGTGATCACACTGATTTGGAGATCTCAACTGTGGTTTCCAGTACTTCTGGAACTTTCTGGGGATTTTCCAATACCTTTTCCCCAAGATCCAGATATTCTAAAGGATCCTATGGGTCAGAACCATTCGTTAATTCTCCAAAGCATTCTTCCTTTCATGGCTTGGAGGATTACAGGGAACAATGGAGAGTCCCAGGCCTTTCATCAGAAGCTGAAAGCCCCTTGGCTGCAGCCTGGGCAGACAACACTTTCAAGAGGTATAAATCTGCATGGACAAAGTGGGTACATTAGTGTCTTCAACACAAAGAAGATCCCATGGGGTGCAACGTTGTACGTGTCTTTAATTTTCTGGCTTCATTGGCATCTAAAGGTATGGCTTACCGTATGGTGAATTTGTACTGGTCTGCTATTTCAGCGGGTCATTTTTTAATTCAGAATCTGGCCGTGGGGAAACATCCTCTAGTTTGTAAGCTATTACGAGGCATTCGCCTTTCTCTTCCCCCTCAGCCCAAGTATTCCAGTTTAAGGGATGTTAAAACCGTCCTCAATTTTTTTCTAATCCTGGCTAACAAATGAATACCTTTTGAGAAAGGAAATATCGGCCAAGCTAGCTATGTTATTGTGCCTTGTTTCCTTGTTTTGTGTTCAAGCTCTGGACCTTTCGAGCAGGGTTTCTATGCCTCAAGGAGTAACCTTCCATGTCTCCAGACGGACAAAGACTGACTCATGGTTAATTTCTTACCCTACTTTTGACAAAGCACCTAAGCTGTGTGTTGTGAGATTTCTCAAAGCATACACACAGGCAACAGAGGACATACACCCTCCCCCCTGCGGGGGAGCGCCAATTGCTCATCCCCATCGCCAACCATAGCCTGGTGGGTACGATGGGTTATGCAGGGGGCAGGAATCAATGCGGAGAGATTTGGTGTGCATTCCTTTAGGGGAGCTTTGGCCTCTAAGGCTCTGTCCTTCGGAGCTATATTAGAGGATGTTACCAATGCTGCTGATTGGTTATCAGATTCCATGTTCAAGAGATTCTAATTCAAGCCGGTATTCGACATGGCATCCACGTCTCAGGTCCTGAAATAGAATGAAAAATTGCCTAGCATTCGTAACAGAAAGTTTCAATTCTATTAAGTACAAAGAGGCGAGGATTATTCCCTCCCAGACATTGCATGCCTTAATCCCACCTGGTGGGTAATTTCAGAGGCAGGGCGTCTTGGTTAGGGGTAAGTACTAAAGTGTGTGTTATAAGAGTATATAGGATGATGATTTTTCTTTGCAATTGTTTTGTTGCATTGTTAATGATTTTTTGCATCAAATAGGACTGTTTAATACTGTTTAATACAGGTTTGACACTTAATTCAAATATTGTTGTTGTTTTTCCCCAGGTAATGAGGCTAGCAAAAGAGAAATTACTCATCCATTATTTTCACCTTGTGTCAAGAAAGAGGAAGTGCCTGAGGAGATACAGCGTGCTATGGACTGTTGGCTGATTAGGATTGGTTGGTGAAATTTGGTAGTTTTTACCCATGGTGTTCTGGGAAATGTGTTTTTTTGCTTTCAACTTCTGCTGTTTGAATGAAGGAAAGAAAGAAAAGCATAATTCTTGCCTCTGTGTCCTTAATAGAATTGAAACTTTCTGTTACAATAGCTAGGACATTTTTTATTATTCTGCAGTCCGTCCACAGGCTTGCAGTGTGAGCAACATTTCCAGAAGAAACTAACCATATTTATAATAATGTATTGGAATTTAGTCCATCACTGATGTCAGCCATGATGCATGCTTCACACCGCTGCTAACGTTCTTGAACACTATGCCAATGAGGCCACCACCACCTGGTTGAGGAGCTCATTGTTTGCTACCACCTACCGCTGCACAGGCCGTGGGTGCGAGCTGTGATGCTGCCAAAGTTTCTGCTCCTATATCAGTACAGAAAAGGCCAGTATTTCTGGATCCGAAATGATCAGGTCTGGAGTTTGTGAACTCGAAAATACCAGGCCTGGCAAGACTCTTAATTGTGAGTTGAGAAATGTTATCTGGAGGTTTTGTTCTGCATGAAGTACAAGTCATAAAGAGGACCACGGATGAAAACAGCTCAACACAACCAAATAAAACTTCGAGGTGTGACTAGTGCTCAGCAATCATTTCCATTTAAGAATCCGAAATCTCTTTTGTTCGTCAACCTAGGGGATAAATATTCTTTAGAGGTTAGATTTTCAAATTGCAACTCAAGTACTATTTTAATAAACTTGATAAGTACCAGGCCTCACACCTCGTTCAGTATTTAAACCTTTGTTCCAAAACCACTCAATGTTATCTCTGTGTTATTTAGGACTTTGTCATACTTACTTACCAGACTCTAACTGCCTGAAATCACCATCCAAAGTATTCTCTACTTTATGCTTTTCAATCCAAAGGTTACATACATCCCCAATACCCCCTATAAGGCACACACAGGATGACGAAGGAAGACAGACAAAGAGGAGCCAGTGATCATTCACATCGCTTGAGTTAGTGTGGGAGGCTTGTCATCACTTGCAACACCTTAAGGTTCGTGTCCTCTCGTTCGTGGTTGGTACTGGAGACCATGGCAGGAGTGGAAGGGGTGCTGAGGATATAATGGCAAATAGTGCGTGCCACCGACAGGCAAATCACCGAGCAACCAATTGTCCTGTTTCACTTCTCAAGTGCTGCTCTAGATAACAGGACAGAAAGAAGTAAGGCAGATCTCCAGGAGGACATTGCCGTTTTCCAGTCGTTTTTCAAAGGTGACTGGTGAATTAAAAATACTTTATGGATGTTTCAGTGAAAATAGACTGTGATTGGTGATTATGATTTTTATAGATCCTAAAATGCTTGAATAATGTTCAGAAAGTAATAGGCTGCTGCATCCATGTAAAATTTATAAAAATGGTACAGTGCCACAAAACTATCAGAGAGAACATGTACAGTACAACATGACATCAGAGGCAGAATTGCCAGGAAAAGTTGCAAAAGGGAAGAAGGGCTACAGGGGAAAAACAATCTGGAAAAGAGGTGAAGTTGACAATAAATAACTTCTTCACACCAGAATGTCTTATTGCGTGAATCAGCATCCTCTGGTGCCCAATAAATATTCTCATGCGTGCACAGGCATGAGGTCATTTTGGTATGGTTTGTTGGGCACACATGTTGCACTATACTAGGAACTTAAAAGTAAATCAAATATGCCAATCATGGGTAACCAATCATAATCAGAATTCACACAGGGAGCACTTGCACTTTCTCACTGATTAGCAGTGGTAAAGTGCCCAGAGTACCAAAACCAACAAACACAAAATCCAGCACACAGTGAAAAATACAGGAGGCAGAAGTAAAAAGACCCCATGCCAAGAATGCCAGGTCTAACACCGTGGTTGTTTCTTTTTTGTTTAGAAAAATTCTTAGAGGATGGCCTTTGTGCATGTGCATGCACGTCCAGCAGCTATCTTTGAAGCATTTTTCTTAAAACAAAAAAATCCTTAACAATATAATCGGCAAGCATGAATGAATACACTCCTCATGTGACTATCTTAGAATGTGTTAGACTTGACTGTTTAAGGGTGGTCTTCCCTAACTTTTTGCCTGCTTCCCTCCATTTTTCTGATTTCAGTTTTGCTGGTTTTAGGACTCTGCACACTTTCTCACTGCTGACCAGTGCTAAAGTGCTTGTGCTCTCTCCCCTAAACATGGTAACATTGGCTTCAACCTAATAGGCATAGTTAATTTACCTATAAGTCCATAGTGCATTATATATGCCCAGGGCCTGCAACTTAAATACTACTAGTGATCCTGCAGCACTGATTGTGCCACGCACATATGTAGCCTCTTAACCACAGCTCAGGCCTGTCACTGAAAGACCTGTGTGTGCAGTTTCACTGCCACTTCGACTTGGCATTTAAAATAACTTGCCAAGCCCTAAACTCCTCTTTAATTACTTATAGGTCACCCCTCAGGTAGGCCTTAGACAGCCCACAGATCAAGGTGCTATGTAAGTAAAAGGCAGGACAAGTACATGTAGGTTTTACATAGCCTGGTAGTGAAAAACTCCCAAAGTCATTTTTCTCTAGGATGCTTGCTTTTCTCAAAGGCCAGCATTGGAAATCTCCTTATATACTTTTAACCAGTAATTTCTGATCTGAAAGGAGTGGCATTGTCATGCTTGGTATGGTTGGAATGGTAGAGAATAAATTCTGTTTACTGATGAAATTAGATTTAACATTACTGTTTTAGAAATGCCAGTTTTAGAAAGTAGTGCATTTCTTTGATTTACTGCTCTTTGTGCCTTACAGCCTGTCTCCAATCCATCGGCGCTAAAAAAGAATAAATATGAGCCCAAATTTCTAACAGAATGGTTTAAATACCTTTACATATAGCTGTTGTCTACACCATAACATGGTTGTGGAAAAGGTTCTGGGGGAAGTGAGAGTTGAGCTGGAAAAATACTTTAATAAAAGAGCAGGTTTGGGTCAGAGTGAGCTGAGGAGCAGGAACTGTCAGAGTGATGGGACAGAAAATAGCCCCTCCTGCATTAAAAGTTAGTGACAATAATTGTGAAAGTATACAACTAATCCAGTTATTAAACTGTGAAACTGAAATACTGCTTGGAAAGAATAGACACAAGAAAAGGGAAAAGGCTTTCAAATCAAGAGCAGTGAGATCATGTAGATAAGAGATCCTTTGAGTCATTAGCAAAATGCAAGCAACAAAGCCTAGTCTAAGTCTATATTAACTAGTATCGGTCTATCTGCCAACAGACAGCAGGAGTTGTGTAGACTGGACCTACAAAGTGCATTGGAAAAGGGAAAACCTAGCCCTTAATTCATTACACATGAAAGGTGTGGCGGAAAGGATCACGTGCACAAACAACGAAAGAAGAAAATACACATAATAAAGTCTAGTTTGGGTGTTTCAGTTTGACATCATTTCGCACTGTCAAGAAGTGACTCCTGCACCATGAGCCTAGCTTACAGGGCATGAAATAGAAATTTGGCCATCCCAAAACAGGCTTCCACATCATTCTTCTCATGAAGATTGGGAATGGTGATGTTACTAAACTTATTATTTCAGATCTTGTACTCTCTCCTCACTACCCACTTAGCTCCATGGACCACGGACTAACGAAACCATGAAATTCACCAGAAGCCATCAATCAGTGACCACCTCCCCTACCAGGAAGGGACCACAACCCAGCGAGTTTAACACCACAGTGTAGACCGGAGGCCAGACATTGATTAGTATCCAATCTTAGGAAGCACCATCTCCACTGATGTGAGAAGCGCCATCAAGTCAGTGGCTGGGCATCTTTACCGTACTCCCTCTTGTTAGCCATCACTCAATCTAGCCCCTATTTCAAACTGCTATCCTATACAATATGTACCATACTTTAATGCTTGGAAAGTTCGTGCTCTGCCATGAAATTATCTGTTGCAGAGCAGACACCTGCCCTGCTTATGGGCGCCAGCACTGAACAAATCACTAGTAATGCCAGGCACTGAAACCAGTGGACTCTGTCCACTATGGGGCACAAACACCTTCCAACCTGTGTAAGGCATCAGTGCCAATTGCCTCTATGTCAGAAAGAAGAGCGCTTGACATTGTAAAAAGCTAATGAGCAGATTAGATTTTTGCCAAGCACCAGCTCCCTGTGAGCGACGTCCACCAAACCAATCTCCCATCTATCCACCAATTCAAGCCCAACTTCGCCTACCATACACCAACTCACAAAAACAGAAAACAATTATCCCACATTGTCAAATGATATCTATTGTCTTTGTCAATATTTTCTATAGCCTGTAGTGTTGACAAGAGTGTGTATAACTAAAGGAGAGTGAGAGGCATCAAACGTTTTCATCTGACCCCATCACTTGAACTGAACCCTGAGTCTGGGTGGACAGGACAGTCTGCACCTGATATCGTCAATGCTCCGCAGCTAAATACCAGCACTTTATATTTTCATCTTGACTTGAATATGCAAATCTGTCTCCTACTGCCCCTGGTTATATAGGAGCTTTGCGCATCTGCAGTACCCATAGATCACACAGCACAGGAGGGGCAGCTGTGAATCTGTGCTGTTAACTTCAGGGCACTATGGCGCATCTCATTGTGTTTATCGTCTTCTTGGTCTTTCCTTCCTGTAAGTCTCCGGTGGGAATTGACGCTTGACTGTGCTATGAAAAGAGCGCGAGCTGATGCGGTTTGTTAATAATTATGTTACTGTTTCTTCGTCCCTAGACGTCCATCCGCAGATCACGCTGCTGGAATCTGGTCCAGGGATGCTGAAGCCAGCGGAGACCTTCACGCTGAGCTGTAAAGTTACCGGATTCACAATCAGTAGCAATTATTGGTGGGCTTGGATCCGTCAGCTCCCTGGAAAGGGCCTAGAGTGGATAGGGCAAATCAGATACGATGCTGCTGCAATATATTATGCTGATTCGCTTAAAAGTCGTTCGACTATTACTAAGGACAACTCAAAGAACGAGTATTACCTGCAGGTAAAGGATGCCAGAGCCGAAGACTCAGGCGTGTATTACTGCGCGAGGGATAGGCACAGTGTGAGAGAGGAAGGAAGAGCTGTGGCAAGAACCGCTACAGATGAAGCTAGGGTGACCACCTGGCATGGAGGCAAATTCTGGACAGGACTGGTCAAAATTCAGACAAAGGGTCAAAATTCAGTTAAAAAATTCAAGAACAAACGTCAGTTTTACAGACACACCCAAGAGAGGCCATGCCTCACTATGTTGTCAGTGCATTGATTTACTCCTTTTTAATATAGCACTATTTATTCACTGTGGTCTTTTTGCGATTGCCTCCTGGTATGCTACATTCAGGTGTCACATTATGTCCTTGTTCAGTAGTAAATTAATGCCCTTCAGCACTCTGTCAGGGCCATCACCCCTACCCAAATCTACCTAATCTTTCTTGAAGAGAAAGAAACAGCAACATTTTGATTATTTTTCTGAACATTTTAAAACCCCTGGCTAACAGTTTGAGAAACATTAAGGTAATTAACCTTATGCTAGTTTAAACAAATTGTACAAAAATATCTGGCTCACCCCAACCGCCCATGGACTTTTAACCTAGAATAAAGTTAATGAGGCAGGGCAGATGGTGTGGGCGACAGTCTCACTCCTAATGTCGGGATGTGAGGTACCCACAACTCGACTGCAGTCTCACAGAACTAGAGTGTATGTCTGGGACTCTAATTTATCTTAGAAATGGGAGCCCGGACCACCAAAGATAATAAAAGAGGAGGATTAAATTGAGATCAAATGGGAGATCCACGGCACATGATTCAAAGGGTGGTTGCTAAGAACTGGATAAATAAGGAAGAGAAGAACAAGGTGGAACAACTCCTAAAATCAGACAAGATGGGTCCACCAAGACGATTGGAAGGTATTGGGTACCTGGGGAGTTGTCTCTGCACACAGGAGAGAAACAGAAGAGGCACTGTCAAGTGGTTGAACAAGCAAAACCCATCCACCTTGGCAAACTTTTCTGGTGCAATGGTCTGCTGTTCATGCTTGTGAAGGGTGAGCTGGGGCCAGACCCCGTGCAAGGTTGTGCAAGGCAATTGCCCTCTTTGTCCATGTCTTTAAATGGTTTTGAAATTGAGCAAAAGCCAAACTAGTGATCCGGGTTATCCCTAAGTGTCAAGTACATATAGAATCTTCAAAATATTTGGGTTGTAAAATCGACAAATAAAAAGTACAAATGTTAAAATGTAATTAGGGTTCTTTAACATATGGCACTGTTTTCCCATTTATATACAATTAGATCTTAGATTGAACTGGGAACCAGTTACCTTTTGATACCTAGTGATTAAGATCTTCTATTCTCCCACTGATTTGCAAGATGGAAATCTCAGCAGAGCGTCACCGTCCCTCCAAACCCAGTTTGCTTTTTGGTCTTCTCTTCTGCTTTCTGTAGTGGGCCACGTGGCACTAGTAAAGATGGTGTGCTACCCCAATGATAGTATTATTTTGCAAACCTTCTCCTGCTCATCCTTCATTCCGTCTCCAGACACGACACACATCTGATTTGGTTGCGGCAGCACCGTTGGGTAGCTCTTTCCACTGTAAAGCTACTCCTGACTGCAGGTGGATTAGGTCTTCTGGACTTAGAATGCTATTATTCAGTTGCAAAGGTCCAATAGGTGGCTCACTGGCTTTCTGCTCACCTCCCTGAATGAGATGGGGTTTATCAGTAAAGATTTGTAAGGAAAGCTTAATGCACTGCTCATTGTTTCCTACTGACCATTCTATGGATCACCATCCGGGGTTATCATGCACAGCTTTCTCTTGCCTTGCTAGAACCTGTAAACTCACTGACACGAAGAAACCCTGTGCTCCTGCAATATCTTTACTAAGCCTCCCCACTCGCACAGCACAGTTGTGCTCAGAGCAACTCCATCATTTGCATGCTGCAGGTGTCTTAAAATTGGGGGATTTGTTTCTGGACAGCGAGCTACTAAATTTCCAAACCCTTGTGGCAGACTACCATCTTCACCCCAGTCAAGTCCTTAATTACAACCTCCTTAAATACCCATTAAATGCACTATTTCATGTCTTCCACCTAGCACTAACCCTACTAGAGGTGTGCCAGAAGTTCTACACCATAGGAACTGCTGGCAAACTGATAGAATGGGTGTACAGACCCTTCCTGCAACATGGAAACCACCATACTACCTGGGTGATTGATGTGGCCAAACCTCTGCAAGATACGGACCTGACTAAAATACTGCACTTTACCCACAAAGTATAACACTGCTGTCACTTTAACTGCATTCATAGAGCTCCCTTGGAAATGCATTCCACCCATTGCTTGCCATTGGCCTTGTGGCTTGTAACTCACATTTTGTTGCTTTCAATTTACTGGCTTTATTTGTTTTAGGCTATGCAGCTTGAGTTCTACCCTTCCCTTGCCCAAACCTTATTTACAGTATCCTTTCGACTGCTCCCTTTCTGTAAACAGGCCTGTAAATCTTGTTCTTATCTCATCACATTTGCTGTGCATTTAAAGAACAAAGTCAAATGTAAGGCTCTGTCTTCGGTGGGAACTTAGGGCCAGATGTATCAAAGGTTTTTACCCATTCTGTGTCTATGGTAAAATGTTTTCGTACATATGGCCCTTAGTGTTTACTTTTATTTCTCTGACTTCAAAGGGAGAGGATTTATGCAACAATCTTGCTGGATACTGGGGTTAGGAAAGAGTTTTTTCTATCACATGACTACATTTAAATACACTTCAGAATATATCAGAATTAGGAGTACACATGAAGCACATTTTTGTCAATTCTGAACTGTGCTGGAACCAAATACTTTTATTTGATTAAAACAAATCATTGCATTAGGTGAAGCAATGTCCACACATCATTGTCTGTGCAAGTATAGTTTGATTTGTCTGTGCAAATGTAATGGCCATTTCAATCAAACATGTGTTATTTGTAATGGCAGTGAGTTACCACACCATGCATACTCCACTCCACTCTGCACCACTCCACACCACTGCACCCTACTCTGCATCACTCCACATTACACCACTCAATGCCACTGCACTGCACTCTTCTCCATTCTGAACCACTCCACATGTTGCAACTGCACTCTATGTTACTTCACACTATGCCTCTCTACTCTACTCTGTACCACTCTACTCTATGCCAATGCACAATATGCCTCTATACACCACTGCGCTGTGCACCTCTGAACGCTATACCATGCCAGTCTATGCAACACCAATCTAGTATTCACAACATCACTCTATGCCACTCTGCAACCCTGCATTGTACGTCACTGCGCTCTAAGCTAATACACTGTATGCTAGTGCACTTTACTCTGTAACACTCAACTCTATGCACCTGCACTGTACATCAATACACTGTGGATCACTCTAATCTACTCTACACCTCTGCACTCTGGGCCACGGCAATCTACACCACTTTACTCTATGCCATCACACTCTATGCCACTCTACGTAACTCTAAGCCACTTCACTCTACTGTGAAACAATCTACTTTATGTCACTGCACTCTGTGCCACTGCATTCTATGCCACTCCACTCTACCCTGCACCTCTCCACTCTATGTGACTGCACTCTACTCTGAAACAATCTATTCTACACCACTGCACTCTACGCCACTCTGACCACTGCACTGTAGTTCAATGCACTTTACGCCACTGCACGCTGACACTCTAGTCTGCAACACTGCACGGGCCACCACTATACTCTACACCGTCTACACCACTCTACGCCACTGCAGTCTATGCCATGTGAGTCTATTCAGCACTCTATGACACTGCACCACTCTGCATTACTGCTCTCTCTGCCACTCTGTTGTATGCCACTTTACTCCACTGCACTCTATGCTACTCTACCCCATGCCACTCTATGCCACTGCACTCTGCGCCAGTGCACTCTAAACAATTGTACTGTCTGCCACTGCCCTCTACTCTGCACCACTTCACTCTATGCCACTACTCTTTGTGCCACTCTACATCACTGCACTGACACTCTACTCTGCAAAATTGCACTCTCTGCCACTGTTCTACACAACAATCTACTCGGTACTACTGCATTCTATGCCACTGCACTCTATGCCACTCTACTCTGCATCACTCCACTCTGCGCAACTGCACTCTGCAGCACTATACTCTACTCTGGACTACACCACTCTACACTACTCTATTGTATGCCACTCTATTCTATTCTGCCCCACGCCACTCCATGCTACTGCACTCTAAACCACTGAATTCTACACCAATGCACTCTAAACAACTGCACTGCAACCCACTGCACTGTACTCTGCAGCACTATGCCACTGCTCCTATGCCACTCTACTCCACTCCACACCACTATGCCCCTAACTTTTAGCCACGAACAGCAGACACTCTTGTGTATAACATGGCTAAAACACATTGGCAAAGCCAATAACTCTTGCATAGACAAGACCTCTTGGCTTTGACAATGTTTGTTTGTACTATGAGATACCGAGGTCCCTGAAGGAACTGTGAATGTGTAAGTCCTTATTTTAAACACACATTTGACGCCTCATCAGGGATAGTAAGCTCTATATAAATACAATTACATCATCATATAGGCTGCTACAAAATGCGCAAATACATTTTGGTTAAATAAAAAAAAGTGCTTCTCAAATACAGATTTGAATAATATACAGTTCATACCAAGTACTATTAAAACCACACACTCCACAGCTCACATTGGAACACCCTTAAGGTACCTTACTAAAAGAAAATATCTTTGCCATCAGAAAGCTTCAAATGACTCCTTTGATTAAAGTCAATGATGGTGTTCAAGCCCCTTTGCATTTGCAGATTTACCCGTTGTTCACATTTGCATTTCTTTAGGGAAGGAAACACCCTGGCAAGAAGTCCTTTTCTTATCTGTCTGCCCCTGCCTCCGAGCACAGGAGACTCCCTGCCTTTCAATCGAGCTGGGAAAACGGATCTGCCAGTAATTTCGCCCTGCCGTCCATTGACCTTTTGGTAAAAGGCTAAAATTACAGACAAATGCTGTCTGTTAAGCCTTTTATCATGGACAACAAACAGCAGGGCGATATTACGGGCAGTCCCTTAGAGGAAGCCCCCCACGTCACGGCTGCATCAGGCCCTTGTGAAGCCCAGTCCAAAAATCTTGGGGTGCTCGCTGCCATCTGCACCTCCGTCTTTACCGTGGGTCCCTTCCCGCTCTTCACTCTCCAAGTTGTAAGGACAAACTCAGCAGCAGTAAGCCCCTTATACAAACTAGAATAGAATGAGGAGCGTAACACCTACCAATCTGTCCAACTTATTGCAGACAATGTACTTCATTATTTGAGAAGCGCTTTAATTTATTGACAAAATGACCCTAGGTATATATTAAATTGTTTTTCAAGCAGTCTATGGTGCACTGACGGGAAAGCTCCACCCTCAGCTTGCTCAAGATAAGTCCCAGAGCCGAGTTATACCTGTAGGAAGCTGGACATCAGGAAGTGAATACAGAGTTTTATACTACCATCATGGGCCTTCATGGTGCATGTCCATGGAAGGCTCAGGCTGCAGCAGGCTTTTATGTGCTAAGACCGCTGCTCAAAGGGTTGGGACTTTAAGTGCTTGTCGGTCAGTGAAGGATCCAGACAGACATCTCTGGAACAACATTTCCTAATAGCTGAACATTATCTATTGAGCACTTGAACCGTCCCTTCAATGTACTTCTAATCTTGACTAGTAGGGGAAATGAGGCAGAGGAGCTGAAAGCAGTGGCTTAACGCAGAATGGTGCCCCCCGTAGAATGTGAAGATGGACCCCTTAATCTCCTTTACTAACATGTTTTTTAGTCCTCCTGGGGTATAGGCCATCAACCAGGACTCTCCAGCCATCTCTGTCCTATGCTTTTCTTGCAATCTTACTCCAGGTTAACACATCTCCTTGCAGTCAGATTTGAGCCCTCGGCTCCAGGTGTTTCTTGATGTTTCTCATCTCCTTTTCCCATGAGGGTTCCAGTTGTGGGCTTACTTGGTGGTTTTTGATACAGGCTTATGGAGGGTGTGACCTATCCAGCCCCAGCATCTTTTCATGATTTCTTCATTAGAAGGGAGTTAGAAATTCTGCTGCCATAGGTGGTTGTTGCTGATGGTGTTTGGTCAGCAGATTTGGAGGATTTTTCCCAGACAGGTGTTGATGAAGGGCTGGACTTTGTTGGTAATGGTCACTCTTGTCCTCCAAGGCTCTGCTCCATACAGAACAACAGATTTTATGTTGGTGTTATAAAGCCTGATCTTGGTTTGGAGCCCTTGTTTTGCAGATTCTGTGCCACCCTACTTGTCTATGACACTGCCCAGGTAAGTTGTGGTAGTTTGTATTCAGTAATATGTTAGGCTTTTCTGTAGAACGTTAGGGCACAAGCTGTTTCTCACACCAGTTTTAGTTCTTTGTGACATCATTTGGAATATAGGGGGTCATTTTGACCTCAGCGGTCTTTTGTCAAGACCGCCGAGGGACCGCCATGCTGAAGACCGCCAGTGGTGGCGGTTTTCCACTCGGCGTATTATGACTGTTGGCAGCTCTCTGTCCTTTTTCGGACAGAGAGCTGCCAACAGCCATACTGGCGGTCGGCGGGGAAGTGGAGGTTGCTCCACCTCCACCGCCACGTCAACAGAACACCGCCCACTGAATCACGTCCTGTGATTCGGCGTGGCGGTGTTCTGTTGACGGTGTGGTGTCGGCAGAGCAGCCCCCATGGATCCCGTCCCCTCCCGGAGGATCGACGGACCAGGTAAGTCGATCGTCCATTAGGGGAGGGGGTGTTGTGTGCGTGCATGGGGGTGTGCGTGTGTGTATGTAGTGGGGGTGTGTGAGTGCGTGTATGCTTGCGGGGGTGTTGTGAGTTTGGGAATGAGTGCGTGTATGTCTGTAGGTATGTCTGTACGGTTGTGTGCATGTATGTTTGAATGTGGGTGTGCGTTTCTGACTGTGTGTGTGGATGTTGGCATGTATGTCGGTGTGTGTGTGTGTCTGTGTGTTGGTGGTGCTTGCGTGCGTGTCGTGTGTGAATGAGTGATGTGATGTTGGGGGTCGGGTTGGGGAGGGGGGTCCTGTCACCTTTGGGGGGGTGGCAGAGTTGGTGGGGGGTGTAGGGGAGGGAGTCGGGGTGGGGGTGGGGGTGGGGGTGGGGGAGACCCCTATCAGTGCCAGGGAAGGGATTCCCTGGCACTGATAGTGCTTACCACCATGGATTTCATGGCGGTTCCAAACCGCATGAAATCCATGGCGGTCAGCCGGGTCCAAATACCGCCGGCGGTATAGAGACGACCGCCGTCTCCAGCCCAGCGGTCGTCTCCGCCCTGGCAGGCGGAATGGAGAAGCGGCGGATGACCATGGCGGTAACGCCATGGTCATAATTGCAAACATTTGACCGCCAGCCTGTTGGCGGTCTTACCGCCGCTTCTCTGCCGTCCGCCAGGGTCGTAATAACCCCCATAATGTTTAGACTGACCTCAGACAGTTGGTTACCGGTCGCCCACTTGTGTGGTCACTGCTCCGCTGCTGGGCACACTTGGAATGGAAAAAACTCTTATATCTCAGACAATCTAGCCCTGTATGTCTTGTCTTCATTTTGGTGACAATTGGTGCCCTCAGTCGGGCCATTTCCACACTGCAGAGTGCAATTTCACCAGCTAATTATTCTTAACCCTCGCTGGGTGCCCAGAGGTCAATGGCATCTTAATAAACACCTTGTCTCACCGTTTCAGCTGCAGTTGTTTCTGGAAGCCAACATGGTAACTTTATTAGGGAAATCCCACTTTTGGCAAATCGGGGTCGTCTGTACGCAAATGTGTACGTGTCACTGCCATGCACACCCTTTTCTAACTTGACGTGCACACTCTAGGCTCATCTTGGCATGCAAAGAATTTTTGTGAACAGGGAGGACCACAACATCCCTGTGCCAACGTTATCAGCGCCATTTTTAGTGCCGTTATTGTCTTATTTGTCAATGTCACTTTGCTGATCAAGTCAAACTTGGAAATTGACACTGACTGTGGTGATTGTTCACCACTTACAATTGTGGGCCTTATTTTCACATGTTGGCAAGTGAGAGGTAAGCTGGTGATTATATTAAAAAATAAAATCAAGACTGTATTGAACTTGAAATTTAGGATTTGTGATTACGAAAGCAATATATTATTGCTAATATTATTTTTGTTTGGCTGCGGTCTTTACTTAGTGTTTCTCCTAACAACATAAGCCTACTTTGACCATTACCATATTCAGGCTTCAGCCACCTATGTGCAAACATGCAACAATATTGTAATTCACAACCTCCCTTACTTCAAAGTCCAGGAGGTCAGCCTATGAAATGGAAGAAAAGGTTATTTTTAATCATTTTATGATTGTGATGGATACTGTTGGGAAATGGGTCATTGGTAAGGGCAGGTAGGTACCTGCACTTAGCAATAGGCCACTGACCTCCACTTAGGTCCAGTTAGGTCTCAGTAATTTAAAACCAGCTCAACCCTTGGTAGCTTGGCAATGAGCGACAAGGCTTAACTTAGCAGACAGAGTGTAAAGCATTCAAATATCACAAAACAATAATGAAATAAATCACAGGAAACAGTTTAAAAATCCAAAACCAATTTATAAAAATAGATTATATTTTTATCTTTAAAATGACACAAAAACGGAAAATAACAGATAAGGGGAACAGGAGATATGAATTTTTAAAGAATTATTGTTTTCTAGCGCCTAGAAACAAAAAGAGCCAATCTGGTCATCTGGTTGCACCTCGACCGGGGCAAAGTCAAAGTTTAAGGCTGACCGCGATGGAGCCCGGCTCGGCTACAGCCCGTGGGAGGCCTCGGTCAAAAGTTTACCTTCACACTTAGTCGTTTTTCTGAAGATTTTCTTCAGCGGGACGAACCTGCCAGTCCACTCCTTGGAACTCTTCTCCGGATACGCGTCGCGGGAGCCGTCGGTGGAGATTTTTACCTTCGGACTTAGTCATTTTTTCGAGGTGAAAATCCTTCGACCGGGGCAAACCTGGATCTTGATCCGACGTCCTTGGATCACTCCTCAGATACGCTGGCTGAGAGGTCCCGGTCACGTTCTACGGTTGGACTTAATCTCTTTTTTGGAGATTTTCTTCGCCGGGACGAACCAGCAAATCAGGCCGGGTCGCAGTTGAGGCAAGCCGGCTAGAGTTGCCGTGGCAGGTTAGTCCCTCTATGGAGTCCCTCTGTGAAGGTTTTTTCAAAAGTTCTCCAAAGTTCTCCAAACTTCTGGATCTTCTCCCAGATGTTCCTTTAAGGTTCTTTTGGGGTCCCCAGCTCACGCCAAGGTTCCAGAAGCTCTGAGATGATCCTTGGGGGTGTGGACTACAACTCCCAGATTGCACCTGGCACAAACTCCTTTTTGCCAACTGGACAGTGGTCAGCTGGTTGATTTCTTCAGGATTTGGTGCAGGGGACTCTGGTAAGCAATTTTTCACCTGTAGCAAACAGGGAGTCCCTCCTTGAACCAGTTGAAGCCAGGCAAAGTCCTTCTTGTGGTGAAGCCCATGTGTGCAGCTGGTGCAGTCCTTCAAAGGGCAGGGTCCAGGTGCAGACCAGGGGTCCAGCAGGGCAGTCCTTCTTCTTCTGTAGTTCTTCCTGGTAGGGATCTGGTAGGGAACTGAGGTGTGGGTGCAGGTCTGACAGTTTTATCCTTGCTCTTGGGTGAAAAACAGGTGGATCCTGGTTCTCCAATCAGGGGCAGGGTCCTTCCCCCTGTGATGACCACTTCCTGGGAAGTGTGGCAAAAATCAATCTCAGGAGGCAACATTCCTCAAACATCCATCATGGCTGAAAGTGATTTTTGTAGGTTACATCTGGTTGTGCCCACCCACTGGTGTGGCTAAAAATCATAAACACACCCCTCTCCTAATCTAATCAAGGGGGCACCTAGTTGTCTGGGGTTACAGGATGTGGGGGTGTTGCTCCAAATGTCCTTCTCTGCCTTTGAAGACCAGTTTGGCAGCCCTTCCTGCCTCACCATCTGCTGAGGGGAGATCCTCCCCCCACAGGCACATCTCTTTGTGTGAAGCCAGGCCACTTCACACCTCATCAAGCAGCCTGGCCAGGCTGCCAGAGGCTGGCCAATCAGAGCACAGCAGCAAAAATAATGCAAGCTGAAGTTGGCAACTTTTCAGGTAAAGTTTAAAACTCTTTACCTGAACAAGTTATATTAAATCCCACAACTGGAAGTTGTGGGATTTATTATAACAATTAATTTGATACCAAACTCTTTGTATCTGTCACTTAAGGGGACTTTTAAAATTAAAATAAAGTCTCCCCATTCTAGCCTATAGAGGTCATTCACCACAATGAGGGAAACAAGAATTTGGCTGTTTTACCCCACCAGGGCTTATACAACTATTTTTATAAGGTCCCTGCTTATAGTTCCATGGCACCCAGCCAAAGGGGCACATAGGGCATACCTTAGGGGTGACTTATATGTAACGATAAGGTATTTTAAGACTTTGGAACAACTTTCAATTCCAAAGTCGAATTGTCATATAACTTTAATTTAAAAGCAGCCAGCATGGCAGGCCTGCCTTTAAAATGACACTGGGCACCTCGTCAGTGCTGAGGTCCCTAAACCTACATGCCCTGCCATATACTAGGGACTTATAGGTAGGTTGACTAAGCCAATTATAATTAGCCTAATTTGCATACTGATTTTACACAGAGCACTGGCCCTGGGACTGGTTAGCAGCACCCAGGGCACCATCAGAGTCAGGATAACACCAGCAAAAAGTGGAAAATGGGGGCAAAAAGTTAGGGGGCCTCTACAATCAGCCCTGTTCTCTCACAGATACTATCAAATGTTCTAATACTGAATGTTGCTGGTGCTGAACAGGAAACATTTGAGCATTTACCAGATATCCAAACTCCTGCTGGTGCTGAGGATTATGATGAGTTTTGTGAGACAATTGACAGGCATAACATTATTTTTTGCGTTGAACCTAATGTCGTTATGGAGCAGTTCAAATTTTATTCATGGCATCAATCCACCAATGAGCCTACTGAAATGTATTTGGCCAGCTTAAGCAGTCTAGCAGTGATGTGCAAATTTGGAACCTTGGCAGATCAATATCTCGGATAATTATACATTGTGCTAATAAGAAGATCCAAGAACAACTTGATCTGCTAAGTCATTTAAGGCACTCAATGAGGATAACATTCAGATATTGTGCTTGTGTGTTTAAAAACAAACTCAACAATGGCAACACTAACAGAATCTCCATTAGATCCAAATGTCCTAAGTGTGGATCTAATGTACGTGCCAACAAAACATTATGTCCAGCATTAGCCAAAGATTGTTTTACATGTGATAAATCTGACTACATCTCTGTTGTTTGTAGATCTCAACATGGTATAAATATTGCTGCATAGAGTTAAATGGAGAACTCGCAAGAATCTGTGGAGAAATAAAATATGATTATAATGATTGAAGGTGGGGGTAGCTAGAGAGCCTGAAGCAATATGGCCACACAGTAGTGGGGCTCTGCTGACCACTGCAGAACATCTAGCATTTATCCTGGCACAGAGGGCCCAACCACTCCCACAGATTTGCTGTATGAGGCGATACATCCCGACCACTGTATGTACATAATAGAAGTAAGGGACAAGATTTGCTGGTACACCAACGATCACGAGCCGGGCTGTGAGGAAAAGAAAGATGGCTGCAGCCCTGGCTTAATTATGCAGCTGGCTGAGCAGTGCAGAGGAGAAGCATCTGCAGCGAGGCAGAAAGCACGACTTGGACAGCCTTGCATGGCGGGGTGCAGCATCTGGCATGTGCTACGGAGGTGGCAGAGCGGTGTTGGAGAGGCGCTCCTGCCATAAGAATGTGAACACAGCTAGAATAGTCTAGTGGTCCCAAGAAATTTGCGCTTGTGAAGGCGGGCCTCAGAGGTGACAACGGGCTGCCAGAGTCCTGAGCAGTAAGGGTTGAAACCCATTCATGGCATATGACACGTGTCACGCTTGCTTGTGGCATATGCCACAACTCATTTGACACGTGTCACAGATTTCTGACATGCTGCTTTATGCCTAACTGCAAATCCTGCTTGTGGGTGATGCAGATATTGCTTGGGAGTGATTTCTAAATGATCCTCTTTCGTTTGGATAAAATAAATGGATAAAATAAATAAAATAAACATAGAAAAACATTGCAAGTAAAATATTCTTAAATGGAACTGAACTCTTGATTTAGGGAAACATAAACTCAACGGCTTTACCCACTAGACTAATCATCACACGTCTAACTCTGGGAGTGCAAAAAGGCATTTTATCATGTACTGTGGTTGTCCCTCTTCTATTTCTAATGCCATTTATCTGTTGCATGCCACAAATTCACACCTGCTTTCCACACTTAATAAACAAATAACTCTTCCTCTCTTTCACCCTGACACAGACCCCAGGCACTTATTTCTACTATACAAGCTTCCTCTTTCTCTTTTTCCACAAATTAAGGGATTTCTTTCAATGCAAACCCTGCTCCCCTTCCACATGCCACAGGATGTCACAAATTTCTAGCATGCACTGCCATGACTAAAAAGGCCACAAATCGTACAGACAGTGCCAGAGGTAGATTTACAATGGGACCTCTTTCATTTGGCTAACATTTAAAAAAAAAAGAAAAACAACTTCAAAAAAGATTTTTCTGCAGGTGAGGTTTGAACCCTCACCAGAAGCAAGGCTAATCAAAGCTGCTTATCACTAAACCAAGCACTGTAGAAGTGACTTGTCCTGGCAAAAGATCTTGTAAACAGTGAGGCAGTGATGAAGACCTTCTTTTAATTCTATGGCGATTGTTAGCTTACATGCCATAAATGTAGATTTTCCTAGTCTATGACAGAAAGTCTTAATTTTATTAAGGACACGGCGGCGAGTATTATGTGTTTCTTTTCTTACTTTAATCAATAGCAGCAGTCAAGAACGTAGTACAAATCCCATGAGACAAACAATGAAGAGCCAATGGGAATGAAAACGTAGTACTAAGACATGAACCAATAAGGATGAACACATGGTATTTTATGTCAAGCACGGAGGCTCCTATTATGCTTCTCTAACTTGCTTTAATCAGAATAGTAGCAGTCAAGAACTACAACTCCCATCAGGCCTAAAAGAAAAAGGACCAATGGGAGCAAAACACGTAATCAACAACACACCAATCAAAATAGCAGGGAACATGTAATCACGAAGCTTGACTGCGACCGGCCCTCTTTCTTGCTGCTCGCAGTCAAGATAAGTAACGTCTTTATTGCATTCCTCCTTGTTATGCTATTGAATAGTGTATTTGTTTTTGTGTGCTGTAATTAGTGTGCCACTTCATTTTAATTTGCTATTTGTTTTTCTCATTGTAGTTTCCCTTATACCCAGCGCTCCGTGGGTCCTTATTTCTCACTTTATTTTTCATGCCCGTTCGAACAACGTGCTCGCGCGCGTCTGAGGCAGCTTTTGCTGCCTCAGAAGGGTTCTAACGGTCGCGCTCGGCTAGAGCGGCTTCCGTTTCCCCTCAGCTGTCATTCACAATTCCTCTACCGGCTGAATAAAGCTTTCCTCACCTTCTTATCTTCTGTTGTCATCGCGCTGCACTTCAAACGGCTTCAGGTTACGGGCATTTCTTTTCCTCTGGATTTTTCTTTCCAAATACATTCGACCACGCCTCTGGGGGCATGTTTAGAGGTTGGACAATCTCTGCCTTTGGGAATTAACCCTTTCAACTGGGGTTTCGGCTCTCCCCATTTTTTTCATACTTGTTCTTGATTTTTCTGAGCATATTTAACATAGAGAGGCAAGATTCCTTTGCTAATTTTCCAGAATATTAAGAAATTGGAGCCTTTATTAATGAGGCTGTGACAAAGGCTGTTTCAGCCACAATTAATAAAATGTCTAAAAACATTGAAACTTCTGTACAAAATATGGTGTCCAAATCCTTTATGGCCCAATCTGCGGGGGATTGCAGAAAAAGAAAACACAAGGATTTGTCTATTGAGAAACCATAAGATGGCGCTTTTCTGATTAGTGAAGTTTCTTCACACGTGACCGAGGATGAAATTCCTCCCAGGCCTCTTTCCCAGGAGGGGAGCTCTGAGAGCAATTTTAGGAAATATAAGTCTAAGACTATAAATATTACAGCGCCAAAACAGATCGTGGTATCACACATATCAGACACTGATGATGATGTCGGAGACATTGATGATGGTGATGACGATTCTGATGTCTGGGGTTCGCTGTCTCAAGCTTCCCCCCCAAAGAAGCCTAAGTTGGAGGTTAATGATCCTTTTACAGCAAAGGTGGTTTTGGACTCAGAGGGTAACCCCATGTTTGACCCTTCCTTCCTCTAGCACCCTAATTCCACGGAATGGACCCCTGCGGCACATGTGGGTCAGTATATTGCTTCCAGGCTCAGGCTTCCCCTGGACAAACAAACGAGAGCCAAATTGAAATCGGAGTGTCCCAGACCCTTCCTTTTTTCCAGTATTACTACAACCCCGTTGATTGACCAATCATTATTAACTTTTTTCTCGAAATTTGGAAAGGATCCCCGCAAAGGGGTGGACAAAGCCTGGTCAAATTGCCAGGACAAACTCCTGCATTTTGTGGGTCCTCTGGCTCGGATTCTAGACCTGGCAGAGTCAGACAAAATGGAAAATGCCGACATTGACCCTTCCGAACTTTCTCTGTGGACTAAAAGAGCTTTCTGTCTGTTGGGTAATGCCAACTCTGCCATTACCCATGAAAGGAGGAAAGGGTTACTACTTAAGCTGGACCCAAAATTATCCAACCTAGCCTCCATGGATCCGGGGGTAAAAGCGGAAAGCCGTCTTTTTGGGGATTCATTTATTAAGGATTTGGGAAAGTTCGTATAGACTTTTTCATCCATTGATAAAGCGCAACAGAACATCAAAAAAGTGTTTAACCAGCGGGTTTTCGCCAGGGCGGTCTGGGCATCCGCAGGGATCCAGGGGCTCCGCTTATTCCAGTTATGGATACCAATCCTACAAACCCCAGTTTTACCCCCAAAGAAGCAGGGGGTACAGAGGTCGCGGACAGCGTGGTTTCAGATCCGGCAATAACACCCAAGGTAAGCCCTATCTCTGACCCTCCTCCAATAGGGGGTCGTCTTCGTTTTTTCATTCACAAATGGCAGTCTTTGACTTCCGATCCATGGATTCTAAGTACTGTCCAAGGTTACCGAATAGAGTTGTATTCAGATCCTCACCAGGACTGTCTTCCTCCACCTCTAAAATTTTCAGCAGAGATGTCTCTCCTTGTGTCAGAGGAAGTCCGTTCTCTCCTCTCGAAGCAAGCCATTCAGCTGTTGTCTCCGGATCCTTCCGGGTTTCTCAGCTCGCTCTTTCTGGTACAAAAGAAGAACAAAAAGTTCAGACCAGTCACAAATCTAAAAAACTTCAACCAATTTGTCGTGTATTGGCATTTCAAAATGGAGACGATTCTCCATTTACGGGACATTCTTCTTCCCTTCGATTTTATGGTACGTCTGGATCTTCAAGATGCGTACCTTTCAGTTCCCATTCATTCAAGCCATCGCAAATACTTCCAGTTTCAAAGGCTTGGTCAGACTTACCAGTTTTCTTCCCTTCCATTCGGCCTATCGTAAGCACCTTGGTGCTTCACAAAGCTGTTAAAACCAGTGATTGCGCATCTCAGGGCTTTAGGCATCAGACTTTTGATTTATCTGGACGATATTCTGATCTTACATCAGGGCCGCGTCACTCTTCAATCCCATTTACAAGTAACTTGTGCCCTTATTTCCCAGTTGGGTTTTCTAGTCAACAATGAAAAGTCGAGCATTATTCCCTCTCAAAGGATAGAATTCCTAGGGTTCGAAATAGACTCTTCTTATTCCTCAAAAGAAAGTACATTCCATCAAATCGGAGCTCTTGCGGACTCTTCGCAAATCTCAAATTTCGTTGAGATCTCTAGCCAGGATTATGGGCCTTTTGGCCTCTTCAATTCAGGCAATCTTCCCCGGTCCTCTGCATTATTGTGCGCTCCAACAGCTGAAGATTTGCCATCTCAGGAGAGGGCTATCCTATTTGGAGCTAATCTCCCTGGATCAAAAATCCTGCCTAGAACTCCAGTGGTGGATAGACCATTTAGATGCCTGGAATGGCAGAGCTATCTTTACATCAGCCCCAGATCTTGTATTAGAGTCCGATGCAAGTCTGACGGGTTGGGGCGCCCGTTGTGGTCCAGTCTCAACTGGCGGTACATGGTCGTTAAGGAAGTCCAAATTGCACATCAATTATTTAGAGATGCTTGCAGGCTCCTTTGCGATAAAGAGCCTGGCAAAAGACAAGGTGCGGTGTACCATTCTCCTCCGGATGGACAATGTTTCGACTGTTCGTTACATAAACCATCTGGGAGGAACCAAATCAAAACCGTTAGCCGACCTAGCAAAAAGTCTCTGGGAATATTGTCTGCGAAACAACATATCTCTCTCTGCGGAATATCTTCCGGGTTTCCTCAATCAAACGGCAGATTGGCACTCTCGTTACCTCAGGGATTACAGCGACTGGGAGCTTCATCCCTCGGTTTTTCAGACCATCCTCCACAAATGGGTCCCCTTCGGTATAGACCTCTTTGCCTCTCGCCTCAACGCCCAGTTACCTCTCTTTTTCAGTTGGCGTCCGGATCCTTCGGCTTTAGCCTCCAATGCTTTTCTTCAGGATTGGTCACAGATGATCAATTACGCTTTTCCTCCATTTATAATGATCACCAGTGTTCTGGCTCAAGTCAGGCGGCAGAAGGCGACAGTGGTCCTAGTGGTGCCATTTTGGCAATCGCAGATCTGGTTTCCACCTCTTTTGGAATTGGCTATCGACTATCCTATCCTTCTTCCTCTGTTTCCTTATCTTCTGCTGGATCCCTTAGGAAATCCTCATCCCTTAGTACTCAACAAAACTCTTACCCTCTCGGGCTGGAAGGTTTCAGGACTTCCTCATCTAGCATCCCAATTTCTGAGGAAGCTGTTGACTTCATCAATAAGGCCTGGGCCCCCGGCACCAGGAAAGCATATTCTTCCGCGTGGTCTCTTTGGTCAAGCTAGTGTTTAGGAAGGGACCTCGATCCAATTTCAGCAGATATAAACTATGTAGTTAATTTTTTAGCAGCACAAGCTAGTGCAGGTAAGTCCTTTAGGACGATTAATTTGTATAGGTCTGCTATTTCTATGCACCACGCTTATGTCAACGGAAAACCTGTGGGGGAACACCCTCTAATTTGCTGTCTGTTAAAGGGAGTAAAATTTTCCATTCCTCCTTTGCTTAAATATTAAAAGTTGTCGGATGTTAATGTAGTTTTGAATTTGTTTCTGTCCTGGCAGGATAATTCTGACTTGTCGTTAAAGATGCTTTCAGCTAAACTTACCATGTTACTTTGCTTAATTTCCATTAAGCGTTTATTGGATACTAGAGCACTGGATGTTACTTCTCGACAGTTTGCTCCCACAGTGGTTTTGTTTTCTGTTACCAGACGTACCAAGACTAATTTACGTACAGTTTTCTATCCGTATTCCCCAGACCAACCCAAAGTGTGTGTGGGACAATGTCTCAAATGTTATTAAGAACATACGGCTGATCTCAGAACGTCCTTGTCCCCTTAACTACTCATTTCTTTCCAGAAACCACATAATCCGGTCTCTTCAGCGACTCTGGCTAGATGGGTTCATTGGGTAATGTCCATAGCGGGTATAGACACTTCCGTCTTTGGAGCTCATTCAGCTAGGGGGGCCATGGCTTCCAAGGCCTTTTGGGTTGGATCCAGGTTAGAGGACATTCTAAGATCGGCTGATTGGTTCAATGACAATGTTTTTAGGACATTCTATTGAAAACCAGTCCATTCTGCTACATCATTGCTGATTAATATGCTTTAAAACAGCATAATAGGAGCCTCCGTGCTTGACATAAAATGTAGATTTTCCTAGTATGTAATGACGGAAAGTCTTAATTTTATTAAAGACACGGAGATGAGTATTATCCCACCTCAACAAGGTAATATTGCTGATTTTGTCTTGTTTTCCCTCCTTTGCAGCAACGTCTACTCCAGCTCAGTCCTCCACCTAATCGAAGGATGGTTGTGTCGGATTCCTATATCTCCGCTGGAATAACGGATTTCTCCTGCGACAGCTTCACGGCTTCCGGTCGAATGTCTCCTTCACTACGTTTCTACCTGGATCTGATTCAAGACATTTGTTCATTGACTTTAGCAGTTGCAATAATTTTAACTATTTTGCCGTTATTTTCTCATACTCAATAGCCTTCTCGCATCAAGAAAGAGGGCTGGTCGCAGTCAAGCTTAGTGATTACATGTTCCCTGCTATTTTGATTGGTGTGTTTTGCTCCCATTGGCCTTTTTTCTTTTAGGCTCTGATTAAAGCAAGTTAGAGAAGCATAATACCTCCCTGTCTTTAATAAAATTAAGACTTTCCGTCATAAGATACTAGGAAAATCTACATTATGACATCATGTGACTGCGAACAGCCCTCTTTTCTTGCGAAACAAATCAAGCAGACTTAAATAGAGGAAAAATGGAACAAAGAATACAAATCGTCAAAATAAAAGCAAATAAGTCAGAACAAAAGTCCAAAAATCTGTTGAGATGTGGAAGATCTAGAAATCCAGGAACTGTATACCATGAAACTGTAGAGGTAGACAAAGCAGAATGTAGTCTGGCATTGGAGACGAAGGATGAAGGATTACGAGGAAGTTTGGTTGGCGGATGATGTTGCCAGAAAAAGGGAGGGAAAAAATATTAAACAAGAGGTGGGATAATATTCGCCTCCGTGTCTTTAATAAAATTAAAACTTTCCATCATAGACTAGGAAAATCTACATTTTATGTCAAGACCGGAGGATTCTATAATGCGAGTTTAAAGCATATTAATTCAATGCTTTCTTTGGAAATGTTATCCGCTAAGCTATCAATTTTGTTATGTCTGATTTCTATCAAACGTCTGTCTGAATTCAAAGCTTTGGACATTTCCAACCGCCAATTCACTCCATTTGGGAGTGTTATTTACAGGAGTACGTCGAACAAAAACTAATTTAACTTCAGTTTTCTATCCTTATTTTCCACAGCACCCGAAGTTATGTGTTGGACAATGTTTGAAAATATATGAACAAAAGACTGCAGATTTGAGAACACCCTCTGTATCCCAACTCCTTATTTCTTTCAGTAAACCCTATAATCCTTTTTCCGCCGTCACTTTGGCTCGTTGGGTCAAATGGATTATGTCCCTGGTGGGTATTGACACTTCAATGTTTGGGGCTCATTCTTCTAGAGGAACTATGGCTTCCAAAGCTTTTTGGGCTGGTTCCCGTCTAGAGGATATTCTTAAATCTGCAGACTGGTCTAACAATAATGTATTTAAAGTATTTTATTGCAAACCAGTTGATAAGGTCTCATTGAATGTAATTATCAAGCAATGACAAATGTAATTTTAAAACAACATTGACATCCCAAAATGTACTGTATTTGGGCATAGGAGGCTTAGAAAACTTTACTCCCTTCAAAAGTCGGCAGACTAGAGGATGTTCTCCCACTGGTTTTCCATTCACGTAGGCATGATTCAAGGATATAGCTGATCTTTAAAGGTTAATGGTGCGAAAAGTTTTGCCTTTGCTGGCTTCTGCAGCAAGGAAATTGACTATAAAGATCACATCTGCTGAAAAGGAATCAATGTGTTTTCCCAAACACCAGCTGTGCCATAAAGACCAGGCTGATTTGTAAGCCTTCTTGGTGCCTGGGGCCCAGGAATGTGAAATGTATTGTGAATCTTCTGATGAAATGATAGGGAGAGACTGGAAAGTCCTGAGATTTTCCATGCCGATAGGGTCAGGAGATTGTCCAAAATAAGGAAGTGGGGATGGTGAAGAGGGTCTAACAACAGATTTGGGAAAGAAGGAAAGAGAAAAGGGAAGTCCACAGAAAGTTACAAAAGGGTAGGAAACCAGACTTGGGATTGCCAACAGGGGGCTATAAGAATCAAGGTGGCTTGTTGACGACTGAGCTGTGCTAGTACCCTGTTGATCATGATAAAAGGAGGGAAAGTGTAATTGAGGGAGAGAGACCAATCTTGTACAAAGGCATCTGATGCCAAGGCTAACGGATATGGGGGCCAACTGTAAAATTCAGGAAGCTGAGTGTTTAGACGGGATGCAAACAGATCTAATATAAAAGGCCCCCATTTGTTCTGAATTGTTTGAAAAATTGAAGAATGAAGCTGCCAATCGCTGGAGTCTTGAAGATGACGGGAATGAAAATCTGCTACTGAGTAGAAAGAACCTGGAAGATACTCTGCATGAACCGAAAGATGGTTTGAAAGGCACAATTCCCAGAAGCTTTTGTCCAGTTCTGGTAAGGGTTTGTATTTTGTGCCCCTGAGGTGATTTATATAGCAGACCGCTGAAATATTGTCCATCCTGAGAAGGATAGCGCAATGGACCTTGTTCTTTCCTAGGCTTCTGATTGCAAAGGAGCCAGCAAGCATCTCTAAACAATTGATATGCAATTTGGACTCCTCTGAAGACCAAGTACCTCCAGTCGAGAATGGACCACAACGGGCCCCCAGCCTAAGCGGCTTGCATCTGATTCTAACACAAGATCTGGGGCTGATGCAAAGATACTTTTTCTGTTCCAAGCGTCTAAATGGTCTATCCACCATTGAAGTTCTGTACGTGAGTCCAGATCTAGAGGGATAATATCTGAAGACAGACCTTTCCTTAATTGTTGGATCTTCAGTCTTTGAAGAGCACGATAGTGCAGGGGACCTGGGAATATTGCCTGAATGGAGGAAGAAAGGAGGCCCACTATTCGAACCAGAGATTTAAGGGAGATGAGTGAGCTGCGTAACATATGAAGGATTTCTGATTTTATTAATTTGATTTTTGAAGCCGGGAGAAGGAGGGTAGCCGAAGAGAATTTATTTGGAAGCCTAAAAATTAGATGAGTTGAGTCAGAATGAGAGCAGATTTTTCTTTGTTGATGATAAAATCTAGGTCGGCTAGAAGAGAACAGGTCAGAGCTAAGTGCGCAAGAAGAGACTGGGAAGACTGGCTCAATATGAGAATGTAGTCTAGATAAATTATGAGTCTTACCCCCGAGCCCTCAAAAAGGCTACTACAGGTTTCATGAGCTTGGTGAAGCACCAAGGCGCTGACGATAGACCAAAGGGTAGAGAGGTAAAATGAAATAGTTGGTATAGCCACTGAAATTGGAAATATTTTCTGAAGTCTGGATGAATTGGAACCATGAGATATGCATCTTGGAGGTCTAGACGGACCATCCAATCTTTTCGAAGGAGCGTATCTCTGAGGTGAAGGATGGTCTCCATTTTGAAATGACGATAGACTACAAACCTATTGAAATGTTTGAGATTGATTACTGGCCTCATCTTTTTGTTTTTCTTTTGCACTATGAAAATGGGGCTGGTAAATCCTGAAGGATGTGGATGGGTAAGAGAGATGGCTTGTTTTTGAATAAGAGATCGATCATTTCTGTGGAAAAACGAGGAGAGGGAGGTAACTCTTTTTTAAATAAGAGTTGAATAAAGGTCTATCATGTAACCTTGAACTGTGTTGAGAGTCCAAGGATCTGAAGTAATTGACAACTATTTTTGAAGAAAATAACAAAGACGACCTCCTATCGGAAAGAATCCGAAAGGTGGGCTTACCTGCTTGGTTAAAGGATCTGGAATTCCTGTGGGCTCTGGAACGGATGCCTCTGCCTCTCTGGGGATAAAATTGTGGCCTATATTCCTGGTGGGACGCATTGTAGAATCAACGGAAACCTTGGTTAGAGTATCCGCGGCTGGCAAAGCGGTTCCAGCCTCTGCAGGCCCTGGCAAAAACACGTTGGGTGAACATTTTCTTGAGGGATTGCTGAGCCTTGTCAAGTGAGGTGAAAGTGACCACGTTTTTGCTCAGTTCTTTAATGAACGAATCCCCAAAAAGTAACCCCTCAGTTTTGATGTGAGGATGAACAGTTGCTAAATTAATCAATTTCGGGTCCAGCTTCAGAAGAAGGCCTTTCCTCCTCTCATGAATAAGGGCAGAGTTGGCATTTCCAAGGAGGCAGCAAGACCCTTGAAACCACAAAGAGAGTTCCTCAGGGTCGATAAATGTGCCAACCATTCTGGCTGCCTCAGCTAAGTCAAAAATCCGAATAAGGGGACCGATTACACCTAAAAGTTTGTCCTGGCGGGAAGACCATGCCTTGTCAACCCCTTTCCGAGGATCTTTACCAAGCTTTGTGAAAAAGGTCAGTAAAGGTTGATCGATGGAGGGCGTAATAGTGGATTTATGAGTAAGGGAAGGACGAGGGTATTTGGATTTCAACTTAGCCCTGGTTTGCTTGTCCAAAGGGGAAGACAGTTTGGCAGCAACATATTCACCCACATGGTCTGTAGGAGTCCATTCGGTAGAGTTGGGATGAAGGATGTGACAAGGGTCAAACAAGGGTAAACCTTCCGCATCAAAAAGGGGTTTGGAAGAGTTAAAAGAGGAAATCTTAGGTTTCTTTGAAGGAGGGGAAGGTAGTGAACTATCGTCATCCCTGTCAGATAAATAGGTATCTGAATCTATGTCAGGCATGTCATCACCGTATCAGGGAAGGAAGAAATCACAATAGGAGGAATAATATTTTTTGATTTTGATTTTTGTTTTAAAGAAGTTTTGACAGAATCCATATTTTTATTCTCCTTGGAAGGAGCCTTGTGAGGAACCGCGTCCTCTGCCAGGTGTGAGGAAACCTCACTGTCCTTTTGCGCCAAATGTAGAGATTTTGTGGGTGAGAGGGGCTGACTGCATTCCCCAGCAGTCTGGGCTGAAATAGATTTGGAAATTAAATTAGAAAAAGAAGTTTCCAAATTCTTTGATAATTTCTGAATGGATCAAGCGACAGCTTGTTGCACAGAACTTTTAATAAAGGAGGTAAGATCCTGTCTAATTTGATCCAGATCATGAGGGATGCCGTGTCCCAAAGAAGAATCATCTGTTTGCATTTTGAAAACAAAAGGAATGAAGCTGAGTGAAAGGTTGCTGAAAAACCAGCACAAACAGGGTTAAATGGGAGAGGGAGGGCTTGAGAAAACAAAACTTTGCCTGTGGGAGGTGTTACCAGGTTATGCGACGTGCGGACGCTGCCTGGATCGGAAGAAGGCAGAAGAAAGCAGTCGCGTCGCAGAAAACAGGAAAATTGTAAGTTTTTTTTTAAAAAAATGCGAAATGCGGGCAGAGAAGATGATTACCGAAGCTTTGGTGCCTTAGGCACGGTGAAAATGTCAACCGCTATCTGAGGCAACAAGAGAGAACGTCGAAATTCGGAGCGCGAGGAGGAGCGCTCTGAGCTGAGGTGCGGCAACTTGCCAACTAGAAATGAAGGGAAAACGCGCTACAGAGCGGCGCAATACTAGGCAAATTAAATATATATAACAACAATAATAATATCACAGTATCCTAACAAGGAAATAATAAAATGTGAGAAAAACAGTGGAAGTGTACTTAACTGGACTTCAAGCAGCAAGAAAAGAGGGCTGTTCGCAATCAAGTGATGTCATAATACCATGGGTTCATCCTTATTGGTTCATGTGTTAGGACTACGTTTTAAATCCAATTGGCTCTTTGTTGTTTGCCTCATGGGATTTGTAGTATGTTCTTGACTGCTGCTATTGATTAAAGTAAGAAAAGAAACGCATAATGGGAGCCTCCGGTCTTGACATAAAATTCACAGTTGCTTTTCACACTTCAGAAACAAATAACCCTTACTCTCTTTCACCCTGGCGCCGGCCCCATGCATTTATTTTTATTATACAAGCCTCCGCTCTATCTCAATCCACAAACTAAGGGATTTCTTTCATAGTAAACTAGCCCACCTTCCACATGCCACAGCATGTCACCAATTTTTGACATGCACTGCCATGAGTAAATAGGCCACACATCTCTCAGACAGTGACTGAATGAGTGCCAAAAGAATCGATAGAAATGCCAACCAAAGACATGACCACCTAACTCAATGGGCTGAAGTAGGAGCAAACACTCGCCTATGGGGTTTTTGAAAGGCAAATAAGGAGTTGGAGTTGGAGGAGCTTCTGAAATCTGCAGTTCATAAAATGTAAGTCTTCAAACAATTGTCAATACACAATTTAGGTTGAGAGTGAAAAACAGGGTAATGGATTGATGATAATTTAGTTTTGGAATATCTATTTACCTGAAAATAAACCACTAAGAAGGAATAATGGAAAGAGGAGACATCTATGGCCAGATTTACAAGGCCCTAGCGCCTCTTAGCGGCAAACTTGCATAATTTCTTTATGCCAATGTTACGTTAAGGAGGCCATTCTCCTTCACCATATTTACAGAGTGGCACAATGCATGCTTTGCACCACTTTGTAACCCCTTGTGCCACATTATGCCTGTGCCAGGTATAATGTATGCAAGGGGGGTGTCCCCATGCAGGCAGGCATGTTAAAATGGCGCAGTGAATTTTTCATTTCACTGTGCCATTTTTAGCGTCATTTTTAGTGCCTCGTTAGGGAAGACTTTAAAATGATGCACCCATTACTTTCAATGGGCCCCCCTTTACTTTGCAGGGTTAGCTCCACAATTTAATCCTGCAGAGTACCACAATAGCATCCAAAATATTGGATGCTACTGTCCTAACATGCGCTATGGTGCGCCGTATTGTCAATATGGCACAAACATTGTGTCAGTAGGGGGGCACAGGGATCACAAGAAAAGTGGCACACCAAAGTTGATGCACCACTTTCTTGTAAATATGGCCCCTAATACTTTAACATCAGAGACACATTTGATAGAGACCAAACACAAAAGCATAGCTCTTAGACCTGACAGCCTTAGGGTGGTTATCCCCCAATTTTTGGCCTCCCTCCCTCCACTTTTCTTACACTGGTTTTGCTGGTTTTAGGACTCCGCACAGTTTACCACTTCTAACCAATGATAAAAAATGCATATGCTCTCTCCCTTAAACATGGTAACGTTAGTTCATCCCCAATTGTCATATTTGATTTACTTATAAGTCCCTAGTACAATGCACTACATGTGCTCAGGGTCTGTAAATGAAATGCTACCAGAGGGCCTGTATCACTGATTGTGCCACCCACATACGTAGCCCCTTAACCATTCTCCGGCCTGCCATTGCAAGGCCTGTGTGTGCAGGTTCACTGCCACTTTGACTTGGCATTTAAAGGTGATTGCAAAGCCTTAAACTCCCCTTTTTCTACATATAAGTCACCCCTAAGGAAGCCCCTAGATAATCCCTAGGGCAGGGTGCCATGTAGGTAAAAAGCAGGAGATGTACATATCTGTTTTATATGTCCTGGCAGCAAAAAACTCCTAAACTCATTTTTCATCACTGTGAGGCCTGCTTTTTTCATAGACTAGCATTAGGACTGCCCTCATATACTTTTTCAGTGGTAGATTCTCATCTGAAAGGGGTAACTGTGTCATATTTAGTATGGCCAGAATGGTAATAGAAAATCCTGCTTACTGGTGAGGTTGGATTTTATATTAATATTTTAGAAATGCCACCTTTAGAAAGTGGGCATTTCTCTGCACTTAAAACTATCTGTGCTCCAGTCAACATTTGGTATTTGCTGGGTGACAGCTCCCTTGTGCATTTTACCCAGACAATCACAAACACAGGACACTCAGTCACATCTGCATTTATCTGTATACTGAGTGGGTCTTCCTGGGCTGGTAGGGTGGAGGGCCCAACACTTACATTTCAAAAGCCAGTGGCCTGCCCTCACACAAAGGACTGATAAACCTCCACGGAACCCTCACAGGACTGGGCTTAAAGGGAACTAAAGCATTCAAAACCACTCTTTGAAGTCTCCCCCACTTCAAAGGCATTTTTAGGTACATAAATTGGGTCTCTGACCCCACCAACTCAGACACTTCTGGACCTACACCTGCACCCTGTCAGAGGAGCTACGTAGGCTGCTCAAAGGACTCAACTGGCTTGCTTTGCTGCGAAGGACTGCTGCCCTGCTGCCCTGCAGGCCTCTGATTTTGCTGGAAGGACTTTGCCTTCCCCTGCGGTGCTCTCCAAGGGCTTGGATCGAGCTTACCTCCTGTTTCTGAAGTTTCAGGGCAAACAAAGACTTTACCTCTTCAAGAAACTCCTTGTGCGTCGAAAAGTGATCCAATGCCTGCATTGCAGCTGAGAAATCGCCATATAGCCGACCAGAACAATTCAGCACCGACTTCCCAACTGGAAATTCGATGCAGCGCATGCTTTGCGATGGAAAATTTTCAACTCATCGTCCCTGGGTGTCAAAATATTCCAGCATTGCGGTGAGGAACCAAGACTGCACACCAAAAAACGATGCAAACCCTTTGTAACGTGGAAAGAAATGACGCATTGTTTACCCCACATCGGAAAATCTAATGCAACACCGTATTTTTTCACGCTTCGCCTCCTCTGCGGTCTCCGTGTGTTGTAATTTTTCATGCATTCCAGGCACTGTGTGTAACAATGAAAGAACTGCTTATTTCTAAGGATTGAGACTTTTTTAAACCCTTTGAAAGTTGTGCTTGTTGGATTTTTGTCGTTTTGACCTTATTTTATTCAGATAAATATTACCTATCTTTCTAAACATGTGTGGTGTATTTTTGTGGTGTTTTCACTTTGTTACTGTATGATTTATTGCACAAATACTTTACACATTGCCTTCTAGGTTCAACCTGACTGCTCAGTGCCAAGCTACCAGAGGCTGGGCACAGGATAATTTGAATTGTGTTGTGACTTACCCTGACTAGGATTGTGGTCCCTACTTGGACAAGGGTGTATACTTCTGCCAAGAGACCCCATTTTTAACAATAGTGAATTTAGCTGATAAATGCTTGGTAGATGAGGCAACATTGCCTGGGCATGAAATAAACACACATACTACCAAGTTAACATTCCACATAGCAGTACACTTGGTAACAGGAGGTTTAGCAAAACATACTCCCTTTAACATATGACAAACCAGTTGGTGTTCAAAGATAGGTTTTCCATCCACTCTGATATATTCTGCAGATATTGTTGATCTGTAAATGTTAATGGTCTGATAAACTTTCCCTGGAAATGCAAGGGAAGCTAGAAAATTAAATAACAGGGTTACATGTACTGAAATGAGATCCGAATCCCTGTCCAAACACCAGCTACATCAGAGCAATCAGGCTGAAGTGTAAACTTTTGCTGTGCCCGGGGCCCAGGATTGTTGGCTAAATTGGACAGCCTCCTCCGAATTTCCTGTGGTTCTCCAGGATGCCCCAAAATACTCCATGCTATGAGGTAAAAGGAGCCCTGTAGAATGAGATTGGGATGAAGACCCTAAGGATTGAGGATCAAATTGGGAAATGGAGGAATTCACACTGGAAGGTCTGGAGACAGTTCCAATAATGTTAGGTGCCATGGTTGGAATTGCCAATACGGGGTTATTAGAACAAGAGATGATTGTTGTCTGCAGGCTTGAGAAAGGACTCAGGCAATGAAAAGGAACAGGGGAAGGCACAAAGGAGGGACAGATGCCAAGACTGAAGGGACACATCTGTCCCAAAAGCTAGAGGATCTGGTCTTCAATGGAAAAACAGAAGGCAGTTGAGAATTGGTATGGGAAGCAGAGGTCAATTGACATGGCTCCAAAGATTGGAGAACGATGATTGAATACTGAAGGATGAAGTCGGCCACCATGTTCAATTTGCCTGGAAGATACTCTTCTTTGACGGAGATGCTCCCTTAAAGAGAAAATTCCCAAAGACTCTTCCCAACGATTGCCCAATGTTGCCCAATGTTTGGACCTTGTACCTCCAAGACTGTTTATGTACCTGACAGCCGACAGATTGTCCATGTGTAAAAGGACTGTGCATTTTACTATGTCTTTTATAAACGACTGGATGGTAAAGTAACCTGCAAGCATCTCTAAACAATTGATGTGCAGTGAATACTCACAAAGACACCACATACCTCCAGTTGAAAGTTGACTATATCTTGCGCCCCAACCTGTCCGACTTGCATCTGACTCTAACACAAGGTCTGGTGCAGCAGAGTAAATTGTTTTCCCGTTCCAAGCATCTAAATGACTCAGCCACCAGAGGAGTTCTTCCCTGGATTCTGAATCCAAACTTACTGGATCCAAATACCAACCCCCTGGATTCTGAATCCAAACTTACCGGATCCAAATACCAACCCTTTGAGCAGATGTCTAATCTTCAATCTTTACAGGCCTCTGTAATGGAGAGGGCTTGGAAAAATGGCTTAAATTAAGGAAGTTAGAAGAAAGGGCATGTCAAATCTCCTTCTTTATTAAATCCACTTTTTTTTTGTTTAACTGGAGCATTGACCGGGAAGTGTCTATGATGAAACCTAAAAATTCCAGATGTTGGGATGGGATCAGAAAAGACCTTTGAACATTTATTAGGAATCCTAACCTTAATGAAAGATCTTGACATAGATTTAGATTGACTAGAAGGCAAGGCTGGTCCTGGGCCATGCTTAAGAAATCGTCTAGGTAGATAATGTGTCTTACACCTTGACTTCTGAGGAAGGATACCACCAGTTTTAGAATCTTGGTGAAACACCAAGGGGTAGAATAGAGATGGAAAGGAAGAGTTTTGAAACTGAAAAAGGATTGTCCCCCACTGAAATTAAAGACATTTCTTGTAGGAAGTATGAACAGGAGCTGTCAAGTAAGTGTCTTGAAAAAGTTGTGGAATAGTTTTTGGTTGTTGAGTGGACAATGCTTCTTATTCTTTTTGAGAACTAGATAAATGGTGCTGATAAAACCAGATGGGTCAAAAGGAGTCTGTTCTATAGCATGTTTTGAAAGAAGGCATTGCACTTCCTTTCGGAAAAGGCCGGGCTGTTCCTGTGAGAACTGTAGAGTTTAGGGTAGACGACTCTGGTACTGGAATCTGGTATAGCTCTATGCAATAACCCTGAATATGCTGAATCACCCAAGGATCTGACATTAGAGACAACCAAGCATCCAGATAATACACCAAACTGCCTCCTTCGGGAGGAAGGACAAAATTGGAAGTTCTTACCTGAGGATTGGTCGTCTTTGGCCCTGTATCCCCTGTTCTGGAATCCACAGGGTTTATACTCTTGATAATAGTCTGGTTGGTGGCCTTGACTGTAGAAGCCTCTAAGGTGATGACCCCATGAGGAATAACAGCCAGCAAAGTGACCCTTTCCTTTGCCACTCCTGCCAAAAATCCGAGAATAGAAAATCTTTTTCATGCAAAACTGGCCTTTCTATATGGTTGAAAATGTTGGGACATATTTGTCAATTTCTTTTATAAAAGAATCTTCAAACAAGAGCCCATTAGCCTGAGGTTCCTTCTCCTTAGTTGTCATTATATTGAGCTTCATGTCTATTTTTTATAATATATAAAAATATATTTTAAATAAAAGGCTCTTCCGCCTTTCTCAAAAAATTTAGGCATTTGTATTCTCCAACATACAAACTGCATGTTGTGCCCAATTAGAATGGGTTTCAGGGTCTACTTGTTTTATTTCCATCTTTGCCTCCTAGGCCAGATCTATTATCTTGGACAATGGACCCACCAAGTTCAAAATTCTACCCCAGCAGTTAGATCAGGCTCTATCTACTCCTTTATTGTGGTCCCGTTTTGAAAAAAACAGTTACATGTTTGGATCAAATCAAAATCAGCTTTATTCAATTTTTTGTTAAAATCATAAAAGTGCATGATAAAAAACTATAATAAATAGTTTTTTATTTTTTATTTCTTTATTCATGCTTTACAACACAAGTTAATACAGAAAGCGATTGCACCATCGCGCAACATAATATCCACATAGCCCACGCAGTCAAATATTGTCTTTCATAGCCTTCACTTATTTTGACAATAAATACAACAAATGGCAGTCCCATTCAACTTGGACCCTCTCCCGCCTCTCCCCACACCTACCCACCGAGGAAAATAATATGTTGCAGCTTCCTACGGGCCACAAGGAACCACAAAACTGTAACAGCATGTATTTAGGGGTTATTGATCGTCCCATCTTCAAGACCTTCTCCCTCCAGCTCACCCGTTTCTTTGCCAATCAGGTATTTTTGATAAACTTCCCAATATTGTGCAAGCCTGTTGGTTGGGGGAAATAATTCTTTATATGTGTCAGTTTGTGTGTTGCGGTACACCATATTCTTGTGCAACTCCTCTATTGTTGACACCGGACCACGATCCCAGCGCATTGCTTTGCAACGCTTAGTCAGCAGCAGCCCAATAGCTATCAAACATCGAACCGACTTCTGTACTCCCCTGTCCCAGCCTAGCAGCGCCACGAGTGGCTTCAGTTCCAGCTGATGCCCTCCTATGCCTTCTAGTTCTGCGAATACTTGTCCCCAGAACGGCTGAATGTCTAGACAGGACCATGACATATGGAAAAAACCTGCCTGGTCTTCCCCACGTTATTAGAACAAGAGATGATTGTTGTCTGCAGGCTTGAGAAAGGACTCAGGCAATGAAAAGGAACAGGGGAAGGCACAAAGGAGGGACAGATGCCAAGACTGAAGGGACACATCTGTCCCAAAAGCTAGAGGATCTGGTCTTCAATGGAAAAACAGAAGGCAGTTGAGAATTGGTATGGGAAGCAGAGGTCAATTGACATGGCTCCAAAGATTGGAGAACGATGATTGAATACTGAAGGATGAAGTCGGCCACCATGTTCAATTTGCCTGGAAGATACTCTTCTTTGACGGAGATGCTCCCTTAAAGAGAAAATTCCCAAAGACTCTTCCCAACGATTGCCCAATGTTGCCCAATGTTTGGACCTTGTACCTCCAAGACTGTTTATGTACCTGACAGCCGACAGATTGTCCACGTGTAAAAGGACTGTGCATTTTACTATGTCTTTTATAAACGACTGGATGGTAAAGTAACCTGCAAGCATCTCTAAACAATTGATGTGCAGTGAATACTCACAAAGACACCACATACCTCCAGTTGAAAGTTGACTATATCTTGCGCCCCAACCTGTCCGACTTGCATCTGACTCTAACACAAGGTCTGGTGCAGCAGAGTAAATTGTTTTCCCGTTCCAAGCATCTAAATGACTCAGCCACCAGAGGAGTTCTTCCCTGGATTCTGAATCCAAACTTACTGGATCCAAATACCAACCCCCTGGATTCTGAATCCAAACTTACCGGATCCAAATACGAACCCTTTGAGCAGATGTCTAATCTTCAATCTTTACAGGCCTCTGTAATGGAGAGGGCTTGGAAAAATGGCTTAAATTAAGGAAGTTAGAAGAAAGGGCATGTCAAATCTCCTTCTTTATTAAATCCACTTTTTTTTTGTTTAACTGGAGCATTGACTGGGAAGTGTCTATGATGAAACCTAAAAATTCCAGATGTTGGGATGGGATCAGAAAAGACCTTTGAACATTTATTAGGAATCCTAACCTTAATGAAAGATCTTGACATAGATTTAGATTGGCTAGAAGGCAAGGCTGGTCCTGGGCCATGCTTAAGAAATCGTCTAGGTAGATAATGTGTCTTACACCTTGACTTCTGAGGAAGGATACCACCAGTTTTAGAATCTTGGTGAAACACCAAGGGGTAGAATAGAGATGGAAAGGAAGAGTTTTGAAACTGAAAAAGGATTGTCCCCCACTGAAATTAAAGACATTTCTTGTAGGAAGTATGAACAGGAGCTGTCAAGTAAGTGTCTTGAAAAAGTTGTGAAATAGTTTTTGGTTGTTGAGTGGACAATGCTTCTTATTCTTTTTGAGAACTAGATAAATGGTGCTGATAAAACCAGATGGGTCAAAAGGAGTCTGTTCTATAGCATGTTTTGAAAGAAGGCATTGCACTTCCTTTCGGAAAAGGCCGGGCTGTTCCTGTGAGAACTGTAGAGTTTAGGGTAGACGACTCTGGTACTGGAATCTGGTATAGCTCTATGCAATAACCCTGAATATGCTGAATCACCCAAGGATCTGACATTAGAGACAACCAAGCATCCAGATAATACACCAAACTGCCTCCTTCGGGAGGAAGGACAAAATTGGAAGTTCTTACCTGAGGATTGGTCGTCTTTGGCCCTGTATCCCCTGTTCTGGAATCCACAGGGTTTATACTCTTGATAATAGTCTGGTTGGTGGCCTTGACTGTAGAAGCCTCTAAGGTGATGACCCCATGAGGAATAACAGCCAGCAAAGTGACCCTTTCCTTTGCCACTCCTGCCAAAAATCCGAGAATAGAAAATCTTTTTCATGCAAAACTGGCCTTTGTATATGGTTGAAAATGTTGGGACATATTTGTCAATTTCTTTTATAAAAGAATCTTCAAACAAGAGCCCATTAGCCTGAGGTTCCTTCTCCTTAGTTGTCATTATATTGAGCTTCATGTCTATTTTTTATAATATATAAAAATATATTTTAAATAAAAGGCTCTTCCGCCTTTCTCAAAAAATGTAGGCATTTGTATTCTCCAACATACAAACTGCATGTTGTGCCCAATTAGAATGGGTTTCAGGGTCTACTTGTTTTATTTCCATCTTTGCCTCCTAGGCCAGATCTATTATCTTGGACAATGGACCCACCAAGTTCAAAATTCTACCCCAGCAGTTAGATCAGGCTCTATCTACTCCTTTATTGTGGTCCCGTTTTGAAAAAAACAGTTACATGTTTGGATCAAATCAAAATCAGCTTTATTCAATTTTTTGTTAAAATCATAAAAGTGCATGATAAAAAACTATAATAAATAGTTTTTTATTTTTTATTTCTTTATTCATGCTTTACAACACAAGTTAATACAGAAAGCGATTGCACCATCGCGCAACATAATATCCACATAGCCCACGCAGTCAAATATTGTCTTTCATAGCCTTCACTTATTTTGACAATAAATACAACAAATGGCAGTCCCATTCAACTTGGACCCTCTCCCGCCTCTCCCCACACCTACCCACCGAGGAAAATAATATGTTGCAGCTTCCTACGGGCCACAAGGAACCACAAAACTATAACAGCATGTATTTAGGGGTTATTGATCGTCCCATCTTCGAGACCTTCTCCCTCCAGCTCACCCGTTTCTTTGCCAATCAGGTATTTTTGATAAACTTCCCAATATTGTGCAAGCCTGTTGGTTGGGGGAAATAATTCTTTATACGTGTCAGTTTGTGTGTTGCGGTACAGCATATTCTTGTGCAACTCCTCTATTGTTGACACCGGACCACGATCCCAGCGCATTGCTTTGCAACGCTTAGTCAGCATCAGCCCAATAGCTATCAAACATCGAACCGACTTCTGTACTCCCCTGTCCCAGCCTAGCAGCGCCACGAGTGGCTTCAGTTCCAGCTGATGCCCTCCTATGCCTTCTAGTTCTGCAAATACTTGTCCCCAGAACGGCTGAATGTCTAGACAGGACCATGACATATGGAAAAAACCTGCCTGGTCTTCCCCACATCTTGGACAAGTGTCCTCCGTATGCAACCCATATCTACAGAGTTTGAGGGGTGTATAATATACCCTATTCATGTATTTAAAGTGTATCAAGCGGTGTCTGCCATTCAAAGAGACTGTGTGGGTTATCGAACAGCAGTATTGCCACTATTCATCCGTTAACTGCAACCCCTAATCTCTCTGCCATTCAACTCTAGACTTTATCAGCTCATGTACACGGTCCTTCTGTACCTGCACATAGAGTTTAGACACCAAACGCCGGGGTTTCTCATCTGTAATAATCACAGAGTGGGACTGAATGTCCAGTGGTTCACGCAACTCCTCACCCAGAAGGGCACCCATTGCATGTCTGGCTCTATAAAACTGATATTGCAGAAGTGTAGCCATCTCATTCGCCCACTCCATCGCCATGTCGCATGTACACATGCTACCATCTTGGAAAAAATCCAGAGTCGTGTAATATTTAGCATATGCATGGCCTCCAACGCACTTTTATCTCACCACAACGCTTACCACGCACACCACTTCAGAGGCACATGCAGAGAATATAGCAGGGTGAGCCCCTGCCAGACCATCAGGCTATGCCAGGCCAGTGTGGTAGTGTTCAAGGAAGCAAATTCCCTGTATCTTCGAGAAGGGGAATGAAGACCCTACTCGGCAAAACATCTGGGGCTGCCAGCTCACGTTCTATTTTTAGAAATGGCAAGTCTTGAGAGCCATGTATCCAGGTTTGGGCAAACATAGCATGGGCGACTCTGTAATACAGCTCCAGATCAGGCGCATTAAGCCCACCCATCTCATACGGTAGGGTCAGGGTCTGCCATTTGAATCTCAGCTGCTTTCCTGCCCAGGCTAGCTTAACAAGCAGAGCCCTCAAGGTCGCAAAAAATGCCCTCGGTAACGACATAGGGAGATTCTGAAAAAGGAACAAATATCTTGGAAGCACCACCATTTTCATGAGGGCTATTTGACCCACCAATGAGAGCGGCAGCCTGACCCATCTCTCCACATTTCTTGCCAGTGCTTTAATCGCGACCTCATGGTTATCCGCCATTATTATCTTAGGATCTGTAGGGTCTCGGATGCCTAGGTACCAAACCGATCCCGTTTTCCACTTAAGGGAGAAATCCACATCCACTGGAGTCGTGGCTGGCATCAGGGGGAACACTATGGACTTATCCCAGTTAATCCTTAGGCCAGAATGGGTGGCGTATTTTATAATCTCTCTTAATATCGGTGATACATTACGGTGTGGGTCTTGGATATATAGCAAAGTGTCATCCGCATATGCAGAGATCACCAAATTATAGTTCTGGAAACGGAGACCCCGATAACTATGAAATTCTCGCGATGCACATGCCAGTGGCTCCACAACAATCGCATACAGCAGGAGCGACAGCAGACATCCCTGCCTAGTACCCCCAGTAATATGAAAGGCGCCTGAAACCATGCCATTAACTCTGAGTCTGGCCAAAGGCTTCGTATACAATGTTGTCATTCATTGTAGAAAGACAGTCCTCACTCCCAACCGCCGCAGAACCGCTGTCATAAAATGCCACTCCACTGAATCAAAGGCCTTCTTCACATCCAAGAAAACAGCCACAGCTTTCGTCTCCGGATTCACATTTTGTATAGCCCCAAAGACTGTACAGAGGTTAGCAGTAAGACTACGGCCTGGAATAAACCCCGATTGCTCAGGCTTAATCAATTTCGGTAAGAGTATGGCCAGTCGGTCTGCCAGGATCTTAGCATAGATTTTGGTGTCAACATTTATTAATGATAACGGGCTGTACGACGAGCACTGCGTTGGAAGTTTGCCAGGCTTCAGAAGCGCAATCAACATCGCCTCTAGCATCGAGGGCAGCATAACACCAGCCTCTGCCATCTCTGCGTAGACTGCCCTCAGATGTGGGAATAATATGTCCTTAAAAGCCTTATAGAACCTTACTGGCAGCCCGTCAAGCCCCGGGGTCTTTCCCTCGGCCATACCCTCTTGAGCCCTGCTCATCTCTTCTAGGGACAGAGGCATCATAAGGGACTCTCGGTCTGCTGCTGTCAGCCATGGCAATTCTATATGTAGCAGGTAATCTAGCGCTTTCTCCTGATTCGGGGCAATCTTGGAAGTGTAGAATGCCTCATAATACGTGCAGAACCTATTTGCTATGTGCTCTGGATCTGTGATCTCGCTGCCATCCTCGGCCTGCACCACCATAATAGTGTCTTTCTCAATGTTGGGACACGCCAGGTTAGCCAGCACCACCCCTGGTCATTCACCCTCCCCATAAATGCGGGCTGTTGCGTATTTCCCCATATGTTGTACCTTAGTGAGTGCGGTGTCCTGAAATTCCACCAATTTGGTGCGTATGCGACCCAAGTTCTGACTGTCAGACGTGCGTAGGTGCTCCCGCTCTAACTGGGCAAGCTCTTTTTCAAAAACGTCCAGACGTCCTGGAATCAATTGTAGGACCTCAGCGTGCTTTGCTATGTTTATCCCACGTATGTATACATTAAATGTCTCCCCCACTGGGCATATGCTATCTACAGAGCCAATATTGATCTGAATTTTTTTTTATGGCATCAGACAGCTCATCGCGAAATGCTGAGTCGAGCAGCGAGCATGGGGGAAATCATAATGTCAACGGAGGAATAGGCCTGGGCCTCAAGGCCATCTCCAATGGAACCGGGGAATGATCTGAGTATGTTCTGGGCCAGGGAGCCTTCACCTGCAAGTTACTTACCATACTTTTGGACACCAGCCAAAGGTCAATTCGTCTATATAAATCATTTGCTGCCGAGTAGTGTGCGTAGCCCCCTAGAGCAGGGTGCCTGTATCGCTATATGTTGACCAGCCCCAACTCCACCGCCACCCCGGTCACCGCTCTGGCCGCCAAAGCTGGTTTCCTATGTGCGCCCCGACCTGTCTAGTGAAGGGTCCAATGTGCAATTAAAGTCTCCTAACCAAATCTGCATGAGCTTCCCACAGGTGCCCGCCCTGTCTGCCAGGTCGTAATTAAATTGGGGGTTATCAAAATTAGGCCCATAGAGCCCAATCAGGAGAAACATGACAGCCCCATTACTGCAACGTGCCCCTATAAACCTGCCATTAGGGTCCGTTTCGGTCTCTTGAAGGCAGAAACGGGAGGTCCTCAATGCCCAAATCATCACCCCCTGAGAATAGGACGTGAACTCCGCAGCCAAAATTTGCCCCACATCCTCCTAGGGGTAAGCATAGGGCTACCCGAAACCAGGTGAGTTTCTTGCAAAAGACCTAGGTCCAGTCTGTGCGGCTGTAAATAGGCCACTACCTTACATGCCTTTCTGGCATCATTTAAACCTCTCACATTCCACGTGACCATGCGTATCATATTCCCACCCTTATTGGTATCTGATTCTGCATTGCTATTTGCCATTAGTTACAAAATGCTTAGAACCCTGTGCCTGCCAACCAGCGCATGTGAGTCTGCAATCGCTTTGCTAAAAAAAAACATTAGAACATATACCTCCCTGTGAATCTACCCCCCACCCACAACAGGAATTGCCCCACCCCGCCTGTCTGCAGATATACATCCCATCCCCCACCCTTGCATGGACCAAAGTGACCCTCTCTTAAGCCAACAAGTGTTCCACAGGCTCATGAGGATGTTCCCCAGCTATGCTTATCGTCCCTCTTGTGCCGGCCACCTACTGTGTTGTAGTGGTCAATTAGCTAAGTACTAGAATCTTACACCAGAAGACAACTGGTCATCTGTTTTGTAGCATACTATGCGGCGCCACTGCCGACAGCCAGTGCCCCACTAAAAACATTCCACTCCCAACCGGTATTCATTTCTGATGTCTTGTCTCCAGCCCTGTATCACCCTTGTCCAGCGTCCACAGGACATCTCTCCTACTGGCACCTGCGGTTGCACAAATTCTAGTCACAGCCATTTTGCGGGAGGGTGTCCACCGTTTTGCGTCCTCTCCCCTCAGCCATCCTTCGCTTCAGGAATTGGGCAAGGTTTTTATGGTCTGTATGAGGAGCGGATTGCCATCCACCATCACTCGCAACCTGGCCGGGTATAGCATGTGGTATTCCAAATGTAGATCCTGCAGCTGCCGTTTCCCTGCGATAAATAAATAAAAAAATGCTGAAGCGTTTTGAGTTCTCTAGCTCGTTGCAGGGCAGCATCACGGTCTCTGTAGTTTAGTAATCTGGCTATAATGGGGCATGGCGGGGCACCTGGGGGTGGCCGGCCTGCCAGCGAGTGATTGATCTTTCTATCGCAAACAGACTGTAAAACGGGTCACGCTCCAGCAGCTGGATGAGCAGGCATTCTATGTAACCCTCCATGTTATCTATAGCAGTAGGTTCAGCTACACCCACTATACGTAGGTTATTCCTGCGGGATCTGGTCTCCAAGTCATCCTCTTCTGTTTGCAGGGCCACCAGCTCTTTGCCCATCTTAGCCTGTCCGGAGGACTTAGTTGACTGGCCGTCCTCCACCTTTGAAATGCGCCTCTCGGACTAGTCTAGCCATTCCATGTGCCTATCCATCCGCTCAGTCATTCTGTCCATTCTGAAGAAGAGGGAGTCTATTTTACTGTCTATGTGGGTCAGGCTTTGTTGCATTGCTGCTAATATTTGTCTCAGTTCCGGTTCCTTCCCCGATGGCATATCAGCTCCTCCAGACACACCCACCACCGGGCGGTCCCCTGCAGAGGTCTGCGATTTGCGCTAGTCAAACTGTAATATGGCTTGTTTTTTGTCCGTCTTGCCCATGTTTCGAGTCTTAGTTGGCGCACAGGTTATACTCTCCCAAACGCACTACTTCAGGATGCCTCCTCCGTGGCAATATATACCGGATTGCACGCCAAGGCTCTGCATCACTACCGTGGGACAGGGCTCCCGCCATCACCAGACAGCCGTATTTTTAGCCACCACTGCTGCAACTCACCACCCGGAATAGACCCCACTCCGCGCAGCTCACTGTCCTGTGGCGCTGGCTGTAGTTCTCCTACTGTCTCCACCGATGCCTGCTGGGACACCCCAAGACGCTCCACAACTTGACCAGGTTCCAGCACAGTACCACAAGGCCTCCCCCACCTCACCTTAGCGAAGAGCGTGCAGAGCCAGGGGCCGCCTTGTGTTGCAACCAACCCGAGGCTGCGTGGGCCGCACCCCGCTGTCACCAGCCCGGCCAATTCACTAGCCTCCAGGCCCAGCCTATGTCTCTCACCAGCTGTGGCACTGCACAGCCCTTTTCAGGCCACAACGCTGTTGTTCTCACTTGGTGCTGTGCACTACGCGGCCCAGCTGTGGCCCTTCCGCAAGCCGAGCAGGCCTCCATCAAGCTCCCTCCCGGGCCAGCTCACTTATGGACCTCTCCGGTCGACTTCACCCAGTCCTCCTCCTTTCTGCTCTCAGCAGCCAAGGTGAAGCCTCTGCAATCGCCACGATCTCTCTGTGGTCCCCCGGTCGGGGGCACTACCGGCCCAGGCCACCTCCCATGCCACGTTGGTGTTCAGGCCGCTCCAGACTCTCACCAGGCCCTGTATCATCTTTCTACACCTTAAAATAGCCCATAACATAACATTACAAATATAACTAGTTGGCACAGATTGTAAAAACACATAGGCTGGGCGACATTGTACCAAATCCCTGGATGTCAACAATGGTAGCAACAGTGCCTTTCTTTGTGTCTTATACAAGTTAATGTTTGAATCAATCGTGGGGGTATCAGCCACCTTATTATGAAGGGACAGGTGAGGATACTTTGATTTTAATTTATTTTTGGAGGACTAAGGAGTGTCTTAAATAAAATGAAATATAATCTGACACATGATCAGAAGGGAGCCATTCGGAAGAATGTGAATGATGGATTAACGTGGGGTCAAACATGGGCTCTCCTAAATGATCTAAAAAATCATAGGACACTGAATCTGGAAGAGAAATGTTGTGCCTTTTTTCTGGAGGCCCATTATTAGAGGTATCATTGTTGACATTACAATTAGCCCTGTCATCATTCATGATGCCATCATTATCCAGTGGTGGCTCCTCCCAGCAAGGCAGCAGCTCCTTCTTAGTGGCAGTGCGGCAAAATGGCATTCCTTTCAGCAGCACAGCAATCCTTCCTGGCAGAGCATCCACAGGTACACAAGCTTACTGAAGCATTGGTGTCTGAGGTGCTGCCTTTGCAGTGGGGGAGACTTATGAAGACCTGCCTTAAGAGTGCATAAATGACCTACCTTTCCTGCCTCCAGATGAAATACAGGGGGTATGCAGCCCATTGCGTAGAGACAAGACATCACCTATTCTGGTGTAAGTGAGGCTGTGCCCAGCTCCTCCTCTTGCCAGTGATGGCCCACATTGACACACCTAAGGTCTCATTGTGTGTTGCTGTCCAGGAGGAATACACAATGCCCTGTGCTACGCTCAGTCAGGTGATCAGACACAGCTGCAGGCACCAAATTGCTAACACAAAAAATGCAAACTTGCTAAAAGTGGCATTTTCAGAATTGCAATTTACCATCCGACTTCACCATAAATTTGGGTTTTAAATTGTGATTCCAGAGACACGAGACTTGAAGGTATAATCTCCTCCTAACTGGAAATTACACTTTAAATTAAGTGAAGCAACTCCAATGGTATCCTATGGAAGAGGTAGGCCCTGCATTAGTAAATACACCTACAGGAGATTTTCACTACCAGTACATGTAAAACTTAAAAGCACACGCCCAACATTTTATATACAGTGCATCTTTTGGCCTGTTAAAAGCTTTACTTTGTTATGTCAACATGGCATGAGGCATGTTTAAAGTGCTACTCCAGTGGGTGGCACAATCAGTGCAATCAGTGCTGCAAGCCACCTGTCCCATTTAATTAATAGGACATAGTCACGTGTAGTGCACTTTGCTAGGGGCTTATAAGTACATTAAATATACCAACTGTGGCTAAGCCAATATTACCCTGTTTTAGCCCCTTCGCTGCCAGGCCTTTTCCCCCTCCTGTGCCAGGCCTTTTTTTGCCTATTTGGGGCAGTTCGCGCTTAGGCCCTCATAACTTTTTGTCCACATAAGCTAACCAAGCCAAATGTGCGTCCTTTTTTTCCAACATCCTAAGGATTCTAGAGGTACCCAGACTTTGTGGGTTCCCCTGAAGGAGGCCAAGAAATTAGCCAAAATACAGTGAAAATTTCGTTTTTTTTAAAAAAAATTGGAAAAAGTGGCTGCAGAAGAAGGCTTGTGGTTTTTCCCCTGAAAATGGCATCAACAAAGGGTTTGCGGTGCTAAACTCAGCAGCTTCACAGCTTTCAGGAACAGGCAGACTTGAATCAGAAAACCCAAGTTTTCCACACAATTTTGGCATTTTACTGGGACTTACCCCATTTTTGCAATTTTTTGTGCTTTCAGCCTCCTTCCAGTCAGTGACAGAAATGGGCATGAAACCAATGCTGGATCCCAGAAACCTAAACATTTCTGAAAAGTAGACAAAATTCTGAATTCAGCAAGGGGTCATTTGTGTAGATCTTACAAGGGTTTCCTACAGAAAATAACAACTGAAAAAGAAATATATTGAAATTGAGGTGAAAAAAACATCAATTTTTCTCTACGTTTTACTCTGTAACTTTTCCCTGCAATGTCAGATTATCAAAAGCAATATACCGTTACGTCTGCTGGACTCCTCTGGTTGCGGGGATATATAGGGCTTGTAGGTTCATTAAGAACGCGAGGAACCCAGAGCCAATAAATGAGCTGCAACCTGCAGTGCGTTTTCATTCTATACAGGGTATACAGCAATTCATTTGCTGAAATATAAAGAGTAAAAAATTGCTATCAAGAAAACCTTTGTATTTCCAAAAAGGGCACAAGATAAGGTGTTGAGGAGCAGTGGTTATTTGCACATCTCTGAATTCCGGGGTGACCATACTAGCATGTGAATTACAGGGCATTTCTCAAATAGATGTCTTTTTTACACACTCTCCTATATTTGGAAGGAAAAAATGTAGAGAAAGACAAGGGGCAATAACACTTGTTTTGCTAATCTATGTTCCCCAAAGTCTCCCGATAAAAATGATACCTCACTTGTGTGGGTAGGCCGAGCTCCCGCGACAGGAAACGCCCCAAAACTCAACGTGGACACATGCCATTTTTTTTAAAGAAAACAGGTGTTTTTTGGAAAGTGCCTACCTGTAGATTTTGGCTTCTAGCTCAGCAGGCACCTAGGGAAACCTACCAAGCCTGTGCATTTCTGAAAACTAGAGACCTAGGGGAATCCAAGATCTGGTGACTTGTGGGGCTCGGACCCAGTTCTGTTACCCAGAATCCTTTGCAAACCTCAAAATTTGGGTAAGAAAACACATGTTCCTCACATTTATGTGGCAGAAAGTTCTGGAATCTGAGAGGATCCACAAATTTCCTTCCACCCAGGGTTCCCTCAAGTCTTCCGATAAAAATGATACCTCACTTGTGTGGGTGGGCCAGGTGCCTGCAACAGAATAAGGCCTAAAACTTGAAGAGATAGAAGGGATAGCACAGCGAGTTTATAAGGGCATATTCTTTTATACATCTTTAGACGGACTCTGCTTTGGGGACCCACATAAGTGAGGTGTCATTTTACTTGGGAGACTGAGGGGAAAACTGGGGAGTAGGAATTTTGTGCTGGAGCGGTGATCCTACTAAGAAAAGTCAGGAAAATATGCTTTTTTATGCAAATTTTGAGGTTTACAGAGGAGTCTGGGTAAGAAAATGTTGGGGGAGCCACGCAAGCCACACCTCCCTGGACTCCTTGGGGTGTTTAGTTTTAAAAAATGTCTGGGTTTTGTAGGTTTCCCTAGATGAAGGCCGCACCCAGGACCAAAAACATAGGTGGGCCCTCCCCCCCAAATTTGGATGTGTGCACATACGTCCGTGATGTGCCAAACACTAAAATTGTGAAAAGAAACACACTTAGGTTATGTGAAGAAGACCCCTCGCCCACCAACCAAGTTGGTGGCATGCTTCATCATCGGGGTCCCACCCGAGGCACCTATCGTGTCACAGGTGTGCTGCGACGCCTGATTACAGCGGAGCAGGTTTTGTCATTTTTACCACACATACTGGTTGGATTTGGCACGAGGGCGAGTGATGGTTCAGTGGATCAAATTTTAGAAAATGAAATGCACTGCTAATAGCTGAAAGGCAAAAAACTGAACCAATGACTCACAGCTCGTGAGCTGTAAAGCCGCGACAAGGCACCAACCGCTTTACAGTCCATTCACACACCTTTCATACATGACACGCACAAGACCATTCACACCGCCAGCCACGGGCCCAGCACATTACAACACTCACATCGACAGACCGCGCCACTCAAGGGCCCATCACTTACATACGCCCACATGCCTGATACAAGAATCACACCAGCTGATGGGAGTGTGGACTGCCGTTTGGCTGGCACCGCCAGCTAAGCGCCACCCCACGCACACCGCCAGCCAAGCGCCACCCCAAGCACACCGCCAGCCAAGCGCCACCCCAAGCACACTGCCAGCCAAGCGCCACCCCAAGCACACCGCCAGCCAAGCGCCACCCCACGCACACCGCCAGCCAAGCGCCACCCCAAGCACACCGCCAGCCAAGCGCCACCCCAAGCACACCGCCAGCCAAGCGCCACCCCAAGCACACCGCCAGCCAAGCGCCACCCCACGCACACCGCCAGCGAAGCGCCACCCCATGCACACCGCCAGCCAAGCACCACCCCAAGCACACCGCCAGCCAAGCGCCACCCCAAGCACACCGCCAGCCAAGCACCACCCCACGCACACCGCCAGCCAAGCGCCACCCCACGCACAACGCCATCACTTTTTTTGTTTATAAACAACAAAGAAACCACTAATTATAAAATAAGCACAAAACTACAAACACAAAATCTCTAACTAAATACATGACAGAGATGCCAACCGTGAAACATATGAAAATATAAAACAGACAGCTTACGCTCATGGTATTTCCCAGAATTTTTTTTGGGTATGGTAACTTCTATAACAGCCGGTCACACACAGCCCAGGCTTTGAAGGGCGTTTGGGGCAGTACATCCGGCTCTCCCTCCGGATTAATCTCTGGGCACATACTCTACATTTCTTTGTGGGCAAGTCTTTTTTGGGAGTGGGAGGAATGTGATCTGGAAAGTGCTGATCTTTCAATCTAGCCACATCCTCCACCACTTCTACTCTAGGAACTCTTGCCGGTTCCACCACAATAAGGCTTTCTATCACTGACTCCTGAAATTTAACAAATGTCATCCTTGACTCAGGTGAACAATCCTTGTATACAATAAAGGCATTAAAAGTTGCCAAATGAAATAAATGTAGGGCCAACTTTTAGTACCACACACTTACGAAGAGCAGTGTAAGGTTCCAATCTCTGATCTACTCTATCAACACCACCCATGTGCCTATTGTAGTCCAAAATGCACGCAGGTTTGCACACTTCCGCAACCTGACCCCAAACAGCCACAGGGGAAGTACTCTCATCATGGATGGTCGATAGCATGTACACATCCCTCCTGTCTGAAAATTTCAGAGCTAGCAGCTCATTATTCCGCAAGGCACTGCACTGTCCACTCTTAAGTTTTTTACAGACAAGCTCCCTTGGATAGCCTTTCCGGTTAGAACAGATTGTGCCACAAGCAACAGTGTCCACCCTAAACAACTCCTTGAACAACTGCACTCCAGTGTAGAAATTATCTACGTACAAATGGTGACCTTTGTTAAACAGCCGTCTAGCAAGTTCCCACACAATTGTTTCGCTAACTCCAAAAGTGGCCGGACAACGAGGAGGGTCAATACTGGAATCCCTACCAGTGTAGACCCGGAAATTATACACATATCCTGTACTGCTTTCTGACAGCAGATACAATTTAATCCCATACCGTGCCCTCTTACTAGGAATGTACTGCTTAAAAACTAAACGCCCCTTGAAAATGACCAAAGACTCGTCCACACTTATCTCTTTGCCTGGAACATAGACCTCTGAAAAACGATCCACAAAATGATCAAGGACAGGCCTAATCTTAAAAAGGCGGTCACAATCAGGGTGATCTTGTGGCAAGGCTAAAGCATTGTCTACAAAATGCAGCATACGAAGAAGAAGCAAATACCGATTACGTGTCATAGTTGCAGGAAATATAGCAGTTGCCATCAAGGGACTAGTAGACCAATAAGAAGCGAGTGACGGCTTCCTGATCAACCCCATCAAAAAAGACAAACCTGAAAACCTTTTAATCTCTTCCAGATATGTGGGAACCCACTGAGTAGCTCTAGACTGAGGCTTAAGTCTGGCAGCGTTGTCCCGCAAATATTGCTCTGCATACACATTTGTCTGCTCCACAATCTCTTCCAAAAATACATCGTCCATAAACAAGTGAAAGAAATGGACAGGCAAAAAGTTTTCTGTATTAACTCTACACCCTGGGAGACCAGTAAATGCAGGTAACTGTGGCTGCTCCATGTTTGGGGCAATCCAGGTGTCAGGTCTTCTAATGGGAAACCCTTCAGCCCCAGGCTGCTGCACTCTTGGCACATCAATGTCCTCCTCTAACACAGGCCCTTCATCTGCACTGAGAGTAGCTTCCTCATCAGAAGAATACTCTCGGACAGAAAACTCACTTCCAGAATCTCCTGCCTCCTCCTCTGCCTCAGATGCAGAGTCAGTGTCGTAATCATGGTCTGAAGACGACTCAAAGAGCATGCGAACAACCTGTTGAGCGGTCACTTTGCGGCTAGCCATGATCCTAACAACAAATGGATTGCCAACAACAACTAGCACTAAAATAAGTAATAAACAAAGTGTAGCTTTATCACAAAAAGTTATGTACTACAAAAAAACTATACCACTCACTTGCCTGAAAAAGCTACTCACCAAGCGACTACTCTGTACAGACACAGCAATCACCAATGATATCCCACTAAAAAGAAAAAAGAAAAAAGAAAATTAGACATATGACAACACAAACATCACTGTGCTCAAATCTAAGGACAATGTCAAACACACAATACTGCATTTAGTACACCACCTACAAACATGTCATTCATGCATGTCAACAATACTCCTTTGGAGTAAATTGCTTTCACTTACCTAAAACATGCAACTATGCAAACCGCAGGACAACTACTGTCAAAACCGCAAAGATCCACAGCAAAGGAAGCAAAAGCGTTGAACTAGAAGAAAAAGAAGAAATAAATTGTTATAATCACAAATACAAATACTTTGCCAGTTGACAAACACCCCACCACCAAGAACTTGGAAGTTGTCCCTGGTACCTAAGTGGATCCTGCCCCCCTCGGGGGTAGATGGGCGTAAAAAAATTGGCCAATCTGCCCCCAAGGGGGGCAGAAATGGGCAACACCTCTGTGCCCCCTTTAGGGGGCGACCCTTCCCAAAGGGGGCACCCCCAGTACAACACAAAACAAAACAAAAAATCCCTGCTGTATTGGTGGTTTCTGCCCTCCTTCGGGGCAGATGGGCCTACAAAAATAGGGGCAGAGATGGCCAATACGAACTTTCCCCACTTTAGGGGGGCAACCATTGCCCAAGGGGTGCCCCCAAACACACACCACACACACACACACCACACAATCCCTGGCGCCTAATGTGCTTCCACCCCCGGGGGCCAGATCGTCCAAAAAATGGCTGGTCTGCCATCGGGGGGGCCAAAACAGAAAAAAAAAATACCCCCCCAAGGGAGCGACCCTTGCCCAAGGGGTTGCCCCCAAAATAAACAATAAAAACAAAATCCCTGGTGTCTAGTGGATTTCGCCCCCCCCCCCTTGGGGGCAGATCAGCCCAAAAATTGGCAATCTGCCCCGGGGAGGGGCGAAATACTAAAAAAATAGCCCCCCAGTGGGGCGACCCTTGCCCAAGGGGTCGCTCCCAAAAGAAACTTTACAATAAAAACAAAATCCCTGGTGTCCAGTGGATTTCGCCCCCCCCCCCCCCCCTTGGGGGCAGATCTGCTGAAAAAAAGGCGATCTGCCCCCGGGGGGGGGGGAAATATTTTTAAAAATTGCCCCCCGGGGGGGGGCGACCCTTGCCCAAGGGGTCGCCCCCAAAATACACACACAAAATAAAATCCCTGGTGTCTGGTGGTTTTGAACCCACCCTGGGGGCAGATCCGCCGAAAAATTGGCGGATCTGCCCCCAGGGGGGGCGAAATACTAAAAAAAATTGCCCCCCAGGGTGGCGACCCTTGCCCAAGGGGTCGCCCCCAAAAGAAACCTAATACAAAAAATCCCTGGGGTCTAGTGGAGCAGGAATCTTGTGAAAACAGGCACAGGGGGAAAGGAAAAACCCTTTCCTTTCCCCCATTTTTTGTTCCCCCCCTCTCACCCCCCAAAAACGGAAAGGACTCACCTGTTGAGCTCCTTTCCTCCTCGCGCGCTGGAAGCAAATGGCTTCCAGCGCGCCCGGCAACACTAGATGACGCCGGTGCGCTGTGCGCGCGCTGACGTCATCGGATTGCCGCGGGGGGTTCGGGGTGGAAGGGGAAGGTCTTCCCCTTCCATCCCCGCCTTGGGGGGGAGGGGGGTTCACAGGGAGGCGCGCTAGCGCTCCATCAAGTTTCCCTGTGCCTTGGACGAGGTGACCTCGTCCAAGGCACAGGGGAACTGTAGCCTTGGACGAGGTCACCTCGTCCAAGGAACAGTAGCGGTTAAGCAGGAAGAACAAGCACTTTAGTGTTGGTCAGAGTGGTAAAGCGCACAGAGTCCTAAAGCCAACAAAAACATATTCAGCAAAAATGTAGGAGTGAACTTAAAATGTTTAGGGATGATCCTGCAGAGAGGGCCATTTCCAACAAGTGCATTCTATATTAACAGTTTCAGTTAGTATTAACATGAAAGCCTAGTTGATGTAGCACCCCATCTTAAATATTGCACTATACGGTAATCATTTTGATACTTAAGTTCCCCAAACCAATAAGTGATGTACAATATCATTGTGATTGCATGTGACAGGATATTCCTTTGTTTGTAACAGATTAGATAGGAAATAGAATCAATATAAGCATGAAAAACAACATGTTTGTGATATGTTCATCCCATTTGCTAGTACAAATACCACCATTTGCTTGGTTTTATAATTAAAGAAACCACAAAAACATTTATGCATATTTCCTTTTAGCCAAAAATAGCTTATTAACAGTTTTTTACTTAAATCATGTGTAATATTATACAAGAGTTGACATAAATATACTAAATAATAGTTCAATATACTGAACAAGGCAAAACAGAAGTCCTATTTTAGAGCATCTCTTTTGACTTTTTTCATTGTTTGAACTTCATCAAGTTCATCCTCATCAGAGGGTAGGAGGTATCCTCTCATTAGCACTAGTTCTGCTTCATATCTATTTAGGCCTTCTATTTTGTGGAGAAGTTTGATTGTTATCTGCAATAGAAAAACAAAAAAACATTAAAAATCTCCATACATTTTTACTTTTAGCATTAAAGGTTACATAGAAAGTAGAAATACTATTTGACATGACTTACAAGAAAGTCACCTGTTATTTCTCTTTGAAATATATATATATATATATATATATATATATATATATATATATATATGAGCAACAATGTTAGCTATGCATTTCTCCCCAAGCTTGTCATGGACGGAAAAGGCCAGGGTGCTTTACAGTACCTGCAGAATCCGTCTTATAAAATTATTTTCAGCACACTGGATCTTATCAACCCTCATGTATCCCCATACATCACAGCCACATAGACTTGGCCTGATATAGCTCAACTAAAATGTTTGGAGACCAAGAGCTTGAACTCTAGGTTAAACTGGCTACTGCCCCTGTTGCCTTATCAAGCTTGTATCTCCTTTCCTCAATCTGGAGATTCCAATTGTTATTCACATCAAATAGCACCCTATGTAAGAAAAAGCCAATACTTTGGCCAATGTGTGATTGCCCACCTTAAACGTTTTGGAACTGGAGTATCAGGGACCTGACATATGATTTTGTGAAGTTTACCTCAAGGTCAAAACTGTAGTTTACCGGTGCTGTGTAGGCGGGCTAAACACTGGAAAAGTCATGACGTATGCATGCCTTTCACAAATGAAAGCAAGCAGATTTTAAAGAGCAAGCCCAGGAACCAATGAAAGAGACTGACGTAACCTGGACGTGGTTTGAAGTCCAAGGAGAGATTACTTTATGGATGGAACGCTTTGCGCTCACCCATAAAATGGGATGCACTTGGAAATACACTGCACAGGTGAACTTACAGGTAAGTCCAGTGGGTCTCCTTGGTGGAAGGAGGTAGCAAAGGCCTTCGGACCACAGCAGCACAGCTGGGTTGTCGGTGCCGGGAATGCTGGGGCCGTGTACAGTGTGGACAGGTCAGCCGGAAGTTGAGCATCTTGGAGACCTGGGGCTAGGAGCAGGCAGCTTTGAAGGGTGCTCACAGCGCAGCTGGGCCACTCAGGAGGTGGGTCTTGGTTTCCATGAAATCTCTCAGCGGGTGCTTAGTCCTGTGGTTTTTGGAGTACACAGAGGACTCTGGGCCTTATTACGAGTTTTGCAGATGGATTAGGTCGTCAGCAGAACTTCGTACAGGAAGGTTGCCATTATAGTGGCTACCTTCCCGCCGAGCCCATTCAGATTTTCCCGCTCGGTTAGCGGACAGAAACCTGAGTTTCTGCCCACTGGCCTAGCAGAATGCACCCTACAAGCATTGTCTCCGGTTCATAATGGAGCAAGCGGCAATGCTGTAGGATGCAGTGTGCACCAGCACCATCGCAATGTTCACTGACTGCAATACAGCCAGTGAACATAGCGATGGTGCTGGACAGGGGGCCCCCTGCACTGTCCATGCTAATAGCATGGGCAGTGCAGGGGCCACCCTGGGGCCCCCTGCACCCATTCTCTGCCAGCCTTTTCATGACCGTGCTACCACAATGAAATCGCTGGCAGAGAATGAGGTCGTAATCCCCAGAGCAGTGCTGCTTGCTGCGCTGTCCTGGTGGATTAGGACAGCCGCAACCACCACACTGCCAGGATCTCTGAACCTGGCGGCACTGGCGGTCCGACTGCAGCACAACCACTGCGGTTATAATGTGGCGCTCGGACCACTGCATTGGCGGCTGCCCAACCGCGACCATGAGCCTAGCGGTCAAGTGACTGTCAGACTCATAATGAGTGTTTTTATTCTTTCAGCTGAGGGTCCGGTACCCTAGGTATTCGTGCAGTGCAGCCCAGGTAAATCCTCAAACTGGGTGTGGATGCAGGTCTTGTCCTCCAGGGTGGTTGCACAGGCTTAGGTTGCTCTACTGCATCTCAATCGTCAGTCAGCAGCAGGTCTCAGAACCGGACTTCACGGGTCTTGGTACCTCCAGGTTGCAGGGAGCGATGCTTTTACTCAGAGGGAGGGTTGTGGTAATTTACAGAAGGCTGGAGGTGCTCTGGGATTTCTGTTAGTCCTTCAGTGTTTTCAGGACGACACAGGAGCAACTTTTGAGTCCTTGTCACAGTTGGCTGGGTTATCACCTTTTTCTTCTGCAGACAGGGCTTCAGTTCTCATGCAGATGTCTTCTTTAGTCCTTTTCTTTTTGTGTCCATCCAATCTGGTTTCTTGGTCTAGGGTTGCCTTCTAAATACTAAATTTAGAGGTGTTTGAGGGAATACCTGGTATTAGCCAATGGGCTACCTACCTTAGGGTGATTACACCCACTGAGTGCCCACTTCCTTTGGGAAGTGTGCACAACCCTAAACCTAATTGAATATTTTACTTCCATCCAAGATGGAGGAAGATGGAACAGAAAGGTGACCTCAACTGCCACACCTGAGGGTTGGTGCAGGCTGAGGATAGACACTCCTTGGGTCCTTTGTTAATTTTCCTGACGGACCGCCCGCCAAAAGTGAGGTCTGGTCCAGGGGGTGGCCATCTGTTGCTAGCAGCAGAGACCAGGGGTAGGATTTCAAAGGCAGGTAGGCCTTTAAAGCTTCCCGCCCAAGCAATGTGCCTTCCTGGGGGAGGAGGTGTAACACATCCACCCAGGAAATGCTTTGTATTTTGGTCCCTGGGATTGTGAGCTCTCACCCCAGGAACCTAGACTCTTGTCTAGTGGTGGCAGGCTGGTAGAGACCGGCCAGCAATCATGCCAGAGCTGTTAGAGTTTCAGGGGGCACCTCTAAGGTTTGATGAATGCACAATGCACATTAAAACATGCGATTCTTACACAGCTAAGAAACTCATGACAGCTGCAAAATTCTCCTACCTCTAAAATTAATCTACTAATTATTTATTAAGCAAGACATATTTGGAATTAGTGAAACAGCATGATGCGTTAGGTAAGGTGACTATAATTCAAACACAGTTAACATAAACTCACCTTTATGAATTCTGTACATGCCGTACACTGTTGCATTTTTTGTAATTAATTTAGGCTCAAGCAGTGATGGTGGTTTGGGTCCAGGGCAGTAAGTACAATGCGTTTCTATTGGAATGAATTTTGGTGGAATTTTTGGGTCTTCCATGGTTAATGTCTCAGGAATATATTCTGGAATCCGCTTGTGAGAGTGCATGTATTCCACCATTTTCCTCATATGCTTTTTGTTTTGAGGGTACTCCCTTACTTCCACGAGTGCTGCAGGAGACATTTCAAACTCTGAGTCCATTGAGTTTTCAAAACTGTCATAATTTGATATACTTTCTTCCTCCTGTTCTAAAACTTTCTTGCCTAACAGTTCGGGACGTTCTTAGAATAGCCACCATCTTGAAAGATATCTATGAGTGCATATGGATGCTTTGTGGGTGCCCTTACATTGGCACTGCCATTGTCCTGACTTAGTATCGAAAGTAACACATGTCCTTAGGAAAAGACACCAGTAGTCCTGTTTGCCAGTGTATACAGAAAAATAAACAAATCTCCCAGAAAAACCATGCTCAGAAGAAATACTGGAAATACTGCACAAATACCTGCTTCGACAGCTGATGCTAATATTTCTTTGTATTCTTTTTCTCGTGTTATAGAAATTACATTTTTCTGTACCATTTGCCTTAGTGATGACTCTTGAAGTTCTTTTGGACATTGGAATGGTTTTGCATTTTTGGCCATTTCAAGGTGTTTACATTCGAGTGCAGGATGTCAACTGTGGCTAGCTATTGCTATAAATTCTCTACACCGAGCATTTCACAATTGTATTGTTGTTTAGTAATTGTTTTTTTAACATGAATTGCTCTTTGTCCACTTTTGCAACAGGGCATGAAATATATTCAATTTTTGCAATCCACACAATACACTGGAATTGAAAAAATGTTGTGAATGGTTTGTTGATGACGCCGGAGTGTTGAATGACTTACAAACGTTATATTGCAAATACTCCACTTTATTGTTTTTGAAATACCATCATTTCTCTCATTGGAAGCGTGTATTAATTGAAGTAGTTGATTTGATTTCTTTATATCCTTCACTATAATAAGTAGAATAATAATGCTATTTGAAAGCTAAACATTTATGTACATGACCATAAACATGAATTTGCATCTGAACATATGCATTATTACTGTATGCACTTGTAAAATGTATGCATTTAGTGGCTTTCCATATTAGAACATTAATAAAACATTGTTGGAAAACAATTAAATGAAGTTAATAATTTCTCTTTACTATTACGAAAAAGGTAATTGAAAATAAATCTTGCCTTCGTTAGTCTGATTTTCTTTCACTTTGTAGCCTAAAAGAAAGAAGTACTTAAAATGAGTAACATTGTACAGAATGAACATTTTGTTATTAATTTTAATGTCAAATTGTCAGCACAGCAGTGAGATTTTATTAAAACATGCCAAGAATTACTGGTACATTACTTTTGTTAATAAACTCTAGATATTTTGTAACCATACACTCCCTTCAGGCCTATGATCTTAGAACAATGAGATTTACACATACATTCGATATGTCAAAACTCTGAAAAAAGATATATGACCTTTGAAGTTTAACGAACAGGTTATAAATATCTGACAGAGAGGACAGTGCCAATGGCTTCTAGATGAGCTGGATTGTAACTGTAGACAATGTAGATTTTCCTAGTCCACGACGGAAAGTCTTAATTTTATTAAAGACACGGATGCGAGTATTATGCGTTTCTTTTCTTACATTATTCCATAGCAGCAGTCAAGAAAAAACTACAAATCCCATGAAGCTAACACAAACAACCAATGGGATTCAAAACGTAGTTCAAGACATATCCACCAATAGGGGTACACATATAGCATTATGATGTCACTTGACTGCAAGCAGCCCTCTTTTCTTGCGAAGTCAATCAGAGGTAAATAAAGGGAATAAGGAACAAAGAATAAATAGAGCCATAACAAAGGCGAACACGTCAGAACAGAAGTCCAAAATTCCATTAAGGTAAGTATGCTCAGAGAATCCAAAAGGGGAAGTTCCAGAAGGGGAAGTTCCAGATCGAAGAGTTCAGCTGGAAGATAGTGTTGGAGCATGATGGACATCTAAGCCGCCGGTGAGGCGAGTATTATCCCACCACTTTTGTTCCTTCGTTTAACCCTCCCTTTGTTTCAGCAGGTCCATCTACCTCTACCAACCAGACGTCTTAAAGTTTTTCCTTCACCACATCATGATGCTCCGACTGGCATACCTTCTTTTATGCAGAAGAGGACTCTACTTCAAGACTTCCATCTTTCCTTTTTGCATTCAGACCTTGATGAAAAGACTGTTAATATCATATATCGTTTTGAAGCCTTATTTTCGATTCTGTTGGCATGTATTATTTTACTTCTGATTGTTCCTTTATTCAGAGTGGATTAACTGCTCTGCAAGAAAAGAGAACTTGTTGCTCTCAGTCAAGATGTTTATACTCACCTGTTATTCTGATTGGTTGTTTCTGTATGACATATTTTGAGTAGTTTCCCAGCTAGGTTTGCTGGGACTTGTAGTTTTTTTCTTGGCTGCTATTCAAATTAAAGCAAGAGAAGATAGCATAATAGGAGCCTCCGTGTTTGTAATAAAATCCCTTACTCTGTGGAATGAGAGATAGAGGAAGCTTGTATAGTAAAGATAAATGCATGGGGCTAGTACCAGGTTGAAAGAGAATAAGGGTTATTTGATTCTGAAGTGTGAAAAGCAACTTTGAATTTGTGGCATGTAAGCTAAAAAATCACCATGGACATAAAAGAAGGATGTCCTCATGTTATCTCTGATTACAAGGCCTTTTGCCCATTATAATTATTGAGACAGTGCTTGGTTTAGTGGGTAGCAGCATAGGTTGGGGTTCCTTTTTGACCAGGGTCCAAACCTCACCTGGAGAAAAATCGTTTTTGAAGTTGTTTTTTTTTTTTTTTTTAATGTTAGCCAAATGAAAGAGGTCCCATTGTAAATCACCCCCTGGCACTGTCTGGACGATGTGTGGCCTATTTAGTCATGGCAGTGCATACTAGAAATGTGTGACATGCTGTGGCATGTAGAAGGGGGAGCAAGGTTTGCAGTGAAAGAAATCCCTTAATCTGTGGAATGAGAGATAGAGGAAGCTTGTATAGTAAAGATAAATGCATGGGGCTAGTACCAGGGTGAAAGAGAGTAAGGGTTATTTGTATCTAAAGTGTGGAAAGTAACTTTGAATTTTTGGCATGTAAGCTAACAAATCACCATGGACATAAAAGAATGACGTCCTCACTTCCGCTCTGATTACAAGGCCTTTTGCCAGTTGCAATTATTGTGACTGTGTTTGGTTTAGTGGGTAACAGCATGAGTTAGTGTCCCTTTTTGACCAGGGTTCAAACCTCACCTGGAGAAAAATCGTTTTTGAAGTTTTTTTTTTTTTTAATGTTAGCCAAATGAAAGAGGTCCCATTGTAAATCACCCCCTGGCACTGTCTGGACGATTTGTGGCCTATTTAGTCATGACAGTGCATGCTAGAAATGTGTGACATGCTGTGGCATGTAGAAGGGTGAGAAAGGTTTGCAGTGAAAGAAATCCCTTATTCTGTGGAATGAGAGATAGAGGAAGCTTTTATAGTCAAGATAAAGGCATGGGGCTAGCACCAGGGTGAAAGAGACTAAGGGTTATTTGTTTCTGAAGTGTGAAAAGCAACAGTGAATTTGTGGCATGTAAGCTAAAAAATCACCATGGACATAAAAGGAGGACATACTTTCTCTCTGATTACAAGGACTTTTACCACAAACAATTATTGTGGTAGTGTTTGGTTTAGTGGATAGCAGCCTGAGTTTCCATTCTTTTTTTTACCATGGTTCAAACCTCACCTGGAGAAAAATCTTTTTTGAAGTTGTTTTTTTTTTTTTTTTTTTAATGTTAGCCAAATGAAATTGGTCCCATTGTAAATCATCCCCTGGCACTGTCTGGACGATGTGTGGCCTTTTTAGTCATGGCAGTGCATGCTAGAAATGTGTGACATGCTGTGGCATGTAGAAGGGGGAGCAAGGTTTGCAGTGAAAGAAATCCCTTAATCTGTGGAATGAGAGATAGAGGAAGCTTGTATAGTAAAGATAAATGCATGGGGCTAGTACCAGGGTGAAAGAGAGTAAGGGTTATTTGTTTCTGAAGTGTGAAAAGCAACTGTGAATTTGTGGCATGTAAGCTAAAAAATCGCCCTGGACATAAAAGTAGGACGTCCTCACTTTCTCTCTGATTACAAGGCCTTTTGCCAGTTATATTATAGTGACTGTACTTGGTTTAGTGGATACCAGCATGGGTTAGCATCTTTTTTTGACCATGGTTCAAACCTCACCTGGAGAAAAATCGTTTTTTTTTTTTTTTGTTTTTTTTTTAATGCTAGCCAAATGAAAGAGGTCCCATTGTAAATCACCCCCTGCCACTGTCTGGACGATTTGTGGCCTATTTAGTCATGACAGTGCATGCTAGAAATGTGTGACATACTGTGGCATGTAGAAAGGGGAGCAAGGTTTGCAGTGAAAGAAATTCCTTAATATGTGGAATGAGAGATAAAGGAAGTTTGTGTAGTAATGATAAATGCATGGGGCTAGTATCAGGGTGAAAGAGAGTAAGGGTTGTTTGTTTCTGAAGTGTAAAAAGCACTTAAAAAAAAAAAAAACCTTTATTTCGTTTCGCTAACAGAAAAAGAGCCCTTTGGAACACACACACTAACACTATCTGCAATTATTCACAAAAGAGCATGTCAGAAAACTTTGACATGCTGTGGCATATGTCACAAGAGTTGTGGAATATGCCTCACGCGAGCGTGGCACGTGTCACATGGCAGACTTGGGCTCCAACCCCTTCTCGTCCTGAGGGGGAGGGCGCCCTCTAAGGTGAGGTACCTGGCCTGCGGCAGCTGAGGCCAACCTGCGCTGCAGGACTGGCCAAGCAGTGTGGGGGAGACGAGCATGCTGTGATGCGGACAAGACAGCTGGCACAGACCTGCTGCTACCAAGAGATTGGTGTTTGCGGGGGAAGGCCACTGATGTGAAAACGCACTTCCGGAGATCCGGGGGTGGGTGCACCCTCTAGGGCAAGGTGCGTGGCCGGCGGTGGCCAGAACCGACCTGGACCCCGGGGCGAAAACAGTGAGTACTCCAAATACAGCATCAGACGGCAGCCCCGAGCGGGAGGCTCACAAGGACTGGACAACAAAAAATGCAGTGTCCCTCACAAATACCCAGAAATGCCAGGAGTACCGGCACCAGACAGAAAGAAAAAAAAAAAGCAAGGTGAGCGCTTCTTTCTTAAATGGCGTGGTAGCTCCTTACTGGTCTTTTGAGCTGCCACTGTAGCGAGGCCCTTGTGGAGTGCTCCAAACGAGGTGCACATAACTGATCGGGGACCCAGAATACTTGAATGCTACAAGAGCACTGGCACTGCATTAACTAAAGTCTGGACATAGTGTGGGGAATCAGCACTAAATACTGCTTGTGGTAGATGAGTGGCCGAAGATAGGATGAAAGTCGTCTTTCCGGGATCACAGTTACTGCCCATTTGGGAACCATGATAGGGACCTGCTGATATTAATACACTAGTACTAGGAGCAGGATCAAAGGTGGCTGAAGCCCTTTATTAATACAGGCCAAAAACATAAAACCTCAGGGAGATGACAAGGAGGTGGCATGCGAGAGAGGAGCAATATGAAGCTGTTAGCAAGCAGCTCTACAAACTGGTGAGCTCCCTACCACACACACTGCCCACCAGAGACAATTAAGAGGTCTGATCATATTGAAAGAAGGGTGAGACTAGACAGTCTTTCGGATACTCATCTAATGATTTAGGTCACTACCACACTCAATATAACTAGCTCGATGCAATGGGGAAAGCTGAAAAGCACAGTCGCGTCTCACCTTTGAAGCTAATAACACTAATATACCCACCCCACACATATCACCTGGAAGTGAACAGGAGAAAGTGGGTCATTGGACGCTACATTGATTAGCATGCAACACAGTCTACAATTAATAGACAACAAAATAGATACACTAACTATGCGCATGGACCAAATGGCGATCAAAATTGACCGGCATACGACATGTCTAACAGAAGCAAAACAACTGCCATCTACCACTGAAGATGAGCTCCAGAATACCAAGGAAGCATGCCTGAACATGGAAAAGGTGCTAGCCATCATTCAAGGAAAGAATGAATATCTCAAAGAGGCACAACATTTCTATTCTTGGCCTCCCAGAAACCACCAATAGTGGGAAAATGGCAGTTTTTGTGGGGCAACTCCTTCGAACATTTCTCCAACATGCTGATAACTGAATGAGCCCACAGAACCCTAGGAAGGAGACCCCCACCGGGAGCACCACTCAGACTCATAACAGCTAGACTGCTTATTTACCAAGATGTGGTATTTCATGCTGTACCTGGCCCGGCTCAGAGTGCAGTTGCCTGAGTGACAGAAGGTCTTTGGTACCCCACAGGTTGGCATGGATTATATCAAGAAAGGACGACAAGGTCAAGGAATGTCTCCAGATAAGTTACTAAGGGATAGTTGAACGACACTATAGTAGGTACACAGGTGCCATTGTTGGCATCTCCTGGCCGGGAGCTGGGGTGACCAGCATACTATCGACCTGTCTCTTACTGAGCCTGTTATATGAAATGGGAGGGAGTGTGTGATCGCTATGTGGGAAAGCTGATTGTGATAGCGGCCCAGTCATCTCCACCCATCTGGAGGATGACTCTCTATCCACTCCCCAGAGGAGATGCCTCGACTACCTTGTGAGGTGCAAGCAAGAGAAAAAGTTGCTCACAGTGTTTTGATGAATGGTTATGCATGCTGTTGTTATGGTTGTATGGAGGGGAGTATGCTTTTAGCCAGCTGGGGTTGCAGAAGTGGGAGGGGCGTAGTTGGACGTGGTGTTTATTTTGCCCATATAAATTGTGAAGTGAATCTAATGCCTAGTGTTAAGCTGAGCTGTTACCAAATGGAATTGTTGTCAAGCTGGAAATATGGTGCATAACAGGACTCAAACTATGACTTGCATCAACCTTCTGTCCTGGAATGTACGGGGACTGAATAATCAGAAAAAATTAGACAAGTACTGGTGTATCTAGATAGGCATAATGTGCAAGTGGCGTACTTACAAGAAACACATCTCTCACGACATACTGCTGAAATGGTGGGTGCAAGGAGGGCAGGGTTCCGCATAACCTTATCCTAGTCAATGCACACCCATGGGGTAATTATACTAATTAAAAAAGGGTACGATGTGAGCCAACGCATGAGGAGACTGAAGGAAGGTATGTACTGGTGCACGGAAAGCTACGTGGTACCACGGTCACTACGTTGAATATATACGGTCCCAATATAGATGACACAATTTTTTCTACATTTTTGAAACCGACTGCTCGTGCTGCCCAACCTGCCACTACTGTGGGGTGGGGATTTTAACTTATGCCTGGATCCAGGAATAGGTAGGTCAGCTGTGTCTAATAGCTCGGATAAACGTGCTGCAGAACTTATGAGAGAATACATGATGGAATGCAGTGCTATAGATGTCTGGCGACTGTAACACCTAGGCGATAGAGAGGGTACATACACATCCTCAGTGTACGGGACATGGCCCGGGCTAGATTACTGGCTATTAACTAGAGATTTGCAAGGGTGGGTGAAATAGGTCAGGCATCTGCCCAGCGCCCTATCTGACCATGCCATGGTACACCACTCATTACATATGCCTACATATAAGCCCCAGTGGTACAGTTGGAGACTACCACATGCAGGTGTTCCTAGGGACAGCCAGGGAAGACATAATGGAGTACTTTTTGAACAACAAAGACTCAGTGGAGTGCCCTGGGCTACTCTGAGAAGCGTTCAAAACCACTATAAGAGAGGTCTACATAGGGACACAAGCAGGTATTCTGAAAGACATCAGGTCCAGATTAAGCACTATTGAGAACACACTAGAAGTGCTGGAACAGGAATACACATTGAAACCATCCCCAGCTACACTGGCACACATCAGGGACCAAGTGACTGAATATAATGAGACAGCTGTAAGTGTGGTACATCACTTATCGAGGAAGCACATAGCACACACCTATGTAGAGGGAGGTCGACCATGTAGGACATTGGCCAATAAACTCAAGCATCATTGCTCCCCAATGTAAACAGAGCAGATAGTACGACCAAATGGCGAAACATATTATGACACTATGGGGGTCATTATGTCTCAGGGATAATGTGGCGGTATGAACGCCAACTAGGCTGGCAGTACATACTGCCACATTATGAGATTGGTGGGTTGGCTGCAGCCAACCCGCCACTTCTCCACTCATACCGCTGTGGCGGTATTAGCCGCCGGGCCAGAGATATCTATCTCCAGCCTGGCTGCCGACATAGTACTGCCCCTGGCATTATGAGCTGGCCTACCACCATGGTTTTTGTGGCATTAGCAACGCCATGAAAACCATGTAGGCCCTACCGGTGACAGGGAATTCCTTCCCTGTCACTGGTAGGTGGCTCCCCCACTCCTCTAGCACTCACCTAACGCCCCCCAAAGCCCTCCAATCCCTCACTCACCCCCAATACACACACACACCACACAACTGATCCAACAGCCACACACGCACACATCACCGCCCCTCCCACCACCCCCATTACAGTCACAGTGCCCCTGACTGCACAACCCCCTCCCCACATACACACACAGACACCCACACGCACCAGGCATACACCCACACATTCATTCACACACTGACATACACGCATTCATTCATGCATACTTCCAGGCATACTCACACATATTCTTACACACAATCACACTGAAATGCAGACACGCACTCACTTCCCCATTGTTACATGCATTCACTCACACTCATACACACACGCAAACAACACAACACACAGACACATTCACAAACAACCTCAGACATTCATGCACACACTCAGACATACACACAAAATACCCCCCACCCTCCCACCCCCCTCCTCTGTCAGAAGCCCGACTTACCTTGGTCGAGGAGGTCTTCCGGCAGGGAACGGGAAGGGGCGCTGCTACTGCCAGCAGCGCCCCACCAGCAGAATACCGCCAGACCGTATTACTGGTCATAATACGGCTGGTGGAGTTCTACTGGTGTGGTGGTGTTGGTGGTAGCAGCGCCAGCTTACCACTGTCCACCACCATGAGCACTCCTGGATTTCCACCATTATTGTAGCGGAAGTCAGGCAGTGCTCATAATATGGCGGATGGATGGTAGCCGCAGTGGCAGTATGTTGGCAGCCGTCACCATGGTGGTAGGTAGTATTGACCGCCAATGGTATAATTTGGGCCTAAGTCCATCTCTGAGCAATTCGCAGTATTCTTTGCAGCATTAGATGGACCTAGGGAGACAGCAACACCAGTGGAGATTCATCATTACATAAAGGATATCGCACTGGCTTGGCTTTCTGCTAGCCAAAAGGAATTCCTGATTCACCCATTCCTAATTGATGAAATAAAAGATCAAAGGCCTGCCAAATGGTAAATCCACTGAATTACACGGACTGCCTGGAGAATTTTACAAGGAGTATATAGAACTACTGGCCCCACACTGCCTGCAACTGTACAAAGAAGCTTAAGAGACACTGGTGTTCATTCTAACCCTGGCGGTAAAAACCGCCAGGGCGAATGACCGCGGTAGCACCGCCAACAGGCTGGCGGTGCACCGCTGGGCATTCTGACCGCGGCGGTTCAGCCGCGGCCAGAAACGGAAAGTCGGCGGTGTACCGCCGACTTTCCGCTGCCCTTGAGAATCCTCCATGGCGGCGGAGCGCGCTCCGCCGCCATGGGGATTCTGACACCCCCTACCGCCATCCTGTTCCTGGCGGGTCTCCCGCCAGGAACAGGATGGCGGTAGGGGGTGCCGCGGGGCCCCTGGGGGCCCCTGCAGTGCCCATGCCAATGGCATGGGCACTGCAGGGGCCCCCGTAAGAGGGCCCCACAAAGTATTTCAGTGTCTGCTATGCAGACACTGAAATACGCGACGGGTGCCACTGCACCCGTCGCACCTTCCCACTCCGCCGGCTCAATTCTGAGCCGGCGTCCTCGTGGGAAGGCTGTTTCCCACTGGGCTGGCGGGCGGCCTTTTGGCGGTCGCCCGCCAGCCCAGTGGGAAACCCAGAATGACCGCCTCGGTCTTTCGACCGCGGTACGGTCTTCTGGCGGTTCCCACCCCCACTGTGTCTTCCCCAAGCCTTAGAGAGGTGCTTATAATCACTCTCCTGCAACCAGATAAGCAACCAGAACACTATGGCCCTCATTCTAACCCTGGCGGTCTCTGACCGCCAGGGCGGAGGGCAGCGGAAGCACCGCCAACAGGCTGGCGGTGCTTCCTGGGCTATTCTGACCGCAGCGGTAAAGCCGCGGTCAGAAAAGGGGAACTGGCGGTTTCCCGACGGTTTTCCCCTGGCCCAGGGAATCCTCCATGGTGGCGCTGCTTGCAGCGCCGCCATGGGGATTCCGACCCCCTTCCCGCCAGCCTGTTTCTGGCGGTTTTCACCGCCAGAACCAGGATGGCGGGAACCGGTGTCGTGGGGCCCCCTAACAGGGCCCCACCATGATTTTCACTGTCTGCTTAGCAGACAGTGAAAATCGCGACGGGTGCCACTGCACCCGTCGCACCCCTGCAACTCCGCCGGCTCCATTCAGAGCCGGCTTCCTCATTGCAGGGGCTTTCCTGCTGGGCCGGCGGGCGCCCTTTTGGCGGTCGCCCGCCGGCTCAGCGGGAAAGCCAGAATGGCCGCCGCAGTCTTTTGACCGTGGTGCGGTCATTCGGCGGTGACCGCATGGCGGGTGGCGACCGCCGCCCGCCGCGGTCAGAATGACCGCCTATGACTCACACAGACCAGTATCCCTCATCAATACAGATACAGAAATTCTGGCTAAGCTAATTGCTGCATGTCTGCTTTCACTGTTATCCAACATGGTTCTGCTGGATCAGGCGGGGTTCAACCCTTCCTGATGCACCACTTAGAACCTACGCATGCTTTTTGCACTACTACATCATCTAGATCCCTCTCTAAAAGCTGTTGCAGTTCTATTAGATGCCGCTAAGGTATTTGGCTCTGTTTCCAGGCACTACATGTTAACCATTTTGCAGTGAATGGGCATCCCTATGAAAATGCATAGCTGGGTCCGGTCACTATACATTAAACAAGTGGCAAGGATACACATCAATGGGGTGGGCTCTGACCCATTCGAGGTGTGTAGGGGTACTCATCAAGGGTGCTGCTTGTCACCAATACTATTTGATGTGGCTTGCATAAATAGACAAAGGCATGCCACAGTATCACTTAGAATCAGACAACATCCCTGAGCAATCACACTGTATGCGGACAATAGGGTGCTCTATGTACAAGATCCTGAGAACCACCTACCTACTCTCATAAATGAATTTGTATGGATCGAATGGCAGTCAGGAATTAGTATTAACTGGGACAAGTCCTATGTACTACCCCTGACAACGAGTATGGAGGGATTCCCAATAGAGTGCCCTTTGCAGTGGTATGAAGACACAGGGAAATATTTGGGAATATGGGTGCATAGAGACCCTGAACTGGTGATCCAGTGGGACCATGGCAGAGCATTAACCAAACTAGAAGAATGTGAAGAGCAGTGGTAAAGTCTTCCACTATCACTGGCAGATCGAATAGCAATAATTAAAATTAATAGTCTGCCTCAACTCCTCTACCTATTTTTGAATATACAGATACCCCTCACACAGGCCTTTTTTAGGAACTTGCAATCCCTGCTACTTGCCCTGACCTCGGCTGGGAAAACAGCCACTGACCTCTTGGCAGCAAGTGGCATCCCCATTTGCACAGGACAGCTTTAATGCTCCGAATTTCAAACTCTATTACCTGTGTGCACAAGCACAACATGCACAACTCTGGGTGCATCTTGAAAAATAAATGCCTCAACTAGCATTGGAACAAGATGCAGCACACGCCATACAACTGACTTCATTGCTGTCACATAAACAAATAGAAGTACCACTCGGCAGCATTAGTACTATTAATTGCATGCTGAAGGCGTGGCAGAAAATAGGAGCTAAGATGACTAAGGGGGACCCTATATGCACCTGAGATGCTGATAGCATATCATCCGGAGCTGACAATGACGAAAGAGCCTAGAGCCCTGAATTTTCTCAAAGAAGCTAGTCTCAAGACAGTGGGTGATCTGTTCCCGAATGACTGCTTTATTGAATTCACAGCGTTACCGCACCAAAGTCGTGTCGCTCCACTCATGTATTTTACCTACCTACATCCACAATCATCTTCATGAGAACACTACCAGACGTTTTCACAACCTCACCAAACCTCTGAAATCTCACAATTGGTACTTACAACTACATCTCGCATAGGGCTAATAACAAAGATGTATAAAACAGCACAAGTAGAGGACGGCAGATTTGAGACAATAGTTTTGGATAGATGGAATAGGACACTAGAAACCCCACTAACAAAGGTGGAAGGGGATTTCTGCTGTGAACGTATGGGTAGGCAGACTGCCAATGGAAATCTACGTATTATACATTTAAAATTTCTTCAGCAGGTATACTATACACCTACACAACTGTTTAAATATGGCTGTGGCAGACAGACACCTGTGAGAGATGTGGTAGGCCCGTAGTAGATTTCTTACATCTGCCTTGGAGATGTAGTAATATATATGATTACTGGGGATCGATAATGCGGACACTAACACAGGTTGTATCGGAAAGGGTGCAGTTGGAAGCTAGTGTATTTCTCTTGGGGTACTTCAAACCCCTGCAGCCAGTGAATCGCAAATCAGTAGCAGTTGCCTTGTTACTAGCAAAGAGAAGGGTCACCATCCATTGGGAGAAAAACAAGTCTGACTATAACACAATAGTTTAGAGATATAGCTGACTGCAGCAACCAGTTGGGGATACATGCAAAGGAATTACCTCAGTCATTCTGACCTAAGAATTATTGCACCCCCATGACAAATTATCTTCCGGCGCTACCAAATATCGGGTATGTATGATGACAGCAATGGAAATGAAATTGTGACAAATGAACAAATAATAAAAATACATGCTGGGAAAGCTTATATTTGAAAGAAGTCTGGCAAATGGCAATGTGATCATGATATACACTATGGACAATAGTTGTATGTTATGTTAAGTTGTTGTAACTTAAAAATGTTCAATAAAAAAATGATTGAAGATGGTGACATGAATAAACGTGAGATGGATGTTCTTCTCACTTTTGTGGATGTTGACTCATGTTAATCTCCATCATGAGAAATTGCCATTGATGGGGTCAAGTCACTGATGTTGATTGATTCGGGATCACCTTTTTCATTGATGTAAGAAGCATTTTTCAAGGAACACTGGAAGAACAGAAATTCTTGAATATAGTGACAAAAAGACTTATGGTTATGGCAAATCTGTAATCATATTTTGTGTCTTCTATTTTCATGTTACGTCGTACAATCTTAGTAAAGACTTACATTATCAAGGATGGTTAACATGGTTTAGGATGGAGGCAACAAAGAAATGTAGAGCTACTCCTTGATCCTTCTGCTGATATTCCTATTTACTGTATGTCAATTCAGCAACAAGGTTTTGAAAATATAATTTCTTGTTACAAATGTACTTTTAGGAAACAACTGGAAACGGTAAAAGGTTTTACCCATAAAAATCTAATTAAAAGCTGGAGCATATCCAGTTAAACATACGTTTAGGAATATGCCTTTACGTGATATAAAATACCTCAGCATGGAATTGCAATAATTGCAAGCTGATGGTGTCATAGAACTAGTAGATTCCTCAGAGTGGGATTCGCCTGATTGTTTTGGTTAAAAAAAAGTCTGGTTCTTTGAGGTTGTGTGCAGACTTGAGATCTCTTAATAAGCATATTAATGTAGACTGTCATCCACGACCATCAAGTCATATCATCAAATTGTGTTGGAGGAAAGCTGTAGACACCTTCCAAATTTCATTACATCTAATGGAATGTACAAGTATGTTTGCAAGCCCTTTGGACTAGCCTCGGCTGCATCCGTTTTCCAAAAACCTATGTTTACACCGTTCAGGGGCATGCAATGGGTTATGGATTTCCAAGATAACATTTTGGCATTTGCAGATTCTATAGACTTACATAACGCATGATTGCCATAGGTTTTATCTATTACAGAACAGGGGAATTACTCTCCAAATGGAGAAATGCATATTTCTAACTCAAAAGTTGAAATATCTGGGGCAAATATTTTCTGGAAAAATAATCTCTCCCAAACATAGTCTCATTCAAGCTATTGAGAGGTTAGCCACACCCAAGTATAAAGAGCAACTGCGTTCATATTTAGGTTTGTGTGAATTTGATTTCAGGTTTGTAGATAAGTTCTTACATAGAGCCCGACCTAAGATATCTACTTAAGGAAGGTCTGAAATTCTTGTTGTCTAAGGTACATCCGGATGCATTTGCTAAATTGAAGTGTTTAATAGCCAACGCATTACCACTATAACCTTTTGATCAAAAATTGAGATGCTACTTGTATGTAGATGCCAGTGCAAGTGGTCTTGCAAGTGGTCTTGGGGCAATGCCCAATCAAAAATATCAGGGTGTTGAGAGAACAGTTGCTTTTGCTTCGCAACCTCTGTCATGTTCTTGAAGTAGATGTTCCAATATTGAACAAGAGATATTAGCATGTGCCTGGGTGGTAGAACACTTAAAAACATATTTGGGGGGTAAAGAATTTAATATAAAAACTGAACACAAACCATTATTATGCTTACTCAATAGGAATGACACTGGAAGAGTGTCTGCAAGACTTGTCAGAATTTTATCTAAGACGTTTGTAAGATGTATGAGTACAGTTTTCAAGCAGATCATATTAGAGGGGTTGTTAAGGTATTGCCGACTGTTTGTTCAGATTGCCTGATCCAAGTAATACTTCAGTGTTGCAATCTGTTGAAGTGTATATGGTGGCTTCGGTTGAAGAGATTTTGACTTTATTTGGGGGTGAGTTATCCAGTCAGGCATGGCTGAGTAGTTGTCAAGTTGATGATGAACTCAGTAAAATCAAAGAGTTTGTCAAGAGGGGTTGGTCACATGACAAAATACTGAGTCCCACTCTAAAGGTGGTATAGAAAGTCAAGGATTCCATCTCTATGGTGAGTGATATAGTTCTCAAGTAAGATTTTGTAATACCACCTAAAGGTGTCCGTTCCATCATTAATAACCTGGCTCATACGGGTCATTTATGTAAAACCCTCACTATAAAAAGGATTAGGGAAGTTTTCTGGTGGCGCTGAGATTTTCTGATTTTGTAAACGAGTATGTCATCTGTATAAATTATGATAAAACACTGATTACAACTGAGACTTAATTTAAAGTTTTCAGTGTTTTCTGCTAGACCGTGGGAAAAACTTGCATTGGATATTTTAGGACCTTACGAGACTTCCACCACTGGTGAGGCCTATGCATTTGTCCTCATTGATTATGTTTCTAGATGTGCAGAACTCAAGTGGATGTTTCATCCTACCACTAACAATACCATCCAGTTTTTACAAGAATACATTTATAAGGAGGGTTTGCCAAGTAGCATTGTCTCTGACAATGGGAAACATTTTGTTTCTCAAAATGTCAAAGTATTATTAAAAGTAGGGGCATTACACATTTGAAAACATTTTTGTGTTCTTCGAATATGAACGGACTTGTAGAAAGGTCTAATAGAGTAGTGATACAGACTGTGCAAGCGACTTGAGCTAACAGAGTTGAGGTTATCGAGTCATGTAGGGAAACGATGTGGGTCTATCACTCATCACCTAGCCTCACCACTGGATTTTACCCATTTTCCATGCGTAAGGGTCGCACACTGAGAACTGCACTGATTCCTGTCTAGATTAAAAGGGAGTTACACATTTTAAATCTCAATCATACATTTGAGTCTGCCAGGAATAATTTTCATTTCAAGAGAAAAACAGAGTTATCAGATGGAGGTAACATATCAATGTTTAAAAAAGGTATTGAAATACAGAGAGGAGATTGTGGCAAAATCAATCTTCCTTTCCATGTCAAGAAGGGGAATTCGACATTTTCAAAAGTTTTCAAAGTGGTTAGAGTTGGCAATTCATATGCTAAACTTAATAATGGTGCATTATGGTCTTTTAATAGATTGTCTAAAGTCTGTGATAAGTTCTAGGATGGGTGGGAATAATCATGAAGCAAGAGAAAATAATATATTGAAAGAAATTGAAATTCTAAATGATTCTGTATAGATTCAGATTCACAATTTACCTATTTTCTGGTTCTAAGAGTACACTGTTTTGTGAAAATGTTTATACTGATTTGTGTGAGTTATCTTTTTTGTCTCATGGTCAAGTAAGGGTGGAGGGAGATGATTCTATTGCCACTTCTTGAAAATAGTTCCACACCTTCAGAAAATGAAGATTCTTGTTCAACAGTGGAAGAAGAAATTAATTTCAAATCTCTTGGTCAGCATAACATTGATAAGTTGTCAACACCTGCAGAAAAAAAATAACTCTGAACCAACTGCGCTAGATGTAATTGAGGTGGTAAGTAGATCCAAGTGAGAAATTATTCCACTTAAGAAATTGAGGATTTTGTTCTGGGTTAACTTTGCACTTTTCTGGTGTATCAGTTATGTTACTTTCTGATGTTCCCTTATTGTAAGAAGTTGTTTTTGTCATGATTTTCTGTCCTATTTCTCAACTTTCTTTGCTTCACATTGGTACTGTTGTTCTTTTATTCAAGTTACTTCACATCTTTTTACTGACATTGTTCATTAGTTTCTATAATACTACTGTCCTGTTCATGGTTCTCCTTTTGCTTCACTTTGTTTGTTTTATTTAGTTTTTATTTCTTGTTTTTGGTATTTATGTTCCTTCCTTGTAAAGGTAGGAGATGTGTGGTAGGTTTTATTTAGTATTATATTACGCTAGTCTGTAGACCTTTAGGGCAGGAGCTGTTTCTTGTGCCAGTTGTAGTTCTCTGTGACTTCATTTGGAATGTAATGTTTAGACTGACCTCAAGCAGTTGGTTACCGGTCATCAACTTGCGTGGTCACTGCTCCACTACTATGGACACTTTGGTTGGAATAACTTCTTATATCTCAGAGGAACTGGCCCCTTCTGTCTTTACTTTATAGGTGAAGGCATCAACCTCTTCCAGGGCATCACCTGCAAGAGTGACTGCATTTGTGCTGGTGGTGTTAGCCTTAATGGTCTTGGTTTTTCCTGTATGGATGTTGAGGCAAAGTTATGCTGATGTGGCTGCCACTTTGTCGGTCTTCTCTTGCATCCGCAGATGGGTATAGAGAGGAGGGCTAGGTTGTCTGCAAGTCCAGGGTGTCAAGCTGCATCCAAGGTGTCCAATAGATCCCATTTGTTCTCCTTCCTGTGGATTTCTTCATGATACAGTCTATGGTGTGCAGGGAGATAAAAAGGCGGGAGCAAACATCCCTGGTGGACTCAGGTCCTCACTTTGAAGGCTTCCGTGAGTTGTCTTCCATGGATTATCTTGGAGGTAATTCCCTCGTAGGAGTTCCTGATGATTCTTATGAGTTGATCTGGCACACCGTAGTGGTGGAGGAGTTTCTGAAGGGTCTCTCTGTCCACACTGTTGAATTCCTTCTCATAGTTGGAGAAGTTGACATAGAAGATAGAGTTTCATTCCATCAACTGCTCAATAATGATCCACAGTATTGCAGTCTGGTCTGTGAAGAATCTATCTTTGTGTAAGCCAGCATGCTAGTCTTGCAACTGAGAATTGACTTGTTCCTTCATTCTGTTCAGGATGATTCTGTTCAACACTACCTGGGCTTGATAGCAGAATTATCCATCTGTAGCTTGCGCAGTTGGTCAGGTCACCTTTCTTAGGACTCTGTTTCAGATATCCCTTCTTCCAGTCTGATGGCACCTTTTCCACCTCCAAGATCCTTCCAAACATAGAGTAGAGCATGCCTACCAGCATTTTAAGTGTCTGCCTCCATTGCCTCTGCAGGCACGTTGTCAGGTCCTGCTACCTTTCATTTTCTCAGATGTATGATGGCTTGCCATATTTCTTCCTTGGTCAGTCTGCTGCAGTCAATTAGCAAGTCCTTGTCAGCCGTATATATGTCTGGTGGAGACTGTGGCATGGGCTGATTCAGCAGTTCTTCAAAGTGATCCTCCCATCTTTGTTGTTAGCCTTCGTTACCCATGATTGTATTTCCCGCTTTGTCTTTAACAGTTTGTTTTGGCTTTATGTATCTGCCGGAGAGTTTCTTTGTTGTATCATAGAGTTCCTTGAAGTTTCCATGGCTAGCTGCTTCCTGGGCTTCTGTGGCAAGACCAAGAATGAATCGTCGCTTCTTTGCTCTTAAACTTCTCTTTGCTTCCTTGTTGGTTTTGGTGTATTAGCCTTGTGCTTTCGCTTTTTATGTTCTTGTTTGGCTGGTGTTGACTGCAGCTTTCCTTTCCTTTCTCATTTGACTTTTGCAGAGAGTCTTGATGGAGATCCATTCTTTATGCTGGTGTTTCTCGAGACCCAATACATCCTTGCAGGTTGATGTTACCCTTTCTTTGGTCTTCTCTCACTGACTTTTTGATGGGTCTCTGTCATTCTCTAGTTCTTGCAGGACTTAAAAAATGTTACTGAGGGTGACTGAGTATTTACTCAGTTTATTTGCATTGTGAAGAGGGTGGTATTATATTGCTAGCATTGGTTTTTCAGTTACTCATGCTTTCTTCAGCTTAAGTTTTAGCCTGGCCATGCCCTGGTGATGGTCTGATGTCACATCCGCTGATCTCATCAATCTCACATACAGCAGGGACCTCTGGAACATCTTTGGGATGCAGACATGGTCAATCTAATTCTCTGTTGAATGACACCAACATTGTCTTGTGTAATCTTTTGTGTGAGAATACACTGGTGCCTATCATCAGACTGTTTAGGCCACAGAGATCTGCAAGCCTTTCACTATTCTCATTCATGTCGCCACAGCCGTGGTTGCTCATGATGTCTTCATACACATTAGCTCCCATCGCTAACTGATATTCATAGTCCTCGCGCTGAATTATGGCTCCCCTGTAGGGTTATGGGTCTCTGACAGGTTTGGTCCCTCCACTGCACAGCAAGAACTTCAGGGACTTGTGTTACACCCCTGTCTGGTAGTCTTTTCAGAAAGGTAGGGCTGGAGAGTGGTGATGACTCTCTACCTGTGCTTAACTGGTAAAAAAGTAAATGTGCTTAGGCCCTTGTCAGGAGGCCATTGCAGCCTCCACCACCTATTGCCCCTACAATTGTTGCCAAAGACCGTACTAATAAAACTACTAACCATCACTCTCTTACAAGTGTGACAATTGTAAGTAAACCTGGTCACACAAAGATGTGAGAATGGCTTGGACAACAGCTATAGGTCATTTTAAATGTATTTTAAATGAATAAACAACTATTGTGGTCATCTGAAAATTAGTCAAACAGCACCATCATGTGGCAGACTTTCATACAATACAATGGATTTTTTAAAGCGCACAGCAACCTCGAATGATGCGTCCGGGGCTAGCGGAAAGGATCACCCACAAAAACCATAAGAAAGGTAGTATTAAGCAATGTTGATACAAGAATCAAATAGTAGGGTTTTTAGACCCTTTCTAAAAACAGATTCATATAGGCTGCTTCTCAGAACAAGACAAATCACATTTTACAACCTGATTGCCAAGAAGACAAAAGATTAACCTCCTTTTCTGGCCTTGTGTATGTGGGGGAGTTAAAAATGGTTGAGATTACTGGATCGCAAGCTCTCACATGGGTGTAAGGCTTAAAATGGCTCCCAAGGTAGAGAGGGTTTTTGTGATTGTATGCCCTAAAGGCAATGGTGAGTGCCTTAAACTGGATCCTTTTATTCACTGAAAGCCAGTGAAGATGGAGTAAATGTCTTGATACTGAGATCCGGGAAGGGATTTTAAAAATTAACTGGGGAACAGCTCTCTGAATAGTTTGAAGATGCAGAATAGGAAAGGCTGTGAGCCCTAAATACAGACTGTTGGAGTAATCCAACTTAGAGATGAAAAGGCATGAACAATCCTTTTACAATATTCCATGGGAAAGAGATACAACATCCTTCTGAGGGACCTTGGAGTGAGGAAACAGAAAGCAGATAGTGCCTAAATCTGGGCTCGAAGGAGAGGTCTAAGTCAATTCCATGCCCAGGTTTCTTACCACTGGGGACGGATGGGTGGTGGGGGGCCATCTCTGACAGCAACCAAAGACTCGAATCAAGGATGGACTTGATGCTACTGAAACAAATCTGGCTTATCCGAGTTGAGTTTTAAGCAACTAGCATTCATAGTAATCAAGGATGATGGAGCATTTTCCTGAAAAGCAAGAAGGAGTTGAGTATCATCGACGTAGGATAGAACTCTTACTCCCCAGTATATAAAAAAATGGGGGGGGCTGATAGCCTATCCCTGAGAGACTCTAACCCTGAGAGACTCCGCAATTCAGGGGTTTCACTTCAGAAGTGAAACACTGTCCCTTTTTATAGCTTTGTGACATGTTATTCATCTGGAAGCTCCGTGCAGACATCAGTAATGGCTTTTGATACACCGTCAACAGTTTTTGAGCACTGAATTGAACAAGATATATTTTAAACAGCACAAAATAACTTCTGAAAAGCTCTAGCCTCTTGCTTCTGTTGCTTTTTTCTGGCTTTTATTATTAGGTTTTTCACATTTATTTGTCGTTTTTATTGTATTTAGGCACTAAGGTGGTCATTATGACATTGTCAGTCAGGTGACCGCCAAGCTGGCGATGGCGGTAGTACTGCCGCCAGGCCAGCAGTAATGACTGCCAAATAATGACCATGGCGGTGATCCCACCCATAGATAGCCAATGTACCACCCCAACCGCCAGTGCGGTATGACCACTGAACACAGCAGTAGCCACCTACAGGCAGGCAGAAGACATGGAGCTGCCCTCTGTATTATGACATAGCACACTGTCAGGATTTCCGGGGCGGTAGCAATGCCACCAAAAGCCTGGAGGAAACACATTATATAAAAGGAGACACTCACGTCCAGAGAAACAGAGGAGTCCACGGCCGCCATGGAACCAGAACTGTAAGTCTTCCCAATGCTGTACCACGACGAAGATGATGACAGTGAGTACAGCCGCCTAGCACACAAGGGAGGGAGGGCAGAGTGACACACACACACACACACACAACACACACCATGTACACACACCACACACCTACAACTATCTGCAAAGTAAATGTACATTAACAGTACCGAGGAGCAAAGAAAGCTAGGACACATACCTCAGTTCCAAACACTGTAATCCTGTCGGATGAAGAACCCAAATCGAGACAATAAAGGAATACATATTTACAGGCAGGGCCATTGGCCAGTCAAAAGTCTGTAAACACCCACAGGGCAAAGTTCAAGGCCCAACTTGACTCCTGAGAACATTGGGACTCCACTGGGCAGGGGCATCATGTTGGAAATAGACAGGCACCTCGGGGGTGGGGAGGTGCTTTTTTTTTTTAGGGGGATCCTTGGCCTTAGGTTTGGGGGGGGGGGTTTCACCCTTCTGTTTTGGGGGCAGAAGAGTGGGCTTGGGGTGGGGGGGTCAGAGTGCCACTCATGTGCCCCTTAGTGGCAGATGAAGTCTTAGGGGGTGGAAGAGGGCTTGATTTGGTGCTGGAGATTCTGGGCTGGGGAGTGGGACTTTCCTCTTACGGGCAGGAAACGGGAGAGGGGGAGGGAAGAGGTCAAGGCGGGTAAGGAAAAGCTTCTTAGGCCCATGGGGCGGGATGTGGGAGGAGGGATGGGAGTAGAGGTAGAGGGAGTGGTTGTAGGAGGAGGAGGTGTACTGGACTTTGGTGCAGGTGCATTGACAGTGTGCGTGTGTGAGGTGGATAGCTGCTGGGGGTCTGAGTGTGAGTGTTTGTGTATCTTTGGAGGGGGCAGCAGACAGGGTCGGGGAGGTCAAACAGGACGTGTGGATGGATGTTGTGATGTTGTCTGCAAGTGAGGTGGGTGTGCTCCATGAGGTGGTGATGGTGGTGGTGGTGACTGCCCATGTGGGGTGTAGGGTGCATGTCTGCGGGTCTGCTGTTGTGGTGACAGTGGCCAAGGCTGTGCATGTGGCAGGTTCTGGGACTATTGATGCTGTGCATGCAGGTGTGAGTACTGATGTCACTGTGAGAGAGGAGGAGGAGAGGGGACAGTGGAGGCAGTGGCTGATGTTGTGTGTGCCTCCGTGTGTTGGCTGTGTATGTGCTTGTGGACTGAAGTGTGCTGCCTGTGTTTGTCTGTGACAGACCTGTCTGTTGCTTTGGGTGAATGCTTGTCTGAATGTGTGCGTGGGATGAGTTTGAGGAGAGGAGACTGGGAAGTTGTAGTTGGGGGGGGCAGAAGAAACAGGGACACTGGCTGCCGTCAGTGATGAGGCCAGAGCCTGAAAAGATCTCTGTAGAGCCACCATGAATGCCCTCCAGGAAGGCATTGCATTGCTGCATCTGGGATGCCAGCCCCTGATTGATATTCACTATGGTTGACTGCCCTACAGAGATGGCTCTCAGAAGGTCAATAGCCTCCTCACTGAAGGCAGCAGGGCTGACTGGGGCAGGGCCTGAGATGCTTGGGGCAAAGGAGACACCCACTCTCCTGGGTGGGGGGTTACTGGGAGGGCAGTGCTGGTACGGGGTGGCAGATTATCCTGTACCTGGGGTGGACCCAGAGGGGTTCGCCTCCACTAGGGAGCTCCCATCGTAGGAGGAATCAGAGTCAGTTGTATATCCTCCTGTCCCCACAGGGGTGCTCCCCTCACCCTCCGTCCCACTGGTCCTCTCAGCACCGGTGGACTCTGCCTCCTGGGTCCCTTTGGCTGCAGCTTCCTCACTCGCCGGTGCCCCTGCTCCTTCACCTGATGATGCTAATGCACACATGGACAGGGTGACAAAAGGAGAGAGAAAGGGAGAGAAAGAAAGGGAGCACAGGGTCAATTACAGCACCAATAGCACAGAAGGCATACATATCACTTACACTCACTGCGACTAAGAATGGGCAGTATAGACCACACTGGTATACCAGTGGCTAGGTACTACAGTAGGTAGGACACGAACACTGCCATCTGCACATCTACTGGAACCAACTAGGCCCTGTCTGCCATGGAAAGCCAGCTACCTAGCTATCAAACATATGCATTACATCCAAAAAACCTAAGCTGGACCACGCAGCAATGTCTGATCCGGCATATTGGGACATCCACTGACAACCAGCCTGTACCCAATTCCCATGCCAGCCCACAAATGATGGTTGTCACACACACTACTCACCCTCTTGTGGCTGCTGTGATACCGTCAAGCGCCCACCCCGCTCTGGGTAGGCCACCGGGAGTATGCAGACCATTAGGGTGGTCAGGTTTCGACGGGCACCCCTCCGTCATTGGGAGGCCGTCCCCAGCTGGGCCTCCGCGGTCTTCCTGGCGCAGTGTCTCAGGTCCTCCCACTGTTGCCTACAGTGGGTGCTCCGCCGGCTATGGACCCCCAGGGTCCGCACATCCTCGGCGATGGCATGCCACAACCTCTTCTTCTAATGGGCGCTGACCTGCAGAGGAAACAGACAGAGGGATTTTCCAAAACGATTTTATGCTCACGTCAGCTGCTTTCTGAAAGGTTTGAGGTGATCAATCAAGTTTGGGCTGAGAAAAAGGGGGGGAGTTAAAAAAGTTGTGTTTCCCATGTTAATCCTATAGAGATTTTGAACAGAAATAGCACCTGAACCACTGGATAGGATAACACCAAATTTGGCAGAAAGGTAGCTCTTGGTCCAGAAAGTGCCCTTTTAGTTATTTAGTGTAAATCCGTTCAGTAGTTTTTGAAATATTAAAGAAAAAACAAATTTGTATATATAGGGCCGTGAAGGCTCTGCAAACCCTCCCGATCTCATGCTGAGATCTGATTGACTGCCAACACTTCAACAAGGAAGTGTTGGGAGCCTTGTTGGCACTTGGCTTCAGCCCAAAAAAATGTAAAAAATAAGAAAAGGGCCCAGGGTACGGACCCCTGATCCCTTAGGTCTGGTGGTGGGGTTCTAGAGGGACCTAACCCCAGGACATAAAAACATTTTTTTTAAACATTTTTGGCGGAACTTGCAATTAAAAAAAAAAAGTGCGGGCTCCAGCGCTTGTTTTTTAATAAGCACCCTTGTGGGCCATGTCCCGGGGGCATTTTTATTTTACTGCGGCGGGCCACCCAACCAACATGGCTGACAACACTTCTTTGTTGAAGTGTTGACAGCGTATCAGATCTCTACGCAAGATCTGGAAGGGGTTGCAAATCCTTTGCATCCCTTTATATACAAATTTGAATTTTCTTTCATATCTCAAAAACTACTGACTGGATTTCCACCAAATAACAAAAAGAGCAGTTTCTGGACAAAGAGCTACCTTTCTGCCAAATCTGGCGTAATTCGATGGAAACATTCCTTCCGCTTGACAGATCATCCCAAAACTTTCCAGACAGCAACTAACATGACAGTGCAATTATTTTGCAAAATTTAATTGGCACCAAATATATAGGCATGAAAACAATGCTTTTTCTATAGAAACTAGGTCCTAACTATAACTACTTAGAGGCGACTTCAACCGAGTCCAATAAAAAAAAAAAAAAAAAAAACAGAAACGAGATTAGGGTAGAGACACCCGGACCCCTTAGCTCTGGTGTTGGGGTCCCAGAGGGACTCCCCAGAGCAAACAATCATTTTTAAAACATTTTACTGGGAGTAACAGCAGATCCGCGGATCTAGAAAAGTTTTTTTTTTAAATCGCAGGTTCCCACACTTGTTTAAATTAAGCCCCCAGCTGGGCCAGGTCCAGGGGGCATTGACACTTTGAATGATGGGGTTACCTGGCCCCCTGCAGCCCAGGGGACCACCACTTCCCTGGGGTTGATGTCTAATGAAATGCAGAGGGGGCTGCCTGGCCCCCCGTCGCCCTGGGAACTACCACATCCACGGGCTGATATCTAATGAAATATGGGGGTCATACGGCCCCTGCATATCCCTGGGGACCACCACCTCCCCAGGGCTAGGATCTAATAAACAGAGGGCGGTGCTAGGCCCCCAAAAGCCAGAGGACCGCCACCTCCCTGAGGCTGATGCCCGATGAAATATGGGGGTTGCCTGGCCCCCCTGCAGCCCCCGCGATTGTTTAAATTAAGCCCCTGGGTGGGCCAGGTACATTGAAATTTTGAATGTGGAGGGCCCTCCTGTAGCCCTTGGGACCGCTACTGATGTCTAATAAATTGCAGGGGGCTGCCCAGCACCCCCTGCAGCCTCCCCGGGGCTGAAATCTAATGAAATGCGGGGGAATGCCCGGCACATCCACAGTCCCGGGGAATGCCACCTCCCCAGGGCTGATATCCAATGAAATGTGGGGGGCCGCCCGACGGCCCTCCCATAGCCCCAGGGACCACCACCTCCCCAGGGCTGATAACCAATGATTTACAGTGGGGGCTGCCTCACATCCTTGGAGCCCCGGGGACCGCCACTTCCCTCAGGGCTGATGTCCAATGAAATGCACGGAGGCTACCACTCCTCCTGCACCCACGAGGACTGCTACCCCCATGGCACTGATATCCAATGAAATGCGGGGGTGCCTGTCCCCCCTGCAATTCCTGGGACCACCACTTCCCCAGGGCTAAGATCTAATGAAATGTGGGGGGCTGTTCAGCCCCCTCACAAACCTGGGGACCGCCACCTCCACAGAGGTAAATAGATTGTAAGCGGGCCCCCATTGTGGAGCCATAGATGGCCCTGGGAACCGCCACACCGCAGGGCCGATCCAGCTATGCCCCAGGGTGCCCACCCTAGGGACATAGCTGTTTCCTCTGACTTGGTGGGAGCTTTGACACGTTCCATCAAGTCAGAGAAAAAACTCTAGTTCCAGCAAGTGAGAGCAGTCAAACAGCTCTCACATGCTGGAAGTGGAGGGTTCCTCTATTTTCCTGCCTTTAGAAATGCTCACATGCATGTTTAGCAGCTCCCTGTCTGTGAGAGGACTGGGGCCCCTGGGGGCAAAATTGACCAGGAAAGAAGGGTTTAGTGGCACTCCCCCCCCAATTTTGTTTTAGAAGTCCATGCCCCAGGCAATGGTGTCCCCAAGGCCATGATTGACCTGGGAGGGGGGCCATATGGCTCCTTCTCCAAAGAAATTGGGGAGGCCAAGTGGACCTGTGTTCAACTCCTACTGCACATGGCCAAAAGCCATCCACAGCGTGGGGTTGGGTGATTAGGGGGGTATGCTGCAGGGTCTGGCCGCAGGACAGGCCCTGCGGCCAACCCCACTGCACATGGCCAAAGGCTATGCATGGCTGAAAGTGGAGTGGTTATAGAGGGTTGGCCACGGGCCTGACTGCGGTGGTTGGATTAACGTATATTAATGAAAATGACTTTACATTTTTTTTTAAACATAGAAATGCACTGAAAAAACTAAAGGTTACAAGGATGTTATAATTAGGAAATAGAATTTAAAAAACATAGAAATTAATTTTAAAAACCAAAGGTTACAGAGAAGTTATAGTTAGGCTCACATTTTAAAGGTACAAAATCAAAGAAATTCACCTATTAGCCTTGTGCTTTCGCTTTTTATGTTCTTGTTTGGCTGGTGTTGACTGCAGCTTTCCTTTCCTTTCTCATTTGACTTTTGCAGAGAGTCTTGATGGAGATCCATTCTTTATGCTGGTGTTTCTCGAGACCCAATACATCCTTGCAGGTTGATGTTACCCTTTCTTTGGTCTTCTCTCACTGACTTTTTGATGGGTCTCTGTCATTCTCTAGTTCTTGCAGGACTTAAAAAATGTTACTGAGGGTGACTGAGTATTTACTCAGTTTATTTGCATTGTGAAGAGGGTGGTATTATATTGCTAGCATTGGTTTTTCAGTTACTCATGCTTTCTTCAGCTTAAGTTTTAGCCTGGCCATGCCCTGGTGATGGTCTGATGTCACATCCGCTGATCTCATCAATCTCACATACAGCAGGGACCTCTGGAACATCTTTGGGATGCAGACATGGTCAATCTAATTCTCTGTTGAATGACACCAACATTGTCTTGTGTAATCTTTTGTGTGAGAATACACTGGTGCCTATCATCAGACTGTTTAGGCCACAGAGATCTGCAAGCCTTTCACTATTCTCATTCATGTCGCCACAGCCGTGGTTGCTCATGATGTCTTCATACACATTAGCTCCCATCGCTAACTGATATTCATAGTCCTCGCGCTGAATTATGGCTCCCCTGTAGGGTTATGGGTCTCTGACAGGTTTGGTCCCTCCACTGCACAGCAAGAACTTCAGGGACTTGTGTTACACCCCTGTCTGGTAGTCTTTTCAGAAAGGTAGGGCTGGAGAGTGGTGATGACTCTCTACCTGTGCTTAACTGGTAAAAAAGTAAATGTGCTTAGGCCCTTGTCAGGAGGCCATTGCAGCCTCCACCACCTATTGCCCCTACAATTGTTGCCAAAGACCGTACTAATAAAACTACTAACCATCACTCTCTTACAAGTGTGACAATTGTAAGTAAACCTGGTCACACAAAGATGTGAGAATGGCTTGGACAACAGCTATAGGTCATTTTAAATGTATTTTAAATGAATAAACAACTATTGTGGTCATCTGAAAATTAGTCAAACAGCACCATCATGTGGCAGACTTTCATACAATACAATGGATTTTTTAAAGCGCACAGCAACCTCGAATGATGCGTCCGGGGCTAGCGGAAAGGATCACCCACAAAAACCATAAGAAAGGTAGTATTAAGCAATGTTGATACAAGAATCAAATAGTAGGGTTTTTAGACCCTTTCTAAAAACAGATTCATATAGGCTGCTTCTCAGAACAAGACAAATCACATTTTACAACCTGATTGCCAAGAAGACAAAAGATTAACCTCCTTTTCTGGCCTTGTGTATGTGGGGGAGTTAAAAATGGTTGAGATTACTGGATCGCAAGCTCTCACATGGGTGTAAGGCTTAAAATGGCTCCCAAGGTAGAGAGGGTTTTTGTGATTGTATGCCCTAAAGGCAATGGTGAGTGCCTTAAACTGGATCCTTTTATTCACTGAAAGCCAATGAAGATGGAGTAAATGTCTTGATACTGAGATCCGGGAAGGGATTTTAAAAATTAACTGGGGAACAGCTCTCTGAATAGTTTGAAGATGCAGAATAGGAAAGGCTGTGAGCCCTAAATACAGACTGTTGGAGTAATCCAACTTAGAGATGAAAAGGCATGAACAATCCTTTTACAATATTCCATGGGAAAGAGATACAACATCCTTCTGAGGGACCTTGGAGTGAGGAAACAGGAAGCAGATAGTGCCTAAATCTGGGCTCGAAGGAGAGGTCTAAGTCAATTCCATGCCCAGGTTTCTTACCACTGGGGACGGATGGGTGGTGGGGGGCCATCTCTGACAGCAACCAAAGACTCGAATCAAGGATGGACTTGATGCTACTGAAACAAATCTGGCTTATCCGAGTTGAGTTTTAAGCAACTAGCATTCATAGTAATCAAGGATGATGGAGCATTTTCCTGAAAAGCAAGAAGGAGTTGAGTATCATCGACGTAGGATAGAACTCTTACTCCCCAGTATATAAAAAAATGGGGGGGGCTGATAGCCTATCCCTGAGAGACTCTAACCCTGAGAGACTCCGCAATTCAGGGGTTTCACTTCAGAAGTGAAACACTGTCCCTTTTTATAGCTTTGTGACATGTTATTCATCTGGAAGCTCTGTGCAGACATCAGTAATGGCTTTTGATACACCGTCAACAGTTTTTGATCACTGAATTGAACAAGATATATTTTAAACAGCACAAAATAACTTCTGAAAAGCTCTAGCCTCTTGCTTCTGTTGCTTTTTTCTGGCTTTTATTATTAGGTTTTTCACATTTATTTGTCGTTTTTATTGTATTTAGGCACTAAGGTGGTCATTATGACATTGTCAGTCAGGTGACCGCCAAGCTGGCGATGGCGGTAGTACTGCCGCCAGGCCAGCAGTAATGACTGCCAAATAATGACCATGGCGGTGATCCCTCCCATAGATAGCCAATGTACCACCCCAACCGCCAGTGCGGTATGACCACTGAACACAGCAGTAGCCACCTACAGGCAGGCAGAAGACATGGAGCTGCCCTCTGTATTATGACATAGCACACTGTCAGGATTTCCGGGGCGGTAGCAATGCCACCAAAAGCCTGGAGGAAACACATTATATAAAAGGAGACACTCACGTCCAGAGAAACAGAGGAGTCCACGGCCGCCATGGAACCAGAACTGTAAGTCTTCCCAATGCTGTACCACGACGAAGATGATGACAGTGAGTACAGCCGCCTAGCACACAAGGGAGGGAGGGCAGAGTGACACACACACACACACACACAACACACACCATGTACACACACCACACACCTACAACTATCTGCAAAGTAAATGTACATTAACAGTACCGAGGAGCAAAGAAAGCTAGGACACATACCTCAGTTCCAAACACTGTAATCCTGTCGGATGAAGAACCCAAATCGAGACAATAAAGGAATACATATTTACAGGCAGGGCCATTGGCCAGTCCAAAGTCTGTAAACACCCACAGGGCAAAGTTCAAGGCCCAACTTGACTCCTGAGAACATTGGGACTCCACTGGGCAGGGGCATCATGTTGGAAATAGACAGGCACCTCGGGGGTGGGGAGGTGCTTTTTTTTTTTAGGGGGATCCTTGGCCTTAGGTTTGGGGGGGGGGTTTCACCCTTCTGTTTTGGGGGCAGAAGAGTGGGCTTGGGGTGGGGGGGTCAGAGTGCCACTCATGTGCCCCTTAGTGGCAGATGAAGTCTTAGGGGGTGGAAGAGGGCTTGATTTGGTGCTGGAGATTCTGGGCTGGGGAGTGGGACTTTCCTCTTACGGGCAGGAAACGGGAGAGGGGGAGGGAAGAGGTCAAGGCGGGTAAGGAAAAGCTTCTTAGGCCCATGGGGCGGGATGTGGGAGGAGGGATGGGAGTAGAGGTAGAGGGAGTGGTTGTAGGAGGAGGAGGTGTACTGGACTTTGGTGCAGGTGCATTGACAGTGTGCGTGTGTGAGGTGGATAGCTGCTGGGGGTCTGAGTGTGAGTGTTTGTGTATCTTTGGAGGGGGCAGCAGACAGGGTCGGGGAGGTCAAACAGGACGTGTGGATGGATGTTGTGATGTTGTCTGCAAGTGAGGTGGGTGTGCTCCATGAGGTGGTGATGGTGGTGGTGGTGACTGCCCATGTGGGGTGTAGGGTGCATGTCTGCGGGTCTGCTGTTGTGGTGACAGTGGCCAAGGCTGTGCATGTGGCAGGTTCTGGGACTATTGATGCTGTGCATGCAGGTGTGAGTACTGATGTCACTATGAGAGAGGAGGAGGAGGGGGGACAGTGGAGGCAGTGGCTGATGTTGTGTGTGCCTCCGTGTGTTGGCTGTGTATGTGCTTGTGGACTGAAGTGTGCTGCCTGTGTTTGTCTGTGACAGACCTGTCTGTTGCTTTGGGTGAATGCTTGTCTGAATGTGTGCGTGGGATGAGTTTGAGGAGAGGAGACTGGGAAGTTGTAGTTGGGGGGGGGCAGAAGAAACAGGGACACTGGCTGCCGTCAGTGATGAGGCCAGAGCCTGAAAAGATCTCTGTAGAGCCACCATGAATGCCCTCCAGGAAGGCATTGCATTGCTGCATCTGGGATGCCAGCCCCTGATTGATATTCACTATGGTTGACTGCCCTACAGAGATGGCTCTCAGAAGGTCAATAGCCTCCTCACTGAAGGCAGCAGGGCTGACTGGGGCAGGGCCTGAGATGCTTGGGGCAAAGGAGACACCCACTCTCCTGGGTGGGGGGCTACTGGGAGGGCAGTGCTGGTACGGGGTGGCAGATTATCCTGTACCTGGGGTGGACCCAGAGGGGTTCGCCTCCACTAGGGAGCTCCCATCGTAGGAGGAATCAGAGTCAGTTGTATCACCTCCTGTCCCCACAGAGGTGCTCCCCTCACCCTCCGTCCCACTGGTCCTCTCAGCACCGGTGGACTCTGCCTCCTGGGTCCCTTTGGCTGCAGCTTCCTCACTCGCCGGTGCCCCTGCTCCTTCACCTGATGATGCTAATGCACACATGGACAGGGTGACAAAAGGAGAGAGAAAGGGAGAGAAAGAAAGGGAGCACAGGGTCAATTACAGCACCAATAGCACAGAAGGCATACATATCACTTACACTCACTGCGACTAAGAATGGGCAGTATAGACCACACTGGTATACCAGTGGCTAGGTACTACAGTAGGTAGGACACGAACACTGCCATCTGCACATCTACTGGGACCAACTAGGCCCTGTCTGCCATGGAAAGCCAGCTACCTAGCTATCAAACATATGCATTACATCCAAAAAACCTAAGCTGGACCACGCAGCAATGTCTGATCCGGCATATTGGGACATCCACTGACAACCAGCCTGTACCCAATTCCCATGCCAGCCCACAAATGATGGTTGTCACACACACTACTCACCCTCTTGTGGCTGCTGTGATACCGTCAAGCGCCCACCCCGCTCTGGGTAGGCCACCGGGAGTATGCAGACCATTAGGGTGGTCAGGTTTCGACGGGCACCCCTCCGTCATTGGGAGGCCGTCCCCAGCTGGGCCTCCGCGGTCTTCCTGGCGCAGTGTCTCAGGTCCTCCCACTGTTGCCTACAGTGGGTGCTCCGCCGGCTATGGACCCCCAGGGTCCGCACATCCTCGGCGATGGCATGCCACAACCTCTTCTTCTAATGGGCGCTGACCTGCAGAGGAAACAGACAGAGGGATTTTCCAAAACGATTTTATGCTCACTTCAGCTGCTTTCTGAAAGGTTTGAGGTGATCAATCAAGTTTGGGCTGAGAAAAAGGGGGGGAGTTAAAAAAGTTGTGTTTCCCATGTTAATCCTATAGAGATTTTGAACAGAAATAGCACCTGAACCACTGGATAGGATAACACCAAATTTGGCAGAAAGGTAGCTCTTGGTCCAGAAAGTGCCCTTTTAGTTATTTAGTGTAAATCCGTTCAGTAGTTTTTGAAATATTAAAGAAAAAACAAATTTGTATATATAGGGCCGTGAAGGCTCTGCAAACCCTCCCGATCTCATGCTGAGATCTGATTGACTGCCAACACTTCAACAAGGAAGTGTTGGGAGCCTTGTTGGCACTTGGCTTCAGCCCAAAAAAATGTAAAAAATAAGAAAAGGGCCCAGGGTACGGACCCCTGATCCCTTAGGTCTGGTGGTGGGGTTCTAGAGGGACCTAACCCCAGGACATAAAAACATTTTTTTTAAACATTTTTGGCGGAAGTTGCAATTAAAAAAAAAAAGTGCGGGCTCCAGCGCTTGTTTTTTAATAAGCACCCTTGTGGGCCATGTCCCGGGGGCATTTTTATTTTACTGCGGCGGGCCACCCAACCAACATGGCTGACAACACTTCTTTGTTGAAGTGTTGACAGCGTATCAGATCTCTACGCAAGATCTGGAAGGGGTTGCAAATCCTTTGCATCCCTTTATATACAAATTTGAATTTTCTTTCATATCTCAAAAACTACTGACTGGATTTCCACCAAATAACAAAAAGAGCAGTTTCTGGACAAAGAGCTACCTTTCTGCCAAATCTGGCGTAATTCGATGGAAACATTCCTTCCGCTTGACAGATCATCCCAAAACTTTCCAGACAGCAACTAACATGACAGTGCAATTATTTTGCAAAATTTAATTGGCACCAAATATATAGGCATGAAAACAATGCTTTTTCTATAGAAACTAGGTCCTAACTATAACTACTTAGAGGCGACTTCAACCGAGTCCAATAAAAAAAAAAAAAAAAAAACAGAAACGAGATTAGGGTAGAGACACCCGGACCCCTTAGCTCTGGTGTTGGGGTCCCAGAGGGACTCCCCAGAGCAAACAATCATTTTTAAAACATTTTACTGGGAGTAACAGCAGATCCGCGGATCTAGAAAAGTTTTTTTTTTAAATCGCAGGTTCCCACACTTGTTTAAATTAAGCCCCCAGCTGGGCCAGGTCCAGGGGGCATTGACACTTTGAATGATGGGGTTACCTGGCCCCCTGCAGCCCAGGGGACCACCACTTCCCTGGGGTTGATGTCTAATGAAATGCAGAGGGGGCTGCCTGGCCCCCCGTCGCCCTGGGAACTACCACATCCACGGGCTGATATCTAATGAAATATGGGGGTCATACGGCCCCTGCATATCCCTGGGGACCACCACCTCCCCAGGGCTAGGATCTAATAAACAGAGGGCGGTGCTAGGCCCCCAAAAGCCAGAGGACCGCCACCTCCCTGAGGCTGATGCCCGATGAAATATGGGGGTTGCCTGGCCCCCCTGCAGCCCCCGCGATTGTTTAAATTAAGCCCCTGGGTGGGCCAGGTACATTGAAATTTTGAATGTGGAGGGCCCTCCTGTAGCCCTTGGGACCGCTACTGATGTCTAATAAATTGCAGGGGGCTGCCCAGCACCCCCTGCAGCCTCCCCGGTGCTGAAATCTAATGAAATGCGGGGGAATGCCCGGCACATCCACAGTCCCGGGGAATGCCACCTCCCCAGGGCTGATATCCAATGAAATGTGGGGGGCCGCCCGACGGCCCTCCCATAGCCCCAGGGACCACCACCTCCCCAGGGCTGATAACCAATGATTTACAGTGGGGGCTGCCTCACATCCTTGGAGCCCCGGGGACCGCCACTTCCCTCAGGGCTGATGTCCAATGAAATGCACGGAGGCTACCACTCCTCCTGCACCCACGAGGACTGCTACCCCCATGGCACTGATATCCAATGAAATGCGGGGGTGCCTGTCCCCCCTGCAATTCCTGGGAACACCACTTCCCCAGGGCTAAGATCTAATGAAATGTGGGGGGCTGTTCAGCCCCCTCACAAACCTGGGGACCGCCACCTCCACAGAGGTAAATAGATTGTAAGCGGGCCCCCATTGTGGAGCCATAGATGGCCCTGGGAACCGCCACACCGCAGGGCCGATCCAGCTATGCCCCAGGGTGCCCACCCTAGGGACATAGCTGTTTCCTCTGACTTGGTGGGAGCTTTGACACGTTCCATCAAGTCAGAGAAAAAACTCTAGTTCCAGCAAGTGAGAGCAGTCAAACAGCTCTCACATGCTGGAAGTGGAGGGTTCCTCTATTTTCCTGCCTTTAGAAATGCTCACATGCATGTTTAGCAGCTCCCTGTCTGTGAGAGGACTGGGGCCCCTGGGGGCAAAATTGACCAGGAAAGAAGGGTTTAGTGGCACTCCCCCCCCAATTTTGTTTTAGAAGTCCATGCCCCAGGCAATGGTGTCCCCAAGGCCATGATTGACCTGGGAGGGGGGCCATATGGCTCCTTCTCCAAAGAAATTGGGGAGGCCAAGTGGACCTGTGTTCAACTCCTACTGCACATGGCCAAAAGCCATCCACAGCGTGGGGTTGGGTGATTAGGGGGGTATGCTGCAGGGTCTGGCCGCAGGACAGGCCCTGCGGCCAACCCCACTGCACATGGCCAAAGGCTATGCATGGCTGAAAGTGGAGTGGTTATAGAGGGTTGGCCACGGGCCTGACTGCGGTGGTTGGATTAACGTATATTAATGAAAATGACTTTACATTTTTTTTTAAACATAGAAATGCACTGAAAAAACTAAAGGTTACAAGGATGTTATAATTAGGAAATAGAATTTAAAAAACATAGAAATTAATTTTAAAAACCAAAGGTTACAGAGACGTTATAGTTAGGCTCACATTTTAAAGGTACAAAATCAAAGAAATTCACCTATTAGCCTTGTGCTTTCGCTTTTTATGTTCTTGTTTGGCTGGTGTTGACTGCAGCTTTCCTTTCCTTTCTCATTTGACTTTTGCAGAGAGTCTTGATGGAGATCCATTCTTTATGCTGGTGTTTCTCGAGACCCAATACATCCTTGCAGGTTGATGTTACCCTTTCTTTGGTCTTCTCTCACTGACTTTTTGATGGGTCTCTGTCATTCTCTAGTTCTTGCAGGACTTAAAAAATGTTACTGAGGGTGACTGAGTATTTACTCAGTTTATTTGCATTGTGAAGAGGATGGTATTATATTGCTAGCATTGGTTTTTCAGTTACTCATGCTTTCTTCAGCTTAAGTTTTAGCCTGGCCATGCCCTGGTGATGGTCTGATGTCACATCCGCTGATCTCATCAATCTCACATACAGCAGGGACCTCTGGAACATCTTTGGGATGCAGACATGGTCAATCTAATTCTCTGTTGAATGACACCAACATTGTCTTGTGTAATCTTTTGTGTGAGAATACACTGGTGCCTATCATCAGACTGTTTAGGCCACAGAGATCTGCAAGCCTTTCACTATTCTCATTCATGTCGCCACAGCCGTGGTTGCTCATGATGTCTTCATACACATTAGCTCCCATCGCTAACTGATATTCATAGTCCTCGCGCTGAATTATGGCTCCCCTGTAGGGTTATGGGTCTCTGACAGGTTTGGTCCCTCCACTGCACAGCAAGAACTTCAGGGACTTGTGTTACACCCCTGTCTGGTAGTCTTTTCAGAAAGGTAGGGCTGGAGAGTGGTGATGACTCTCTACCTGTGCTTAACTGGTAAAAAAGTAAATGTGCTTAGGCCCTTGTCAGGAGGCCATTGCAGCCTCCACCACCTATTGCCCCTACAATTGTTGCCAAAGACCGTACTAATAAAACTACTAACCATCACTCTCTTACAAGTGTGACAATTGTAAGTAAACCTGGTCACACAAAGATGTGAGAATGGCTTGGACAACAGCTATAGGTCATTTTAAATGTATTTTAAATGAATAAACAACTATTGTGGTCATCTTAAAATTAGTCAAACAGCACCATCATGTGGCAGACTTTCATACAATACAATTGATTTTTTAAAGCGCACAGCAACCTCGAATGATGCGTCCGGGGCTAGCGGAAAGGATCACCCACAAAAACCATAAGAAAGGTAGTATTAAGCAATGTTGATACAAGAATCAAATAGTAGGGTTTTTAGACCCTTTCTAAAAACAGATTCATATAGGCTGCTTCTCAGAACAAGACAAATCACATTTTACAACCTGATTGCCAAGAAGACAAAAGATTAACCTCCTTTTCTGGCCTTGTGTATGTGGGGGAGTTAAAAATGGTTGAGATTACTGGATCGCAAGCTCTCACATGGGTGTAAGGCTTAAAATGGCTCCCAAGGTAGAGAGGGTTTTTGTGATTGTATGCCCTAAAGGCAATGGTGAGTGCCTTAAACTGGATCCTTTTATTCACTGAAAGCCAGTGAAGATGGAGTAAATGTCTTGATACTGAGATCCGGGAAGGGATTTTAAAAATTAACTGGGGAACAGCTCTCTGAATAGTTTGAAGATGCAGAATAGGAAAGGCTGTGAGCCCTAAATACAGACTGTTGGAGTAATCCAACTTAGAGATGAAAAGGCATGAACAATCCTTTTACAATATTCCATGGGAAAGAGATACAACATCCTTCTGAGGGACCTTGGAGTGAGGAAACAGGAAGCAGATAGTGCCTAAATCTGGGCTCGAAGGAGAGGTCTAAGTCAATTCCATGCCCAGGTTTCTTACCACTGGGGACGGATGGGTGGTGGGGGGCCATCTCTGACAGCAACCAAAGACTCGAATCAAGGATGGACTTGATGCTACTGAAACAAATCTGGCTTATCCGAGTTGAGTTTTAAGCAACTAGCATTCATAGTAATCAAGGATGATGGAGCATTTTCCTGAAAAGCAAGAAGGAGTTGAGTATCATCGACGTAGGATAGAACTCTTACTCCCCAGTATATAAAAAAATGGGGGGGGCTGATAGCCTATCCCTGAGAGACTCTAACCCTGAGAGACTCCGCAATTCAGGGGTTTCACTTCAGAAGTGAAACACTGTCCCTTTTTATAGCTTTGTGACATGTTATTCATCTGGAAGCTCCGTGCAGACATCAGTAATGGCTTTTGATACACCGTCAACAGTTTTTGAGCACTGAATTGAACAAGATATATTTTAAACAGCACAAAATAACTTCTGAAAAGCTCTAGCCTCTTGCTTCTGTTGCTTTTTTCTGGCTTTTATTATTAGGTTTTTCACATTTATTTGTCGTTTTTATTGTATTTAGGCACTAAGGTGGTCATTATGACATTGTCAGTTAGGTGACCGCCAAGCTGGCGATGGCGGTAGTACTGCCGCCAGGCCAGCAGTAATGACTGCCAAATAATGACCATGGCGGTGATCCCTCCCATAGATAGCCAATGTACCACCCCAACCGCCAGTGCGGTATGACCACTGAACACAGCAGTAGCCACCTACAGGCAGGCAGAAGACATGGAGCTGCCCTCTGTATTATGACATAGCACACTGTCAGGATTTCCGGGGCGGTAGCAATGCCACCAAAAGCCTGGAGGAAACACATTATATAAAAGGAGACACTCACGTCCAGAGAAACAGAGGAGTCCACGGCCGCCATGGAACCAGAACTGTAAGTCTTCCCAATGCTGTACCACGACGAAGATGATGACAGTGAGTACAGCCGCCTAGCACACAAGGGAGGGAGGGCAGAGTGACACACACACACACACACACACAACACACACCATGTACACACACCACACACCTACAACTATCTGCAAAGTAAATGTACATTAACAGTACCGAGGAGCAAAGAAAGCTAGGACACATACCTCAGTTCCAAACACTGTAATCCTGTCGGATGAAGAACCCAAATCGAGACAATAAAGGAATACATATTTACAGGCAGGGCCATTGGCCAGTCCAAAGTCTGTAAACACCCACAGGGCAAAGTTCAAGGCCCAACTTGACTCCTGAGAACATTGGGACTCCACTGGGCAGGGGCATCATGTTGGAAATAGACAGGCACCTCGGGGGTGGGGAGGTGCTTTTTTTTTTTAGGGGGATCCTTGGCCTTAGGTTTGGGGGGGGGGGTTTCACCCTTCTGTTTTGGGGGCAGAAGAGTGGGCTTGGGGTGGGGGGGTCAGAGTGCCACTCATGTGCCCCTTAGTGGCAGATGAAGTCTTAGGGGGTGGAAGAGGGCTTGATTTGGTGCTGGAGATTCTGGGCTGGGGAGTGGGACTTTCCTCTTACGGGCAGGAAACGGGAGAGGGGGAGGGAAGAGGTCAAGGCGGGTAAGGAAAAGCTTCTTAGGCCCATGGGGCGGGATGTGGGAGGAGGGATGGGAGTAGAGGTAGAGGGAGTGGTTGTAGGAGGAGGAGGTGTACTGGACTTTGGTGCAGGTGCATTGACAGTGTGCGTGTGTGAGGTGGATAGCTGCTGGGGGTCTGAGTGTGAGTGTTTGTGTATCTTTGGAGGGGGCAGCAGACAGGGTCGGGGAGGTCAAACAGGACGTGTGGATGGATGTTGTGATGTTGTCTGCAAGTGAGGTGGGTGTGCTCCATGAGGTGGTGATGGTGGTGGTGGTGACTGCCCATGTGGGGTGTAGGGTGCATGTCTGCGGGTCTGCTGTTGTGGTGACAGTGGCCAAGGCTGTGCATGTGGCAGGTTCTGGGACTATTGATGCTGTGCATGCAGGTGTGAGTACTGATGTCACTGTGAGAGAGGAGGAGGAGGGGGGACAGTGGAGGCAGTGGCTGATGTTGTGTGTGCCTCCGTGTGTTGGCTGTGTATGTGCTTGTGGACTGAAGTGTGCTGCCTGTGTTTGTCTGTGACAGACCTGTCTGTTGCTTTGGGTGAATGCTTGTCTGAATGTGTGCGTGGGATGAGTTTGAGGAGAGGAGACTGGGAAGTTGTAGTTGGGGGGGGGCAGAAGAAACAGGGACACTGGCTGCCGTCAGTGATGAGGCCAGAGCCTGAAAAGATCTCTGTAGAGCCACCATGAATGCCCTCCAGGAAGGCATTGCATTGCTGCATCTGGGATGCCAGCCCCTGATTGATATTCACTATGGTTGACTGCCCTACAGAGATGGCTCTCAGAAGGTCAATAGCCTCCTCACTGAAGGCAGCAGGGCTGACTGGGGCAGGGCCTGAGATGCTTGGGGCAAAGGAGACACCCACTCTCCTGGGTGGGGGGCTACTGGGAGGGCAGTGCTGGTACGGGGTGGCAGATTATCCTGTACCTGGGGTGGACCCAGAGGGGTTCGCCTCCACTAGGGAGCTCCCATCGTAGGAGGAATCAGAGTCAGTTGTATCACCTCCTGTCCCCACAGGGGTGCTCCCCTCACCCTCCGTCCCACTGGTCCTCTCAGCACCGGTGGACTCTGCCTCCTGGGTCCCTTTGGCTGCAGCTTCCTCACTCGCCGGTGCCCCTGCTCCTTCACCTGATGATGCTAATGCACACATGGACAGGGTGACAAAAGGAGAGAGAAAGGGAGAGAAAGAAAGGGAGCACAGGGTCAATTACAGCACCAATAGCACAGAAGGCATACATATCACTTACACTCACTGCGACTAAGAATGGGCAGTATAGACCACACTGGTATACCAGTGGCTAGGTACTACAGTAGGTAGGACACGAACACTGCCATCTGCACATCTACTGGGACCAACTAGGCCCTGTCTGCCATGGAAAGCCAGCTACCTAGCTATCAAACATATGCATTACATCCAAAAAACCTAAGCTGGACCACGCAGCAATGTCTGATCCGGCATATTGGGACATCCACTGACAACCAGCCTGTACCCAATTCCCATGCCAGCCCACAAATGATGGTTGTCACACACACTACTCACCCTCTTGTGGCTGCTGTGATACCGTCAAGCGCCCACCCCGCTCTGGGTAGGCCACCGGGAGTATGCAGACCATTAGGGTGGTCAGGTTTCGACGGGCACCCCTCCGTCATTGGGAGGCCGTCCCCAGCTGGGCCTCCGCGGTCTTCCTGGCGCAGTGTCTCAGGTCCTCCCACTGTTGCCTACAGTGGGTGCTCCGCCGGCTATGGACCCCCAGGGTCCGCACATCCTCGGCGATGGCATGCCACAACCTCTTCTTCTAATGGGCGCTGACCTGCAGAGGAAACAGACAGAGGGATTTTCCAAAACGATTTTATGCTCACTTCAGCTGCTTTCTGAAAGGTTTGAGGTGATCAATCAAGTTTGGGCTGAGAAAAAGGGGGGGAGTTAAAAAAGTTGTGTTTCCCATGTTAATCCTATAGAGATTTTGAACAGAAATAGCACCTGAACCACTGGATAGGATAACACCAAATTTGGCAGAAAGGTAGCTCTTGGTCCAGAAAGTGCCCTTTTAGTTATTTAGTGTAAATCCGTTCAGTAGTTTTTGAAATATTAAAGAAAAAACAAATTTGTATATATAGGGCCGTGAAGGCTCTGCAAACCCTCCCGATCTCATGCTGAGATCTGATTGACTGCCAACACTTCAACAAGGAAGTGTTGGGAGCCTTGTTGGCACTTGGCTTCAGCCCAAAAAAATGTAAAAAATAAGAAAAGGGCCCAGGGTACGGACCCCTGATCCCTTAGGTCTGGTGGTGGGGTTCTAGAGGGACCTAACCCCAGGACATAAAAACATTTTTTTTAAACATTTTTGGCGGAAGTTGCAATTAAAAAAAAAAAGTGCGGGCTCCAGCGCTTGTTTTTTAATAAGCACCCTTGTGGGCCATGTCCCGGGGGCATTTTTATTTTACTGCGGCGGGCCACCCAACCAACATGGCTGACAACACTTCTTTGTTGAAGTGTTGACAGCGTATCAGATCTCTACGCAAGATCTGGAAGGGGTTGCAAATCCTTTGCATCCCTTTATATACAAATTTGAATTTTCTTTCATATCTCAAAAACTACTGACTGGATTTCCACCAAATAACAAAAAGAGCAGTTTCTGGACAAAGAGCTACCTTTCTGCCAAATCTGGCGTAATTCGATGGAAACATTCCTTCCGCTTGACAGATCATCCCAAAACTTTCCAGACAGCAACTAACATGACAGTGCAATTATTTTGCAAAATTTAATTGGCACCAAATATATAGGCATGAAAACAATGCTTTTTCTATAGAAACTAGGTCCTAACTATAACTACTTAGAGGCGACTTCAACCGAGTCCAATAAAAAAAAAAAAAAAAAAACAGAAACGAGATTAGGGTAGAGACACCCGGACCCCTTAGCTCTGGTGTTGGGGTCCCAGAGGGACTCCCCAGAGCAAACAATCATTTTTAAAACATTTTACTGGGAGTAACAGCAGATCCGCGGATCTAGAAAAGTTTTTTTTTTAAATCGCAGGTTCCCACACTTGTTTAAATT